>NC_135234.1:420171203-420796203 GCF_051348905.1 Ranitomeya variabilis
CGCTGCTGCGTGAAGAACAAATTGAAGCTGTTGTCGGATGGATGGCAGCTAATGCATCAACTTCCATTAGTGCCACATCCTCTCAGACACAGAGCACTGGAGAGCAGCCATCTGTCTCTTCACCACCTGCCAAATTGCCCAGGCAGACAGAGAGCCCAGGACAGGAGCCGTCTCTACTTCTGTTCTCTGAATCTCTTGGCTTGGAAACAGGGGGCCAGCCAAGCAGCATTGGAGAAATGGAAGAAGAGGCAGGGTGCAGTGATGCCCAACAGCTTTTTCTGTCTTCCTCTGAAGAGGCGGGTGGGCCAGTGGCTCCGGTCACCACATCGCAGGCCGCATCAGCTGATGATGACACTCAGGTGCCACTTACTGGTGCGTGCTCTGCTGCTGAGACTACCCAGGAGGAGCAGTTGGGGGCAGAGGGTAGTGTAGATGATGAGGTCCTCGACCCATCTTGGCGTGAGGGACAGGAAGGTGGTGGGAGCAGCTCTGAGGAAGAGATTCCCCGTACGGCCCAAAGAGGGAGAGGGAGGGGGAAGACTGCGGATCCTGCAGCCTCCGCTTTGGCACCCGTTAGGAGCATGTCTCTTCCAAAAGCCAAAAAGGGCGCTCCCAAGACTTGCAGTGCCTGGTCCTTTTTTGACACAGTTGCAGATGACATTTGCTATGTCAGATGCAACGTGTGTCATCAAAAAGTCAAAAGAGGGAAAAATGTCAGCAACCTCAATACCTCCAACATGTGGAAACATGTGCGCAACAGGCACCCGGCGGAGTTAGAAAAACACACTGAAGAGGTAGGCCAACCAACAGCGGCAGCTACCACCTCTTCAGCTCGTGTTGCCTCTTCCTCTACCTCACACGCAGCTGGTTCGGCGTCCTCCCAGGATCGCCGTGGAAGAACCTCTGCCCCTGTTGTCCAGAGACCCGCTGTAATTCCACCCGCAGCGCCACTTTCCCAGTCATCCACACACTCCCAGCCCAGTCTACAGCCATCGGTAGTACAGGCATGGGAGAAAAGGCGGCCTTTCTCGTCAAACCACCCACGAGCACAGGCTCTGACTGCAGGCATTGCCAAACTTCTGTCACTGGAAATGCTGTCATTCAGGCTGGTGGAGACTGACAGCTTCCGTGACTTGATGTCATTGGCAGTCCCACAGTACAATGTGCCCAGCCGCTTTTACTTCAGCAGGCAAGCCGTCCCTGCCCTGCAGAAGCATGTGGAGGGACACATAAAACACGCGCTACTGAACGCCGTCAGTAGCAAGGTCCACCTCACCACCGATGCGTGGACCAGTCAACATGGACAGGGGCGATACCTTTCCCTCACTGCCCATTGGGTTAATGTCGTTGAGCCGGGTACAGACCGTGCGAGTGGCGCAGGACGTGTCCTGCCCACTCCAAGGATTGCAGGAATCCATTCTGTACGCATTGACTCCTCCTCTTACACCAGTTCCTCAGAATCATCGCTGCAGGAGCCGTCACAGTCCACCTCCACATGGACCCGTGATGAACGTGTACCTGTTACGACCGACATGAGCACAGCCGTGGCCAAACGTCAACAGGCCGTCTTGAAATTAATTTTCTTGGGGAATCGTAGCCACACAGCGCAGGAGCTCTGGAATGCCATCAAGCAGGAGAGCGATGTGTGGTTTGTGCCAGCGAATCTCCAGCCAGGCATGGTAGTGTGTGATAATGGCCGAAATCTGGTGGCAGCTCTGGGCCTCGGCAACCTCACTCACATCCCATGTCTGGCACATGTGCTCAATTTGGTCGTGCAGAGCTTTTTGAGGGACTATCCGGATCTTGATGCACTGCTGCACAAGGTCCGCCTAGAGTGTGCTCACTTGCGGCGTTCCAGCACGGCAAAAGCGCGCATTGCGGCTCTGCAGCGCCGACACCGCCTGCCGGAACATCGCATCATATGTGACCTACCTACCAGGTGGAATTCCACGTTACATATGTTGGAGCGGTTGTGTGAGCAGCAGCAAGCTGTAATGGAGTACTAGCTGCTTCAGGCGCAAAAAAGTCGCAGTCAGCGCCGTACAGACTTCACAACCACAGAGTGGGCCACTATGAATGACGTCTGCCAGGTTTTGCGTCCCTTTGATTATTCCACGCGGATGGCGAGTGCAGATGATGCACTAGTCAGCATGACTGTCCCCCTTATCTGCCTGCTTGAAAAATCACTGCAAGCGCTAAGGGATGATGTTGTGGAAGAGGTGGAGGATGAGGATTCACCATTTCCATCATCTTCTGGACAGTCAGCGCCACGTGGTTCCTCACAAACGCGTAGGCAGGGGACCGTTTGTGAGGAGGATGAGGAGGAGTCAATGGAGGAGGAAGACATCCGTCCAGAGGAGGGAGTTACACAATTGTCCAGTAGTCAGTGTGTACAGCGAGGGTGGGGTGATGACGAGCGGGCAGAGATCACGCCTCCAGCAGGGGACAGCGTTTCTTGGGCAGTTGGCAGTCTGCAGCACATGGTGGATTACATGCTGCAGTGCCTGAGAAACGACCGCCGCATCGCCCACATTCTCAACATGTCTGATTATTGGGTGTTCACCCTCCTCGATCCTCGCTACCGGGACAACGTAGAAAGCCTCATCACACCGTTGAACCGGGAGCGAAAAATGCGGGAGTACCAAGACACACTGGTCAATTCCATCATCTTCTCCATTCCAACTGAGAGAAGTGCTGCTAGTGCATTCCAAAGCAGCTCAGTGCGTCCAGGCCGTGGTGGAGGCTCTGCACAAAGAGGGAGCAGAAGCAGTGCCTCTGCCCAAGGCAAGACCAGTATGGCCGAACTGTGGCACAGTTTTCTGTGCCCGCCACAAAAGTCTACACCATCACAGACGGCTCCAGTCAGCAGGAGGCAACGGTTCCGTCAGATGGTGACAGACTACATGTCTTGCCCTCTTGCTGTACTCCCAGACGGCTCTTCCCCTTTCAAGTTTTGGGTCTCAAAGCTGGATACATGGCCAGAGCTAAGCCAGTATGCATTGGAGGTGCTGTCTTGCCCTGCGGCCAGTGTATTATCGGAACGTGTCTTTAGTGCTGCAGGTGGTGTACTAACTGACCGTCGCATGCGACTATCCTCCGATAACGTTGACCGGCTTACTTTCCTGAAAATGAACAAGGCCTGGATCTCGCCGGAATTTGCCACTCCTCCTCCTGATTGAATAATTAGGTCACTGTATACGTTATCCAGGTCTCCTGTTGTGTTCATCTTTCTACCACCTGAACTTAAATTCCTGGGCTCCAACACCGCCAGTTGAGGCTCAGACGTGCCGTCTGCACAGTCAAAACATACGACCCAGTGTTATTGGGTTTCAGTAACGTCAGCTGATCCCCAGCTGTGTAGCCGGCAATGTGTCATGCGACCGCCACGCTGACACAACAACTGAAATGTAAGGGAATCTGTCCCCCCCCCCCCAAGGCGTTTGTTACTGAAAGAGCCACCTTGTGCAGCAGTAATGCTGCCCAAGGAAAAGGTAGCTATTTTTGTTTAGCTCCTTGCACACGCAGAACTTAACACTTATAAAATGTGTCCACTGATACCGTAAAACCGTCCCGGAGGTGGGACTTTCCTTCGTAATGTGACGCAGCCCAGCCGTCATTCCTACCCCCCCGGCGCCGCGCACCGGCTCCTCAGCGTTGTTTTATTCCGTCCAGGAGCCTGCGCTGTTATGTTATCCCGTGGCCAGGCACACTTAGCGCTGCCCGTCTTCTGGCATCATTTGGTGTCTGGATGGCTGTGCCTGTGCGGCCGCGCTGGCAGAGAGCCCGCCTCGCAGTGTCTTCTGATTTAATCCCACTGGGGGCCTGGGATCCATGGACATGCGCAGTGCATATCTGAACCTCCACCTCTCACTCATTTCCCTATGGCTTCTTCAGACTGTTCGGTGTCAGCTGGTCCCTAACAGCATGCCACGGCCGTGACACCGCACAGTCTGAAGAAGCCATAGGGAGATGAGTGAGAGGTGGAGGTTCAGATATGCACTGCGCATGTCCATGGATCCCAGGCCCCCAGTGGGATTAAATCAGAAGACACTGCGAGGCGGGCTCTCTGCCAGCGCGGCCGCACAGGCGCAGCCATCCAGACACCAAATGATGCCAGAAGACGGGCAGCGCTAAGTGTGCCTGGCCACGGGATAACATAACAGCGCAGGCTCCTGGACGGAATAAAACAACGCTGAGGAGCCGGTGCGCGGCGCCGGGGGGGTAGGAATGACGGCTGGGCTGCGTCACATTACGAAGGAAAGTCCCACCTCCGGGACGGTTTTACGGTTGCAGGGGACACATTTTATAAGTGTTTAGTTCTGTGTTTGCAAGGAGCATGATGAAAAGAGCCACCTTTTCCTTTTGCATCTTTTGTGCTGCACAAGCTGGCTCTTTCAGCTACAAACGCCTTGGGGGGGGGTTAAAGGTTCCCTTTCGACTTTCTCAGGCTTCGGCCTACATTGTGTTCCTCTGCTTTTCCACCTGTCCCTGGGCTCCAACACCGCTAGTTGTTGCCTGGTAGTGCTGTACGCACAGTCCCAACAGTCGCTCCTCTGTTATTGGGGTTCAGTAACGTCAGCTGTTCCCCTGCTGTGTGTGTGGCAATCCCTCCTACCTCCTCCAACCTCCTCCTCCTCCACCTGTCCCTGGGCTCCAACACCGCCAGTTGCCGTCCAGAAGTGCTGTACGCACAGTCAACAGTCCCTCCTCTGTTATTGGGGTTCAGTAACGTCAGCTGTTCCCCTGCTGTGTGTGTGGCAATCCCTCCTACCTCCTCCTACCTCCTCCAACCTCCTCCTCCTCCACCTGTCCCTGGGCTCCAACACCGCCAGTTGCCGTCCAGAAGTGCTGTACGCACAGTCAACAGTCCCTCCTCTGTTATTGGGGTTCAGTAACGTCAGCTGTTCCCCTGCTGTGTGTGTGGCAATCCCTCCTACCTCCTCCTACCTCCTCCAACCTCCTCCTCCTCCACCTGTCCCTGGGCTCCAACACCGCCAGTTGCCGTCCAGAAGTGCTGTACGCACAGTCAACAGTCGCTCCTCTGTTATTGGGGTTCAGTAACGTCAGCTGTTCCCCTGCTGTGTGTGTGGCAATCCCTCCTACCTCCTCCAACCTCCTCCTCCTCCACCTGTCCCTGGGCTCCAACACCGCCAGTTGTCGTCCAGAAGTGCTGTACGCACAGTCAACAGTCCCTCCTCTGTTATTGGGGTTCAGTAACGTCAGCTGTTCCCCTGCTGTGTGTGTGGCAATCCCTCCTACCTCCTCCAACCTCCTCCTCCTCCACCTGTCCCTGGGCTCCAACACCGCCAGTTGCCGTCCAGAAGTGCTGTACGCACAGTCAACAGTCCCTCCTCTGTTATTGGGGTTCAGTAACGTCAGCTGTTCCCCTGCTGTGTGTGTGGCAATCCCTCCTACCTCCTCCTACCTCCTCCTCCTCCACCTGTCCCTGGGCTCCAACACCGCTAGTTGTTGCCTGGTAGTGCTGTACGCACAGTCAACAGTCCCTCCTCTGTTATTGGGGTTCAGTAACGTCAGCTGTTCCCCTGCTGTGTGTGTGGCAATCCCTCCTACCTCCTCCTACCTCCTCCAACCTCCTCCTCCTCCACGTGTCCCTGGGCTCCAACACCGCTAGTTGCCGTCCAGAAGTGCTGTACGCACAGAGCCAAACACCTCGCCAATGTGTTAGTGGGGTTCAGCACCGCCAGCTGTTCCCCTGCTGTGTATACGGCAACGTGTACTGCGACCGCCACGCAGACACAACAAGTTAAATGTAAGGGAACCTGACCCCCCCCCCCCCCCCCAGGCGTTTGTTACTGAAGGAGCCACCTTGTGCAGCAGTAATGATGATGCAAAGGGAAAAAGTGCCTCTTTTCGTGATGCTCCTTGCACATGCTGAACCAAACACTTATGAAATGTGTCCCCACACAGCGTTACACCGTCCGGTAGGTGGAACTTTCCTTTGTCGTGTGACGCAGCACAGCCATCATTTTTACCCCCTTGGCGCCGTGCGCCCCCTCCTCAGCGTTGTTTGAATCTGTCCCGGAGCCTGCGCTGTTAGGTTAGCCCTTGGCCATGCACACATGTTGCGCTGCCCGTCTTCTGACCTCATTTGGTGTCAGGCTGGCTGCGCCTGTGCGGGTGCGCTGGCCGAGATCCCGCCTCGCAGTGTCGTCTAATGTAATCCCACCGCGGGCCTGTGATCCGTGCCCGTGCGCAGTGCATATCCTCTCCTCTCACTCCCCTCCCTACGGCTTCTTCAGACTGTGCGATGTCAGCTGGTCCCTAATAGCATGCCACGGCCGTGACACCGCACAGTCTGAAAAAGCCGTAGGGAGGGGAGTGAGAGGAGAGGATATGCACTGCGCACGGGCACGGATCACAGGCCCGCGGTGGGATTACATTAGACGACACTGCGAGGCGGGATCTCGGCCAGCGCACCCGCACAGGCGCAGCCAGCCTGACACCAAATGAGGTCAGAAGACGGGCAGCGCAACATGTGTGCATAGCCATGGGCTAACCTAACAGCGCAGGCTCCGGGACAGATTCAAACAACGCTGAGGAGGGGGCGAACGGCGACAAGGGGGTAAAAATGATGGCTGTGCTGCGTCACACGACAAAGGAAAGTTCCACCTACCGGACGGTTTAACGCTGTGTGGGGACACATTTCATAAATGTTAGGTTCCGCATGTACAAGGACCATAATTAAAAGAGCTAAGTTTACCTTTTCCAGCATTAGTGCTGTACACAATGGCTCTTTCAGCTACAAACGCCTGGGGGGGGGGGGGTTAAAGGTTTCCTTTCAACTTGCTCGAGTGCAGGCTTCGGCCTACACTCCGCTCCCCCTGCTCCTCCTGCTGACCCTGGGCTCTAACACCGCCAGTTTTTGCCCAGATGTGCTAGCTGCACAGAGAAAAACACCAGCCAATGTGTCAGTGGGGTCCAGCACCGCCAGCTGTTCCCCTGCTGTGTAGCCGGCAACGTGTCCTGCAAAAGCCACGCAGACACAAGAACTGAAATTGAAGGGAACCTGTCCCCCCTCCCCCAGGTGTTTCTATGTTTTACAGCTACCTTGAACAGCAGTAATGCTGCATGTGTTCAAGGTGGCTCAGAAACTTATTCTCCTTGCCCATGTTGAAGTGAACACGTCTAAAATGTGTCCTCTGTGACCATTAAAACGTCCCTCAGGTGTGATTTGACTTTGTATTGACACACGCAACAAGCTCCTTGGTAACGCTGCCCGTCTTCTGGCATCATTGTTTGGCTGGCTGCGCTTCTGCGGCCGCCCTGACCCACACAACGCCCCTCGGTGTCTTATTTATTGGGACTGCGAGGGTGTGATTGATGGGCAGGATCAGTGCATCAGTTCGCCTGTCCCTCCTCTCCTTCCGCCTTCTTCGGACTGTGCGGCTTCATGGCCGTGGCATGCGATAAGGGATCAGATGACGCCGCACAGTCTGAAGCGGGTGTAAGGACCCGAGTGTGAGAGGCCAACATATGTGCTGCGCCAGGCCCTGAATCCCAGCCCCGCAGTGTTTTAACAATGTTAAGACACTGCGGGGCTGGGATTCATGGTCATCGCGAACCGCACCGGCCGACATTACATGATGCCAGAAGATGGGCAGCGCTAACGGCGCTAGGCCAGGGGATAACACGACAGCGCAGACTCCTGTACAGCAAATAACAACGCTCGGGAGGCTGCACCCAGCACCAAGGTGGGATTCTTGACACCTGTGCTGCGTCTCATTACAAAGGGAACTCTCGCCTCCATTACACAGTTTGACTGTATAAAGGGCTAAATGTTATACGTGTTTCATTCAGCGTGTGCAAGGAGAAAAATTAAAAGAGCAACCTTTGACTTGTGCAGCACTACTGCTGCATAAGCTGTGGCTCTTCTACTTTCTAACCCCTGAGGGGGGGTTAAAGGTGACCTTTGAAATCGGTTCAAGTAGGCTTCGGCCTACACTCTGCTCCACCTGCAGAGCCCGGGCTCCAACAACGCTAGTTGCTGTCCGGAAGTGCTGGCTGCACAGAGCCAAACACCTCGCCAATGTGTCAGTGGGGTCCAGCACCGCCAGCTGTTCCCCTGCTGTGTAGCCGGCAACGTGTCCTGCAAAAGCCACGCAGACACAACACACCCAAAGCTGCCGCCAGTGCAGGCTTCGGCCTACACTCCCCTCCCCCTGCTCCTCCTCCTCCTGCTCCTCCTCCTGCTGTCCCTGGGCTCTAACACACCGCCAGTTGGGGCCCAGATGTGCTAGCTGCACAGAGAAAAACACCAGCCAATGTGTCAGTGGGGTCCAGCACCGCCAGCTGTTCCCCTGCTGTGCAGCCGGCAACGTGTCCTGCAAAAGCCACGCAGACACAAGAACTGAAATTGAAGGGAACCTGTCCCCCCTCCCCCAGGCGTTTTTACGTTATCCAGCCACCTTGTACAGCGGTAATGCTGCATGTGTGCAAGGTGGCTCAGAAACGTACTCTCCTCGCACATGTGGAACTGAAAACACGTCCGCAATGTGTCCTCTGTGTGACCATTTAACCGTCCCGGTGGTGTGACTTTCCTTTGTAATGACACGCTGCAACCCCCTTGGTAGCGCTGCCCGTCTTCTGGCATCATTGTTTGGCTGGCTGCGCCTCTGCGGCCGCCCTGACCCGCACAACGCCCCTCGGTGTCTTATTTATTGGGACTGCGAGGGTGTGATTGATGGGCAGGATCAGTGCATCAGTTCGCCTGTCCCTCCTCTCCTTCCGCCTTCTTCGGACTGTGCGGCTTCATGGCCGTGGCATGCGATAAGGGATCAGATGACGCCGCACAGTCTGAAGCGGGTGTAAGGACCCGAGTGTGAGAGGCCAACATATGTGCTGCGCCAGGCCCTGAATCCCAGCCCCGCAGTGTTTTAACAATGTTAAGACACTGCGGGGCTGGGATTCATGGTCATCGCGAACCGCACCGGCCGACATTACATGATGCCAGAAGATGGGCAGCGCTAACGGCGCTAGGCCAGGGGATAACACGACAGCGCAGACTCCTGTACAGCAAATAACAACGCTCGGGAGGCTGCACCCAGCACCAAGGTGGGATTCTTGACACCTGTGCTGCGTCTCATTACAAAGGGAACTCTCGCCTCCATTACACAGTTTGACTGTATAAAGGGCTAAATGTTATACGTGTTTCATTCAGCGTGTGCAAGGAGAAAAATTAAAAGAGCAACCTTTGACTTGTGCAGCACTACTGCTGCATAAGCTGTGGCTCTTCTACTTTCTAACCCCTGAGGGGGGGTTAAAGGTGACCTTTGAAATCGGTTCAAGTAGGCTTCGGCCTACACTCTGCTCCACCTGCAGAGCCCGGGCTCCAACAACGCTAGTTGCTGTCCGGAAGTGCTGGCTGCACAGAGCCAAACACCTCGCCAATGTGTCAGTGGGGTCCAGCACCGCCAGCTGTTCCCCTGCTGTGTAGCCGGCAACGTGTCCTGCAAAAGCCACGCAGACACAACACACCCAAAGCTGCCGCCAGTGCAGGCTTCGGCCTACACTCCCCTCCCCCTGCTCCTCCTCCTCCTGCTCCTCCTCCTGCTGTCCCTGGGCTCTAACACACCGCCAGTTGGGGCCCAGATGTGCTAGCTGCACAGAGAAAAACACCAGCCAATGTGTCAGTGGGGTCCAGCACCGCCAGCTGTTCCCCTGCTGTGCAGCCGGCAATGTGTCCTGCAAAAGCCACGCAGACACAAGAACTGAAATTGAAGGGAACCTGTCCCCCCTCCCCCAGGCGTTTTTACGTTATCCAGCCACCTTGTACAGCGGTAATGCTGCATGTGTGCAAGGTGGCTCAGAAACGTACTCTCCTCGCACATGTGGAACTGAAAACACGTCCGCAATGTGTCCTCTGTGTGACCATTTAACCGTCCCGGTGGTGTGACTTTCCTTTGTAATGACACGCTGCAACCCCCTTGGTAGCGCTGCCCGTCTTCTGGCATCATTGTTTGGCTGGCTGCGCCTCTGCGGCCGCCCTGACCCGCACAACGCCCCTCGGTGTCTTATTTATTGGGACTGCGAGGGTGTGATTGATGGGCAGGATCAGTGCATCAGTTCGCCTGTCCCTCCTCTCCTTCCGCCTTCTTCGGACTGTGCGGCTTCATGGCCGTGGCATGCGATAAGGGATCAGATGACGCCGCACAGTCTGAAGCGGGTGTAAGGACCCGAGTGTGAGAGGCCAACATATGTGCTGCGCCAGGCCCTGAATCCCAGCCCCGCAGTGTTTTAACAATGTTAAGACACTGCGGGGCTGGGATTCATGGTCATCGCGAACCGCACCGGCCGACATTACATGATGCCAGAAGATGGGCAGCGCTAACGGCGCTAGGCCAGGGGATAACACGACAGCGCAGACTCCTGTACAGCAAATAACAACGCTCGGGAGGCTGCACCCAGCACCAAGGTGGGATTCTTGACACCTGTGCTGCGTCTCATTACAAAGGGAACTCTCGCCTCCATTACACAGTTTGACTGTATAAAGGGCTAAATGTTATACGTGTTTCATTCAGCGTGTGCAAGGAGAAAAATTAAAAGAGCAACCTTTGACTTGTGCAGCACTACTGCTGCATAAGCTGTGGCTCTTCTACTTTCTAACCCCTGAGGGGGGGTTAAAGGTGACCTTTGAAATCGGTTCAAGTAGGCTTCGGCCTACACTCTGCTCCACCTGCAGAGCCCGGGCTCCAACAACGCTAGTTGCTGTCCGGAAGTGCTGGCTGCACAGAGCCAAACACCTCGCCAATGTGTCAGTGGGGTCCAGCACCGCCAGCTGTTCCCCTGCTGTGTAGCCGGCAACGTGTCCTGCAAAAGCCACGCAGACACAACACACCCAAAGCTGCCGCCAGTGCAGGCTTCGGCCTACACTCCCCTCCCCCTGCTCCTCCTCCTCCTGCTCCTCCTCCTGCTGTCCCTGGGCTCTAACACACCGCCAGTTGGGGCCCAGATGTGCTAGCTGCACAGAGAAAAACACCAGCCAATGTGTCAGTGGGGTCCAGCACCGCCAGCTGTTCCCCTGCTGTGCAGCCGGCAACGTGTCCTGCAAAAGCCACGCAGACACAAGAACTGAAATTGAAGGGAACCTGTCCCCCCTCCCCCAGGCGTTTTTACGTTATCCAGCCACCTTGTACAGCGGTAATGCTGCATGTGTGCAAGGTGGCTCAGAAACGTACTCTCCTCGCACATGTGGAACTGAAAACACGTCCGCAATGTGTCCTCTGTGTGACCATTTAACCATCCCGGTGGTGTGACTTTCCTTTGTAATGACACGCTGCAACCCCCTTGGTAGCGCTGCCCGTCTTCTGGCATCATTGTTTGGCTGGCTGCGCCTCTGCGGCCGCCCTGACCCGCACAACGCCCCTCGGTGTCTTATTTATTGGGACTGCGAGGGTGTGATTGATGGGCAGGATCAGTGCATCAGTTCGCCTGTCCCTCCTCTCCTTCCGCCTTCTTCGGACTGTGCGGCTTCATGGCCGTGGCATGCGATAAGGGATCAGATGACGCCGCACAGTCTGAAGCGGGTGTAAGGACCCGAGTGTGAGAGGCCAACATATGTGCTGCGCCAGGCCCTGAATCCCAGCCCCGCAGTGTTTTAACAATGTTAAGACACTGCGGGGCTGGGATTCATGGTCATCGCGAACCGCACCGGCCGACATTACATGATGCCAGAAGATGGGCAGCGCTAACGGCGCTAGGCCAGGGGATAACACGACAGCGCAGACTCCTGTACAGCAAATAACAACGCTCGGGAGGCTGCACCCAGCACCAAGGTGGGATTCTTGACACCTGTGCTGCGTCTCATTACAAAGGGAACTCTCGCCTCCATTACACAGTTTGACTGTATAAAGGGCTAAATGTTATACGTGTTTCATTCAGCGTGTGCAAGGAGAAAAATTAAAAGAGCAACCTTTGACTTGTGCAGCACTACTGCTGCATAAGCTGTGGCTCTTCTACTTTCTAACCCCTGAGGGGGGGTTAAAGGTGACCTTTGAAATCGGTTCAAGTAGGCTTCGGCCTACACTCTGCTCCACCTGCAGAGCCCGGGCTCCAACAACGCTAGTTGCTGTCCGGAAGTGCTGGCTGCACAGAGCCAAACACCTCGCCAATGTGTCAGTGGGGTCCAGCACCGCCAGCTGTTCCCCTGCTGTGTAGCCGGCAACGTGTCCTGCAAAAGCCACGCAGACACAACACACCCAAAGCTGCCGCCAGTGCAGGCTTCGGCCTACACTCCCCTCCCCCTGCTCCTCCTCCTCCTGCTCCTCCTCCTGCTGTCCCTGGGCTCTAACACACCGCCAGTTGGGGCCCAGATGTGCTAGCTGCACAGAGAAAAACACCAGCCAATGTGTCAGTGGGGTCCAGCACCGCCAGCTGTTCCCCTGCTGTGCAGCCGGCAACGTGTCCTGCAAAAGCCACGCAGACACAAGAACTGAAATTGAAGGGAACCTGTCCCCCCTCCCCCAGGCGTTTTTACGTTATCCAGCCACCTTGTACAGCGGTAATGCTGCATGTGTGCAAGGTGGCTCAGAAACGTACTCTCCTCGCACATGTGGAACTGAAAACACGTCCGCAATGTGTCCTCTGTGTGACCATTTAACCGTCCCGGTGGTGTGACTTTCCTTTGTAATGACACGCTGCAACCCCCTTGGTAGCGCTGCCTGTCTTCTGGCATCATTGTTTGGCTGGCTGCGCCTCTGCGGCCGCCCTGACCCGCACAACGCCCCTCGGTGTCTTATTTATTGGGACTGCGAGGGTGTGATTGATGGGCAGGATCAGTGCATCAGTTCGCCTGTCCCTCCTCTCCTTCCGCCTTCTTCGGACTGTGCGGCTTCATGGCCGTGGCATGCGATAAGGGATCAGATGACGCCGCACAGTCTGAAGCGGGTGTAAGGACCCGAGTGTGAGAGGCCAACATATGTGCTGCGCCAGGCCCTGAATCCCAGCCCCGCAGTGTTTTAACAATGTTAAGACACTGCGGGGCTGGGATTCATGGTCATCGCGAACCGCACCGGCCGACATTACATGATGCCAGAAGATGGGCAGCGCTAACGGCGCTAGGCCAGGGGATAACACGACAGCGCAGACTCCTGTACAGCAAATAACAACGCTCGGGAGGCTGCACCCAGCACCAAGGTGGGATTCTTGACACCTGTGCTGCGTCTCATTACAAAGGGAACTCTCGCCTCCATTACACAGTTTGACTGTATAAAGGGCTAAATGTTATACGTGTTTCATTCAGCGTGTGCAAGGAGAAAAATTAAAAGAGCAACCTTTGACTTGTGCAGCACTACTGCTGCATAAGCTGTGGCTCTTCTACTTTCTAACCCCTGAGGGGGGGTTAAAGATGACCTTTGAAATCGGTTCAAGTAGGCTTCGGCCTACACTCTGCTCCACCTGCAGAGCCCGGGCTCCAACAACGCTAGTTGCTGTCCGGAAGTGCTGGCTGCACAGAGCCAAACACCTCGCCAATGTGTCAGTGGGGTCCAGCACCGCCAGCTGTTCCCCTGCTGTGTAGCCGGCAACGTGTCCTGCAAAAGCCACGCAGACACAACACACCCAAAGCTGCCGCCAGTGCAGGCTTCGGCCTACACTCCCCTCCCCCTGCTCCTCCTCCTCCTGCTCCTCCTCCTGCTGTCCCTGGGCTCTAACACACCGCCAGTTGGGGCCCAGATGTGCTAGCTGCACAGAGAAAAACACCAGCCAATGTGTCAGTGGGGTCCAGCACCGCCAGCTGTTCCCCTGCTGTGCAGCCGGCAACGTGTCCTGCAAAAGCCACGCAGACACAAGAACTGAAATTGAAGGGAACCTGTCCCCCCTCCCCCAGGCGTTTTTACGTTATCCAGCCACCTTGTACAGCGGTAATGCTGCATGTGTGCAAGGTGGCTCAGAAACGTACTCTCCTCGCACATGTGGAACTGAAAACACGTCCGCAATGTGTCCTCTGTGTGACCATTTAACCGTCCCGGTGGTGTGACTTTCCTTTGTAATGACACGCTGCAACCCCCTTGGTAGCGCTGCCCGTCTTCTGGCATCATTGTTTGGCTGGCTGCGCCTCTGCGGCCGCCCTGACCCGCACAACGCCCCTCGGTGTCTTATTTATTGGGACTGCGAGGGTGTGATTGATGGGCAGGATCAGTGCATCAGTTCGCCTGTCCCTCCTCTCCTTCCGCCTTCTTCGGACTGTGCGGCTTCATGGCCGTGGCATGCGATAAGGGATCAGATGACGCCGCACAGTCTGAAGCGGGTGTAAGGACCCGAGTGTGAGAGGCCAACATATGTGCTGCGCCAGGCCCTGAATCCCAGCCCCGCAGTGTTTTAACAATGTTAAGACACTGCGGGGCTGGGATTCATGGTCATCGCGAACCGCACCGGCCGACATTACATGATGCCAGAAGATGGGCAGCGCTAACGGCGCTAGGCCAGGGGATAACACGACAGCGCAGACTCCTGTACAGCAAATAACAACGCTCGGGAGGCTGCACCCAGCACCAAGGTGGGATTCTTGACACCTGTGCTGCGTCTCATTACAAAGGGAACTCTCGCCTCCATTACACAGTTTGACTGTATAAAGGGCTAAATGTTATACGTGTTTCATTCAGCGTGTGCAAGGAGAAAAATTAAAAGAGCAACCTTTGACTTGTGCAGCACTACTGCTGCATAAGCTGTGGCTCTTCTACTTTCTAACCCCTGAGGGGGGGTTAAAGGTGACCTTTGAAATCGGTTCAAGTAGGCTTCGGCCTACACTCTGCTCCACCTGCAGAGCCCGGGCTCCAACAACGCTAGTTGCTGTCCGGAAGTGCTGGCTGCACAGAGCCAAACACCTCGCCAATGTGTCAGTGGGGTCCAGCACCGCCAGCTGTTCCCCTGCTGTGTAGCCGGCAACGTGTCCTGCAAAAGCCACGCAGACACAACACACCCAAAGCTGCCGCCAGTGCAGGCTTCGGCCTACACTCCCCTCCCCCTGCTCCTCCTCCTCCTGCTCCTCCTCCTGCTGTCCCTGGGCTCTAACACACCGCCAGTTGGGGCCCAGATGTGCTAGCTGCACAGAGAAAAACACCAGCCAATGTGTCAGTGGGGTCCAGCACCGCCAGCTGTTCCCCTGCTGTGCAGCCGGCATCGTGTCCTGCAAAAGCCACGCAGACACTTGCTCTTGTACCTTCTGCTCCCCATCCTGGTTCCAGTACCGTCAGCTGGTTCCGGGCAGAGCCTTTGGCTTAGGTGCCTCCCTCTGGGTATCCGAGTTCCACCAACGTCAGGTGGTCCTTGGTAGTGCTTTCAGGCACGGGTACCTCCTGCTTAGTAACCGGGTTCCAGTAACGTCAGCTGGTCCTCGGTAGTTCCATTGGCTCTTGGACCTTCGGCTACCCATCCGGGTTCCAGCACCGTCAGCTGGTTCTCGGCAGTGTCTTTTGCTCTTGTACCTTCTGCTCCCCATCCTGGTTCCAGTACCGTCAGCTGGTTCCGGGCAGAGCCTTTGGCTTAGGTGCCTCCCTCTGGGTATCCGAGTTCCACCAACGTCAGGTGGTCCTTGGTAGTGCTTTCAGGCACGGGTACCTCCTGCTTAGTAACCGGGTTCCAGTAACGTCAGCTGGTCCTCGGTAGTTCCATTGGCTCTTGGACCTTCGGGTAGCCATCCGAGTTCCAGTTCCATCAGCTGGTTCTCGGCATTTTCTCAGCCTTCTTGTACCTTCTGCTACATTTCCAAGTTCAAGAGACTAAACACGATGACCCGGAAGACCACCCCTAAGATGACGACGACACCAGAGACGACAACCACCGTGATGACGACGACCCTGGAGACGATGACCCTGAAGACCACCCCGATGACGACGACCCCGGAGACCACCCCGATGACGACGACCCCGGAGACGACGACCCTGGAGACGACGACGACCTGGAAGACCGAGAAGCAGAAGAACAAGAGGCTGCAGAACAAAGAGCAGAAGGACATTAAGCATAACACAAAATATCAGAGCAAAAAAATATTATGTAAATTATAAGCAGAAGAAGACTAAGCAGTGTATGGGGGTGAGTCCGTTCCTCCTCGTGGTGCCCCTGGATAAAGCCTGATGCTGCAGGCCAAACTGAACGCGGACAAATGTAACTGGTTTGTGACAGGCAGAACGGAAGGTGTAATCTTCAAACTTTTATAGATAACAACTACGGGAATGCCTGTCACAAATAAGAATATGATGAAGAAGTTGAATATGATGAAGATAATAGTAAAATAAAAAGAATATGAACAATGTAACCCAAAAAATAATAGGTAGAAGATGAAGAAGAAGATGAATAAGGTGAAGAAGTTGATGTCAAAGAAGCTGATGATGAGGATAATTAAGAAGAAAGCGTGGGAGAAGTAAAAAAGAAGGTGAAGGGCGTGGAAGTAGTGAAACATCAATATCTGACATAAAAAAAAAAAAAAATAACATAGTCAAATTCTTTCTAACGCCGAACTTCATAAAAAAAAATTAAAAATCCTGCTATTCTATTACATTGGGCTAAACCTCTGTCCCTTTAATATCTCCGCCACGTCCCCCAATACATCCTACATTATTCTTAGTTGTTTTCCTTCATGTAGAATGAACCTACAAGTTTATAAAGGGTTTATTTTAATTCCGATATTTTCGTCCCATTGACTTGCATTGGGATCGGGTATCGGTATCGGATTGGATCCGATATTTTGACGGTATCGGCCGATACTTTCCGATACCGATACTTTCCGATATCGGAAAGTATCGCTCAACACTAGTTATGAGATTAGAAAAAAGGTCTATTTTTTCCAAAGTCACTGCCCCTCATGGTCTGCATTGTAGCTAGATGTCCAGCCACCATATCTAGAGTAAGGTGGAGCTAGAATACCGACACATTTGTATCCCTTGGAAAAGATTAGTTCTGTATCTTTAAAACAAACCAGACCACTTTTTTTCTAGTCTTATAACATCCATCTACATGGGATCCCTTAACAATAATCTTATCACAGAAGGTCTCACTGCTGCAATCCCGTGTTCAAATGTAATCTGTTGTGAAGATTGGTAGTAAAGCCCCTCACACACATTAGATAGCCGTCAGGAAAATGGTTGTTTTACATATAGCTGTGTCTCCCGACATCCCACACATAGGCATGAAAAGCCCCAGATAACATAATGTTTAAGGGCACATGGGATCGTGGTGCTCCCCCGCTCATACTCCGTGTTTTGATATCTCTCTCCTTTGTTTTGTGGTTATAGAGTTAATTTGTGTTAAAAGCTTAAAAGCTTTGTCATCTACAGGTGATATTGTTCCTGGGATCACGTGTTACCTTCTACCTGGTGACAGGATTCTGATTGGCAGGGAAGTATTTTTTCGAGCTCAAACACAGCTACTTAACTCCCCTGCATGTTGGTTCCAGGCTGTCTACCTCAGGATCCTGGAAGAACTTCAACATTTGGATCGCCTCCCCAAGGGCTGTAGGGTACTCGGTACCGGGTCCTGCGGTTCACAGGGGGATGTCACAGTGGCTGACCCGGTCCGTGGCCCTGGGACGTCCGTGTAAAAGGGTAAGGTCTTTAAAGGGATAGAGTTTATGTTTGTGACTCCGCCTGTGGTATTCGGTCAGGGTGACCGACGCTGCTTTAAGGGGTATGCTGGGGTGATGTTATGGCAGCTAGATGGTATACCTTCCCACAGGTGAAGTACGTCCCCAGGGCCTCCCGGTGTGTAGATGGTGGTATGGTGAGAGGCGCAGAGAAGAACGAGGACACAAGGTTGCAGTCTCTTTACCTTTAATGAAGACTTCAGCATCCACAGTCCAGGGCACCAGATCACAGGGCAGGCAGAGTCCAGCCGGTTTGGAGGCAAGTCCAGAGTCCCCTTCTGCAGGTGGAAATCAGTAGCCTTCCCTTGTGCTGTGGTGGTGTAGTCCCTTACTGCCTATGGCTTCACATAAGGGTCTCACAGATGCGATGTTTCGCTCTCTCTGTCCCCCATATAGGATAGGACAAAAACCTGTATGACTGGTGACTTGAGCCTGTTTATAGGGTCTCTTAGATAACCCGGCTCTGTAGGTGTCACCGTGCCTCCTGGGTGTAGGTGTGGACAGGTAACCTGCAATTAGCTGTCCTGCCGGTCTCTGAAATAAGGCTACCAGGATTTTGCACCTCAGAAGGAGGCAGCCTGAGCGGGGCTGGTCCCCTTCTGGTATACTCTCCTTTGCTTCGACTTCCTTCACACTCGCTGCAATACAGTTCTGCCTTCAAATTGTCTCTTTCTGGGAGCTGCAACTCTGAGGGCATGCCTAGCTCCGTTAACCCTCTGTCCTCCTCAGACTACTGTCTGGAACTTTCTGACCCACTTTCCCTACAGACTACCAGTTATATATAGTGACCTAATAAATAGGAGCAGAAGCTCCTCCTGGTGGCCTGGAGTGTGAAATGTGTTGCATGTTTGTGATACCTGGATGCAGTTATCCTTTCTTGCCTCCAAACACAGCATCACTCTCCTCAAGAGGAAAGCAATACCACTGCGATGACCAGGACCCTGGGGCGCCGCAGCTCCTCAGATGCATACAGGAAAATGAAGCCCAGTATTCAAGTCCCAGTACGGGGCATGGAGAAGTTGTCAATGTGACATCAGAGAGAAGAGCAGAGGAGGCGGCGATATAAGATGACGACGTGGCAGCTGCGGGTCAGAGGTTAATGAAGAGGACCCGGAAGCAATGCCATTGCTATTCACCTCCAGAGTCCCAGAAAAGAAGAGAAGGTGACTGAAGATCTGGTTCAATGCCTGAGGTACGCAGTCATGAAGCGGAAGGTGCAGGAGGAATGGAGCAGAGCATGGAGCTGAACCAACCAGCGGGTGAGATGTCAGGAGAGCAGTTTGCTTAGGATTTTTCTTTAGCAGTGCAGCTGGAGGTTGGCAGTAGTAATCCCATGGATAGTGATAACTTATTCTGGGTTGGGGGAATGCAGCTACTGTCCCATGCTTGGGTAGCCAAGTATTCCTGCACACTCTATGAGATAACCATTGTCAGACTCTTTGGCAACGACTTATCTCATGGAGAACAAAATGGTCAGCCATTGGAAATCTTGCCATATGTGTCTTTTTCCAAACAACATCCATCAGGGAAGAGTCAGGAGTCCACCGTACACATTAGACTGTGGGCCAATCTCAACTATATTGGCTGGTTCAGCCAACTTTAGTCTAATGTATATGGACATTTCAGTGTTTAATTTTCATGCTAGAGACCCTCTTTGTAGAAGCTCTATTGTCTGGCAAAGAGATGAGGAACCTAAAATGATTCTTTTTAAACAGAATCGCTTATATGAAAATGTGTTTCCCAAATTGAACCACACCATTAATTGTCAGCAATAAATTAAAAAAACACTCAGTAAAGAAACACATAAAGTACTGTAGTATCCCCAATAATAAAAGTATGATCTGCAATAGCATAAATAATTGAAATTATAGGTATGTTCTATAGAAGGTAAATCTGTTTTTTTTTGCTGCCGTAGCCAAATTTAAAACTAAAGGATTTTAATTTATGAAGATAGATGACAGCAAAGTTGTATGTGCAGGAAAGCCAAGAGCCTGTAAAAGCCAAACTGTAAAATTTTTAATGAAACTCAACTGTAAAATTGAGTTTACTCATTGCTTTACTCTATGTGTTGTCTGGTAATGGCCACCATCTACTATATAATTGTCTAAGGGTCACTTCCGTCTCTCTGTCTGTCTGTCTGTCTGTCTTTCTGTCTTTAACGGAAATCCCAAGTCGCTGATTGGTCGCGGCAAAACAGCCATGACCAATCAGCGACGGGCACAGTCCGGCGGCAAAATGGCCGCTCCTTCCTCCCCGCAGTCAGTGCCTGATCCATAATCCCCTCCAGTCAGCCCTCACACAGGGTTAATGGCAGCGTTAATGGACCACGTTATGCCGCGGTGTAATGCACTCCTTTAACGCAGCTATTAACCCTGTGTGACCAACTTTTTACTATTGATGCTGCGTATGCAGCATCAATAGTAAAAAGATCTAATGTTACAAATAATAATAATAAAAAAAAGGTTATTCTCACCTTCCGACGTCGCGCGCTGTCCTTGGCAGTGCAAGCGGCAGGTTCCGGTGCCAAGGATGCTATGCGAGAAGGACCTGCCATGACGTCACGGTCATGTGACCGCAACATCATCACTGGTCCTGCGCTCATACCGGACCGGAAGCTGCCGCGTGCACTGCACACAGGCGCAAGGACTTCAAGGGGCCTTCGGGAGGTGAGTATATGTTTATTTTTTATTTTAAGTCTTTTTTAACCACGCATAAAGTGCCCACATTGCTATATACTACGTGGGCTGTGTTACATACTGCTTGGGCTCTGTTATATACTACATCTCTGTGCTATATACTATGTATCTGGGCAATATACAACATGACTGTGCAATATACAATGTGACTGTCCAATATACTGCGCGGCTGTGCAATATACTATGTGTTCTGTGTTATATACTACGTAGCTGTGCAATATACTATGTGGCTGTGTCGGTTCTGTTATATACTACGTCGACTGTGCAATATACTACGTGGCTCTGTTATATACTACGTGGCTGTGCAATATACTACGTAGCTATGCAATATACTACGTGCCTCTACAATATACTACGTGGCTATGTTATATACTACGTGGCTCTCCTATATACTACATCGCAGATCAATATACTACATAGCTGTGAAATACACTACGTAGCTGTGCAATACACTACGTGACTGTGTTATATACTACGTGGCTGTGCAATATACTACGTGCCTGTGCAATATACTACGTGGCTCTACATTATACTATGTGGCTATGTTATATACTACGTGGCTCTGCTGTATACTACGTGACAGACCAATATGCTATGTGCCTGTGCCATACACTACGTAGCTGTGCAATACGCTATGTGGTTATGTTATATACTACGTGGCTGTGTTATATACTACGTAGCTCTGCTATATACTACGTACGCTGTGTTACATACTGCATAGCTCTGTTATATACTACGTCACTGTGCAATATAGTACGTAGCCTGTGCTATATACTACCTACATATTCTAGAATACCCGATACGTTAGAATCGGGCCACCATCTAGTAGTGTCGATATGCACCTACACATGGTAACACTCAACAGGTATGCTGGCTTATGTCTTTAGTTCTGCTCCAGTTTCTTGTACTTGTAGAGGGGCCACTCCCCTTTGTGCATTTTGTCTATTTTGAGTTCCACAGTGAGGTATAATACACTCAGGCCCAGGTCCTGTTCTGCCCCATCTGTTTTAAGGTCTGATAACACATAGCAAAGCGAGATACTAGAGTTAGGGACCATCCTGATTGGCTACACCTTGTCGCGGTGGGATGGCTTTTACTCTCTTTTGATCAAAATAATATATTTTGTTTTAACTAAATACCCTATGTAATTTATATGTACTACTACTGTTTATATACTTTACTGTATGGTATCCACCCATTGTTTTATTTCTGGGTTTTATAAAATTATTTTTTATTTTCCAATACATTCATTTAAAGAGAAATTAAAGCTGCACTTCTATATCAGTTCTAACACAGGCATAAAATTTATCCCACTCCTTGTATCAATGATGTATTTGTAGGAGGCTCGCAGTCTCTGTCTTTATGGCATATTTCTTCCAATCCCTTTCAGAAATTCTGTGTAATTTAATTAGCACAATGTGATATATGTTTTCTCAAGAAAGATTTTGCTTTTATAGTATTACGAAGATAAAGCTGGACAGTGTACTAATAAGGTGCAAACATTTATTAAGTGAGTAGTAAGCACTAATAATCGTTTACAACATATATATATATTGCATGCAAAATTTCCGAAGCTTATTTTTTCTGTTAGAAAGTTTCAACCTCAAATCACTTTTTATTTCAATAAATCTACATAATCATGGAACCCTTCATTATCAGCTAGAAGCACTAGACTCATTAGACTCTATATTAAAAAGGTAAAAAGGATTAGATGCACACTTAAATTGTACTTAAAATTTAACATTTTCAAAGACTGGCATGATAAAATTGGAAGACTTTCAATCAAGACTTTCCTAAAATACTCGATACAGCTCTATAGTCATTGAGCATTTTCAACAATTCTCTGCTGTCTGTTGCAACACTACTCCAGGTATCACAAAAATTGCAACATTAGGTAGATATTAGACACACACCAAAGCCAACGCATCTGTGCTATACCTTATTTAGAATGTTTCAGTAAACAGTTTTCATCCTTTCTTTAATTTTCTTTTTTTTTGAGGGGGGTTAAAGTTGTATTGGACATTCATTCTGCTGCACCATTAATAGCTCATATACTAAGAAAGAGCTCTGTATATGCAGCCTCCTCTCCTCTCTATAGGAGCTTTCTCTGGGACTCTGTGCTCAAGATACACATGAGCCCCAGTGGTGGGATTTACATCTATCAGACCAGGGCCAGTTGTAACTTTTCTCCTGCCTGAAACGAAAATTGAAATGACACCCAGCAGTGAACAAAAACAATTCCATTATTTTTTTTTTTGATTTTGCTTTTATGGTATTTATTCATTATTATTTAGTCCCCAATCGTTTATACTATATACTGCAATACTTACAGTATACTGCAAGAAGAAAATATATTAAATTAAATGTTTCCTCACTAAAAATGCAAAAATGGAAAACAAAGGTCTGCAAAAGTCAAGACTATCAAAATTTAAAATAAATTGAATCCATATAGTAAATGATATAAATAGAGAAAAAAATAGAATGCCAGAATTGCATTTTTTCAGTAACTACACCTCCTCAACAAAAATGCAATAAAAAACTGTGAAAACGTCATTTGTACCACAAATTCTTATCAATAAAGGTTTGTGCAGACGGCCATTATCCAAGAGATTCGGGCTAATTATGCAAATGGTACTCTGATCACACTCTGATCACAGTGTGATCGGATTCTCTCAGATGAAAGAATCACAGCACACGGTAAGGAGAAGATGGAGAGCAAGAGTAATCCATCTTCTCCATTGTGACTGTGCGAAAATCAGACTGTACTCAGATGTCATCCAATGAATTCCACGCTCTTATTGACTTGCATGGTCAAGCGCAATCCATATATCAGATCAAGCTCAGACATATAGCATTTTTTTCCTTGGACAGATGCTGTCCGATGTAAAAATCGGACATGTGCACGTCCCCATGGAATGACATTGGTCCATGTTTTGTCGGATCGCACTTGGATCCATAATACGGGTATCTGCACCTGCCCTAAAGCTCTCCATGCAATAAAACATAGCTCTATCAATATAAAAAATAAAAATGTAACAAGTCTCAAAATATGGAGAACCAATGCAAAATTTTTCTTTTACAAAGTTTAACTATACAATAAATACAGTGAAAACAAAAAACAAAAAAAATGACAGAATTGCATTTTTTCCCCCCATTTCATTTTACTTGAATTTTTTTTACTGTTTTTCAGTACATTTTATGGCAAAATGAATCATGCGATTCAAAACTATAACTCATTCTGCAAAGAAACAAGGCCTCAGTAGAAAAATGCAACCGTAAAATGAAAAACTGCTGCGGAGGCAAGTGAATTTAAAGAAATAGCTTGGCTGCCATAATTCCTTCCTTCTCACTGAGTAGGTTACAGCGGTTCTGCAACACGTCTATATATTTCATCCCAATTAATAACACACACACACAGAAACACTTTTGCAGTAGAGTTGCATTGATGTTTTAAAGGGAATCTGTCCCTGTGTTGTTGCTACCCCATCTTGGCGCAGCATGATGTGGGGGCAGAGAACCCGATCCCAGAGATGTATCACTAACTGGACGGCTTGCTTTCATATTGATAAACTCTTTATTTTATCTGCTGAAGATCTCCCAGTTCTCTGAATGCTGAGCTCTGTATAACCCTGCTCTCATCACTGATTGACGGCATTCTGTGTACACTGTGCATAGGCAGAAAATGTCCAATTTGTCATTGGGATGGGACTATACAGAGCTCATGAATACGGAGGTCTGCATGGTGGCAGATTTACTAGTCCTCCAGTGATAATCTCTTGCTAATTAAACAATGATCTTATCAAAACTACAGCAATCGGCCCAGTAAGTGACACAACGCTGGGGACTCTATCTTTACATTATGCTGCTTTTCAATCATGTGGGAAAACCTGTTTACGGATTCTCTTTAAGTAGTCATCAATATAACGTTTAGAGTACTTTATCAACCTCTAAGTGACAGCACCATAAAGAATATTATAAAATAAATGGTCATTATTACAAACCTGGAATCATTTGCTTGTCTCAGTGATACATGTTTCATATTGTAACTCATACAGTATACCAAATTGGTTTATGTAAATAAATAAGAAAAATGTACAGCAAAAGTAATGAGACCGATTTAGGAGAAAATAGGAAGTTGAAGTATCTGTCACTACTAATAACAATTGCCCCTTAGGTTAGTGCATTCATCATTGAGCAAGGTCTAACCATTAGCTCCTAGCCAGGAGGCTAAAACACCTACTCTGGAGTACGGAAGCATAAATCACTAGAATTGTAAATAGAAATTATCAGAGGAATATTCTGAACACTTTGTCGTTTCCAATCTGAGCGCAATACCATGTCTGTAATGTAAAGCACACACTCAATGGATTTGATTAGCCATTATAGCTAATTTTGTTTTGCTTTCATGGGAATAAAGCCATTTTGTTCTAATCGGATGAGATAAGTAATTGGTTTAAAACAATATGTCAGACCATCTATTTCATGCTCGGAACAGACGTCATTCTGTCTTGTGGCTATCTGAAAGCTTGTAAGTAAAGCAGCTTTGTGGTTAAGTTGCAAGTCTGCTCTTTAGAGCAAGATATTCAAGAGATTTCCGCTTGTGGCTTACTTCACATCCATGTATCCCGGTTTGTAGAACAAAACAAAATAATGGATTTAAATTTGCTATAATAAAGTTATGTAAATGTCAGAATAAAATATTTTAATACATTCATCTACAAGCTCAGAATTTTTTTTCCATACTGTAAAAAGTACAAAATAAATCTTCAGATGTGACTTTGCAAAGAAAAAGTCACCCCTATAGTAACACGGCATGGGTTGGTAGCCATGGGCGAGGTACTTATCTTTCACACCTCAGCACACTACATGAAAATGGGGGTCCCGGCTTGGTGTGTTACTTTGGCAATACATTGTTGCAGACCACATGGTGCCGATATATTTGGCTGGACAGGACCAGGTGTTATGGAATTAAGTAAGGGAGACCACAGTTCAAAAATAAACTTCTTTGTACTGACGGATAACATAGTAGAAACTATATGTAAAGAACTGGGTGGTGTAACCACTGTGCCATGATCCAAGGAAAGCCTGGAAGGGCATGACTAGGTACCTCACCAAGTCTGAGCTAAGATGCACGGCAGCTGATGATACCGTGATCTGAGGTGAAATGAGGGAGGCTGGACCAGGTGCTACTCCAGGACTGACCTCGGGTAGATGGCAGCTGACCCCCAAGGTACAGGAGGCAGGAACAGCCAGGGATGGTAGACTTGTCATGCACAGGTGGACATGGTTGATGGATAGGCAGGTTGGTATGGCTGATAAACAGGCACGACAGATAGACAGACAGGCGGTCATGGCTGATAGGCAGGCGGTCATGGCTGATAGACAGGCATGCACGGCTGATAGACAGGCAGGTATACAGAAATACGAGCACTGGGACCTGAGAACTAACAAGAGTGTTAAGAACAATCTTATAAGGTTGCACAGGCACTTCCCACCTAGTGTAGGTGCCTTAAACAATAACATTGTCTGGGGACTAGTGTTGAGCATTCCGATACCGCAAGTATCGGGTATCGGCCGATACTTGCGGGTATCGGAATTCCGATACCGAGATCCGATACTTTTGTGGTATCGGGTATCGGTATCGAAACAACATTAATGTAAAAATGTGTAAAAGAGAGAATTAAAATAAAAAATATTGCTATACTCACCTCTCCGACGCAGCCTGGACCTCAGCGAGGGAACCGGCAGCGTTGTTTGCTTAAAATTTGCGCGTTTACTTCCTTACGTGAAGTCCCGGCTTGTGATTGGTCGCGTGCCGCCCATGTGGCCGCGACGCGACCAATCACAGCAAGCCGTGACGTAATTTTAGGTCCTTCAGGATTTTAAAATTACGTTCTGGCTTGTGATTGGTCGCATCGCGGTCACATGGGCGACGCGACCAATCACAAGCCGTGACGTCACGGGAGGCTGGACACGCGTGCATTTTAAAATGCGCGCGTGTCCTGCCTCCCGTGACGTCACGGCTTGTGATTGGTCGCGTCGCCCATGTGGCCGCGACGCGACCAATCACAAGCCGTGACGTCACGGGAGGCTGGACACGCGCGCATTTTAAAATGCGCGCGTGTCCAGTCTCCCGTGACGTCATGGCTTGTGATTGGTCGCGTCGCCCATGTGACCGCGACGCGACCAATCACAAGCCAGAACGTAATTTTAAAATCCTGAAGGACCTAAAATTACGTCACGGCTTGCTGTGATTGGTCGCGTCGCGGCCACATGGGCGGCACGCGACCAATCACAAGCCGGGACTTCACGTAAGGAAGTAAACGTGCGAATTTTAAGCAAACAACGCTGCCGGTTCCCTCGGTGAGGTCCAGGATGCGTCGGAGAGGTGAGTATAGCAATATTTTTTATTTTAATTCTTTCTTTTACACATTAATATGGATCCCAGGGCCTGAAGGAGAGTTTCCTCTCCTTCAGACCCTGGGAACCATCAGGAATACCGTCCGATACTTGAGTCCCATTGACTTGTATTGGTATCGGGTATCGGTATCGGATTGGATCCGATACTTTGCCGGTATCGGCCGATAATTTCCGATACCGATACTTTCAAGTATCGGACGGTATCGCTCAACACTACTGGGGACACTTTAGGACAGCACTCACTGTCCCTTTAAGAAGACAGGACCACGCGCATGCAAGCTAACCACAGTGCTCGAGGATCTGCAAGCTATGCGCAAACACCAGGCAGTCGCAGGAGGATGAGGACGATGAGTTTGTTAATGTCTCTGCTGTGGGAGGGAGGCAGAGTGCAGGGATGCCGGTGTCATAGCAGGCACAGCAGGAGGAGAGGAAGGTGTGGGACTGCGACGGTGAGAGCATCTGTGTCTCTGCCAAGGAAGGGGGAGCAGAGGCACCGGAGTTACAGTGCCCCCTTTATGCCCCTACTTTTTCAAGCCTGCAAGAAATCTCTCCAGGAGAAGAGGCCATGGATGTTCTTCCCAGGTTCTCAGGACCTCCCCTCAGGACAAATCCACTTCCAATCCACAAAAAAAAGGTTTATCCTCTTGCCCTCTTTGTTGCCAGAAAGTTCTCTAATCTTTAAGTAGTTACATAGTTATTAAGGCTGAAGGAAGACTGTAAGTCCATCTAGTTCAACCCATTGCCTAACCTAATATGCCCTAACATGTTGATCCAGAGGAAGGCAAAAAAAACCCATGTGGCAAAGAGTAACTCCACCATGGGGAAAAAAATTCCTTCCCGACTCCACATACGGCAATCAGACTAGTTCCCTGGATCAACGCCCTATCAAGGAATCTAGTGTATATACCCTGTAACATTATACTTTTCCAGAAAGGTATCCAGTCCCCTCTTAAATTTAATTAATGAATCACTCATTACAACATCATACGGCAGAGAGTTCCATAGTCTCACTGCTCTTACAGTAAAGAATCTGCGTCTGTTATTATGCTTAAACCTTCTTTCCTCCAGACGTAGAGGATGCCCCCTTGTCCCTGTCTCAGGTCTATGATTAAAAAGATCATCAGAAAGGTCTTTGTACTGTCCCCTAATATATTTATACATTAAAATAAGATCACCCCTTAGTCTTCGTTTTTCCAAACTAAATAGCCCCAAGTGTAATTGCAGCGCCCCAGAGTCCTGGTCGTTGCAGTACTGTGGCTCCGCCACTATGGGGAGCTACGGTGCGTCTGATGGCACTGAAGGAGTTCATCTGATCAGGTATCACAGACACCAATACATTTCACAGCTGGGCCTCCGGGGGGAGCTAAGGGTGCTATTCATTAGGCCACTCCCCACCATAGTGGGTAAACTGGGGGTCAGGCAGGAAGTTAGATGAGAAAGCTGACTGGGTTGGAACCAGGCAACACCTTGTGGCAGAGGGTGTTTTGGGGGAAGATACAGTAGGGTCTCTGTCAGGGGTGGGATCCTGACAGAGGCTTGGCATTTGAAAGAACGTAAAGGGACCGTGCCTGCTCCGGGAAGCGGCGGTGCCCGAGAAAGGACTAGAAGCGAGATAGATTGTGCTGAGTGAGAAACGAGATCAAGCAATAGGAGAATACCAGTAGGGGTCGTGCTGTAAGACCGGAGCAACACCCTACTGAGGCGCACTACCGGTGGCCGGAACGCCGAGGGAGTATTATAACATTCAGCTTCAAGCAATACTCTAAACAGCGGCAGGACAGTCAGTCTAAGGCGGGCTGTCTCACACAAATCACCTATGAAGTCTTGGGGGGAACCTTGTGGAGAGGGGCGACTCTAGGGTCCCGGAAGAGCTCCGAGCCTACCCGTCAAACGGGTGCCGTCCCAACCAGAACATCAGGGAGGGACGGAGGATTAGAAGAACATCATTTAATCGAGTTGTGAGGGAACTTAAGAAACAGACACAACGGTTGTGGGGACTTTCCGTAAGCACAGCAGGGGAGGACCACAACACATAGCGCTAGAAGGAAGGCACCGATTTCCACCTGCGAGGAGAACTCTGGAGGTGCCATTGGACCGGCCGGACTTGCGCAGCCTGGTGAACCGTATTCTGGACTGTGGACTCAGAGATCTTCAGTAAAGAGGTAAAGAGACTGCAACCTGGTGTCCTCGTTATTTACTGCACCGCACCACCACTACCATCATCCACACCCAGCATTCACTGTGCGCCCCACGGCAGGGTCATGGACCGGGGCCTAGCCGCCGTGACAACCCCAGAGCAGAGACTCAGAGGCCCGGTACCGGGTACCCCTCGGCCCTGCGGCGGTGGGGGCGCTACAACTTGGCGTCACGAACAGGATGTACTGAAGCCTGGAGAATCAGGTCATGTGTGCCTAGGAACTGTGATTTACTGTGCTTGGACTGTACTTTATTGAGAGACTGTGTGCTGTGCCATTTGCCGCCAAAATCCGCCGCCATTACAGCGCTGAGGAGAGCGCGGGAGGAAAAGAGGGGCGTGAATTTGTCGTGGGCAAGCTGGAGAGCGCGAACAGCAATGGCCGCCCAGTCTAAATATTTCTGTGTCCTGAGGACGTGTCCGTCAACAGCTGAGGTCCGCCTCCTGATCCTGTTTGGAGGGTGGAGACCATGGAGACGGGGCCGCCCACGAAAGAGACCGCGGGAAGAAGACATTGGAGAGGAGACAAAGATGGCGACGCCGGAGGCACCGCGCGGGAATGGTCGAACCCGGAGAGAGGCTGGACAGCCTGAGGTGGCCCAGGGTACGCCGTCACCGCGAGAACTGACCCTTACGGGGCCAACGATGGGTCGACCTCCCCGGCCGCCGTCGGAAGAGCGTATGGCCGCGGCCGAAGCCCGGCGGATCGCTGCCCGCCTGGAGGCCGATGCCCGCGTGATTGCCCGGCTGGGCCAGCCCACGGAGGTCCGCTTGGCTCCAGTGTCCCCTGCTCCTCCCAACCCGGTCGCGGCTGAAAGTGCGCTGCAGATACAGGGCCTGAAGCTTATGCCGGAGGCCGAACACCTGCAGCGCATGATGGCTGCATGGCGAGCCCGACCACAACCGGTACCCCAGGTAGACTTACTCACTGTTGCGGAGCCCCCCTTGTCCCACTGGGGTGTAGTGGTCTCCTTCAACCCCCGACATGGACGCGGGGTTATCCAGGAGATCGGGGAGCCGCTGCAAGTCCACGTGGACCGAGGGGAGGTGGAACCTTGCAGTGGAAGGTTTGATCGTGACCTGGAGCCGGGTGATGCCGTCACTTACACCAGGTGGAAGAGAGCCACCGGCGAAGCAGGCTGGATTGCGCGGGGCGTCCAGCGGTGCGTCACGCTCCAGGCCGCCGCTGCAACTCCCAAAGACGAACCTCCCGCCGAAAAGACCACAGAACCTGATCCTGTGGAGCAGCGAGGGACCCGGACCTACCATGCACCGTGGGGGCGTGCTGGATCCTCGGTAAAAAGAACATCCCGGCGAGGGATCCTGTCGTTGCTGGGACGGGACCCGATCCTTGAACCAGCAGGACGACCCGTTGGTCTGGTGATGCCCGGGAGAAAACCACCTTCCTCCCCGAAAAACGAGTAAGCATAATGCTTTAAAGGTGTACATAGTTTTTAATTGTTTGTTTCTTGATTTTTGCTGCTAAACCCGTCTAGGGTTAACTCTTAAGGGGATGCTTCTGTTGACTCGGGATCCCTATTGTTTGTTTTTGTTTGCTTTTCCAAAGTTTTTTTTGCACAAGTTTATAGTTGAAAAGAACTGCCGAAATCATGAACAGTGCATGATCCGAACTTCTTGTACATAGTTTGCACTTTGTTAAAGGCGCTCCCTACTGGTTTTACTTAAAGAAGGACTCTTTGTGAAGATACCACACTGGAACCTTTGCTGAGTATGGACTGGTAGCTTGAGAAGGCGTGCTACCTCACAGAGACTTGGTCCCCTCTTAAAGGGGATGTTCATTTGTTGCGCTTAAACCGTGATATTGCTTTAAGACCGGAAGCAATAATGTCTTGACCAAAGAACGTGATGATAATGTTTACATAAGAAAGTTATATGTATTTAATTAGTTAAATGTGAAGAAATACTGATGATGTGCTCTGAGAAGTAAAAGGTGAAAGATAGAAGAAGGATGCAGTGGACCCGTAGGGATAGACGTGGTGTCCAGCATGCATGATAGAAAGAAAGATAATGAGAAGGCTTGATGTTCAATAGAAAATGTTTTTGATAATGCTGATAGATAGTTAGGATAGAAGGTAAACCCTGAGTCCTCATAGGAGTCATGTAGAGATGACTTAGTGCTCTTAAACTGAAAGTAATGTTATGTTCTATACTGTGTATAGTAGTTGAAAAGGCAGTAGGCCCTGGCTGAACGGGGCGGTCCTGTAACTGAAAGGAGAGGCAGTAGGTCTGGTGCCGATAGGACAGGCGGTCCTGCAGATTTAAAGAAGGAGAATGAAAAAGTTAAATTACCTTATAATGTGATTATAGGAAGGTTTTTAGTGGATTTAGAGTGTATGTCCTTAAAGGCAATGTTAAAATTATTGTTCAACAATTTTGCACTTAGTAGAATACCCGGTTGGGTAACAGGAGTTATTTATAGCCTGTAAGTTATAATGTTAACCATGTTTGTAACGTTCAAGTGTCCTTACCTCCCATAAAGGGAAGCCTGTTCAAATATACTTATTGTTATTGCACTCAACAAAACTGTATGTCTTTTTGCTAACTTGTATTGTTGTTTTCTTCCCAGTCCCGGAGTACTGTGTTTAACCAGGGGGGAGTGCAGCGCCCCAGAGTCCTGGTCGTTGCAGTACTGTGGCTCCGCCACTATGGGGAGCTACGGTGCGTCTGATGGCACTGAAGGAGTTCATCTGATCAGGTATCACAGACACCAATACATTTCACAGCTGGGCCTCCGGGGGGAGCTAAGGGTGCTATTCATTAGGCCACTCCCCACCATAGTGGGTAAACTGGGGGTCAGGCAGGAAGTTAGATGAGAAAGCTGACTGGGTTGGAACCAGGCAACACCTTGTGGCAGAGGGTGTTTTGGGGGAAGATACAGTAGGGTCTCTGTCAGGGGTGGGATCCTGACAGAGGCTTGGCATTTGAAAGAACGTAAAGGGACCGTGCCTGCTCCGGGAAGCGGCGGTGCCCGAGAAAGGACTAGAAGCGAGATAGATTGTGCTGAGTGAGAAACGAGATCAAGCAATAGGAGAATACCAGTAGGGGTCGTGCTGTAAGACCGGAGCAACACCCTACTGAGGCGCACTACCGGTGGCCGGAACGCCGAGGGAGTATTATAACATTCAGCTTCAAGCAATACTCTAAACAGCGGCAGGACAGTCAGTCTAAGGCGGGCTGTCTCACACAAATCACCTATGAAGTCTTGGGGGGAACCTTGTGGAGAGGGGCGACTCTAGGGTCCCGGAAGAGCTCCGAGCCTACCCGTCAAACGGGTGCCGTCCCAACCAGAACATCAGGGAGGGACGGAGGATTAGAAGAACATCATTTAATCGAGTTGTGAGGGAACTTAAGAAACAGACACAACGGTTGTGGGGACTTTCCGTAAGCACAGCAGGGGAGGACCACAACACATAGCGCTAGAAGGAAGGCACCAATTTCCCCCTGCGAGGAGAACTCTGGAGGTGCCATTGGACCGGCCGGACTTGCGCAGCCTGGTGAACCGTATTCTGGACTGTGGACTCAGAGATCTTCAGTAAAGAGGTAAAGAGACTGCAACCTGGTGTCCTCGTTATTTACTGCACCGCACCACCACTACCATCATCCACACCCAGCATTCACTGTGCGCCCCACGGCAGGGTCATGGACCGGGGCCTAGCCGCCGTGACAACCCCAGAGCAGAGACTCAGAGGCCCGGTACCGGGTACCCCTCGGCCCTGCGGCGGTGGGGGCGCTACAACTTGGCGTCACGAACAGGATGTACTGAAGCCTGGAGAATCAGGTCATGTGTGCCTAGGAACTGTGATTTACTGTGCTTGGACTGTACTTTATTGAGAGACTGTGTGCTGTGCCATTTGCCGCCAAAATCCGCCGCCATTACAGCGCTGAGGAGAGCGCGGGAGGAAAAGAGGGGCGTGAATTTGTCGTGGGCAAGCTGGAGAGCGCGAACAGCAATGGCCGCCCAGTCTAAATATTCCTGTGTCCTGAGGACGTGTCCGTCAACAGCTGAGGTCCGCCTCCTGATCCTGTTTGGAGGGTGGAGACCATGGAGACGGGGCCGCCCACGAAAGAGACCGCGGGAAGAAGACATTGGAGAGGAGACAAAGATGGCGACGCCGGAGGCACCGCGCGGGAATGGTCGACCCCGGAGAGAGGCTGGACAGCCTGAGGTGGCCCAGGGTACGCCGTCACCGCAAGAACTGACCCTTACGGGGCCAACGATGGGTCGACCTCCCCGGCCGCCGTCGGAAGAGCGTATGGCCGCGGCCGAAGCCCAGCGGATCGCTGCCCGCCTGGAGGCCGATGCCCGCGTGATTGCCCGGCTGGGCCAGCCCACGGAGGTCCGCTTGGCTCCAGTGTCCCCTGCTCCTCCCAACCCGGTCGCGGCTGAAAGTGCGCTGCAGATACAGGGCCTGAAGCTTATGCCGGAGGCCGAACACCTGCAGCGCATGATGGCTGCATGGCGAGCCCGACCACAACCGGTACCCCAGGTAGACTTACTCACTGTTGCGGAGCCCCCCTTGTCCCACTGGGGTGTAGTGGTCTCCTTCAACCCCCGACATGGACGCGGGGTTATCCAGGAGATCGGGGAGCCGCTGCAAGTCCACGTGGACCGAGGGGAGGTGGAACCTTGCAGTGGAAGGTTTGATCACGACCTGGAGCCGGGTGATGCCGTCACTTACACCAGGTGGAAGAGAGCCACCGGCGAAGCAGGCTGGATGGCGCGGGGCGTCCAGCGGTGCGTCGCGCTCCAGGCCGCCGCTGCAACTCCCGAAGACGAACCTCCCGCCGAAAAGACCACAGAACCTGATCCTGTGGAGCAGCGAGGGACCCGGACCTACCATGCACCGTGGGGGCGTGCTGGATCCTCGGTAAAAAGAACATCCCGGCGAGGGATCCTGTCGTTGCTGGGACGGGACCCGATCCTTGAACCAGCAGGACGACCCGTTGGTCTGGTGATGCCCGGGAGGAAACCACCTTCCTCCCCGAAAAACGAGTAAGCATAATGCTTTAAAGGTGTACATAGTTTTTAATTGTTTGTTTCTTGATTTTTGCTGCTAAACCCGTCTAGGGTTAACTCTTAAGGGGATGCTTCTGTTGACTCGGGATCCCTATTGTTTGTTTTTGTTTGCTTTTCCAAAGTTTTTTTTGCACAAGTTTATAGTTGAAAAGAACTGCCGAAATCATGAACAGTGCATGATCCGAACTTCTTGTACATAGTTTGCACTTTGTTAAAGGCGCTCCCTACTGGTTTTACTTAAAGAAGGACTCTTTGTGAAGATACCACACTGGAACCTTTGCTGAGTATGGACTGGTAGCTTGAGAAGGCGTGCTACCTCACAGAGACTTGGTCCCCTCTTAAAGGGGATGTTCATTTGTTGCGCTTAAACCGTGATATTGCTTTAAGACCGGAAGCAATAATGTCTTGACCAAAGAACGTGATGATAATGTTTACATAAGAAAGTTATATGTATTTAATTAGTTAAATGTGAAGAAATACTGATGATGTGCTCTGAGAAGTAAAAGGTGAAAGATAGAAGAAGGATGCAGTGGACCCGTAGGGATAGACGTGGTGTCCAGCATGCATGATAGAAAGAAAGATAATGAGAAGGCTTGATGTTCAATAGAAAATGTTTTTGATAATGCTGATAGATAGTTAGGATAGAAGGTAAACCCTGAGTCCTCATAGGAGTCATGTAGAGATGACTTAGTGCTCTTAAACTGAAAGTAATGTTATGTTCTATACTGTGTATAGTAGTTGAAAAGGCAGTAGGCCCTGGCTGAACGGGGCGGTCCTGTAACTGAAAGGAGAGGCAGTAGGTCTGGTGCCGATAGGACAGGCGGTCCTGCAGATTTAAAGAAGGAGAATGAAAAAGTTAAATTACCTTATAATGTGATTATAGGAAGGTTTTTAGTGGATTTAGAGTGTATGTCCTTAAAGGCAATGTTAAAATTATTGTTCAACAATTTTGCACTTAGTAGAATACCCGGTTGGGTAACAGGAGTTATTTATAGCCTGTAAGTTATAATGTTAACCATGTTTGTAACGTTCAAGTGTCCTTACCTCCCATAAAGGGAAGCCTGTTCAAATATACTTATTGTTATTGCACTCAACAAAACTGTATGTCTTTTTGCTAACTTGTATTGTTGTTTTCTTCCCAGTCCCGGAGTACTGTGTTTAACCAGGGGGGAGTGCAGCGCCCCAGAGTCCTGGTCGTTGCAGTACTGTGGCTCCGCCACTATGGGGAGCTACGGTGCGTCTGATGGCACTGAAGGAGTTCATCTGATCAGGTATCACAGACACCAATACATTTCACAGCTGGGCCTCCGGGGGGAGCTAAGGGTGCTATTCATTAGGCCACTCCCCACCATAGTGGGTAAACTGGGGGTCAGGCAGGAAGTTAGATGAGAAAGCTGACTGGGTTGGAACCAGGCAACACCTTGTGGCAGAGGGTGTTTTGGGGGAAGATACAGTAGGGTCTCTGTCAGGGGTGGGATCCTGACAGAGGCTTGGCATTTGAAAGAACGTAAAGGGACCGTGCCTGCTCCGGGAAGCGGCGGTGCCCGAGAAAGGACTAGAAGCGAGATAGATTGTGCTGAGTGAGAAACAAGATCAAGCAATAGGAGAATACCAGTAGGGGTCGTGGGATTAGAAGGATTAGAAGAACATCATTTAATCGAGTTGTGAGGGAACTTAAGAAACAGACACAACGGTTGTGGGGACTTTCCGTAAGCACAGCAGGGGAGGACCACAACACATAGCGCTAGAAGGAAGGCACCGATTTCCACCTGCGAGGAGAACTATGGAGGTGCCATTGGACTGGCCGGACTTGCGCAGCCTGGTGAACCGTATTCTGGACTGTGGACTCAGAGATCTTCAGTAAAGAGGTAAAGAGACTGCAACCTGGTGTCCTCGTTATTTACTGCACCGCACCACCACTACCATCATCCACACCCAGCATTCACTGTGCGCCCCACAGCAGGGTCACGGACCGGGGCCTAGCCGCCGTGACAACCCCAGAGCAGAGACTCAGAGGCCCGGTACCGGGTACCCCTCGGCCCTGCGGCGGTGGGGGCGCTACATAATAACCTATCTTGGTATTGCAGACCCCCCAGTCCTCTAATAACCTTGGTCGCTCTTCTCTGCACCCGCTCCAGTTCAGCTATGTCTTTCTTATACACCGGAGACCAGAACTGTGCACAGTATTCTAAGTGTGGTCGAACTAGTGACTTGTATAGAGGTAAAATTATGTTCTCCTCATGAGCATCTATGCCTCTTTTAATACATCCCATTATTTTATTTGCCTTTGTAGCAGCTGCCTGACACTGGCCACTGAATATGAGTTTGTCATCCACCCATATACCCAGGTCTTTTTCATTGACGGTTTTGCCCAGAGTTTTAGAATTAAGCACATAGTTATACATCTTATTACTTCTACCCAAGTGCATGACCTAGTAATAGGTAATAATATATAATATAATATATAATATAATTAAGTAATAATATTTTTGTACTTGAATGGGCTTTTTCATAAATGTCTGCTCTGTGAGCCCCAAAGCTGGACCATCAAACTCATAAAACAGGGGTCCACAGCGTGGCATAGCATATAATTGGGCTTCTTGAAGAACTACATAGGCTCAAGGTCTTAATGAAAAAAAAGTTTCAGTCCTCTAAGTACATTTTGTCTGGAAAAAAAGACATAAAAAAGACAATTCTCAAGGTATTACCAGTCTGGCAGGTATTACATTAACTAAGCTCATACCGACATGTTCAATGGCTAATACATCACCAAGATCCAACTTCCAACATGACTTTCAGACAAATTCATATAATTGATGCTATCAGATTAGACCCTTCAAATGATCTTGAAGAAAAACAGGTGAACAGTTGTGCTGATACTGCTCAATCTGCAGTTTTCCCATGCCTCAATAACATTATTCACTAAAACAAACTCCTGATCCATCTGCTAAGAGTTTATAGAGTAAAGCAAACATGCATTGTCGGCAGAAGTGACAAAGCCGGGTTAATATGCTACCCTTTATCACATTAAGATCGTTAGCCTTCAGTGAACTGTTAGATTTTTTTCACCAAATATGCCGTCCTTGTAATTGGATGTTTTTTTCCATCAATATTACTAAATAATTCTGTATTTTCCTGGAAGTCGTTCTGAATTATAAGTGCAGTTGTGAATTCTTACCACCATGTTCAGATGCCTGATATGATGTATGTAAAGGTGTATTGTAAAGGTGCCCATTCACATGAGATAGTTGTAGACTGATCACTATTGGCTGTGTCTCCCAACTCCCCATACACATGTATGCTCAGCTCTGACTTTTCATGAGCATATAAAACAAAGTGAGAAGAAAGCTGCTCCCAGACTCTTCAATTAAAAAATTGAATACAGTCTGTTAGGTCAGGCTGAGGCCTGCCTGGTGTTTGGGTTTTAAAAATCGTAGATTTGTAGGCATACTGATCACATATTATTTCGCTAGTAATAAAGACATTTGTGTTGAGCATTTGAAATAGTGCAGTAGTCCATTTTAAAATGGTTAAGGCAAGGGGCAAGGGACGGGGAAGTGGACGTGATGCTGATGGTGCATCCAGAGGATGAGGCCGTGAGCAAGGTGAAATTGGGCAACAACAAAGACCCATATCTTCTCGCTCGACCTTCCTGTCCCAGTTTCTGGGGGACCGCAGCACACCACTATTGAAGCCAGAGCAGTGTGAAACGGTTGTTGGTTGGATAGCGGATAATGCTTCCAGTCACTTAGCCAACACCACCACCTTGTCTTCCACATGGTCAAGTCTGAGCAGCCGTGAGTATGGCCAGGATATTCCTCACCCTGATCCTCCTTCCTCCGACCATGCCGAGAGCCCTGAGACAACTGATCCCACACTTGGACACTCTGAAGAGCTGTTCAGTTTTCCATTTCAAGATTCTGAACTCTCGGCCGGTCAACTTGAAGTGGGGACAGATGACAATGCATGTACAGATGCCCAAAGCTTTGACCAGAGTGGACAAGGGCAGAGCTTTGACCTTTGTAGAGCGACCCAAAGCTTTCACCAGCCCCGGTCACACGAAGGCGATGGTGGGAAAGTGTCACAAGAGGTGGATGATGATGAGACACAATTGCCAGAAAGTCAGGAGGAGGAGCAGGGTATGGATGTGGAAGACCAGGTGGTGGATGACATAGTGACTGACCCAACCTGACAGGAGGACATGCATACCAGTCTTTGGAACGCAAGCGGAAATACCCAGCCAATGCCCCACAGGCCACAGTCCTCAATTCTAATATTTCTCATCTGCTTGCGCTAGAAATGCTGCCTTTTAGGCTTATTGAGACGGAAGCTTTCCGCAACCTGACGGTGGCGGCCGTCCCAAGGTACTTTGTCCCCAGTCGCCACTATAGTCGAGTACAAAATGCATATTATGAAGTTGATTTTTATAGGCCCATCCAGTATGTGGGTTCCAAGGCCTAATGGGGTGCATATGACTGACTATACAGCAGGGCTGGCCTTGCCGCCAATGTGTAAAACAAAGGAGTACAAAATGCATATTGTGAAGTGGATTTTCATGGGCCCATCCACTATGTGGATTCAGAGGCTTATTGGGGTGCATATGAATTGGTAGCAGGGCAGGCCTTGAATTCAATGCAACACTTTTTCAGGAGTCCCCCCTGGACATCTTATGAAAGGGGTATTGTGGTGCGTCGTAATTCTTGGCAGCCCATCCACTCACAGCATAGGCTACAACAGCTTAGGAGACCCACTGTTTCATAATGGCCCTTTAAGACGATTAATGCCGCCTGATGCACCAGTAAAAATAGGCTCTGTGACTTTTAGAGTCCCTCCTTCATAAATGAAACAAGATGGGTCTGCTTATGTGTCACATACCACATGGCCAGCTGGGGTTGTTAAATGTTACCATGACATTTCCCAGTGAATGCATTTGTAGTGGTTGAAAGCAATGTTAAAGTTGAAAAACGCTTCAAAAACACAGCGTCTGAACTAAGCCTAAGGGGGAGAGGAAATTTTCTGTCTGGGGTTAAATACTTGGCCTTACAGGCAAGTCATTAACCTGCAAAGGATGTACCTTGACATATTTCCAAGCAAAACCTGTTTTGGTTTAGTTTTCATGTGTTTTTTGTGGCACCGGGAAAAATGGCACGAATCTCGGAAAAAAATATTTAAGGCTGTGAACTAGGATTCAGGAATGCTTCCAGGGGTGATCCCCATGGTGTCCCTGTGTCATTTCAGCAATGTTTCTGTCATTTTCAGACCTTATAAAGACCCCCGGGGGGATCGTGGTAAAAATACTCGGGTCTCCCATAGACTTACATTGGGCTCGTTGTTCTGGCCGAGTACCTGAGTATTCCAATTTGCTCAACCCAAGCAACGAGCACCCGAGCATTTTAGTGCTCGCCCATCACTAGTTCTAACTTACAAATAAAAAGTAAACACTTGTAACACTACCAGCAGTATTTGCATAAATGGAAGAATGAAAGTATCAGGAGGTTCATTTGCAGCATATAGCGAGAGTGTTCTCTATGCACTTAATGTGAAAAATGCTTTGTCTGCAAAACTAAACTGCAAAGAAATGTGTTTCAAACCCGTACTCTATGTATTTTAATGTATTTTGCAAAGCAGAAAGGACAGATATTTTTTTCAGTACTTCACAGTGATATTTTGGCTCTTATGCTTTGATTGTCCCTCCAATATATTACCCCACAAATGAAATACAATTTGTAATATAAATATGCTCCTGACATGCATTCCAAATGTATTTATAGAATTTAGAAATGAAATATGCAAAAAACGTGTCTTTTTAACATTAGTCCAGGCAATATGTGTTGGCAAAGTGTAGTTGAATATTATTTAGAAAATGGATATGATACATACTCAGAAAATTGACGGTATGGCTGTAATTGCATATTATGGGGATATTCAGCCAAACACATGTAAAGAGATTTTTCCTCCATATACGCTTCACATTAGTTGTCAGTTACAAGTAATCAGTCTGTCATTCTAAGCAGAAATGCATTCAGAATGGTAAAATAGGAGTATTATAATAGGAATATATAAATATAAAATAGGAAATAGAAATGTTTTATATGAATAAAACAATGTCCTTTTTTACCTATTGCAGATGTATTTCATGAACATACGAGTCTTTAAATATTTGCAATAAAATGAGAAGAAGCATATATGATGAAATGTGTCCTGAACAGCACAGAACAGAGGGGTTCGGTCACCTAAAACTGCAGCCTGTGGGTCATTGTAAGAGCATAATGCTGCAATAGTCACATCACTAAAGTGCAGCAATAACCGTGATTGAGCACACCTTTGTCCATGGTGCTGATGAGTGAGAATCCCTTAACATTGTGATCCCTTTGACCTGCTCATCCTTGTCCCACATCTTTGCTATTATTCATTACAACTGACATGTCAGGGAAGTTTTACTGTGCCAACTACTGTGATAGTCCTAATTATACATAATGGGATCCAGCTCTGTCTATGCTGAAGAAAATATTTATTTTATTTAAATATTGTAAATTATACAATTATTTTTCCCATATATGTCTCAATCCTCTAATTCAACTTTCCCTTCACAAGTGGGGCATCCTCAGGACGGCAGAGAGCAGGCCGTAGATGGAGTATGTCGATTATCCTTCATCACATCACGCCAGAGCACAGTGTGCGAGAGTACAGTGTGTTAGGCTACTTTCACACTTCCGTCTTCTTCACTCCATCGCAATCCGTCTTTATGGCAAAAAAAGGGATCATGCAAATGTGCCCACAGGATCCGTTTTTTGCCATTGACTTTAACTAACGACAGATTGCAATGGAAGGACACACGTCGCATCCGTCGTGCGACGGATGCGTTGTGTTTTTGCGGTCCGTCGTCACAAAAAAAGTTCAATGTAACGTTTTTTTGGGCGACGGGTCCGCCATTTCCGACCGCGCATGCGTGGCCGGAACTCCACCCCCTCCTCCCCGCTCATCACACTGGGCAGCGGATGCGTTGTAAAACTGCATCCGCTGCCCACGTTGTGCTAAATTTAGCACAACGTCCGTCAGTACGTCGGGCCAACAGTTTGCGATGGCCCCGTACCGACGGAAGTGTGAAAGTAGCCTTAGAGCAACCGCATCTCTTTCCTACCAGTCCACCTGCATTGATGAATTGCTACTGGTAGGTGAATAGGTAAAGGATGATTTTTTAATCCCTTCCCAACATCTGTCACACATGTAAGTTGCAGTAGGAAAAACACATTTACCAGTACATACCGCACACAAGCAGAGTTGGCACCATCATCAGCGGGTGTCAACTGTAAAGCATAGGTGATACCATGCTACCAATACCATGATTGGTGTTCGCATCAATCATGGCAGTGTAAAACCTTACATACCACTGTCAGTAGAGATAGCAGTATTTAGATGGTTATTTCAGGGAGAGGGCTGCCTCATTAACCTTAAGCTTTTTAAGCCAAGGAAACCTGAGGTCAAGTAGTGGCCTTCAGGTCAGCCAGCTACAGTCGCCTGTAAATCCCTCCAATTGGCAGAGTCTAACTGGCAAAGTGTCTGTGAAAAACTGACAGAACTGATATCTTGCATTACAGAAGTATTCGAGGATATTAGATCAGCGAAAAAGAAAGTAAAAGTTAATGTCCCACATAGGGACTAACAAAAAAAAATGTAAAAATTGAAACATTTTCAAAATAAAGTATGCAAAAAGAATGGAAAGATATTTTGCTGTTTTACATAAAGACATAAGTAAACAGAAACATACACGTTTGGTATCGCTACTTCCGGAAAAACCTCTATAAATCAGGACATCGGGCACCCTTGTTGAGTCCCTTTGTTAAGCAACCCTCTACATGTTTTTAAGCTGTCTAGAAGCTGCAAATCATGCAGCTGCGTCGACATAAACGAAATCTCCGAGCATGCCGAAATACTCAGACACCACCCGAACATGCTCGGAGAAACCCAAGTAACGAGCATACTCGCTCATCACTAGTTGGGACTCATGTTGTTTATTGTCCCATCCAAATTCCCTCCAGAAGTTTTGTAGTCTCAGTAAACTCAATATTAGTGATGAGTGAGTATGCTCGTTACTCGGGTTTTCCGAGCATGCTCGGGTGGACTCCAAGTATTTTGTGCCTGCTCAGAGATTTAGTTTGTGTCAATGCAGCTGCATGATTTGCGGCTGCTAGACAGCCTGAATACATGTGGGGATTGCCTGTTTGTTAGAGAATCTCCACATGTATTCAGGTTGTCTAGCAACCCCAAATCATACAGCTGCGTCGATGCAAACTAAATCTCCGAGCATGCCCAAAATACTCAGAAACCACCCAAGCGTGCTCAGAAAACCCGAATAAATACTATACATTTCTCCACCTTGTCCAAAAGTGATGTGAATCCAGAGTCCCTGGTCATCGTGTTATAGGGTCAGCAAGGTGTATGTGAATTGTTTTTGATTTAGAATCATAACTCCAGCTCGTCTTTTCTGAGACATTGACCCCAAAACCTCCTCCACACAATAACAATTAAGTCTAAAAAAATTCTCTTTTAAATGTGTCTCCTGGAGTAGAACAATATTAGTGGAAAAGCATTTGAGATGTCTCAATATTTTTGTTCCTTTATGTTCAAATAAATAATATTCATTGTTATTAGATGTTTTTATCTCACAGTATAGTAATTATAAGGGGGACTGTGGGTCAACCTACCAAAATGTTAAAAAAAGGGAGGTGGGACAAGGGAAATATTAGATGGGGGAAACCCTAATCCCTTGACAATTAAACACGACAATTTATGTGCTACAGTAAAAGTGCTTTATTACTACTAAATGCACCATTAAATGCGCTACGAGCTTCTTTCTTTTCAGGTGAGGTGGACCTCAGAATATTGAGCTAAATATAAAAGAAATAAAGTAAAAGACTCTTCCCACACGTGGATTAACCCATTCACCAACAGGATGCTTGTAACAGCATAACCTTAATAATTTCTATATAATTAATAACTCTACGTCAACATTGAAACAGATTTTTAAAGAAAGCAATAACTAACCCTTCTCCTTTCTGGCAGGAAAAATATTATAACTTTCTACATGGAAAATAAGAATGATGACAACATGCAATACATTTCCTGTTATGTAAGCCAGTAAGGGGCATAACTTTTTCAGCAATTGCAAATGCATTGCAAACAGGTAAGTAAGAATGTTCAACTTGCGTGAGGTGATCTGCTCTGGTGTCTATGTTGTCTTTGGGCCCTTGGTGTTGAGTATGGTCTATCCTCTTCCTACTCACCTCTATTTTCTGCATCCTTGTCTCAATGATTCGGTGAGGAGAGCATCCATGTCCCTTTCAGCCTCCTGAGATGACTTGAAGGTAATAACCTCTCCATTTGCCTTGAAGCTTCTTAGTACAGCAGGATATTGGAGCATGAACCTCTTCTTTGACTTTAACAAAGATGAGCCAATTTTGCTAAAGGTTCTCCTGTGTTTGGCAACATCAGCTCAGCAGTCTTCAAATAGCAATAACTTCATTCCGTTAATTGTCAAAGGGTGGGATATTTCCTGTAAGTTCTCAAAATGTCTGGTTTGTCGTTATAATCTAAGAATTTCATTATAACCTGACATGGTCTTGACCCTCAGCTGTCAGGATCAGAATGATAAGCACGTAGGTCAAGTTCACGCTCTGTGCTCTTTCAACTCTGCTGCTATGGTTGAGGCCCAGCGGAAGGGTCAGAGCTCTCTCATAGAGTCACTGTAGTTCTGAGGCAGGGACCAATTCCATTAGACCTACTAGCCTCAAATTACTGCAGCTAGATCTGTCTAGATTGTGCAGAGAGTTCTTTAAGATGAGTAGATATTTGCCCATTTTCATTTTCCAAATGCAGGACCATTCCAGGTCCTCAATTCTATTTGTGTAACCCCTTAATTCTCCGTGTAGACGGATAAGCGAGTTTTGAATGGTTTGCTCCAGAATCTTCTGAATATCAGGAGCAATTCTGCTTGCTCCTTAGCACCCAGCTCCAACAGATCAGAGGATAACTCCATTAGGAAGCATCTTCGATGTACTCACTGTTGGGCGAAAGTAAAGCTGCTTGTGTTACTGAGGCAGGGCCGGACTGGCCATCTGGCAATTTTGGCAAATGACAGAAGGGTCTGTCTGGTCGTGGGCCACCTTGTCTTCTAAATTGTTACCATAATCTGCATCCTCAAGACATCAATATTGTTAACAGTTGTGATGGAGCACAAAGTCGATGGCTCCGTCAGTTCCCCAACAGTCGCAGGCATCCCTCCTGTCTGCAACCTGCTATAGGCCAGCACCAACAGGGGACATGGTGGTACAATGATTTCACTGTATCGCACCACCAGCATCCACTGCGGGAATGAATAGAAAGAGTTAAACGCTGAGGAGGATGACTGGATGTCTGGATTAGGTGAGTATAGGGATTGTGGGGGACCATCACACTATATAGGGTGTTGTGAGTTGGCTAATCATAGTATATAAGGGGCTGTGGGGTAAAACACCATACTATAAAGTGTACTGTTGTGGGATCATCATACTACATAGGGAGCTGTTTGGAGGACCATCATACTATATAGGGGGCTGTGATGTGGACCATCATACCATATACTGGCTATGAGGTGAAACAGTTATCATGCAGCTTTCTCCCCTTACTCGAGAGGTGTTAGTATTCTAATCCACTTTACTAATTTATTTCAATGCATTGATGAGGAAGTGGAGAAAGTAAGATGTTATGTATGCTTATTAGGGGAGCTATGTAATATATTTATCCTTATTGCCACGGTCTGTATTCCCTCTCCTTATATAGGGTTGGTCCTTCAAAATATACTATTATTTGCTAGCAAAAATCGTGGGTGCTGCTTAATGTTTGTGGGAGATTTTAACTATACGGTACATTATATGCTAGTCCGATTCTCTGTGAATACAGCTGGGTCACAGGATAGGAAAACCCTCTTTGAGAAAGTATTGAAGTAGTGGAGCTTTTGGACGTTTGGCGAACAAGACACTCTAATGATATAATATGCTCTTGTTACTTGGCTTTACATGGTTCTTTGTCTTGCATAGATCTCATAATAAGTAATATTGCAGCTGCTGGAATAATTGGTAATATAGAATACTTGCCCCGGGGCCTCTCTGCTCACTCCCTCCTTTGGTGCAGCTGATCTCTTTTGACCACAGGAGCTCAATAAATCAGTCATGGAGGTTTAACCTCTACTGTTTGATTATCCTGCCATTTGACAGTGATATTATTAAGTTATTGAAAGAGTTCTTTGAGGTCAACAGGGGATTGGCCTTATTGCCTTTGATTTGGTAAGCTATGGAGGCTTTTTTAAGAAGACTATTAATTAAGGAAGTTAATAGTGTTAAAAGATCTTTAATAGCATTATAAAAAAAACCTGCTGGAAAAAATGCACAGGGCAGAAATTCAGCATATACGAAATCCCTCTGACATGTCCAATAAAAAAATTACAAGACTCTCAGAACCAACTGAAACAACATTTAATTACAATGGCGGACAGTAAGAGTTTCTTTATAAGGCAGACATTTTATGAAGAGAGGGAAAGGGAAGGCAATATGTTGGCTATGATTATTAAGACATAACAGAAACCACTGTATGTTAGCGCCATTAAAAACTTAACTGGAGGGGAGCTGTGATAACCTCCAGATATACTCAGGGCATTCCAAGAATATTATGCTTCATTGTATGCCTCCAAGACCCAATGTATAGGTGAGGAACTTGATGAATTTCTCTCCCCCTCTCTATTCTCAAAACGCCAAGAATAGATTCCCAGATGGGCCTCTTTCACTGGAGGAATTAGAGGATTCTTTGAGCTCATATCAAATGATAAATCACCTGGGGAAGATGGTATTCCAGTAGAAGTTTATAAAAAGTACTGTAAACTTATTCTCCCACAACTTTTAAGGTTTTTAATGATGCAATACAAGGGGGTAGATTATGACCATCAATGAACCATCACTGTATTGATTCCAAAGGAAGGTCAAGATCTTTTGCTTCCAGAATCTTATCGTCCCATTTCATTACTCACAGTGGACATCAAGATCTTGGCAAAATTATTAGCTAACAGGCTTAATAAAGTGATAACGTCCATAATCCACCAAGACCTGGCTGGATTTATGCCAAATATGTCAACAGCGATTAATATATATGCAGATTGTTTCTGACACTTCAGTTTCCCTCTAAGAACCATAAATATAAGGCAATAGCCTCTCTTGATGCACCTAAAGCCTTTGACAGCATTGAATCGGCCTCCTTGTGGAGTATGCTATCTCATATGAGATTTGGAGAGAAATTTAATTCCTGGATTAAGCTTCTTTATTCTGCCCCTCAAGCCAGGATTCAGGTTAAAAACCTTAAGTTGGAATCTTTTCCTTTACAGAGGGGCACAAGGAAAGACTGCACTCTATCTCCATTGCTATTTTCCATCACTATATAACTGTTGGCTGCAGCAATCCGCTTTTCCTCAAAAATCAGGGCTTACCATACTGAGAAAACCATGCAAATATTGCATTATATGCGGATTATGTCCTTCTCTTCCTAGACAATTAGCTGGTATCATTAGCGGAAGCTATGACTATTATAAACAAGTATGGTTCGCTATCAGACCTCTCTATCAATTGGGGCAAATTGATGCTTATGACAGTGGGAACGGAACCCCAAAATGAGACAATGGCTGTGGGACAATTTAAGATGGTTCGCTCATTTAAATATTTGAGCATTATAGTAAGTGAAGATTTTACAGAGTACAAACCCCTACATATTGGCCCCCTCCTAACTAAATTGCAGACTAAAACAACTCCAAGGTGTAAATTACCTTTATCTGTGATAGAGAGCAAATGTAATTAAGATGGTTCTAATGCCACAGCTGCTTTACCTACTGCATAATGCATCAATATGGCTTCCCTTACAATTTTTTACAAACTAAATAGCATTCTCAGGAACTTAATTTGGAAAAAGAATGCACCAAGAATAAGACTTAAGACCCTGCAGAAACCTAAGGAGAGCGAAGGTCTGGCTATTCCGGACCCACTGATGTACTTTCTCTCTTCACAATTGCAGCATCTGAAGGGTTTTGGTAACACAGAACTTCCATCTTCCTCCCCTAGAATGATTAGTCACGTGCTGGGGGTAAGAAACTTATTTTTTACTATAATCCCTTGGATAAAACTATTAGAGTTATTCACAAAATATGGTCTAAAGCTAAAGAAATTATGGGCATGGCAGAGTACTCTCATTATTCACCTATTTGGAACAACCTCTGATTGCAAAGAAATCAACAAATTAGAAGGTTTTGGCCACTGGCAAGGTAAAAGGATCTCCCGGATTACATAACTAATTAGAGAAAATCAGTTCAAGGTTTTTCAGGAATTTCAGAGAGCGTTAGGCATTCCGAGTAAAAGATTTTACCAATATTTGTAATTAAAATATGAGTATACATTGCAAAATATACAATCTCCATTTATTCAAAGTAAGGGGTGACATTTTTGGACAGCGTGGTCGGGAAGAGCTCGACGAGAAGTGTTATCTGTCTTCATAACAAGTGCTTGATGGGGCAAATTCTTAAGAAAGGAAGTTGCAATCCTAAAACCCAATGGTAAGGGGATGTAGACCCTATTAGTGAGGATGCCTGGGAAAATATTTTACAGTCAATATCCATGTTATCAATGAGTGAAGTTCAACAACTTTCACAATACTATTTGACTCATAAAGTATATAACACCCTATTGCATTTACACACATTTGGTCATTAAACGGATTCATGCCATTTATTGTGGAACTGCCTTGAACTTAGGGAATTCTGGAAAGTGATTTTGAACCTTATATCCAGGGTGTTTGAGTGTGAGTTTCCATCAGACCCCATTGTCTGCCTACTGGGTTACATAAATGGTTTGCCAACTGAGGAGGCCTGCCAATTATCTATTCTTTGTCTGCTGTACCAAGCTAGAAAATGAGTTGCCTTATACTGGAAGGACACTGATCCCCCTAATAAACAAGAATACATTCCTTAAATTAAATACTTCATCTTGAGAGATTTGTGTTTCAAAAGAGAGGAACTCCTCTTAAATTTGATAAATTGTGGGCCCCATGGCTGGATTTTCTAGGCATAGCCCTTTTAACACTGACATGGTCGAGAATGCTGATGAATGCACTGATTAGATAGGGAATAGTGATGAATGAGTATGCTCGTTACTCGAGATTTCCCTAGCATGCTTGGGTGTTCTCCAAGTATTTGGGAGTGCTCGGAGATTTAGTTTATGTCGCTGCAGCTACAAGATTTGAGGCTGATAGACAGCCTGGATACATGTGGGAATTGCCTGTTTGTTAGGGAATCGCAACATGTATTCAGGCTGACTAGCAGCCGCAAATCATGCAGCTGCGGTGACATAAACTAAATCTCCAAGCACTCCCAAATACTCCGAGAACACCCAAACGTGCTCGGGAAATCTCGAGTAACTAGCATACTCGCTCATCACTAATAGGGAAATCTCAGATTCAAATAGCAATATATGGTCAGGTGCCTTAGGTAAGTAAGGTAAGTTATGTAAAACTATGGTAATGAATCACAACAGCTAGGAAAGACAGAATTGTAATATAGTATCTAAGGTACAGCAGAGGGATATAATGAGACATCTAAGAGTGTGCTTATCCATAAGGGAATTCTGGATGAATTGTATTACTTGTACAAAGTGGGGAATGAAACAAACAAAAAAGAGTTTTGTATAAAGGTATTTTATTTTACATTGTGATGTATACACTGTCTTGGGGGTGGGCGAGGCAGTAGGAAAGGACTGGAACAGAAGGATTACCTCATTACAGGAAATACTAGATATATGGACACATCCTTAAAGAAACCTGGAACAACTAATTGAAATACTTTTTTCTTGAATCTAAGAGTTGGATGGGGAGGGCTGGAATAGGGTGGGATTGTGGGTGAAAGTTTGTTTTTTAAAAATGTTTAATAAAAAATTGTCTGATTTAAAAAAAAGAAGTTAACATCACAAGCGCTCAATGTAAGTCTATGAGAGTGAGAACGAGTAAACACTTGAGTGATCCCACAGGTCACAATGGCAGCAGGCAAGTATAGGATTAGGGTCAGAAACCTTATAATAGAAGCACCACTCCAGAGGTAAAATTTAAAAAAAAAACAGCTGGAGTGGTGCTTTAAATATAATTCTCTTGTAAAGAACAGCAGTGCCAGCCAATGGTGGTTCGTGGTAGACCCCTGGTAATTCTAGAAGATCGTTATCAGTTCTCAGCAACACTACAGCAAGTAAGCTTTATTTTTTCATATTTTCCTACTTCAAGATAATAATCAGGTGAGATATAAGGAACCATTTTTCTCAGTCCTTTTTGTCATTTGCTGCAGCTACAAGCCAGGAGAGAGATTTTTCTACAGGAAATTAGTATTTTTCATTCTCATACTGTACTATTATTATCAAAGAGGTTGCTTAGGGTGAAAAAAAGGTCATATACAGAAGTGGGGGTTTGGTGGCACTATCTATTAGTACTTGGCTCCTGTGAGACTGATTTTTTTTTTTCAGCTCTATCTTTCTTTAGCAAGTATTGTCTTTGCCTCAAATCCCAAACTAAAATGTGCAATTTCTTCCTGCTTTTTCTATCTGCTGCATTTCCCATCCACCCTCTGAATTTCAGTATATTCTGGATATAATTTTTGTATGTTCGCCTGAACATTTGTATTTAATATAGGGGTCTAAGGGGTAACGTTTCTCCTTGTGGAGAGTGACATACCAGCTGGCTTGTCAAGGTAAGGAGGCTTATTCGCCGTGCAATGCTCCTCTGGGAATTTAAATATGCAAATTGCCTCTTCTGAGAAAAAGAGGACTTAACTCTATAGCGCCGTCCAACAGGTGGCGCTATAGAGTTAAGTCCTCTTTTTCTCAGAAGAGGCAATTTGCGTATTTAATATAATCATTTGTAGTTTATATCTACATTAATATTTCTAATGGAAAAAAAGCTTTAGCTTTCTTTAATACTACATATTCATTTATCAATGCAGTAATAACAATTTTGTGGCATTTACCAACTTCTATGAAGAAATAATTAACCTTCTAATCACATGGAAAAATACCCCTAGCAGATTTCGGTAGACATTTTTTTTCCAAAAAAAGGCAATCAACAGCCAGAAACCAGGTAGGAAAAAATAAATACACCCTATAATTTAGTAACTTTGTAAAAAACAGCATGAAGTAAACATTTTCTGATGGGTTTTATACATTTCTTATACAATGTAAATGACATTTTGGCTCTATTTTCTTTACAACATTACTTTAGTGTCTTGGTATTTGAAGAAATTTTGTATGTATAATTCAGGTCAGAACCTACACTTGGCTATTCCAAACACTAACATTCGCTTCTTTAGCTAGTCGGATGTTGGTTGGTTGGTGTTGATTTGCTGATGTACTTAAAGGACATCTGTCAGTAGGATCAACCCTCCTAAGCTGTCTCTATGGGCATGTAGGACATAATAAGCTGAATAAAATGACACCTTGCAATCTGATATCTTATTTTAGAGAAATCCATGTTTTTCTTAATTTGCTAATGAGCTGTTAAGATCTATGGGCCAGACCCTGATCTCCCAGAAAATCTGCCTCCAGAACTTATTTTAACCCCTTCATGACCTTGGGATTTTCCGTTTTTCCGTGTTCGTTTTTCGCTCCCCTCCTTCCCAGAGCCATAACTTTTTTATTTTTCCATCAATATGGCCATGCGTGGGCTTATTTTTTGCGGGACGAGTTGTAGTTTTGAACGACATCATTGGTTTTAGCATGTCGTGTACTAGAAAATGGGAAAAAAATTCCAAGTGCGGTGAAATTGCAAAAAAAGTGCAATCCCACACTTGTTTTTTGTTTGGCTTTTTTACTAGGTTCACTAAATGCTAAATCTGACCTGGCAGTATGATTCTCCAGGTCATTACGCGTTCATAGACACCTAACATGACTAGGTTATTTTTTATTTAAGTGGTGAAAAAAAAATCCAAACTTTGTTAAAAAAAAGAAAAAAAATTGTGCCATTTTCCGATACCCGTAGCGTCTCCATTTTTCATGATCTGGGGTCGGGTGAGGGCTTCTTTTTTGCGTGCCGAGCTGGCGTTTTTAATGATACCATTTCGGTGCAGATACGTTCTTTTTATCGCCCGTTATTGCATTTGAATGCAATGTCGCGGCGACCAAAAAAAGTAATTCTGGCATTTCAAATTTTTTTCTCGCTACGCTGTTTAGTAATCAGGTTAGTGCTTTTTTTATTGATTGATCGGGCGATTCTGAATGCGGCGATACCAAATATGTGTAGGTTTGATTTTTTTTTATTGATTTATTTTGAATGGGGCGAAAGGGGGGGTGATATAAACTTTTATATTTTTTTATTTTTTTCAAATTTTTTAAACTTTTTTTTACTTTTGCCATGCTTCAATAGCCTCCATGGGAGGCTAGAAGCTGGCACAATGCGATCGGCTCTGCTACATAGCAGCAATCATCAGATCGCTGCTGTGCAGCAGAAATGCAGGTGTGCTATGAGCGCTGACCACAGGGTGGCGCTCACAACTACCGGCGATCAGTAACCATAGAGGTCTCAAGGACCTCTATGGTTACTATTAAGAAGCATCGCTGACCCCAGATCATGTGACGGGGGTCAGCGATGCACTCATTTCTGGCCGCCCGGCCAGAAGTGCCGGTTAAATGCCGCTGTCTGCGTTTGACAGCGGCATTTAACTAGTTAATAGCAGCGGGTGAATTGCAATTTCACCCGCCGCTATTGCGGGCACATGTCAGCTGTTCAAAACAGCTGACATGTCCCGGTTTTGATGCAGGCTCACCACCGGAGCCCTGCATCAAAGCAGGGGATCTGACCTCGGACGTACTATCCCGTCCGAGATCAGAAAGGGGTTAAATGAAAGGATAAATTACCAGTGTGAGACAAGTGGATCAGGAGAGCAGACTGTCAGTCATTATGTGTCTCACACTAAGGCCGGTGTCACACTCAGCGTATGAAAATACGGTCCGGTTTTTACGGCCGTAATACAGAGAAATGTTCCCAAAATAGTGATCCGTATGTCTTCTGTAGGCAGGGTATTTTGCGCATGGCATCCTCCGTATGTAATCCGTATGGCATCCGTACTGCAAGATTTTCTCACAGGCTTGCAAAACCGACATCTAATGGATTTATGTGCTCAAATGTTCGTTAAAACATCTATACAGTATATATATATATGTCATTGAGACACACACATATATATATATATATATATATATATATATATATATATATATATACTGTATTTATATTTAATTCAGAGCGAGATATGTGAAAAGCCGGTGATTCAATTGCCGGCTTTTTCTTTCTCCTTCACAAACCCGACAGGATATGAGACATGGTTTACATACAGTAAACCATCTCATATCCCTTTTTTTTTTGCATATTCCACACTACTAATGTTAGTAGTGTGTATGTGCAAAATTTGGGCGCTGTAGCTTGTAAAATAAAGGGTTAAATCGCAGAAAAAATTGGCGTGGGCTCCCGCGCAATTTTCTCCACCAGAGTGGTAAAGCCAGTGACTGAAGGCAGATATTAATAGCCTAGAGAGGGTCCATGGTTATTGGCCCCCCTGGCTAAAAACATCTGCCCCCAGCCACCCCAGAAAAGGCACATCTGGAAGATGCGCTTATTCTGGCACTTGGCCACTCTCTTCCCACTCCCGTGTAGCGGTGGGATATGGGGTAATGAAGGGTTAATGTCACCTTGCTATTGTAAGGTGACATTAAGCCAGATTAATAATGGAGAGGCGTCAATTCTGACACCTATCCATTATTAATCCAATAGTACGAAATGGTTAATAAAACACACACACACACATTATTTAAAAGTATTTTAATGAAATAATGACACAGGGTGTTGTAGTATTTTATTATACTGGTAATCCACCTGAAGACCCTCGTCCTGCAAAAAAGGTAACATAAAAAATCAACAATATCCCATACCCTCCGTCGTTCTGTCAGTCCCATGATGTAAATCCATCTGAAGGGGTTAAATCATTTTACAGCCAGGAGCTGTGCTAATGCAGTGCTCGTGGCTGTAAAACCCTGGGGAATGAATGGAAAGCAGGGGAATGTCCTGTAGTTACCTTGAGTCGCGGTGATGCGCCCTCTGCTGGATGTCCTCATATGAACTCGAGCGTGGGAATTTTTCCGTGATTTAACCCTTTATTTTACAAGCTACAGCACCCAAATTTTGCACATACACACTACTAACATTAGTAGTGTGGAATATGCAAAAAAAAGGGGATATGAGATGGTTTACTGTATGTAAACCATGTCTCATATCCTGTCGGGTTTGTGAAGGAGAAAGAAAAAGCCGGCAATTGAATTACCGGCTTTTCTATAGAACACCGCTGCCTATTTCTCGCAAGTCACACTGCTGGTCCATGTGTAATCCGTATTTTTCTCGCCCCCATAGACTTTCATTGGCGATTTTTTTGCGCAATACGGTGACAAACGCAGCATGCTGCGATTTTCTACGGCCATACAAGACTGTATAATACGGATCAGTAAAATACGGCAAATAGGAGCTGGGCCATAGAGAGTCATTGTACCGTAAGCAATCTGTGTTTTCTGCACCTCTCATACGTCCGTAAAACTCGCTAGTGTGACGCCGGCCGAACTAGTAATGTCTCCTTTTCATTTAAAATAAGCAGCTCTGGAGGCAGATTCACATGGAAATCTATGTCCAGACCATAGATATTAACAGCTCCTTGACATATTAAGAAAAATGTGGATTTCTCTGGAATAAGACATTGTATTGAAGATATCAATGTAACATTGTATTTACCTTTTTTTCATCTGTACGCTCATATTGACGGCTTAGGAGGGTTGATCCTACTGACAGATTCCCTTTAAAAAGGACCTTTTACCAGGTCAAAAGTGACTCTTGCTTTTGCTCTTATTTTATCCTGCTGCTCCACTGAGTAATTTTTTTTTGCATACAGTTCCAGAGATATGGGAAGTTTTTTCATGCTAATTTTTATGGTCTTTACTAAGGGGACATTGCTCACAGGTAGAGTTGAGCGACTTTCATTTTTTTAAGATCGAGTCGGGTTTTGTGAAACCCGATTTTGTCCAGAGTCGAGTCGAGTGCAGTCGGCCGATTATCGCTAAAAGTCGGGGATCGACCGAAACACGAAACCCAATGCAAGTCAATGGGGAAGCATAGTCGGCAGTGAGTGGAGGCCAGGAAAACACCTACAGTGCCCATTTTAATGCCAAAAACACCCATTCTTGTTTCTGAAGCTTGTCAATCTTAATTAACTTTATAATAATAGTTGGGCATAGGGAATTGGGGGTCATTTGGCAAAAGTTGTGGGGGGAGTAGGGCCGGCTCAAGTTTTTCGTGGGCCCAGGAAATGCGGACTACGTCACGGCGGTGTTGCAGGGAAAGGTAAGTATTTCAACGTTGCAAGTGCTGTGATCCTGAGCAAGCAGGGGGGGCCCACTCGTTCGCATTGGCACTGGCACAGGGCCCCTCAAAGTACAGCGATGTGTGTTTGCATGGCGGGGGCGCCTCCCACCAGCAGCGACACTTTTGCGTACTCTGAGGGGCCCTGTGCCAGTGACGTCGCCAACGAGTATGCCCCCCCACCTGATGAAGGAACCTGCACTTTCATCTGCACCTTCCTCTCTGTCCCTGTGTAAGGTGGTATAACATGCGGGAAGGGGAACCTTACTTTCAGCAGGGTCAGATTCTGGCTGTGTAGAGTATAAGGGGAATGTAGTGGTCTAGGTCAATGTACCAGCAGACTCATCTAGCAGTGGCTGGGCAATGGGCAGGATGAGGAGGAAACAGATATAGGGCCAAAGAATAAAGTAGGCTAAATGCAGTTCAAAATTGGTAACAGGACTAAACAGGCGGCATTGCTTTTTTCAGTGGAGTAGCAAACCCAAGAGCAGCAGACACTGTTTCAAGGGCATAACCACACTAGTAGGCCAAATGCAGTTTAATATCTGATAGTATAGGGCGAAAGCCAGAATGTGGAAGCTCAGCTTTGTTCAGTTGAGGACAACACCAGGCAGGGGCAGACAGACACCTTTAGTAGGCCGGAACAGCCAATTGCATTTTTAAAAATGGTAATTTGGAACTGAAGGTTGAAGCTCAGCTTTATTCAGTTGAGGACAACACCAGGCAGGGGCAGACAGACACCTTTAGTAGGCCGGAACAGCCAATTGCATTTTTAAAAATGGTAATTTGGAACTGAAGGTTGAAGCTCAGCTTTATTCAGTTGAGGACAACACCAGGCAGGGGCAGACATTCACCTTTAGTAGGCCGGAACAGCCAATTGCATTTTTAAAAATGGTAATTTGGAACAGAAGGTAGAAGCTCAGCTTTATTCAGTTGAGGACAACACCAGGCAGGGGCAGACATTCACCTTTAGTAGGCCGGAACAGCCAATTGCATTTTTAAAAATGGTAATTTGGAACAGAAGGTTGAAGCTCAGCTTTAGGCTGGGGTCACACATGCGAGTTTTACGTACGTAAGAGCGCAGAAACTACGTCCGTAAAACTCGCATTACATACGGCACAATTATTCTCAATGGGGCTGCTCCTATTAGCCGTATATTACGGTTCAGCATTATACGGCTTTCTACGGCCGTACAAAATCGCAGCATGCTGCGTTTGTCAGCGTACTGCGCAAATAATACGCCAATGAAAGTCTATGGGGGCGCGAAAAATACGGATTCCACACGGACCTGCAGTGTGACTTGCGAGAAATACGCAGCGGTGTTAGTGAAAAGTCGGTAATTCAATTGCCGGCTTCTCATTTCTCCTGCACAAACCCGACAGGATATGAGACATGGTTTTCATACAGTAAACCATCTCATATCCCCTTTTTTGTTGCATATTCCACACTACTAATGTTAGTAGTGTGTATGTGCAAAATTTCAGCGCTGTAGCTGCTGAAATAAAGGGTTAAATGGCGGAAAAAATTGGCGTGGGCTCCCGCGCAATTTTCTCCGCCAGAGTGGTAAAGCCAGTGACTGAGGGCAGATATTAATAGCCAGGAGAGGGTCCATGGTTATTGGCCCCCCCGTGGCTAAAAACATCTGCCCCCAGCCACCCCAGAAAAGGCACATCTGGAAGATGCGCCAATTCTGGCACTTGGCCACTCTCTTCCCACTCCCTGTAGCGGTGGGATATGGGGTAATGAAGGGTTAATGCCACCTTGCTATTGTAAGGTGACATTAAGCCAGATTAATAATGGAGAGGCGTCAATTATGACACCTATCCATTATTAATCCAATTGTAGGAAAGGGTTAAAAAACACACACACACATGATTACAAAGTAGTTTAATGAAATAAACACAGCGGTTGTTGTAATAATTTATTGTTCTCCCATTCCATTTCCAGGACCTCGCTTGGCAACATAATAAACGCACAAGATACATACCTTCTGCTGTCAGATCTCGTCCCACGAAGTAATCCATCTGAAGGGGTTAACTAATATTACAGGCAGGAGCCCTGCAAATGCAGCTGTGCTCCCTGCCTGTAATCCCCAGCGAATGAATGAAATGTAGGTCATTGACCTACATTTCCTTCAGTCGCGGTGATGCGCCCCTGCTGGATGTTCTCATGAACTGCAGCCTGGGAACTTTTTCCCACGCTCCAGGTCATATGAGGACATCCACCAGGGGGCGCATCACCGCGACTGAAGGAAATGTAGGTCAATGACCTACATTTCATTCATTCCCCGGGGATTACAAGCACGGAGCACAGCTGCATTTGCAGGGCTCCTGCCTGTAATATTAGTTAACCCCTTCAGATGGATTACTTCGTGGGACGAGATCTGACAGCAGAAGGTATGTATCTTGTGCGTTTATTATGTTGCCAAGCGAGGTCCTGGAAATGGAATGGGAGAACAATAAATTATTACAACAACCGCTGTGTTTATTTCATTAAACTACTTTGTAATCATGTGTGTGTGTGTTTTTTAACCCTTTCCTACAATTGGATTAATAATGGATAGGTGTCATAATTGGCGCCTCTCCATTATTAATCTGGCTTAATGTCACCTTACAATAGCAAGGTGGCATTAACCCTTCATTACCCCATATCCCACCGCTACAGGGAGTGGGAAGAGAGTGGCCAAGTGCCAGAATTGGCGCATCTTCCAGATGTGCCTTTTCTGGGGTGGCTGGGGGCAGATGTTTGTAGCCAGGGGGGGCCAATAACCATGGACCCTCTCCTGGCTATTAATATCTGCCCTCAGTCACTGGCTTTACCATTCTGGCGGAGAAAATTGCGCGGGAGCCCACGCCAATTTTTTCCGCCATTTAACCCTTTATTTCAGCAGCTACAGCGCTGAAATTTTGCACATACACACTACTAACATTAGTAATGTGGAATATGCAAAAAAAAAGGGGATATGAGATGGTTTACTGTATGTAAACCATGTCTCATATCCTGTCGGGTTTGTGCAGGAGAAATGAAAAGCCGGCAATTGAATTAGCGGCTGTTCACAGATATCGCGCTGAATGAAATCTAAATACAGAATATATATATATGTGTCTCAATGACATATATATATATATATATATATATACTGTATATATGTTTTCCCTAACATTTGAGCACATAAATCCATTAGATGTCGGTTTTGCAAGCCTGCGCGAAAATCTCGCAGTACGGATGCCATACGGATTACATACGGAGGATGCCATGCGCAAAATACGCTGAAACACCCTGACTACGGATCAATATTTTGGGGACATTTCTCCGTATTACGGCCGTAGTACGGACGTATAATACGTGGCGTATTTTCTTACGCCATGTGTGACCCCAGCCTTATTCAGTTGAGGACAACACCAGGCAGGGGCAGTCAGACACCTTTAGTAGGCCGGAACAGCCAATTTTTAAAAAAAACAGCAGTTAGTAAGAGGCAGAAGGTAGAAGCTCAGCTTTATTCAGTTGAGGACAACACCAGGCAGGGGCAGACAGACACCTTTAGTAGGCCGGAACAGCCAATTGCATTTTTAAAAATGGTAATTTGGAACAGAAGGTAGAAGCTCAGCTTTATTCAGTTGAGGACAACACCAGGCAGGGGCAGACATTCACCTTTAGTAGGCCGGAACAGCCAATTGCATTTTTAAAAATGGTAATTTGGAACTGAAGGTTGAAGCTCAGCTTTATTCAGTTGAGGACAACACCAGGCAGGGGCAGTCAGACACCTTTAGTAGGCCGGAACAGCCAATTTTTTAAAAAAACAGCAGTTAGTAAGAGGCAGAAGGTAGAAGCTCAGCTTTATTCAGTTGAGGACAACACCAGGCAGGGGCAGACAGACACCTTTAGTAGGCCGGAACAGCCAATTGCATTTTTAAAAATGGTAATTTGGAACTGAAGGTTGAAGCTCAGCTTTATTCAGTTGAGGACAACACCAGGCAGGGGCAGACATTCACCTTTAGTAGGCCGGAACAGCCAATTGCATTTTTAAAAATGGTAATTTGGAACAGAAGGTAGAAGCTCAGCTTTATTCAGTTTAGGACAACACCAGGCAGGGGCAGACATTCACCTTTAGTAGGCCGGAACAGCCAATTGCATTTTTAAAAATGGTAATTTGGAACTGAAGGTTGAAGCTCAGCTTTATTCAGTTGAGGACAACACCAGGCAGGGGCAGACATTCACCTTTAGTAGGCCGGAACAGCCAATTGCATTTTTAAAAATGGTAATTTGGAACAGAAGGTAGAAGCTCAGCTTTATTCAGTTGAGGACAACACCAGGCAGGGGCAGACATTCACCTTTAGTAGGCCGGAACAACCAATTGCATTTTTAAAAATGGTAATTTGGAACAGAAGGTTGAAGCTCAGCTTTATTCAGTTGAGGACAACACCAGGCAGGGGCAGTCAGACACCTTTAGTAGGCCGGAACAGCCAATTTTTTAAAAAAACAGCAGTTAGTAAGAGGCAGAAGGTAGAAGCTCAGCTTTATGCAGTTGAGGACAACACCAGGCAGGGGCAGACAGACACCTTTAGTAGGCCGGAACAGCCAATTGCATTTTTAAAAATGGTAATTTGGAACTGAAGGTTGAAGCTCAGCTTTATTCAGTTGAGGACAACACCAGGCAGGGGCAGACAGACACCTTTAGTAGGCCGGAACAGCCAATTTTTTTAAAAAAAACAGCAGTTAGTAAGAGGCAGAAGGTAGAAGCTCAGCTTTATTCAGTTGAGGACAACACCAGGCAGGGGCAGACAGACACCTTTAGTAGGCCGGAACAGCCAATTGCATTTTTAAAAATGGTAATTTGGAACTGAAGGTTGAAGCTCAGCTTTATTCAGTTGAGGACAACACCAGGCAGGGGCAGACAGACACCTTTAGTAGGCCGGAACAGCCAATGGCATTTTTAAAAATGGTAATTTGGAACAGAAGGTAGAAGCTCAGCTTTATTCAGTTGAGGGCAACACCAGGCAGGGGCAGACATTCACCTTTAGTAGGCCGGAACAGCCAATTGCATTTTTAAAAATGGTAATTTGGAACAGAAGGTTGAAGCTCAGCTTTATTCAGTTGAGGACAACACCAGGCAGGGGCAGACAGACACCTTTAGTAGGCCGGAACAGCCAATTGCATTTTTAAAAATGGTAATTTGGAACAGAAGGTAGAAGCTCAGCTTTATTCAGTTGAGGACAACACCAGGCAGGGGCAGACAGACACCTTTAGTAGGCCGGAACAGCCAATTTTTTAAAAAAACAGCAGTTAGTAAGAGGCAGAAGGTAGAAGCTCAGCTTTATTCAGTTGAGGACAACACCAGGCAGGGGCAGACATTCACCTTTAGTAGGCCGGAACAGCCAATTGCATTTTTAAAAATGGTAATTTGGAACAGAAGGTAGAAGCTCAGCTTTATTCAGTTGAGGACAACACCAGGCAGGGGCAGACATTCACCTTTAGTAGGCCGGAACAGCCAATTGCATTTTTAAAAATGGTAATTTGGAACAGAAGGTTGAAGCTCAGCTTTATTCAGTTGAGGACAACACCAGGCAGGGGCAGACAGACACCTTTAGTAGGCCGGAACAGCCAATTTTTTAAAAAAACAGCAGTTAGTAAGAGGCAGAAGGTAGAAGCTCAGCTTTATTCAGTTGAGGACAACACCAGGCAGGGGCAGACACACCTTTAGTAGGCCGGAACAGCCAATTGCATTTTTAAAAATGGTAATTTGGAACAGAAGGTTGAAGCTCAGCTTTATTCAGTTGAGGACAACACCAGGCAGGGGCAGACATTCACCTTTAGTAGGCCGGAACAGCCAATTTTATAAAAAAAAAGCAGTTAATAAGAGGCAGAAGGTAGAAGCTCAGCTTTATTCAGTTGCAGCTTCTTGGCAATAATATAAAGAAGACGCGACAGGACAACACTCGGTGGATGCCATATCTGTTTTTTCAATGGAAAAAAACCTTTCAGTTAACTACTTGCAGGAGCAAGTTTTTGTAGCTGGTGGACAATTTTTTTTAAAAAAAGCAGTTAATAAGAGGCAGAAGGTAGAAGCTCAGCTTTATTCAGTTGCAGCTTCTTGGCAATAATATAAAGAAGACGCGACAGGACAACACTCGGTGGATGCCATATCTGTGTTTTCAATGGAAAAAAACCTTTCAGTTAACTACTTGCAGGAGAAAGTTTTTGTAGCTGGTGGCCAATTTTTGTACTGTACCAGTTTTTTGTTGTATGTGTTTTTGTTTTTAATGTTAAAATGTCTGCATTTGATATCTCTCCAGTATTTTCTTTTTTATAAGCAAAATACTGCAGTTTTACATCGGTTACATGGATACACAGGCAGCTTGGTGGTGAGTGGAGGAGTATTTAAAGTAGGGACCGCAGACAGGCTATCAAAGGCCTAAAATAACAAACAATAGGCTCATGGCAGCTTTACAGCGGTTACATGGATACACAGGCAGCTTGGTGGTGAGTGGAGGAGTATTTAAAGTAGGGACCGCAGACAGGCTATCAAAGGCCTAAAATAACAAACAATAGGCTCATGGCAGCTTTACAGCGGTTACATGGATACACAGGCAGCTTGGTGGTGAGTGGAGGAGTATTTAAAGTAGGGACCGCAGACAGGCTATCAAAGGCCTAAAATAACAAACAATAGGCTCATGGCAGCTTTACAGCGGTTACATGGATACACAGGCAGCTTGGTGGTGAGTGGAGGAGTATTTAAAGTAGGGACCGCAGACAGGCTATCAAAGGCCTAAAATAACAAACAATAGGCTCATGGCAGCTTTACAGCGGTTACATGGATACACGGGCAGGCAGCTGGTGATGAGTGGAGGAGTATTCAAAGTGGGGACCGCAGACAGGCTATCAAAGGCCTAAAATAACAAACAATAGGCTCATGGCAGCTTTACAGCGGTTACATGGATACACAGGCAGCTTGGTGGTGAGTGGAGGAGTATTTAAAGTAGGGACCGCAGACAGGCTATCAAAGGCCTAAAATAACAAACAATAGGCTCATGGCAGTTTTACAGCGGTTACATGGATACACGGGCAGGCAGCTTGGTGGTCAGTGGAGGAGTATTTAAAGTAGGGACCGCAGACAGGCTATCAAAGGCCTAAAATAACAAACAATAGGCTCATGGCAGCTTTACAGCGGTTACATGGATACACAGGCAGCTTGGTGGTGAGTGGAGGAGTATTTAAAGTAGGGACCGCAGACAGGCTATCAAAGGCCTAAAATAACAAACAATAGGCTCATGGCAGCTTTACAGCGGTTACATGGATACACAGGCAGCTTGGTGGTGAGTGGAGGAGTATTTAAAGTAGGGACCGCAGACAGGCTATCAAAGGCCTAAAATAACAAACAATAGGCTTATGGCAGTTTTACAGCGGTTACATGGATACACGGGCAGGCAGCTTGGTGGTCAGTGGAGGAGTATTTAAAGTAGGGACCGCAGACAGGCTATCAAAGGCCTAAAATAACAAACAATAGGCTCATGGCAGCTTTACAGCGGTTACATGGATACACGGGCAGGCAGCTGGTGATGAGTGGAGGAGTATTTAAAGTAGGGACCGCAGACAGGCTATCAAAGGCCTAAAATAACAAACAATAGGCTCATGGCAGCTTTACAGCGGTTACATGGATACACAGGCAGCTTGGTGGTGAGTGGAGGAGTATTTAAAGTAGGGACCGCAGACAGGCTATCAAAGGCCTAAAATAACAAACAATAGGCTCATGGCAGTTTTACAGCGGTTACATGGATACACGGGCAGGCAGCTTGGTGGTCAGTGGAGGAGTATTTAAAGTAGGGACCGCAGACAGGCTATCAAAGGCCTAAAATAACAAACAATAGGCTCATGGCAGCTTTACAGCGGTTACATGGATACACAGGCAGCTTGGTGGTGAGTGGAGGAGTATTTAAAGTAGGGACCGCAGACAGGCTATCAAAGGCCTAAAATAACAAACAATAGGCTCATGGCAGCTTTACAGCGGTTACATGGATACACGGGCAGGCAGCTGGTGATGAGTGGAGGAGTATTTAAAGTAGGGACCGCAGACAGGCTATCAAAGGCCTAAAATAACAAACAATAGGCTCATGGCAGCTTTACAGCGGTTACATGGATACACAGGCAGCTTGGTGGTGAGTGGAGGAGTAGTGCAAGGAGTGTCTGTCCCAGTACTCCCAAAATATAAATAGATGTTAATGTCTCGCAAAACAACCAAAACAAAAAAAAAGGTGGCATACTTAGGTACAGGGGTGGGCTCATCTACTGAGTTTCTGACATAGTAATTTGGCAGTAACTATTTAATGGTGCCAATATAGGACACAGACACAGACTACTTTAAGTTGCATCATAGATGTCTACAAATTTGTATTGTCAGTGCCAGACATTGAATGATGTCAGCGAATAGACTAAAGATTGGTGGAGCTGTGCGACATAATTTTGCACGTGGTAGAGCACATTTTGAGCTGGGGTAGGGGGGAACTCTCTTGAGGCCGGCGGGACCGCCCCAGGGCCCCTCATGTTACAACGGTGTGTCTGACGTTGGGTGCGCACCACCACCGCCAGAGACACTACATTGTACTATGAGGGACCCAGTAGCAATGCCGTCAACCAAAAGCGAGCACACCCACCTCTTCAGACAAACAGCAGTCTCACGGGTGCTTGCGCCAAGTCGCGATACCACGGCCCCGTGTGGGGAGTTTTGCCATTTAGGGAGGTGTAAACATGTCGTATGCTGTACAATCAGCTGCAGCAAATTAGACATTAGAAAAGTAATTCACAGGCAAGAGCTTTTCATAGGAAAGCTAGGTGTCGGCCGGGCAAGGTGGGGCAAAAGATTTCGAAATCCAGTTGTGGTTCATTTTAATGAATGTTAGATCGTCAACATTTTGGGTAGCCAGACGAGTCCTTTTTTCGGTTAATATTGAACCTGCAGCACTGAATACTCTTTCTGATAGGACACTTGCTGCCGGGCAAGCAAGCTCCTGCAATGCATATTCTGCCAATTCTGGCCAGGTGTCTAATTTGGAGGCCCAGTAATCAAATGGGAATGACGGTTGAGGGAGAACATCGATAAGGGATGAAAAATAGTTAGTAACCATACTGGACAAATGTTGTCTCCTGTCACTTTCAATTGATGCAGCAGTACCTGTCCTGTCTGCGGTCATAGCAAAATCACTCCACAACCTGGTCAGAAAACCCCTCTGTCCAACGCCACTTCTGATGTGTGCACCCCTAACACTCCTAGTCTGCTGCCCCCTGGAGCTCGTGTGAGAACGATCACGTGCGCTGTGTGCTGGGAATGCCTGAAGCAAATGGTCAACAAGAGTTGATTGTTTGGTTGCTAATATTAGTTCCAAGTTCTCATGTGGCATAATATTTTGCAATTTGCCTTTATAGCGTGGATCAAGGAGGCAGGCCAACCAGTAATCGTCATCGTTCATCATTTTCGTAATGCGTGTGTCCCTTTTTAGGATACGTAAGGCATAATCCGCCATGTGGGCCAAAGTTCCAGTTGTCAAATCTCCGGTTGTGATTGGTTGAGGGGCAGTTGCAGGCAAATCTACGTCACTTGTGTCCCTCAAAAAACCAGAACCCGGCTGTGACACGCAACCAATTTCCTGTGCCCCCGGGAAAGGTTCGGCATTAAAAATATACTCATCCCCATCATCCTCCTCGTCCTCCACCTCCTCTTCGCCCGCTACCTCGCCCTGTACACTGCCCTGACCAGACAATGGCTGACTGTCATCAAGGCTTTCCTCTTCCTCTGGTGCAGACGCCTGCTCCTTTATGTGCGTCAAACTTTGCATCAGCAGACGCATTAGGGGGATGCTCATGCTTATTACGGCGTTGTCTGCACTAACCAGCCGTGTGCATTCCTCAAAACACTGAAGGACTTGACACATGTCTTGTATCTTAGACCACTGCACACCTGACAACTCCATGTCTGCCATCCTACTGCCTGCCCGTGTATCCTCCCACAAATAAATAACAGCACGCCTCTGTTCGCACAGTCTCTGAAGCATGTGCAGTGTTGAGTTCCACCTTGTTGCAACGTCTATGATTAGGCGATGCTGGGGAAGGTTCAAAGACCGCTGATAGGTCTGCATACGGCTGGCGTGTACAGGCGAACGTCGGATATGTGAGCAAAGTGCACGCACTTTGAGGAGCAGGTCGGAGAACCCAGGATAAGTTTTCAATAAGCACTGCACCACCAGGTTTAAGGTGTGAGCCAGGCAAGGAATGTGTTTCAGTTGGGAAAGGGAGATGGCAGCCATGAAATTCCTTCCGTTATCACTCACTACCTTGCCTGCCTCAAGATCTACTGTGCCCAGCCACGACTGCGTTTCTTGTTGCAAGAACTCGGATAGAACTTCCGCGGTGTGTCTGTTGTCGCCCAAACACTTCATAGCCAATACAGCCTGCTGACGCTTGGCAGTAGCTGGCCCATAATGGGACAACTGGTGTGCAACAGTGTCATCTGCCGATGGAGTGGTTGGCAGACTGCGTTCTGTGGAAGAGCTGTAGCTTCTGCAGGAGGACGAGGAGGAGGAGGAGGAGGGGGTGCGAACGCCTACAGCCAACTGTTTCCTAGACCGTGGGCTAGGCACAACTGTCCCTAAATTGATGTCGCCTGTGGACCCTGCATCCACCACATTCACCCAGTGTGCCGTGATGGACACATAACGTCCCTGGCCATGCCTACTGGTCCATGCATCTGTAGTCAGGTGCACCTTTGTACTCACAGATTGCCTGAGTGCATGGACGATGCGCTGTTTAACATGCTGGTGCAGGGCTGGGATGGCTTTTCTGGAAAAAAAGTGTCGACTGGGTAGCTCGTATCGTGGTTCAGCGTACTCCATCAGGGCTTTGAAAGCTTCGCTTTCAACTAACCGGTAGGGCATCATCTCTAACGAGATTAGTCTAGCTATGTGGGCGTTAAAACCCTGTGTACGCGGATGCGAGGATAAGTACTTCCTTTTTCTAACCAGAGTCTCATGTAGGGTGAGCTGGACTGGAGAGCTGGAGATCGTGGAACTTTCGGGTGTGCCGGTGTACATGGCAGACTGAGAGACGGTTGGAGACGGTATTGTTTCCGCCGGTGCCCTAGATGCAATATTTCCTCCTACAAAACTGGGGGTTCCCTGACCCTGACTGCTTTTGGCTGGCAAAGAAACCTGCACAGATACTGCCGGTGGTGCGGAAAATGGTGGCCTTACAGTGACGGAAGGGATGTTGCGTTGCTGACTAGCTTCATTGGCCGAGGGTGCTACAACCTTAAGGGACGTTTGGTAGTTAGTCCAGGCTTGAAAATGCATGGTGGTTAAGTGTCTATGCATGCAACTAGTATTTAGACTTTTCAGATTCTGACCTCTGCTTAAGCTAGTTGAACATTTTTGACAGATGACTTTGCGCTGATCAGTTGGATGTTGTTTAAAAAAATGCCAGACTGCACTCTTCCTAGACTCGGATCCCTTTTCAGGGATTGCAGACTGAGCTTTAACCGGATGGCCACGCTGTCCTCCAACAGGTTTTGGCTTTGACACGCGTTTTGGGCCAGATACGGGCCCGGCAGATGGAACCTGTTGCGATGTTGATGCCTGCTGCGGCCCCTCCTCCACCTCCGCTTCTGAACTACTGCCGCCTGCACCCTGTTCCCCCAATGGCTGCCAATCGGGGTCAATAACTGGGTCATCTATTACCTCCTCTTCGAGCTCGTGTGCAACTTCGTCTGTGTCACTGTGTCGGTCGGTGGTATAGCGTTCGTGGCGGGGCAACATAGTCTCATCAGGGTCTGATTGTGGATCTGTACCCTGAGAGGGCAATGTGGTGGTCTGAGTCAAAGGAGCAGCATAGTACTCTGGCTGTGGCTGTGCATCAGTGCATTCCATGTCAGAATATACTTGTAATGGGCATGGCCTGTTAAATGTTTCACTTTCTAAGCCAGGGACGGTATGTGTAAAGAGCTCCATGGAGTGACCCGTTGTGTCGCCTGCTGCATCCTTCTCTCTTGTTGTAGTTTTTGCTGAGGAGGACAAGGAAGCGACTTGTCCCTGACCGTGAACATCCACAAGCGATGCGCTGCTTTTACATTTACCAGTTTCGGAAGAGGAGGCAAAAGAGCTAGAGGCTGAGTCTGCAATGTAAGCCAAAACTTGCTGTTGCTGCTCCGCCTTTAAAAGCGGTTTTCCTACTCCCAGAAAAGAGAGCGTTCGAGGCCTTGTGTAGCCTGACGACGAAACTGGCTCCACAGCTCCAGACTTAGGTGGAATATTTTTATCCCCACGACCACCTGATGCTCCACTACCACTACCATCATTACCAGCTGACAATGAACGCCCACGACGACCTCTTGCACCAGACTTCCTCATTGTTTTAAAATCTTAACCAAAGTAACTTTATTTGTTGCTGTCAAACAACTTACACGGTGAGCTATAACTTCAGTATGATTTCAATATCCCTTAACAGGTTGGTGAGACCACAAGGAAAATCAGGCACAATGTTACACACTCTGTTTTCTGTGGCACAAAATCACAGAGATGACACACACGCAGGACTGTCACTCAAGCACTAATGTCAATATTAATCTCCCACCTAATTTATTTATTTTTTTTTTTCAGGGAGACTTTAGAAACCAAATAATATTAAAAAAACCAAAAAAATAAATAGGCTTTCTATGGCCCACTGAATGAGAGAGAGGTGGCACACCCAGGAGTCAAGACTGGCACACAAGCTGAAAGGGCAATATTACTCTCCCACTGTTTTTTTATGTTTTTTTTTTTTTTTTTCAGGGAGACTTTAGAAACCAAATAATATTAAAAAAACCAAAAAAATAAATAGGCTTTCTATGGCCCACTGAATGAGAGAGAGGTGGCACACCCAGGAGTCAAGACTGGCACACAAGCTGAAAGGGCAATATTACTCTCCCACTGTTTTTTTATTTATTTTTTTTTTTCAGGGAGACTTTAGAAACCAAATAATAAGAAAAAAAATAAATAAATAAATAGGCTTTCTATAGCCCACTGAATGAGAGATAGCACACACAGCAGTGGCACACAAGCCCTGACTGAGGCCAATATTTTTCTACCACTGATTGATGTAGTGTTTTTGTGTTGAGGTAGATTTTAGAACACAAATCAAGGAAAAAAAAAATGCTTTCTATGGCCCACTGAATGAGAGAGGTGGCACACCCAGGAGTCAAGACTGGCACACAAGCTGAAAGGGCAATATTACTCTCCCACTGTTTTTTTATGTATTTTTTGTTTTTTAAGGGAGACTTTAGAAACCCAATAATATTTTAAAGAAAAATAAATAGGCTTTCTATGGCCCACTGAATGAGAGAGGTGGCACACCCAGGAGTCAAGACTGGCACACAAGCTGAAAGGGCAATATTACTCTCCCACTGTTTTTTTATGTATTTTTGTTTTTTAAGGGAGACTTTAGAAACCCAATAATATTTAAAAAAATAAATAAATAGGCTTTCTATGGCCCACTGAATGAGAGAGGTGGCACACCCAGGAGTCAAGACTGGCACACAAGCTGAAAGGGCAATATTACTCTCCCACTGTTTTTTTATGTTTTTTTTTTTTTTCAGGGAGACTTTAGAAATCAAATAATATTAAAAAAACCAAAAAAATAAATAGGCTTTCTATGGCCCACTGAATGAGAGAGAGGTGGCACACCCAGGAGTCAAGAATGGCACACAAGCTGAAAGGGCAATATTACTCTCCCACTGTTTTTTTTTTTTTTTTTTTTTTTCAGGGAGACTTTAGAAACCAAATAATAAGAAAATAAATAAATAAATAAATAGGCTTTCTATAGCCCACTGAATGAGAGATAGCACACACAGCAGTGGCACACAAGCCCTGACTGAGGCCAATATTTTTCTACCACTGATTGATGTAGTGTTTTTGTGTTGAGGTAGATTTTAGAACACAAATCAAGGAAAAAAAAAAATGCTTTCTATGGCCCACTGAATGAGAGAGGTGGCACACCCAGGAGTCAAGACTGGCACACAAGCTGAAAGGGCAATATTACTCTCCCACTGTTTTTTTATGTATTTTTTGTTTTTTAAGGGAGACTTTAGAAACCCAATAATATTTAAAAAAAAAAATAAATAGGCTTTCTATGGCCCACTGAATGAGAGAGGTGGCACACCCAGGAGTCAAGACTGGCACACAAGCTGAAAGGGCAATATTACTCTCCCACTGTTTTTTTATGTTTTTTTTTTTTTCAGGGAGACTTTAGAAACCAAATAATATTAAAAAAACCAAAAAAATAAATAGGCTTTCTATGGCCCACTGAATGAGAGAGAGGTGGCACACCCAGGAGTCAAGACTGGCACACAAGCTGAAAGGGCAATATTACTCTCCCACTGTTTTTTTATTTTTTTATTTTTTTCAGGGAGACTTTAGAAACCAAATAATAAGAAAAAAAATAAATAAATAAATAGGCTTTCTATAGCCCACTGAATGAGAGATAGCACACACAGCAGTGGCACACAAGCCCTGACTGAGGCCAATATTTTTCTACCACTGATTGATGTAGTGTTTTTGTGTTGAGGTAGATTTTAGAACACAAATCAAGGAAAAAAAAATGCTTTCTATGGCCCACTGAATGAGAGAGGTGGCACACCCAGGAGTCAAGACTGGCACACAAGCTGAAAGGGCAATATTACTCTCCCACTGTTTTTTTATGTATTTTTTGTTTTTTAAGGGAGACTTTAGAAACCCAATAATATTTAAAAAAAAAAATAAATAGGCTTTCTATGGCCCACTGAATGAGAGAGGTGGCACACCCAGGAGTCAAGACTGGCACACAAGCTGAAAGGGCAATATTACTCTCCCACTGTTTTTTTATGTTTTTGTTTTTTTCAGGGAGACTTTAGAAACCAAATAATATTAAAAAACCAAAAAAATAAATAGGCTTTCTATGGCCCACTGAATGAGAGAGAGGTGGCACACCCAGGAGTCAAGACTGGCACACAAGCTGAAAGGGCAATATTACTCTCCCACTGTTTTTTTATTTTTATTTTTTTTCAGGGAGACTTTAGAAACCAAATAATAAGAAAATAAATAAATAAATAAATAGGCTTTCTATAGCCCACTGAATGAGAGATAGCACACACAGCAGTGGCACACAAGCCCTGACTGAGGCCAATATTTTTCTACCACTGATTGATGTAGTGTTTTTGTGTTGAGGTAGATTTTAGAACACAAATCAAGGAAAAAAAAAAAATGCTTTCTATGGCCCACTGAATGAGAGAGGTGGCACACCCAGGAGTCAAGACTGGCACACAAGCTGAAAGGGCAATATTACTCTCCCACTGTTTTTTTATGTATTTTTTGTTTTTTAAGGGAGACTTTAGAAACCCAATAATATTTAAAAAATAAAATAAATAGGCTTTCTATGGCCCACTGAATGAGAGAGGTGGCACACCCAGGAGTCAAGACTGGCACACAAGCTGAAAGGGCAATATTACTCTCCCACTGTTTTTTTATGTTTTTTTTTTTCAGGGAGACTTTAGAAACCAAATAATATTAAAAAAACCAAAAAAATAAATAGGCTTTCTATGGCCCACTGAATGAGAGAGAGGTGGCACACCCAGGAGTCAAGACTGGCACACAAGCTGAAAGGGCAATATTACTCTCCCACTGTTTTTTTAAGTTTTTATTTTTTTATTTTCAGGGAGACTTTAGAAACCAAATAATATTAAAAAAACCAAAAAAATAAATAGCCTTTCTATGGCCCACTGAATGAGAGATAGCACACACAGCAGTGGCACACAAGCCCTGACTGAGGCCAATATTTTTCTACCACTGATTGATGTAGTGTTTTTGTGTTGAGGTAGATTTTAGAACACAAATCAAGGAAAAAAAAAATGCTTTCTATGGCCCACTGAATGAGAGAGGTGGCACACCCAGGAGTCAAGACTGGCACACAAGCTGAAAGGGCAATATTACTCTCCCACTGTTTTTTTATGTTTTTTTTTTTTTTTCAGGGAGACTTTAGAAACCAAATAATATTAAAAAAACCAAAAAAATAAATAGGCTTTCTATGGCCCACTGAATGAGAGAGAGAGGTGGCACACCCAGGAGTCAAGACTGGCACACAAGCTGAAAGGGCAATATTACTCTACCACTGTTTTTTTATGTATTTCTGTTTTTTAAGGGAGACTTTAGAAACCCAATAATATTTAAAAAAAAAAATAAATAGGCTTTCTATGGCCCACTGAATGAGAGAGGTGGCACACCCAGGAGTCAAGACTGGCACACAAGCTGAAAGGGCAATATTACTCTCCCACTGTTTTTTTATGTTTTTTTTTTTTCAGGGAGACTTTAGAAACCAAATAATATTAAAAAAACCAAAAAAATAAATAGGCTTTCTATGGCCCACTGAATGAGAGAGAGGTGGCACACCCAGGAGTCAAGACTGGCACACAAGCTGAAAGGGCAATATTACTCTCCCACTGTTTTTTTTTTTTTTTTTTTTTTCAGGGAGACTTTAGAAACCAAATAATAAGAAAAAAAATAAATAAATAAATAGGCTTTCTATAGCCCACTGAATGAGAGATAGCACACACAGCAGTGGCACACAAGCCCTGACTGAGGCCAATATTTTTCTACCACTGATTGATGTAGTGTTTTTGTGTTGAGGTAGATTTTAGAACACAAATCAAGGAAAAAAAAAAAATGCTTTCTATGGCCCACTGAATGAGAGAGGTGGCACACCCAGGAGTCAAGACTGGCACACAAGCTGAAAGGGCAATATTACTCTCCCACTGTTTTTTTATGTATTTTTTGTTTTTTAAGGGAGACTTTAGAAACCCAATAATATTTAAAAAAAAAAATAAATAGGCTTTCTATGGCCCACTGAATGAGAGAGGTGGCACACCCAGGAGTCAAGACTGGCACACAAGCTGAAAGGGCAATATTACTCTCCCACTGTTTTTTTATGTTTTTTTTTTTTCAGGGAGACTTTAGAAACCAAATAATATTAAAAAAAACAAAAAAATAAATAGGCTTTCTATGGCCCACTGAATGAGAGAGAGGTGGCACACCCAGGAGTCAAGACTGGCACACAAGCTGAAAGGGCAATATTACTCTCCCACTGTTTTTTTTTTTTTTGTTTTTTTTTTCAGGGAGACTTTAGAAACCAAATAATAAGAAAAAAAATAAATAAATAAATAGGCTTTCTATAGCCCACTGAATGAGAGATAGCACACACAGCAGTGGCACACAAGCCCTGACTGAGGCCAATATTTTTCTACCACTGATTGATGTAGTGTTTTTGTGTTGAGGTAGATTTTAGAACACAAATCAAGGAAAAAAAAAAATGCTTTCTATGGCCCACTGAATGAGAGAGGTGGCACACCCAGGAGTCAAGACTGGCACACAAGCTGAAAGGGCAATATTACTCTCCCACTGTTTTTTTATGTATTTTTTGTTTTTTAAGGGAGACTTTAGAAACCCAATAATATTTAAAAAAATAAATAAATAGGCTTTCTATGGCCCACTGAATGAGAGAGGTGGCACACCCAGGAGTCAAGACTGGCACACAAGCTGAAAGGGCAATATTACTCTCCCACTGTTTTTTTATGTTTTTTTTTTTCAGGGAGACTTTAGAAACCAAATAATATTAAAAAACCAAAAAAATAAATAGGCTTTCTATGGCCCACTGAATGAGAGAGAGGTGGCACACCCAGGAGTCAAGACTGGCACACAAGCTGAAAGGGCAATATTACTCTCCCACTGTTTTTTTTTTTTTTTTTTTTTTTCAGGGAGACTTTAGAAACCAAATAATAAGAAAAAAAATAAATAAATAAATAGGCTTTCTGTAGCCCACTGAATGAGAGATAGCACACACAGCAGTGGCACACAAGCCCTGACTGAGGCCAATATTTTTCTACCACTGATTGATGTAGTGTTTTTGTGTTGAGGTAGATTTTAGAACACAAATCAAGGGAAAAAAAAAAATGCTTTCTATGGCCCACTGAATGAGAGAGGTGGCACACCCAGGAGTCAAGACTGGCACACAAGCTGAAAGGGCAATATTACTCTCCCACTGTTTTTTTATGTTTTTTTTTTTTCAGGGAGACTTTAGAAACCAAATAATATTAAAAAAACCAAAAAAATAAATAGGCTTTCTATGGCCCACTGAATGAGAGAGAGGTGGCACACCCAGGAGTCAAGACTGGCACACAAGCTGAAAGGGCAATATTACTCTCCCACTGTTTTTTTACGTTTTTTTTTTTATTTTCAGGGAGACTTTAGAAACCAAATAATATTAAAAAAAACCAAAAAAATAAATAGCCTTTCTATGGCCCACTGAATGAGAGATAGCACACACAGCAGTGGCACACAAGCCCTGACTGAGGCCAATATTTTTCTACCACTGATTGATGTAGTGTTTTTGTGTTGAGGTAGATTTTAGAACACAAATCAAGGAAAAAAAAAAAATGCTTTCTATGGCCCACTGAATGAGAGAGGTGGCACACCCAGGAGTCAAGACTGGCACACAAGCTGAAAGGGCAATATTACTCTCCCACTGTTTTTTTATGTTTTTTTTTTTTCAGGGAGACTTTAGAAACCAAATAATATTAAAAAAACCAAAAAAATAAATAGGCTTTCTATGGCCCACTGAATGAGAGAGAGGTGGCACACCCAGGAGTCAAGACTGGCACACAAGCTGAAAGGGCAATATTACTCTCCCACTGTTTTTTTATTTTTATTTTTTTTCAGGGAGACTTTAGAAACCAAATAATAAGAAAAAAAATAAATAAATAAATAGGCTTTCTATAGCCCACTGAATGAGAGATAGCACACACAGCAGTGGCACACAAGCCCTGACTGAGGCCAATATTTTTCTACCACTGATTGATGTAGTGTTTTTGTGTTGAGGTAGATTTTAGAACACAAATCAAGGAAAAAAAAAAATGCTTTCTATGGCCCACTGAATGAGAGAGGTGGCACACCCAGGAGTCAAGACTGGCACACAAGCTGAAAGGGCAATATTACTCTCCCACTGTTTTTTTATGTATTTTTTGTTTTTTAAGGGAGACTTTAGAAACCCAATAATATTTAAAAAAATAAATAAATAGGCTTTCTATGGCCCACTGAATGAGAGAGGTGGCACACCCAGGAGTCAAGACTGGCACACAAGCTGAAAGGGCAATATTACTCTCCCACTGTTTTTTTATGTTTTTTTTTTTTTCAGGGAGACTTTAGAAACCAAATAATATTAAAAAAACCAAAAAAATAAATAGGCTTTCTATGGCCCACTGAATGAGAGAGAGGTGGCACACCCAGGAGTCAAGACTGGCACACAAGCTGAAAGGGCAATATTACTCTCCCACTGTTTTTTTAAGTTTTTTTTTTTTTATTTTCAGGGAGACTTTAGAAACCAAATAATATTAAAAAAACCAAAAAAATAAATAGCCTTTCTATGGCCCACTGAATGAGAGATAGCACACACAGCAGTGGCACACAAGCCCTGACTGAGGCCAATATTTTTCTACCACTGATTGATGTAGTGTTTTTGTGTTGAGGTAGATTTTAGAACACAAATCAAGGAAAAAAAAAAAATGCTTTCTATGGCCCACTGAATGAGAGAGGTGGCACACCCAGGAGTCAAGACTGGCACACAAGCTGAAAGGGCAATATTACTCTCCCACTGTTTTTTTATGTTTTTTTTTTTTTTCAGGGAGACTTTAGAAACCAAATAATATTAAAAAAAACCAAAAAAATAAATAGGCTTTCTATGGCCCACTGAATGAGAGAGAGGTGGCACACCCAGGAGTCAAGACTGGCACACAAGCTGAAAGGGCAATATTACTCTCCCACTGTTTTTTTTTTTTTTTTTTTTTTTTCAGGGAGACTTTAGAAACCAAATAATAAGAAAAAAAATAAATAAATAAATAGGCTTTCTATAGCCCACTGAATGAGAGATAGCACACACAGCAGTGGCACACAAGCCCTGACTGAGGCCAATATTTTTCTACCACTGATTGATGTAGTGTTTTTGTGTTGAGGTAGATTTTAGAACACAAATCAAGGAAAAAAAAAATGCTTTCTATGGCCCACTGAATGAGAGAGGTGGCACACCCAGGAGTCAAGACTGGCACACAAGCTGAAAGGGCAATATTACTCTCTCACTGTTTTTTTATGTATTTTTTGTTTTTTAAGGGAGACTTTAGAAACCCAATAATATTTAAAAAAATAAATAAATAGGCTTTCTATGGCCCACTGAATGAGAGAGGTGGCACACCCAGGAGTCAAGACTGGCACACAAGCTGAAAGGGCAATATTACTCTCCCACTGTTTTTTTATTTTTTTATTTTTTTCAGGGAGACTTTAGAAACCAAATAATAAGAAAAAAAATAAATAAATAAATAGGCTTTCTATAGCCCACTGAATGAGAGATAGCACACACAGCAGTGGCACACAAGCCCTGACTGAGGCCAATATTTTTCTACCACTGATTGATGTAGTGTTTTTGTGTTGAGGTAGATTTTAGAACACAAATCAAGGAAAAAAAAAAAATGCTTTCTATGGCCCAGTGAATGAGAGAGGTGGCACACCCAGGAGTCAAGACTGGCACACAAGCTGAAAGGGCAATATTACTCTCCCACTGTTTTTTTATGTATTTTTTGTTTTTTAAGGGAGACTTTAGAAACCCAATAATATTTTTAAAAAAAAATAAATAGGCTTTCTATGGCCCACTGAATGAGAGAGGTGGCACACCCAGGAGTCAAGACTGGCACACAAGCTGAAAGGGCAATATTACTCTCCCACTGTTTTTTTATGTTTTTTTTTTTTTCAGGGAGACTTTAGAAACCAAATAATATTAAAAAAACCAAAAAAATAAATAGGCTTTCTATGGCCCACTGAATGAAAGAGAGGTGGCACACCCAGGAGTCAAGACTGGCACACAAGATGAAAGGGCAATATTACTCTCCCACTGTTTTTTTTTTTTTTTTTTTTTCAGGGAGACTTTAGAAACCAAATAATAAGAAAAAAAATAAATAAATAAATAGGCTTTCTATAGCCCACTGAATGAGAGATAGCACACACAGCAGTGGCACACAAGCCCTGACTGAGGCCAATATTTTTCTACCACTGATTGATGTAGTGTTTTTGTGTTGAGGTAGATTTTAGAACACAAATCAAGGAAAAAAAAAAAATGCTTTCTATGGCCCACTGAATGAGAGAGGTGGCACACCCAGGAGTCAAGACTGGCACACAAGCTGAAAGGGCAATATTACTCTCCCACTGTTTTTTTATGTATTTTTTGTTTTTTAAGGGAGACTTTAGAAACCCAATAATATTTAAAAAAAAAAAATATAGGCTTTCTATGGCCCACTGAATGAGAGAGGTGGCACACCCAGGAGTCAAGACTGGCACACAAGCTGAAAGGGCAATATTACTCTCCCACTGTTTTTTTTTTTTTTTTTTTTCAGGGAGACTTTAGAAACCAAATAATATTAAAAAAACCAAAAAAATAAATAGGCTTTCTATGGCCCACTGAATGAGAGAGAGGTGGCACACCCAGGAGTCAAGACTGGCACACAAGCTGAAAGGGCAATATTACTCTCCCACTGTTTTTTTATGTTTTTTTTTTTTCAGGGAGACTTTAGAAACCAAATAATATTAAAAAAACCAAAAAAATAAATAGGCTTTCTATGGCCCACTGAATGAGAGAGAGGTGGCACACCCAGGAGTCAAGACTGGCACACAAGCTGAAAGGGCAATATTACTCTCCCACTGTTTTTTTTTTTTTTTTTTTTTTTCAGGGAGACTTTAGAAACCAAATAATAAGAAAAAAAATAAATAAATAAATAGGCTTTCTATAGCCCACTGAATGAGAGATAGCACACACAGCAGTGGCACACAAGCCCTGACTGAGGCCAATATTTTTCTACCACTGATTGATGTAGTGTTTTTGTGTTGAGGTAGATTTTAGAACACAAATCAAGGAAAAAAAAAATGCTTTCTATGGCCCAGTGAATGAGAGAGGTGGCACACCCAGGAGTCAAGACTGGCACACAAGCTGAAAGGGCAATATTACTCTCCCACTGTTTTTTTATGTATTTTTTGTTTTTTAAGGGAGACTTTAGAAACCCAATAATATTTTAAAAAATAAATAAATAGGCTTTCTATGGCCCACTGAATGAGAGAGGTGGCACACCCAGGAGTCAAGACTGGCACACAAGCTGAAAGGGCAATATTACTCTCCCACTGTTTTTTTATGTTTTTTTTTTTTTCAGGGAGACTTTAGAAACCAAATAATATTAAAAAAACCAAAAAAATAAATAGGCTTTCTATGGCCCACTGAATGAAAGAGAGGTGGCACACCCAGGAGTCAAGACTGGCACACAAGATGAAAGGGCAATATTACTCTCCCACTGTTTTTTTTTTTTTTTTTTTTTTCAGGGAGACTTTAGAAACCAAATAATAAGAAAAAAAATAAATAAATAAATAGGCTTTCTATAGCCCACTGAATGAGAGATAGCACACACAGCAGTGGCACACAAGCCCTGACTGAGGCCAATATTTTTCTACCACTGATTGATGTAGTGTTTTTGTGTTGAGGTAGATTTTAGAACACAAATCAAGGAAAAAAAAAAATGCTTTCTATGGCCCACTGAATGAGAGAGGTGGCACACCCAGGAGTCAAGACTGGCACACAAGCTGAAAGGGCAATATTACTCTCCCACTGTTTTTTTATGTATTTTTTGTTTTTTAAGGGAGACTTTAGAAACCCAATAATATTTAAAAAAAAAAAAAAATAGGCTTTCTATGGCCCACTGAATGAGAGAGGTGGCACACCCAGGAGTCAAGACTGGCACACAAGCTGAAAGGGCAATATTACTCTCCCACTGTTTTTTTTTTTTTTTTTTTTCAGGGAGACTTTAGAAACCAAATAATATTAAAAAAACCAAAAAAATAAATAGGCTTTCTATGGCCCACTGAATGAGAGAGAGGTGGCACACCCAGGAGTCAAGACTGGCACACAAGCTGAAAGGGCAATATTACTCTCCCACTGTTTTTTTAAGTTTTTTTTTTTTTATTTTCAGGGAGACTTTAGAAACCAAATAATATTAAAAAAACCAAAAAAATAAATAGCCTTTCTATGGCCCACTGAATGAGAGATAGCACACACAGCAGTGGCACACAAGCCCTGACTGAGGCCAATATTTTTCTACCACTGATTGATGTAGTGTTTTTGTGTTGAGGTAGATTTTAGAACACAAATCAAGGAAAAAAAAAATGCTTTCTATGGCCCACTGAATGAGAGAGGTGGCACACCCAGGAGTCAAGACTGGCACACAAGCTGAAAGGGCAATATTACTCTCCCACTGTTTTTTTATGTTTTTTTTTTTTCAGGGAGACTTTAGAAACCAAATAATATTAAAAAAACCAAAAAAATAAATAGGCTTTCTATGGCCCACTGAATGAGAGAGAGGTGGCACACCCAGGAGTCAAGACTGGCACACAAGCTGAAAGGGCAATATTACTCTCCCACTGTTTTTTTATTTTTTTTTTTTTTCAGGGAGACTTTAGAAACCAAATAATAAGAAAAAAAATAAATAAATAAATAGGCTTTCTATAGCCCACTGAATGAGAGATAGCACACACAGCAGTGGCACACAAGCCCTGACTGAGGCCAATATTTTTCTACCACTGATTGATGTAGTGTTTTTGTGTTGAGGTAGATTTTAGAACACAAATCAAGGAAAAAAAAAAAATGCTTTCTATGGCCCACTGAATGAGAGAGGTGGCACACCCAGGAGTCAAGACTGGCACACAAGCTGAAAGGGCAATATTACTCTCCCACTGTTTTTTTATGTATTTTTTGTTTTTTAAGGGAGACTTTAGAAACCCAATAATATTTAAAAAAATAAATAAATAGGCTTTCTATGGCCCACTGAATGAGAGAGGTGGCACACCCAGGAGTCAAGACTGGCACACAAGCTGAAAGGGCAATATTACTCTCCCACTGTTTTTTTATGTTTTTTTTTTTTCAGGGAGACTTTAGAAACCAAATAATATTAAAAAAACCAAAAAAATAAATAGGCTTTCTATGGCCCACTGAATGAGAGAGAGGTGGCACACCCAGGAGTCAAGACTGGCACACAAGCTGAAAGGGCAATATTACTCTCCCACTGTTTTTTTATTTTTTATTTTTTTTCAGGGAGACTTTAGAAACCAAATAATAAGAAAAAAAATAAATAAATAAATAGGCTTTCTATAGCCCACTGAATGAGAGATAGCACACACAGCAGTGGCACACAAGCCCTGACTGAGGCCAATATTTTTCTACCACTGATTGATGTAGTGTTTTTGTGTTGAGGTAGATTTTAGAACACAAATCAAGGAAAAAAAAAATGCTTTCTATGGCCCACTGAATGAGAGAGGTGGCACACCCAGGAGTCAAGACTGGCACACAAGCTGAAAGGGCAATATTACTCTCCCACTGTTTTTTTATGTATTTTTTGTTTTTTAAGGGAGACTTTAGAAACCCAATAATATTTAAAAAAAAAAATAAATATGCTTTCTATGGCCCACTGAATGAGAGAGGTGGCACACCCAGGAGTCAAGACTGGCACACAAGCTGAAAGGGCAATATTACTCTCCCACTGTTTTTTTATGTTTTTTTTTTTTTCAGGGAGACTTTAGAAACCAAATAATATTAAAAAAACCAAAAAAATAAATAGGCTTTCTATGGCCCACTGAATGAGAGAGAGGTGGCACACCCAGGAGTCAAGACTGGCACACAAGCTGAAAGGGCAATATTACTCTCCCACTGTTTTTTTTTTTTTTTTTTTTTTTCAGGGAGACTTTAGAAACCAAATAATAAGAAAAAAAATAAATAAATAAATAGGCTTTCTATAGCCCACTGAATGAGAGATAGCACACACAGCAGTGGCACACAAGCCCTGACTGAGGCCAATATTTTTCTACCACTGATTGATGTAGTGTTTTTGTGTTGAGGTAGATTTTAGAACACAAATCAAGGAAAAAAAAAATGCTTTCTATGGCCCACTGAGTGAGAGAGGTGGCACACCCAGGAGTCAAGACTGGCACACAAGCTGAAAGGGCAATATTACTCTCCCACTGTTTTTTTATGTATTTTTTGTTTTTTAAGGGAGACTTTAGAAACCCAATAATATTTAAAAAATAAAATAAATAGGCTTTCTATGGCCCACTGAATGAGAGAGGTGGCACACCCAGGAGTCAAGACTGGCACACAAGCTGAAAGGGCAATATTACTCTCCCACTGTTTTTTTATGTTTTTTTTTTTTTCAGGGAGACTTTAGAAACCAAATAATATTAAAAAAAACAAAAAAATAAATAGGCTTTCTATGGCCCACTGAATGAGAGAGAGGTGGCACACCCAGGAGTCAAGACTGGCACACAAGCTGAAAGGGCAATATTACTCTCCCACTGTTTTTTTATTTTATTTTTTTTTTCAGGGAGACTTTAGAAACCAAATAATAAGAAAAAAAATAAATAAATAAATAGGCTTTCTATAGCCCACTGAATGAGAGATAGCACACACAGCAGTGGCACACAAGCCCTGACTGAGGCCAATATTTTTCTACCACTGATTGATGTAGTGTTTTTGTGTTGAGGTAGATTTTAGAACACAAATCAAGGAAAAAAAAAATGCTTTCTATGGCCCACTGAATGAGAGAGGTGGCACACCCAGGAGTCAAGACTGGCACACAAGCTGAAAGGGCAATATTACTCTCCCACTGCTTTTTTATGTATTTTTTGTTTTTTAAGGGAGACTTTAGAAACCCAATAATATTTAAAAAAATAAATAAATAGGCTTTCTATGGCCCACTGAATGAGAGAGGTGGCACACCCAGGAGTCAAGACTGGCACACAAGCTGAAAGGGCAATATTACTCTCCCACTGTTTTTTTATGTTTTTTTTTTTTTCAGGGAGACTTTAGAAACCAAATAATATTAAAAAAACCAAAAAAATAAATAGGCTTTCTATGGCCCACTGAATGAGAGAGAGGTGGCACACCCAGGAGTCAAGACTGGCACACAAGCTGAAAGGGCAATATTACTCTCCCACTGTTTTTTTATTTTTTTATTTTTTTCAGGGAGACTTTAGAAACCAAATAATAAGAAAAAAAATAAATAAATAAATAGGCTTTCTATAGCCCACTGAATGAGAGATAGCACACACAGCAGTGGCACACAAGCCCTGACTGAGGCCAATATTTTTCTACCACTGATTGATGTAGTGTTTTTGTGTTGAGGTAGATTTTAGAACACAAATCAAGGAAAAAAAAAAAAATGCTTTCTATGGCCCAGTGAATGAGAGAGGTGGCACACCCAGGAGTCAAGACTGGCACACAAGCTGAAAGGGCAATATTACTCTCCCACTGTTTTTTTATGTATTTTTTGTTTTTTAAGGGAGACTTTAGAAACCCAATAATATTTTTTAAAAAAAATAAATAGGCTTTCTATGGCCCACTGAATGAGAGAGGTGGCACACCCAGGAGTCAAGACTGGCACACAAGCTGAAAGGGCAATATTACTCTCCCACTGTTTTTTTATGTTTTTTTTTTTTTCAGGGAGACTTTAGAAACCAAATAATATTAAAAAAACCAAAAAAATAAATAGGCTTTCTATGGCCCACTGAATGAAAGAGAGGTGGCACACCCAGGAGTCAAGACTGGCACACAAGATGAAAGGGCAATATTACTCTCCCACTGTTTTTTTTTTTTTTTTTTTTTTCAGGGAGACTTTAGAAACCAAATAATAAGAAAAAAAATAAATAAATAAATAGGCTTTCTATAGCCCACTGAATGAGAGATAGCACACACAGCAGTGGCACACAAGCCCTGACTGAGGCCAATATTTTTCTACCACTGATTGATGTAGTGTTTTTGTGTTGAGGTAGATTTTAGAACACAAATCAAGGAAAAAAAAAATGCTTTCTATGGCCCACTGAATGAGAGAGGTGGCACACCCAGGAGTCAAGACTGGCACACAAGCTGAAAGGGCAATATTACTCTCCCACTGTTTTTTTATGTATTTTTTGTTTTTTAAGGGAGACTTTAGAAACCCAATAATATTTAAAAAAAAAAAAAATAGGCTTTCTATGGCCCACTGAATGAGAGAGGTGGCACACCCAGGAGTCAAGACTGGCACACAAGCTGAAAGGGCAATATTACTCTCCCACTGTTTTTTTTTTTTTTTTTTTTTCAGGGAGACTTTAGAAACCAAATAATATTAAAAAAACCAAAAAAATAAATAGGCTTTCTATGGCCCACTGAATGAGAGAGAGGTGGCACACCCAGGAGTCAAGACTGGCACACAAGCTGAAAGGGCAATATTACTCTCCCACTGTTTTTTTATGTTTTTTTTTTTTCAGGGAGACTTTAGAAACCAAATAATATTAAAAAAACCAAAAAAATAAATAGGCTTTCTATGGCCCACTGAATGAGAGAGAGGTGGCACACCCAGGAGTCAAGACTGGCACACAAGCTGAAAGGGCAATATTACTCTCCCACTGTTTTTTTATTTTTTTATTTTTTTCAGGGAGACTTTAGAAACCAAATAATAAGAAAAAAAATAAATAAATAAATAGGCTTTCTATAGCCCACTGAATGAGAGATAGCACACACAGCAGTGGCACACAAGCCCTGACTGAGGCCAATATTTTTCTACCACTGATTGATGTAGTGTTTTTGTGTTGAGGTAGAATTTAGAACACAAATCACGGAAAAAATAAATAGGCTTTCTATGGCCCACTCAGTGAGAGATGGCACACACAGGGATGGCACTGTAGCAGAAATGCCAATCTTAATCTCCCACAAAAAAAAAACAAAAAAAAAAACAGGGACTGTCCTACAATTACTATCTCCCTGCAGTAATCTAAGCCAGGTATGGCAGGCAGCAATAGGAGTGGACTGATGCACAAATTAAATAAAAAGTGTGGACAAACAAAAAAGATAGCTGTGCAGAAAGGAACAAGAGGATATGTGCTTTGAAAAAAGCAGTTGGTTTCCACAGTGGCGTACACACAGCAATACAGCTATCACGGAGCCTTCTAGGGCAGCCCAATGAGCTACAGCGCTGAGGAAAAAAAAAAAAAAATAGCTTCCACTGTTCCTGCACACCGAAGGTGGTGTTGGACAGTGAAAATCGCTACAGCACAAGCGGTTTGGTGGTTAGTGGACCCTGCCTAACGCTCTCCCTGCTTCTGACGAAGCGGCAGCAACCTCTCCCTAAGCTCAGATCAGCAGCAGTAAGATGGCGGTCGGCGGGAACGCCCCTTTATAGCCCCTGTGACGCCGTAGACAGCAAGCCAATCACTGCAATGCCCTTCTCTAAGATGGTGGGGACCAGGATCTATGTCATCACGCTGCCCACACTCTGCGTTCACCTTCATTGGCTGAGAAATGGCGCTTTTCGCGTCATTGAAACGCGACTTTGGCGCGAAAGTCGCGTACCGCATGGCCGACAAGCACAGGGGTCGGATCGGGTTTCATGAGATGCCGACTTAGCCAAAAGTCGGCGACTTTTGAAAATGATCGACCCGTTTCGCTCAACCCTACAAACCACAACTGACCTAGGTTTTTTTTCAACCTATGTAAATATGTTACAATACATTACAATATATCAATTGTCTATTTTTAATTTATTTCTAAATGCTGTGATAAGCAATAGAATTTAATTATTTAAACAATTGAATAATTACTTATTTAACATGTGTATATATGTACAGTATGTATATGGCTATACAGTATATCTATTTATCTACATACAAACAGGTTTAGAAACACAAGTTTTGGCATTTTAGCTGTTTGCCAAAACATATTCAAGATACAGTTATATAAGAAATATGGGCTGAAACTGCAGATTCTCAGCTTTAATTTTGAGATATTCAGATCCTAATTGCAGTAAGGTTTGGAAATTACTGCTTTTTAATATGTAGCTGCCTCTTTTTAACAGGACTAACAGTAATTGGACAAAGTTCTCAAAAGAACTTTATTGGATTTCATGGGCTATTCCAGTTGTGGCATTTGCATTTGGGAGCTGTTGCTGTCAACCCACAACTTTCGGTCAAATGAGCCCTGAATGGAAGAGAAACAGACCACTATTAGGCTGAAAAAAGAAAGAATAAATCCATCAGAGAGATAGCAGTAATGTTAGGAGTGGCCAAATCAACAGTTTGGTACATTCTGAAAAAAAAAGAGGAAACTGGTGAGCTTTGCAACTTAAAAAGGCCTGGACATCCATGGGAAACAACAGTGGTGAATGATCAAAGAATGCTTTCCATGTTGAAGAAAACCCCTTCACAACATCCACCCAAGTAAAGAACACTTTCCAGAAAGTAGGTGTTTCAGTATTTAAGTGTACCAGAAAGCGAAGACTTCATTACAGCAAATACAGGGGGTTTACCATAAAGTGCAAACCATTAATCAGCCTTAAAAACAGAAAGGCCTAATTAGACTTTGCCAAAAACACCTAAAAAAGCCAGTCCAGTTTTGGAAAAACAATCTTTGGACAATGAAAATAAGATCAAACTGTGCCAGAATGATGGGAATAAGAAAGTATTGAGAAGTCTTGGAACAGCTCATGATCCAAAGCATGCCACATCCTCTGTAAAACAAGGTGGAGGCAGTGTGATGGCATGGTCATGCATGGCTTCCAATAGCACAAGGTCACTAGTGTTTATTAATGATGGGACTCAAGACAGAATCAGCCAGATGAATTATGAAGTGTACAGGGCTATACTTTCTGCCCAGATTCAACCAAATGTAGCAAGGTTGATTGGACTACGCTTCATAGTACAGATTGATGATTACCCAAAATATACTGCAAAATCAACCCAGGATTTTTTTAAGGCAAAAAAGGGGAATATCCTGCAATGGCGGAGTCAATCACCAAATGTCAACCCCATTGAGCATGCATTTCACATGCTGAAGGCAAAACCTAGGGCAGGAAGATCCAAAAACAAGCAACAACTGAAGTCAGCTGCAGTAAAGTGTGTTTTACTCAGTACTAAATAGGAAAAAAATGACTCATGCACAGCCAAGAAGAAAAAGACTAACATATGCATTATATATATATATATATATATATATATATATATATATATATATATATACTGCTCAAAAAATAAAGGAAACACTAAAATCCCACATCCTAGATATCACTGAATGAAATATTCCAGTTGTAAATGTTTATTCATTACACAGTGGAATGTGTTGAGAGCAACAAAGCCTAAAAATTTAAAAATTATCAATGTAAATCATAACTAATATCCCACGGAGGTCTGGTGTTGGAATGATGCTCAAAATCAAAGTGGAAAATGAAGTTACAGGCTGATCCAACTTCAGTGGAATTGCCTCAAGACAAGGAAATGATGCTCAGTAATTTGTGTGTGGCCTCCACGTGCCTGTATGACCTCCCTACAACATCTGGGCATGCTGCTGATGAGGCAGTGGATGGTCTCCTGAGGGATCTTCTCTCAGACCTGGACTAAAGCATCTGCCAACTCTTGGACAGTCTGTGGTGCAACGTGACGTTGGTGGATGGTGCAAGACATGATGTCCCAGATGTGTTCAATTTGATTCAGGTCTGGGGAATGGGCGGGCCAGTCCATAGCTTCAACCCCTTCATTTTGCAAGAACTGCTGACACACTCCAACCACATAAGGTCTGGCATTGTCCTGCATTAGGAGGAATCCAGGGCCAACCGCACCAGCATATGTTCTCACTAGGGGTCTGAGGATCGCATCTCGGTACCTAATGGCAGTCAGGCTACCTCTGGCGAGCACATGGAGGGCTGTACGGCCCTCCAAAGAAATGCCACCTCACATCATTACTGCCAAACCGGTCATGCTGAAGGATGTTGCAGGCAGCAGATCGTTCTCCATGGCATCTCCAGACTCTGTCACGTCTGTCACATGTGCTTAGTGTGAACCTGCTTTAATCTGTGAAAAGCACAGGGTGCCAGTGGTGAATTTGCCAATCCTGGTGCTCTGTGGCAAATGCCAAGCGTCCTGCACGGTGTTGGGCTTTGAGCACAATCCCCATCTGTGGACGTCCGGCACTCAGACCATCCTCATGGAGTCGGTTTCTGTTTGTGCAGACACATGCACATTTGTGGCCTGCTGGAGGTCATTTTTCAGGGCTCTGGCAGTGCTCCTCCTGTTCCTCCTTTCACAAAGGCTGAGGTAGCAGTCCTGCTGCTGAGTTGTTGCCCTCCTATGGCCCCCTCCATGTTTCCTGGTGTACTGGCCTGTCTCCTTGTAGCGCCTCCAGCCTCTGTACACTACGCTGACAGACACAGCGAACCTTCTTGCCACAGCTCGCATTGGTGTGCCATCCTGGATGAGCTGCATTACCTGAGCCACTTGCAGGCGTGTACTATGGAGGACAGAGAATGAACTTCAATCCAATATTGCAGCCAGCATGCAGCCAGCGGGTAACGAAAGGGTGAATCAAACATCGAAAACCCTGCCCATATGACTGTTGTGAATTCCGTTCTCGGACTCCCTCCTGTGGTCATGAATGGTACTTTGGTTAGTTCTGCTCTTGGACTCCCTCTGGTGGCGTTGAGCGGAACTGCTGGTCACTGAGGTTGGCTTTGTCAGCTGCTCTCGTTTATTGCTTGCTGGCTTCCCTATTTAACTCTACTCAGATCGTTACTTGATGCCAGCTGTCGTTGTTTCAGTATTGGTTCAGATCTCTCTTGGACTTCTCTGAGGACCTGTCTACTCCAGCAGAAGCTAAGTCTTTGCTAGTTCATTTGTTGTTACTGCTTCCTGAATATATTTCTTAGTACTGCTAATTTCTTGTCCAGCTTGCTATCATGTTATTCCCTTGCTAGCTGGAAGCTCTGGGGTGCAGAGTGGCACCTCCACACCGTGAGTCGGTGTGGGGAGTCTTTTTGCTTACTCTGCATTTTTTTTTTGTAGTCTTTTGTGCTGACCGCATAGTTCACTTTTCTATCCTCTGACTAAATTAGTGAAGTCTGGCCTCCTTTGTTAAAACCTGTTTCATTCCTGTGTTTGTGACTTTCCTCTTAACTCACAGTCAATATATGTGGGGGGCTGCCTTTATCTTTGGGGAATTTCTCTGAGGCAAGGTTAGGCTTCTATTTCTATCTTTAGGGGTAGTTAGCTCTTAGGCTGTGAAGAGGCGTCTAGGGAGAGTTAGGTACGCTCCACGGCTATTTCTAGTGTGTCTGATAGGAGTAGTGTTTGCGGTCAGCAGAGTTCCCACTTTCCCAGAGCTTGTTCCGATTTCTAGTTTACTCATCAGGTCATTCCGGGTGCTCCTAACCACCAGGTCCATAACAGTACAGCTGGCCAACAAAGTGTTAATGCATCTCAAAAGAGGGATAAGAGAAGTTCTGAACCCATTTTTTTTTCTTTGCAGTGTGTTTTGTCTCTCTTTTCCCCTTAATCTCTGGGTGGTTCAGGACTCAGGTGTAGATATGGATATTCAAGGTCTGTCCTCTTGTGTGGATCATCTCACTGCAAGAGTACAAAGCATTCAAGATTATGTAGTTCAGAATCCGATGTTAGAGCCTAGAATTCCAATTCCTGATTTGTTTTCTGGGGATAGATCTAAGTTTCTGAATTTCAAAAATAATTGTAAACTGTTTCTTGCTTTGAGACCCCGCTCCTCTGGTGACCCCATTCAGCAAGTAAAAATTATTATTTCTTTGTTGCGTGGCGACCCTCAAGACTGGGCATTCTCCCTTGCGCCAGGAGATCCTGCATTGCTTAATGTAGATGCGTTTTTTCTGGCGCTTGGATTGCTTTATGACGAACCGAATTCAGTGGATTAGGCAGAGAAAATCTTGCTAGCTTTGTGTCAGGGTCAGGATGAAGCGGAGATATATTGTCAGAAGTTTAGAAAATGGTCTGTGCTTACTCAATGGAATGAGTGTGCCCTGGCAGCAATTTTTAGAAAGGGTCTTTCTGAAGCCATTGGGGATGTTATGGTGGGATTCCCCACGCCTGCTGGTCTGAAAGAATCAATGTCCTTGGCCATCCAAATTGATCGGCGTTTGCGTGAGCGCAAAATTGTGCACCATTTGGCGGTGTCCTCTGAGCAGAGGCCTGAGCTTATGCAATGTGATAGAACTTTGACCAGAACTGAACCGCAAGAACACAGACGTCAGAATAGGCTGTGTTTTTACTGTGGTGACCCCACTCATGCTATCTCTGATTGTCCTAAGCGCACTAAGCGGTTCGCTAGGTCTGTCACCATTGCTACTGTACAGCCTAAATTTCTTTTGTCTGTCACTCTGATTTGCTCTTTGTCATCCTACTCGGTTATGGCATTTGTGTATTCAGGCGCTGCCCTGAATTTGATGGACTTGGAGTTTGCCAGGCGCTGTGGTTTTTTCTTGGAGCCTTTGCCTTATCCTATTCCATTAAGGGGAATTGATGCCATGCCGTTGGCCAAGAATAAACCTCAGTACTGGACTCAGTTAACCATGTGCATGGCTCCTGCACATCAGGAAGATATTCGCTTTTTGGTGTTGCATAATTTGCATGATGTGGTCGTGTTGGGTTTGCCATGGCTACAGGTTCATAATCCAGTATTGGATTGGAAATCAATGTCTGTGTCTAGTTGGGGTTGTCAAGGGGTACATGGCGATGTTCCATTGGTGTCAATTTCTGCTTCCACTCCTTCTGAAGTCCCTAAGTTTCTGTCGGATTACCAGGATGTATTTGATGAGCCCAAATCCAGTGTCCTACCCCCTCATAGGGATTGTGATTGTGCTATAAATTTGATTCCTGGTAGTAAGTTTCCTAAGGGCCGACATTTCAATTTATCTGTGCCAGAGCACGCCGCTATGCGGAGTTATATAAAGGAGTCCTTGGAGAAAGGGCATATTCGCCCGTCTTCATCACCGTTGGGAGCAGGGTTCTTTTTTGTGGCCAAGAAGGATGGTTCTCTGAGACCCTGTATAGATTACTGCCTTCTCAATAAAATCACGGTCAAATTTCAGTACCCTTTGCCTCTGCTGTCTGATTTGTTTGCTTGGATTAAGGGGGCTAGTTGGTTCACCAAGATAGATCTTCGAGGGGCGTATAACCTTGTGCGTATTAAACAGGGCGATGAATGGAAAACAGCATTTAATACGCCCGAGGGCCATTTTGAGTACCTGGTAATGCCATTCGGGCTTTCAAATGCTCCATGTGTGTCTCAGTCCTTTATGCATGACATCTTCCGAAAGTATCTGGATAGATTCATGATTGTATATTTGGATGATATTTTGGTCTTTTCGGATGATTGGGAGTCTCATGTGAAACAGGTCAGAATGGTATTCCACGTCCTTCGTGCTAATTCCTTGTTCGTGAAGGGGTCTAAATGTCTCTTCGGAGTTCAGAATGTTTCCTTTTTGGGCTTCATTTTTTCCCCTTCTACTATCGAGATGGACCCTGTTAAAGTTCAGGCCATTTATGATTGGACTCAACCTACATCTGTGAAGAGCCTCCAGAAATTCCTGGGCTTTGCTAATTTTTACCGTCGCTTCATCGCTAATTTTTCTAGTGTGGTTAAACCTTTGACTGATTTGACAAAGAAAGGTGCTGATGTGGTGAATTGGTCCTCTGCGGCCGTTGAGGCTTTTCAGGAGCTCAAACGCCATTTTTCTTCGGCCCCTGTGTTGCGTCAGCCAGATGTTTCGCTCCCTTTTCAGGTCGAGGTTGATGCTTCTGAGATTGGAGCAGGGGCTGTTTTGTCTCAAAGAAGTTCTGATGGCTCTGTGATGAAGCCATGTGCCTTCTTTTCTAGGAAGTTTTCGCCTGCTGAGCGTAATTATGATGTTGGCAATCGGGAGCTGCTGGCTATGAAGTGGGCATTCGAGGAGTGGCGACATTGGCTTAAGGGAGCCAAGCACCGCGTGGTGGTCTTGACGGATCACAAAAATCTGACTTATCTCGAGTCTGCCAAGCGGTTGAATCCTAGTCAGGCTCGATGGTCGCTGTTTTTCTCCCATTTTGATTTTGTGGTCTCATACCTTCCAGGTTCTAAGAATGTGAAGGCGGATGCCCTTTCTAGGAGTTTTGTGCCTGATTCTCCGGGAGTCCCTGAGCCGGCTGGTATCCTCAAAGAGGGGGTAATTCTGTCTGCCATCTCCCCTGATTTGCGGCGGGTGCTGCAGGAGTTTCAGGCTGATAGACCTGACCGTTGTCCAGCGGAGAAACTGTTTGTCCCTGATAGATGGACTAGCAGAGTTATTTCTGAGGTTCATTGCTCAGTGTTGGCTGGTCATCCTGGGATTTTTGGGACCAGAGATTTGGTGGCTAGGTCCTTTTGGTGGCCTTCCTTGTCACGGGATGTGCGTTCTTTTGTGCAGTCCTGTGGGACTTGTGCTCGGGCTAAGCCCTGCTGTTCTCGTGCCAGTGGGTTGCTTTTGCCCTTGCCAGTCCCGAAGAGGCCTTGGACGCATGTTTCCATGGATTTTATTTCAGATCTTCCTGTCTCTCAAAGGATGTCTGTCATCTGGGTGGTTTGTGATCGCTTTTCTAAGATGGTCCATTTGGTACCCTTGCCTAAATTACCTTCCTCCTCTGATTTGCTGCCATTGTTTTTTCAACACGTGGTTCGTTTGCATGGCATTCCGGAGAACATTGTGTCGGACAGAGGTTCCCAGTTTGTCTCTAGGTTTTGGCGGTCCTTTTGTGCTAAGATGGGCATTGATTTGTCTTTTTCTTCGGCTTTCCATCCTCAAACAAATGGCCAAACCGAACGAACCAACCAGACTTTGGAAACCTATCTGAGATGCTTTGTTTCTGCTGATCAGGATGATTGGGTGACCTTCTTGCCATTGGCTGAGTTCGCCCTTAATAATCGGGCTAGTTCGGCTACTTTGGTTTCGCCTTTTTTCTGCAATTCTGGTTTTCATCCTCATTTTTCTTCGGGGCAGGTTGAGCCTTCTGACTGTCCTGGTGTGGATTCTGTGGTGGACAGGTTGCAGCAAATTTGGACTCACGTAGTGGACAATCTGACGTTGTCCCAGGAGAAGGCTCAACGTTTCGCTAACCGCCGTCGTTGTGTTGGTCCTCGACTTCGTGTTGGGGATTTGGTTTGGTTGTCTTCTCGTTATGTTCCTATGAAGGTTTCTTCTCCTAAGTTTAAGCCTCGTTTCATTGGTCCTTATAAAATTTCTGAAATTCTCAACCCTGTGTCATTTTGTTTGGTCCTTCCAGCTTCTTTTGCCATCCATAATGTGTTCCATAGGTCGTTGTTGCGGAGGTACGTGGAGCCTATGGTTCCCTCCGTTGATCCTCCTGCTCCGGTGTTGGTTGAGGGGGAGTTGGAGTATGTGGTGGAAAAAATTTTGGATTCTCGTATTTCGAGACGGAAGCTTCAGTACCTGGTTAAGTGGAAGGGCTATGGTCAGGAGGATAATTCCTGGGTTGTTGCCTCCGATGTCCACGCTGCCGATTTAGTTCGTGCCTTTCATTTGGCTCGTCCTGATCGGCCTGGGGGCCCTGGTGAGGGTTCGGTGACCCCTCCACAAGGGGGGGTACTGTTGTGAATTCCGTTCTCGGACTCCCTCCTGTGGTCATGAATGGTACTTTGGTTAGTTCTGCTCTTGGATTCCCTCTGGTGGCTTTGAGTGGAACTGCTGGTCACTGAGGTTGGCTTTGTCAGCTGCTCTCGTTTATTGCTTGCTGGCTTCCCTATTTAACTCTACTCAGATCGTTACTTGATGCCAGCTGTCGTTGTTTCAGTATTGGTTCAGATCTCTCTTGGACTTCTCTGAGGACCTGTCTACTCCAGCAGAAGCTAAGTCTTTGCTAGTTCATTTGTTGTTACTGCTTCCTGAATATATTTCTTAGTACTGCTAATTTCTTGTCCAGCTTGCTATCATGTTATTCCCTTGCTAGCTGGAAGCTCTGGGGTGCAGAGTGGCACCTCCACACCGTGAGTCGGTGTGGGGAGCCTTTTTGCTTACTCTGTGTGGTTTTTTGTAGTCTTTTGTGCTGACCGCATAGTTCACTTTTCTATCCTCTGACTAAATTAGTGAAGTCTGGTCTCCTTTGTTAAAACCTGTTTCATTCCTGTGTTTGTGACTTTCCTCTTAACTCACAGTCAATATATGTGGGGGGCTGCCTTTATCTTTGGGGAATTTCTCTGAGGCAAGGTTAGGCTTCTATTTCTATCTTTAGGGGTAGTTAGCTCTTAGGCTGTGAAGAGGCGTCTAGGGAGAGTTAGGTACGCTCCACGGCTATTTCTAGTGTGTCTGATAGGAGTAGTGTTTGCGGTGAGCAGAGTTCCCACTTTCCCAGAGCTTGTTCCGATTTCTAGTTTACTCATCAGGTCATTCCGGGTGCTCCTAACCACCAGGTCCATAACATATGACTGAAAATTGTTCCCTCCAAATTCAGGTGACAGAGTCCCTTTAATGAATCAAGTGAGGCGCCTAGCGATGTGAGCCAATATGTGCACCTGGCCACAAAGCTTACTCCAGCCTCTGCTCGAATAAGATTTGTCGTGTAGTGAACGTCACTGCTCGTCATGAATTTGATGAGTCGGGATCATCATACCCCACCCCATCCCAAGTCCGCCCATTTTGGCAGTAGTTCCATTGTAGCACTGCTCTTTACCCCGAATATATCACCTGATGAACCTACTATTTTATATGCAAGGGGGAAATGCATCAAAATGGGTAATCATCTTAAAGATAAGGCTATTTTCTACACTTTGATGATAGATTATGGATCTGCTTTACCTGTCTTTATTATGTATGAAATCGATTATGGATATGCTCTTTATATATAGCTAATGCCTGATATGTGCAACTAATGACACTGTGATTAGAATTCTTTAGGGTCAAGAACTTTGCACATATATTACATCTGATATGCATATATATATTTTTATGTATATTTAGCTGCAGATTTGAGAGATATGAACATGTGTTACATTTGTTCTTCAAAATCCTTTGTTCATTAGATCTATTTTATATTTTGATGCAGATTTGAGAGATATGGACATTTGTATCTTACGTTCATCAGACTTATTCCAATTGACCCTATTGGTCAAGCCAAACTTAGCATACAAATATTTATAGCGCTGTATTTGGGTGTTTGTTCTGTCTTTTTTGGGGAGATCTGTTGAGGGTGAGATAGGAAGAATCTCCGTTGAGTGGGGTTGCCATGTAAAATCCCTAGGGTGCCAACCTCCGCTGTCAGGAAGGGTAACTATGGCTAAAACACTATTAGTTCTGGTATTTTGATTAAATGCATGGATTATACTGACTTGACATCATATATTGTATGTGACCCTCTGCTGTCCTGATTTACTATAATAAGGTCTTTTTTTAAAAATTTTAATAAATCTAAATTAAAGATTTTTTTAAGGGTTTCCCTTTGGATTTCCTGTTTTGATAGACCTTTGTTTACACTATTCAGGTTTTCTGGGTACACATAGGCACATGGTTTTTATATTTAAACTGAATAAAGTTTATTGTCATTCATAAACTTTACAGCTCCAAAATGGAAGCAGCCTTTCTTTAGCACAAATAAACAACAAAACAGTCATTTCTCTGGGTAACGTAAAGTAAATCAAACAGTCTCACCAACTTGGTATGACAAGCACTTCTCGGTCTCTAACATAGACTATCCACCATGAATGGTCTTCTCCAGCTACCACACACTCTTCTGAGCTAACCCTGCTGCCTGTTATTAGACCTGTAAGACCCCGACTGGAGTATGGGAGCGAGCTTATCCACTCGCTCTTTTGGTCACACCTAAATCTCTGACCCAAAATACAGTCAACATAAAAACCACCTCAGTAACACATTCCTGCCATCCAGGACCTTACCTCCTGCTTTATTAAAACAGCCATATATAATCCACGTAAAATACCAGTGACCCAGTTACATTGGCAGTTATAATGTAGATCCCCATGCAATTACACTGTCTCTACGACTTTTGACAGATTTGTATTCTTTGGATCATGCTCTTATTTTTTGTATTCATGCTCTTCCCATTATTCCCATTATTCTGAAACAAAATTAATCTTCCGTTTATCTGTAGGTAGAATCTTGTTACCAATCTGCGTGTCATTGTTAAGCATTTGCAAACAATGTTTAAGCTTGCCCTTAAATTTTTGAGTATTACTGCTGGCTTGCATTGGAGATGAGTGGATCAATTCTGTAATTTGCACCATCTTGGGTATTTGCTGGACTGTTATATATGTTATTGTTTGTTTGTGGTTCAATACGTTATTGTCACACTGTTTTACCATCACCTTGTGTTGTCTGAGAAGTGTTCTGCCCAAGGGAAAAGAGAGTAGGTGTTCAGTAGGATGAGCCCTGGTATATGCGGTCTTTCTAAAGACAGCGGACTAGAACACCCTCTATCCCCCATGTCTCCACACCTACCACCATATTGTCCCACTATTGGGCAGCATAGGGCATTAATTCAGTTTAGGGACACGAGTTTATTGATATGTCTTTCATGAACTTATAACACTAGAAGCATTCTTCTTTGTTCTTTAAGTAGTGATGAGCGAGTATACTCATTGCTCGGTTTTCCCCAGCATGCTTGGGTGGTCTACGAGTATTAGTGACTGCTCGGAGACTTAGTTTTTGTCAATGCAGCTGCATGATTTACAGCTGCTAGAGAGCTTGAATACTTGAGGGGATTCCATAGCAACCAGGCAACCCCACATGTACTCAGGCTGGCTAGCAGCCGTAAATCATGCAGCTGCTTTGACAAAAACTAAATCTCCTAGCACTCACAAATACTCGGAGACCACCCGAGCGTGCTCGGGGAGACCTGAGCAACAATGCTACTCGCCCATCACTACTTATAAGTCATCATGTCCTGACCAATTCTCCGACCCCTTTTTACCTAGGGATCGAATCACACTTGTGACATATATATTGTTGTTTGCTTTATTTTGATGGAAATTCTGTGTAAAAATAAAATGTTGGAATTTTTTTTAGCATTATCAGAAAGTTACTGCACATGCACTTCCCCAGGGAATGACAGCACTTCCAAGAAATGTCGGCCAAGGGAGCAGATCACAAGGGAGAGAGAGCTGTAAGTGCAGGCCAGACCCCTGCACATAAGAATTTGGTTATGGATGACAAGACAACAGAGGCATATATTTATAACACAGAGGTATGGAAGTAATCATCATTACAGGTACTTTGATGACACTTTGAGGTCTTAAAATTTGCTGCTGATCGGTTTTCTTTAACCCTAGAACGCATACCCATAGAAATCTACACATTCACGCACCTGGGGTCTTTTAGGCCTGTTTACAATTATCATGGAATAACTCAAATAAAATTACTTTTCAAAGTTTATTGCAAAGTAAGGATGCATACCCACTAGCGCAGGGGTCCGCCAGGATGGGATTCCGTAATGGATCTGACCTCCTGGTGACCCCAGCTAAGGCTGGCGGACGCATACCTGGGGCCTCGCAGGCCTGCCAGGTTACTTGTTTTCTATTTTCTGTAAAATTACTTTAGTTAGAATTTTGAAACTCTAGGTATTCCTCAGGTATATAGTTGTTAGTAATTTCCAGTTGTTCATATATTTTTATGTTATAGGCATTTCGGTATAACAACCTTTTTTTGGGACTACCCCATATTCACGCACCTGGGGCCTTTTAGGCCTGTGTACAAATAACATGGAATAACTCAAATAAAAATACTTTTCCAAATTTATTTTACAATTGCAAGGTAAGGATGCATTCCAACTTGCACTGGGGTCCGCCAGGAGGGGATCCGTAATGGATCTGATGTCCTGGTGACCCCAGCTAAGGCTTTCGGAATCCCGCCATTCCAGCAGCCTTAGCTGGAGTTACCAGGAGGTCAGATCCATTATGGATCCCCTTCTGGTGAACCCCAGCGCTACTGGGAACACAGCCTAAGATGTGTATATTTGAAAACATAATTATGTGCATAAAACAACAAAAAAGTAAGTAAACGGGCACGCCAAATATATGCATTCTATATGCAATTTTTTGATGAAAACATTTTTTGGTTGTAGCAAACTTGGTGCAGGAATATTTATTTGTAACTTTACATATTCCCCTGACAATTCTCGCATATTATTTTTTCGGCTGAATGTTCCTTGCATACATTTTGTCCGCAAGTAGAACAGAAACGCTCCGATTTTCTTTCCTTCTTTGCTGGACAAATATAGCAGCGCTTTCTTTTTTTTTCTCTTTGCTCTGGATGTTCCAGAAAGCGTATTCCACATCGGATCATTGCCTCCATAATTTGCCATGATAATATCATGCTGCTTCTCTCCATCATAGTAGGCATCAAAAGTTCATAACAAAGTTCTGTCAAAAATAGACGTCTCTTGTCTTTCCTGTTGGCATGGAATTCTGGATTATTTTGACAATAAACAATGTAGCTATTGAGCGCTGACACATCAAGGATATTGGAAAAAAGGGAATGCAGAATCCACACTCTTCCCAGCAATAGCAGCAATAGCAGAGTCATAAAAGTTCTTCCCCAGCAACAATACAGACAAAAAGACTGAGTATCACATGTAAACCTAGTACAGGCCTAAAATGCCCCAGGTGCGTGAATATGGGGTAGTCCCAAAAAAAGGTTGTTATACCGAAATGTCTGTAACATAAAAATATATGAATAGCTGGAAATTACTAACAACTATATACCTGAGGATTACCTAGATTTTCAAAATTCTAACTAAAGTACTTTTACAGAAAATAGAAAACAAGTAACCTGGCAGGCCTGCGAGGCCCCAGGTATGCGTTCTAGGGTTAAATACACGTATTTGGGGATAAAAATGGTTCTTACAATTGGGTTTCATGAAAAATTTTGAAATGTTTGTTTTTTACAGTCTCTTTGTTTGTTTAACTTTGATATTGTCTGTGGCCATAAATTAGCCGACAGGATGTCAGAAATTATGGATAAAAGAGTTACAAACTCTCCGTCAGACCGTCATAACAGCTTGACTGACGGATTCTCAGTTACAGTAATTTATTCAGCAGTAGACAGTGTAACACAGAGGTTATAGAAGTCAAATGGTGCAAAATGTTTAAGGAAAATAAATTGCAAAAAAAACACACCATTTTTAGCCCCAGTTAGCAAGGCCGGCTCCAGGTTTTTGAGGGCCCCAGGCGAAAGAGTCTCAGTGCCCCTCCCTTTAACACATACCACGATTCATGATGCACAGATACAGCAGAGAAATATAGGTATAGTACAATGCCAGATTTCACTTCTTACATGAGTGATAGCTATTGTAAATGCTACAATACCATACAGCAGAGGGGCTTTATATAAGTCAACCCCTTATATGCAAATTTTTTGTGACCTACTCCCTCTTCCTCAGTTACCAATAGGCATTTTATTGTTAGCTAAACTTGCTGGAATGAAAAAACTGCATACAATGAATATGACAATTTTTTAATGGAAAACTTTTTAAAGTAAACATTATAAAGTATTAAGGTAGAACATTTGTAAAAGTGCAAAATGGGTAGCATATAGCACAGCCACGCAGTATATAGCACAGCCACATAGTATATAACACAGCCACATAGTATATAACACAACCCACGTAGTATATAACACAGCCCATGTAGTATATAACACAGCCATGTAGTATACAGCACAGCCACATAGCATATAGCACAGCCCACGTAGTATATAACACAGCCCATGTAGTATATAGCACAGCCCACGTAGCATATAGCACAGCCACGTAGTATATAACACAGCCCACATAGTATATAACACAGCCCACATAGCATATAGCACAGCAATGTAGCACATAGCACAGCCACGTAGTATATAGCACAGCTATGTAGTATAGCAGAGCCATGTAGTATATAGCACAGCCATGTAGCTAATAACACAGCCCACATAGTCTATAACACAGCCTACATAGCATATAGCACAGCCACGTAGCATATGACATAGCCCGCGTAGTATATAGCACAGCCACAAAGCATATAGCACAGCCCACGTAGCATACAACACACCCAATGTAGTATATAGCACAGCCACATAGCATACTGCATAACTGCCCACATAGCATATAGCACAGCCACATAGCATATAACACAGCCCACGTAGTATATAACACAGCCACGTAGCATATAACACAGCCCATGTAGTATATAGCAGAGCCACATAGTATATAGCACAGCCACATAGTATATAGCACAGCCTTGTAGCATATAACAACCCACGTAGCATATAACACAGCCCACGTAGTATATAGCACAGCCCACCTAGTATATAACAGCCACATAGTATATAGCAGTGTGGGCACCATATCCCTGTTAAAAAAAGAATTAAAATAAAAAATAGTGATATACTCACCTTCTGGCGGCCCCCGGATCCAGACCAGGCCTTAGCGATGCTCCCGCCAGCTTCCGTCATATGAAACCTGATTCTTGGCTTTTGGGAGAGGCAGGTTTTCCAGGGCAACAGGTCACGGGTCGCTGACCCAGTGATAGGCTAGTTTCGTTACATTGATGATGTTTTGATGATTTCGGAGGGTGACGAGACCAGCCTATCCAGATGTATGCAACAGCTGAACAACAACTCTTTTAATTTGAAATTTACTTTCAACTGGCATAGGAAACATATTGATTTTTTGGATATAAGCTTGTTTGTCGGGGAGGATGGAAGAATAGAGACGGACTTATACAGAAAAGACACCTCTGTAAATTCACTCCTACATGCCTCCTCGGCACACAACTACTCAGTCATCCCAGTTGGCCAATATCTCAGGAATAGGAGGGTCTGCTCTACAGAAACCCGAATCGAGAGACAATCCACGATCTTGGCAGCGAGGTTTAAGTCCGGGGATACAGTGCCCGTTGCATCAAAGCTGGCTATAGACGGGAAAGATCAACAGGGAGGAGCGAGTTATTGAAGCCATCTGGAAAAAGAATTGAGATGGGGAAATATAGGTTGAGCTATATCTCCACATCAAATTGCCGCTGGGATCAGATCCGTGAGATCTTGACTAGACATTGGCCAGTGCTGCGCACGGATTCTGTTTTGGCAGCTCACATACCACAACTTCCACACATGACACATAGGAGGAGCAGGAATTTACGAGACCACTTGGCACAAAGCCACTATGTGGTAAAACAGAAGAGAATGTTTAATTCTGGTGGCCCAAGACATGGCTGTTTCCCCTGTGGGTCATGTGTGGCGTGTCCCAATATTTTGAGGTGTGGGAATATTAAGACATCTGATGGGAGCAGGGAATTTAGTATTCGTGAGTATATTTCTTGCAGTACTTCATATGTGATATATTATGCCACTTGTCCCTGCTCCCTGATATATGTGGGTCTCACATCTAGGGAATTAAAAATTAGAACTCGTGAGCACGTGCGCGACATCATAGCCTCCAAGGAAGTGTCTGATACTTCCACACGGAAAACTTTAACAAGGCACTTCAAGGCGTTCCACGGATCTGATCCCTGTGGGTTGAAGGTGCGGGGTATTGATTGTGTTCATGGTGGGGTCAGGAGTGGCATCCTCGAGCAGATTCTCGCTCAGCGTGAGTGCAGGTGGATTGTCACCCTCGATCCTATGGGCCCTAAGGGCTTAAACGAGAAATTGACGTTTGTACCCTTTTTGTGGTTACCATGTCCCTTCCGTCCATTATGTAATTATTTTTTGGGCGTCGTGTTCCCCCACAGCTTCTATTGATATTATGTAAGTGCAGAGTAGACCAAGTGGGTTTAAGATTTCCTGTTTTCTTGATTTTTAATTATTGTTTGTTTCTGTCTTTATAGTTTTTATTTGGTTTGTATTTCTTATATGTGATGTTCTCATGGGTTTACTCTACTTATTGAGACCATATCCACTTTGACCTTTTACAGTTGGAGGGTCAAGAGACATCACCATCGGCCATCTGAATCATTACTTTGGGAATTGCTATATATGCTTTTTAATTTTTTTAATTTTTTTGCCTTAATTTGTTATTTTTATTTACACAAAAAATGTTTATTTTTTTATTATTTTCTTTTTGTGTATTAATGATTTATTGTTAGGGTATTCATTATGTAAATGGAATGACAAAGTTCTTCAAGAAAATGGCCGCTGATGGTGTACGTGCGCCCCGTGACTTGTCTCACACCGCACATCTCGGGACGGCGACTGTAATGGGCAGTGCGCATGTTTATTAACGTCATCGGGTGCTTGATCACCCGCATGTGCACTGTGCAGTGACACAGACGGAGTGAGCAAATTATGTGTGGGAGGTTTTGATCATCAAGCTATGCTCCTATAAATAGGGTAATATTGACAGGACCTCTCTATCATCTCCCCTTTGAGAAAGCCATCACGCGAAACACGCATCAGGGGTCGTGGGAAGGTCATTGTGTAGTCCTGAATTACTATGGGTGAGCATTCACTTTGATATAATTTGTGTTGAATAGACTCGGTGGTGCTCTGCTTATTGCCACACCTGTGGGATTACTGCATAATTGGGAATACTTGTGCATCCGGTCTTTTTTTGACGGTCTCTATAATCATATGTTCATGTGCTCTCCCAGGTCATATAGTGGACAAGTGACCTTCCCTCTGTGTACCTGTTTTGTTTCCTCCTTTTTTTCTATTTACTTTGTATTATGTTATATGTGATCTTGGTATATGTTTAATAAAGATTAACTTTTATTTAGCTACTTTCTTGGTGTTGTTGATACTCTTTTCCTTTAGTATAAAATACGTCTTCTGGGGTATTTCACCTGGCAATATGCCGTTTGGATATATTGGGAGGGTTTTTATGGTAGTATACCCTTGGCCTTTGATTACATGATGTGCTTGATGATTATTGTTTGTGCTTAACACAGCCACGTAGTATATAGCAGTGTGGGTACCATATCCCTGTTAAAAAAAGAATTAAAATAAAAATGTTATATACTCACCTTTTGGCGGCCCCCGGATCCTGACCAGGCCTTAGCGATGCTCCCGCCAGCTCCCGTTCCCAGTAATGCTTTGCGACAATAACCCGATGACGTAGCGGTCTTGATTGATCCTACGTCTTCTGGGGTCATTTCACAAGGCATCACTGGGAACAGGAGCTGCCAGTAGCATCACGAGGATCATGAAGGCTGAGGGGGCCTTCGGAAGGTGAGAATAGCATGATTTTTATTTTTTTTATTATTTTAAACATTATATATTTTTACTATTGATGCTGCATAGGCAGCATCAATAGTAAAAAGTTGGTCACACTTGTCAAAATGGGCCCCCCGTCTCGCTAGGGCCCCGACACTTGCCCGGGTGCGCCGGGTGCTGATGCCGGCCCTGCCAGTTAGTACAACAGAATAAAACAAATTCTCTCAATAGGTGGACAATCCCTTTAACTTGCACTCATTTGAACAACATATTGAAAGTTCCATTAACAGCTACTAATTCCAAATTGAACTATTAAAATCAACACCATACTCTTTATTTCCTTAGATTGTTATGAAGTAATAGATCACAAAATAGCTTATCAGTATGCTGGACAATTATTTTTGAGCTTATGAAAATATTTTTGTACAACCCTGGTTTGAATGTAAGCTATAAGTAACATATTGATTACTTAGTTTTAAATCCCCAAAACAATACTAATTTCTAAATGCTTTTACCTGCAATGATGAGTAATTAGCCTAAATACTCATATTCAGCTAATGCCATTGATCCTCAATGTTATTACCTGCCTTGTGCCACCCAGTGTGCTTAATTGATAAATCTTAAGCATCCCCTAAGGGTATGTTTCCACAGTAAGTAAACACTGCGAATTGGACCCTGCGTACAGCCACAGCGTCCAATCCGCAGCGGCCAGATGCTACAGCATAGTGGAGGGGATTTTAGGAAATCCCATCTCCACTATGCGTGCAGGGATGACTCCGGCTTCCCTGCGTATACGCACATGCGGCACGTCTTTCTAGACCGCAGGATGTCAATTTATCTTGCTGAGACGCGGAAGCACTGCACATACAAAAGCCGTACACAACAAAATAAGGGTATCTAACAGACCACAAAAGAGTATAATCCTTCAATTGGTGTTTATTAAATATACAAGATATACAAAGAAATTTCTTTTAAGTAACCACAATAAAAAGAAGAACCACTGGCAACCAATATCAAAGGACACACTGTGACCAGCCCAATTAGCCACTGCTATTAAATATTCATGAGTTAATGACTCTCATAGCCCATTTCAAATAGAAAATGGACAATTTACGTCCAAATGTGCAAATATACATATTAGCTTTAAATTTACATATATATTAATAAAGTGCATAGTGCATCAAGGTCAAAAACCGACCATAAAGTGCAGAGTCAAGCTAATAAAAGAGAGACACAATGTACTCACTAAGTGTCAGCTGGCTTGGTACTGGTAACAAGAGGTCCCCGCCGCCCCAACGCACGTTTCGTCGAGACTTAATCCTCACGCCTCCTGAGGAAGTCTCGAAGAAACGTGCATATACATATAGTTTTGAGTTTCATGTCCTTTGTTTGCCTAAGCTTTGGGACATTTGTTAGGTGTTAATTCACATACAAAAGCCGGCAGCGCTTTGGGCATAGCGGACATTTGCTGCGTCCAAAGAGCTGCCGTTTCCTGACCGTGGAAACATACCCTAAGTCTCCTGCACATGGTGGTGATCTTGAAGGGGGAATAATATAGAAGATCAGCTCATGATCAACCCACCTTCATTACAGTTGAATTCTCATTTGCATATAGATTAAAAATTTATTTTCACAGCAGTGAAAAATCTATTTCTGGCCATAAAGGTAGCTTTGAACCTTTACTTCACTGAGCAGCCACGTAGTAAATTTTCTAATAATTAAATTCATAAAATTTTTCCTTTAAATCTTTAGGTGAGTGTCTTTTAGTATCACGATTGAATGTGATACTACAGTGCCTTGCGAAAGTATTCCACAAAAATATAAAATAACCAATAAATTTCATTCAACTTCACAATTGTGTTCCACTTCTTGTTGATTCTTCACCAAAAATTTCCATTTGGCATCTTTAAGATTCTTTATGTTTGAAGCATGATATGTGGGAAAAGGTTGAAAAGTTCCAGGGGGCCGAATACTTTTAAAAGGCACTGTAAAAAGGCTAACTGCTTTTAAGTACGTATATACCTGAGAAAATAATATGTCTATCAAATATTTCTCTTTCTGAAGACAATTAGATTTCAGACAACTGTTTCTTTTAACCTTTGCACAGAGCATTACACTTTGGTCACATAAGGACACTTCACTGGAATGTCTTTCACACAAAACCACAATAAACTTAACCCCTTAATCCCATATGACGTACTATCCCGTCAAGGTGACCAGTGACGAGATAGTACGTCATATGCGATCGGCCGCGCTCATGGGGGGAGCGCAGCCGATCTCAGCCGGGTGTCAGCTGACTATCACAGCTGACATCCGGCACTATGTGCCAGGAGCGGTCACGGACCGCTGCCGGCACATTAACCCCCGGCACGCTGCTATCAAACATGATCGCAGTCTTCCGGCGGTACAGGGAAGCATCGCACAGGGAGGGGGCTCCCTGCGTGCTTCCCTGAGACGATCGGTACAAGGCTAAGTACTCAACTTGTACTGAGCGTCTCCTCCCTGCAGGCCCTGGATCCAAAATGGCCACGGGGCTACTTCCGGGTCCTGCAGGGACTACTTCCGGGTCCAGAGCAGGCGCTGGTAAGCCAGGAGCACTCTGTCAGATCGCTGATCTGACACAGTGCTCTGCAAAGTGTCAGATCAGCGATCTGTCACTATACAGTGATGTCCCCCCTGGGACAAAGTAAAAAAGTTAAAACATTTTTTTTAAATGTGTAAAAAAAAAAAAAAATTCCTAAATAAAGAGAAAAAAAAACATTGTTCCCATAAATACATTTCTTTATCTAAATAAAAAAACAAACAATAAAAGTACACATATTTAGTATTGCCACGTCCGTAATGACCCGACCTATAAAACTGGCCCACTAGTTAACCCCTTCAGTGAACACCATTAAAAAAATAAAAAAACAGGCAAAAAACAACGCTTTATTATCATACTGGCGAACAAAAAGTGGAATAACACGCGATCAAAAAGACGGATATAAATAACCATGGTACCGCTGAAAACGTCATCTTGTCCCGCAAAAAACGAGCTGCCATTCAGCATGATCAGCAAAAAAATAAAAAAGTTATACTCCTCAGAATAAAGCGATGCAAAAATAATTATTTTTTCTATAAAATAGTTTTTATCGTATAAAAGCGCCAAAACATAAAAAAAACAAAATGAGGTATCGCTGTAATCGTACTGACCCGAAGAATAAAACTGCTTCATCCATTTTACCAAACGTGGAACGGTATAAACGCCCCCCTCAAAAGAAATTCATGAATAGCTGGTTTTTGGTCATTCTGCCTCACAAAAATCGGAATACAAAGCGATCAAAAAATGTCACATGCCCAAAAATGGTACCAATATAAACGTCAACTCGTCCTGCAAAAAACACGACCTCACCTGACTATGTGGACCAAAATATGGAAAAATGATAGGTCTCAAAATGTGTTAACGCAAAAAATATTTTTTGCAATAAATAGCGTCTTTTAGTGTGTGACGGCTGCCAATCATAAAAATCGGCTAAAAAACCCGCTATAAAAGTAAATCAAACCCCCCTTCATCACCCCCTTAGTTAGGGAAACATAAAATAATAAAAAAAAATGAATTTATTTCCATTTTCCCATTAGGGCTAGGGTTAGGATTAGGGTTAGGGTTAGGGCTAGGGTTAGGGTTAGGGTTAGGGCTAGAGTTAGGGTTAGGGCTAGGGTTAGGGCTAGGGATGGGGCTTGGGATAGGGCTAGGGTTGGGGCAAGGTTTAGGGCTAAGGTTAGGGTTAGGGCTGGGGCTAAAGTTAGGGTTAGGGTTGGGGCTAAAGATAAGGTTAGGGCTACAGTTAGGGTTGGGGCTAAAGTTAGGGTTAGGGTTGGGGCCAAAATTAAAGTTTGGGTTGCGGCTAAAGTTAGGGTTGGGGCCAAAGTTAGGGTTAGGGTTTGGATTACATTTACGGTTGGGATTAGGGTTAGGGGTGTGTCAGGGTTAGGGGTGTGGTCAGGGTTATGGTTGGGATTAGGGTTAGGGGTGTGATTGAGACAGGGTTTCAGTTAGAATTGGGGGTTTCCACTGTTTAGGCACATCGGGGATCTCCAAATGCGACATGGTGTCCGATCTCAATTCCAGCCAATTCTGCGTTGAAAAAGTAAAACAGTGCTCCTTCCCTTCCGAGCTCTCCCATGCACCCAAACAGGGGTTTACCCCAACATATGGGTTATCAGCATACTCAGGACAAATTGGACAACAACTATTGGGGTCCAATTTCTCTTGTTACCCTTGGGAAAATAAAAATTTGGGGGGACTAAAAAAACATTTTTGTGGGAAAAAAATTAATTTTTTTTTCACGACTCTGCGTTATAAACTGTAGTGAAACACTTGGGGGTTCAAAGTTCTCACAACACATCTAGATAAGTTCCTTGGGGGGTCTAGTTTCCAATATGGGGTCACTTGTGAGGGATTTCTACTGTTTAGGTGCATCAGGGGCTCTGCAAATGCAACGTGATGCCTGCAGACCAATCCATCTAAGTCTGCATACCAAATGGCGCTCCTTCCCTTCCGAGCTCTGCCATGCACCCAAACAGTGGTTTCCCCCACATATGGGGAATCAGCGTACTCAGGACAAATTGGACAACAAATTTTGTGGTCCAATTTCTCCTGTTACCCTTGGGAAAATACAAAACTGGGGGCTAAAATATAATTTTTGTGGAAAAAAAAAGAATTTTATTTTCACGGCTCTGCGTTATAAACTAAAGTGAAACACATGGGGGTTCAAAGCTGTCAAAACACATCTAGATAAGTTCCTTAGGGGTCTACTTTCCAAAATGGTGTCACTTGTGGGGGGTTTCAATGATTAGGCACATCAGGGGCTCTCCAAACGTGACATGGTGTCCCATCTCAATTCCAGTCAACTTTGCATTGAAAAGTCAAATGGCGCTCCTTCCCTTCCGAGCTCTGCCATGTGCCCAAACAGTGGGTTACCCCCACATATAGGGTATCGTCTACTCAGCATCGAGCTGAATCTCTTTTCAGCATACCATCCCGAGACAAATGGGTTGGTAGAGAGGGCCAACCAGACCTTGGTCACATATCTGCGACATTTTGTCTCTGCTAGGCAGGATGACTGGGCATCCTTGCTACCATGGGCGGAGTTTGCCCTAAACAATGCCGTAGTCTACTCCACTGGACAGACCCCATTCCTCCTTAATTACAGCCAGCATCCGCAGGTTCCTGTGCCTATGCCCGTGTTTTCCGCTGATTCCAGGGTGGCAGACTGGGCTGTGGAGGCACGTGACATTTGGGACCACACTCAGGATGCCATCCGGGCCTCCAAGAAGAGAATTAGGTCCTCCGCCAATGCACATCAGCGCTCCTCTCCAACCTTTGCTCCTGACGACTTAGTGTGGCTCTTTGCCCAAAACATCAGGCTGCAAGTTGAGTCCACCAAGTTTGCACCTTGCTACTTGGGTCCTCTCAAGGTCCTGGAACAGGTTAACCCTGTGGTCTACCATTTGGCCCTTCATCCACGCCTAGGTATCACTGACACCTTTCATGTGTCTCTTCTAAAGCCTGTTCACATGTCCTGGTTTTCTGAGTCATCTGCTGGGACATCGGGTTCATCTACGGATGATTATGAGGTGAACGCTATCTTGGGGTGTAAGGTGGTATGTGGCAAAAAATTTATTTAGTGGATTGGAAGGACTATGGCCCAGAGGACAGGTCCTTGGAGCCTGCTGAGCACATTCGGGCTCCTCAACTCATTGCTGCCTTTGAGCGTAGTGAGGCCCAAGGTGGGGGGGCCCTAGGAAGGGGGTAATGTTAGGTGTCGAGTTCCCACTGCTGCACAGTGGGAATCTCGAGCCATCTCCGCTGCGGTCTCCCATTCTTCTTCAGCCACAGTGGAGCCTGCTCAGCGGAGACATCAGTCCCAACATCTGGCTTAGGCAGATACTGTGTGCTTGGTTACTGCTGATCTTCCAGGCTCAGCCATTGTAACCAGCCATGTTCTGTGGCGAGCAGATGCTCTTGGGACTAAGGGTACCGTCACACAGTGCCATTTTGATCGCTACGACGGCACGATCCATGACGTCGCAGCGATCGTATGATTATCGCTCCAGCGTCGTAGACTGCGGTCACACGTTGCAATCATGGCGCTGGAGCGATGCCGAAGTCCCCGGGTAACCAGGGTAAACATCGGGTTACTAAGCGCAGGGCCGCGCTTAGTAACCCGATGTTTACCCTGGTTACCAGCGTAAACGTAAAAAAACCAAACAGTACATACTTACATTCCGGTGTCTGTCCTCCGGTGTCTCAGCTTCTCTGCACTGTGTAAGCACAGCGGCCGGAAAGCACAGCGGTGACGTCTGACGTCAGACGTCACCGCTGTGCTCGCTTTCCGACTTGCCGGCGCTCAGAGTGCAGAGAAGCTGAGACGCCGGAGGACAGACACCGGAATGTGAGTATGTACTGTTTGTTTTTTTTTACTTTTACGCTGGTAACCAGGGTAAACATCGGGTTACTAAGCGCGGCCCTGCGCTTAGTTACCCGATGTTTACCCTGGTTACAAGCGAACACATCGCTGGATCGCTGTCACACACAACGATCCAGCGATGTCAGCGGGAGATCCAGCGACGAAAGAAAGTTCCATACGATCTGCTACGACGTACGATTCTCAGCAGGGTCCCTGATCGCTGCTGCGTGTCAGACACAGCGATATCGTATGGATATCGCTGGAACGTCACGGATCGTACGGTCGTAGCGATCAAAGTGTGACTGTGTGACAGTACCCTAACTCTTGCTTTTCCTCTACTGAGCATGCCCATAGGATGACCTCTTATTGGAGGCCGGGGGTCACATGCTCAGGTCCTGAAGCACTTCCTATTGGACCACTAGGAAGGTCCTGGAGAGCTTCCTCTATAAAAGGTTTGCATGGCCGCACGGCCATGCGCTAGTATCAACCTTTGTTCATGTGTATATGAGCTTAGCTACTTTGTGGTCTCTCTCAGCATGTGATCAGGGTCGGCTGTAAGCCGTTAGAATTCCGGCACCTCCAGAGAGGAGTTTTTGTGTATGAATTCAGGGCTGGCCTATAGCCACTAGAATTCCGGCACTTCCGGAGAGGAGTTTGTGCGTATGAATTCAGGGCTGGCGTATAGCCACTAGAATTCCGGCACCTCCGGAGAGGAGTTGTTTGAGTGCTGTTGCTGACTGTATGACCACTGTATGCTACCTGCTCTGTTAGTGAGCTTTGATCCCCTGTGAGGTTAACAGGGCACAGCGTCATCTTTAATCCCGGCGACTCTGTGAAGTAACAGAGCTCGCTCCTATACAGACCGGGTGATGGAACCTGTGTCTATTCAGGCATAGTGCCGCCATATAGTGCCACCATATAATGCCACCAATTACTAGCAGCAGATTCCACTCCTGCATGGTGGATCCCGGGCAGCGAGCGCACCTATACTATCTCAATATTTACTCGGTGCGTTCCGCCAGCCCTAACAGTGTGCCCCATCTATTCCAGCTAATTTTGCACTCTAAAAGTCAAATGGTGCTCCTTCACTTCCGAGCCCTGCTGTGTACCCAAACAGTAGTTTCACAAAAAATTGGGTGGTTTATTTTCTCCTGTTAACCTTGCTAAATATAAAAGTTTGGGACAAAACCAACATTTTGGTGGGAAAAATCTTAATTTTAATTTTTTAGGCTCAACATTGTCAAATTCTGTGCAGCATCTCTGGGTTCAAGGTGTTCATCACATCACAAAATGGGGTCATTTGTGGGGGTTACCACTGTTTAGGAACATCAGGGGCTCTACAAATGTGACATGTAGTCTGCTATCTGTTACAGCCAATTTTGCACTCCAAAACTCAAATGGTGTTCCTTTCTTTCTGAGCTCTGCCATGTACCCAAACATAGGCATACTCAGGAGAAATTGCACAACAAATTAGGTGGTCCATTCTCTCTTGCAACCCCTGTGAAAATGAAAAATTTGGGGCTAAAGCAGCAGTTTTGGGGGAAAAATCTTAATTTTCATTTTCATGGCTCAATATTATCGAATTCTGTGAAGCACCTGTGGGTTCAAGGTGCTCAGCACTAGTGTTGAGCGATACCATCCGATACTTGAAAGTATCGGTATCGGATAGTATCGGCCGATACCCGAAAAGTATCGGATATCGCCGATACCGATACCCGATACCAATACAAGTCAATGGGACACCAAGTATCGGAAGGTATCCTGTATGGTTCCCAGCGTCTGAAGGAGAGGAAACTCTCCTTCAGGCCCTGGGATCCATATTAATGTGTAAAATAAAGAATAAAAATAAAAAATATTGATATACTCACCTCTCCGATGCAGCCTGGACCTTACCGATGTAACCGGCAGCTTCCGTTCCTAAGAATGAGCGCTTGAAAGACCTTAGATGACGTCGCGGCCTGTGATTGGTCGCGTGAGCGGTCACGTGACCGCCACGCGACCAATCACAAGCCGCGACGTCATCTAAGGACTTTCAAGCGCTTAGGAACGGAAGCTGCCGGTTACATCGGTAAGGTCCAGGCTGCGTCGGAGAGGTGAGTATATCAATATTTTTTATTTTTATTCTCTATTTTACACATTAATATCGATCCCGATACCGATTCCCGATATCACAAAAGTATCGGATCTCGGTATCGGAATTCCGATACAGCAAATATCGGCCGATACCCGATACTTGCGGTATCGGAATGCTCCACAATACTCAGCACACATCTAGATTAATTCCTTAAGGGCTATAGTTTCATTTGTGGGGTGTTTCCACTGTCTAGGCATATCAGCAGCTCTGCAAACATGATATGGTATCTGCTATCTATTACAGCCAATTTTGCGCTCCAAAAGTCAAAAGTTACTCCTTCGAGCCATGCCGTACTGGCAAGTAATTGGCTTTGCAAATGGTGTTATCTTCTGCTGGACATTTGGTCTTATTGTGTCACTGCCTGGGTCCATGTGACTATCACATTGCACTTTAATGAGTCAAAGATTGCAAGTAGCAAATGATGCATAATTTGCATTCACAGTGGTAAAAAATGTAATGCGTGATCACACAAGTGTATTGAGAGCTTGATAGGAAAGTGTCCTATAGTTGGATCTGTCAAGAAAGGCAACTGAACAGATAATACTTTGTAGCATACACTTAATAAAAGCATGACATGAAGGAACTGTACCTAAAATTGTATTCGATATGTCGGCAAAAAAAAATGCCTGGGGCACTTTTGTTCAGATAGCATAGAAATTATGGTAAATATATTCTCCCTCCTGATATTCGCTTTAGCTACATAATCATTACAAATAATCATATCATAAAATTAAAGGATTGTGCAATATATTAGTTTGAATTATGCTCTTTTTGAGTACTCATATAACACTAGGTAAAAGTATGTTTTTATACATGGCAGCAGTATTAACATTATGTCAACTTTTATGCCAAATCCCATCCACAGAGCTGTCATTTTTTCCAGCGCCAGCTCTTTATGCCACCTGAGGTTCTTCATACACAGTTTTCCATCTTCTCTCAAATATCAAGTTATTAAGTTAGGTTAAAATTGGTATGATTTTTAAAGAAACCATTATAAAATAGCCTGTGGTTTACTGACAGAGTATACAAGATGTTTCTGGCACTTTTGAAGATGTTTCCTTCATGCAAATCAGGAGACACAAAGGAACTTCAATTCTAGACAAACATGAGGATCTCAACTACTATCTGTGCAAATTGATTTTTATGTACAATACATATATATCAAAATTGAAGCAGCACACCATAATGTAGTTATAAGTTGATTTTTATTAGCTCATATGGCAACATTTAGGTCCTAGGCGTGGACCTTTGTCAAGCTTGAGAAGGAACCATACCTAGGACTGGAACATTGCCATATGGGCTAATAAATAGCACTTATAGCTACATTATGGTTGAGCTGCTTCAACTTTTTTTGACTGCCATGCACCTGTGAAGCTCTGCACCTTGCATTTAGTTGTGGTGTTTTCTAATATTTATATATACTTTCACAAGGCACTGTTTATATATATATATATATATATATATATATATATATATATATATATATATATATACATACAGTGCCTTGTGAAAGTATTCGGCTCCCTGGAACTTTTTAACCTTCTCCCACATATCATTCTTCAAGCATAAAGATACCAAATGTAAATTTTTGGAGAAGAATCAACAACAAATGGAACATAATTGTGAAGTTGAACGAAATTTATTGGTTATTTTAAAATTTTGTGGAAATTCCAAAACTGAAAAGTGGGGCATGCAATATTTTTCTGCCCCTTTACTTGCAGTACAGCAAACTCACTCCAGAAGTTCATTGTGGCGTTTCGCCTTAGCTTTGTCTTCCTCGTTGATGGAACGTTTTCTATATTTATTGTAATATTGGCTTATAATAATCTCAGTGATAATATATTATAATCTATTAATTAGCTATTCAAAATATATACATATTTGATTTCTTGCCTTATAAATGGGGTTGGGACCATCAGTTGTGTTGTGCAGAAGTCTGATGGATACACAGCTGATAGTTCTACTGTTAGAATTTGTATTATGGCAAGAAAAAAGCAGCTAAGTAAAGAAAAACGAGTGGCCATCATTACTTTAAGAAATGAAGCTCAGTCAGTCTGAAAAATTGGGAAAACTTTGAAAGGGTCCCCAAGTTAAGTGGCAAAAACCATCAAGCGCTACATAGAAACTGGCTCACGTGAGGATTTCCCCAGGAAAGGAAGACCAAGAGTCACCTCTGCTTCTAAGGATAAGTTTATCGGAGTCACCAGCCTCAGAAATCGCAGGTTAACAGCAGCTCAGATTAGAGACCAGGTCAATGCCACACAGAGTTCTAGCAGCAGACACATCTCTACAACAACTGTTAAGAAGAGACTTTGTGCAGCAGGCCTTCATGGTAAAATAGCTGCTAGGAAACTACTGCTAAGGACAGGCAACAAGCAGAAGAGACTTGTTTGGGCTAAAGAACACAAGGAATGGACATTAGACAGGCGGAAATCTGTTCTTTTGTCTGATGAGTCTAAATTTGAGATCTTTGGTTCCAACCACTGTGTCTTTGTGCGACACAGAAAATGTAAATGGATGGACTCTACATGCCTGATTCCCACTGTGAAGCAAGGAGGAGTGATGGTGTGGGGGTGCTTTGCTGGTGACACTGTTGGGGATTTATTCAAAATTGAAGGCATACTGAACCAGCATGGCTACCACAGCATCTTGCAGCGGCATGCTATTCCATCCGGTTTGCGTTTAGTTGGACCATCATTTATTTTTCAACAGGGCAATGAGCCCAAACACACCTCCAGGCTGGGTAAGGGCTATTTGACCAAGAAGGAGAGTAATGGGGTGCTACGCCAGATGACCTGGCCTCCACAGTCACCAGACCTGAACCAAATCAAGATGGTTTGTGGTGAGCTGGACTGCAGAGTGAAGGCAAAAGGGCCAGCAAGTGCTAAGCATCTCTGGGAACTCCTTCAAGATTGTTGGAAGACCATTCCCGGTGACTATCTCTTGAAACTCTCATCAAGAGAATGCCAAGAGTGTGCAAAGCAGTCAAAGGTTACTTTGAAGAACCTAGAATATGACATATTTTCAGTTGTTTCACACTTCTTTGTTAAGTATATAATTCCGCATGTGTTAATTCATAGTTTTGATGCCTTCATTGTGAATGTACAATTTTCATAGTCATGAAAATACAGAAAAATCTTTAAATGAGAAGGTGTGTCCAAACTTTTGGTCTGTACTATATATATATATATATATATATATATATATATATATGTATATATACAGAGAGAGAGAGCAAAGGGCTTTTCCTCCAGCATAAAGGAGAGACAAAAACGAACGGGTCAGCTAACGGCCCAACACAAAACGGAGATGGAATAAGGGGGGAGGAAGGCCCTATCAATAGGGAATGTGGGATGGTAACCACCTGAGCTCAAACCTGAGCCTGTCCCTGCACTCCCCTAATGCCCTATGCGGTTCCTTCCCCCCGTGGCCATCAGGATGCCTCATCCATAGTTGTCACCTAAAACTGCCCTGGCTAGTGCACTGGCCTGCAAGGAGCAGTAGCCTCACCTCTGCAGGTAATCAACACAGGGGGAAGTGACAGACTACAAAGGGACATGGTAACAAAAATCTTTCAGTTTTCTCTGCTGCAAAGCACAGCACAGCAGAATAAAGGCACCAGATCAGCAAACTCAGCAGAAGCACCACTCCACCCAGAGAGCTCGTTACTCCAGCTTGGTCACCGCAGATTACGCTAACACCGACAGTCAGCTGATGCATCAGGTTACCTTTTAAAGGATGGTGGGATTGGTCCCCACCCACATCAGCTGGCCCAGCAGCAATGCAATTACATCAGCTTGCCAGCAGGGGAAAAACTGACATTAAGCCCCAGATGGTCCAAAAGGTAAAAAGTTTTAAACTGAGAGGAACCAGAGCTGCCACAAATCCAAAAATGGATTGGGACAATGGGCTCACTCGTTCAGACCAATATGCAGCCCTTAATCTTTGTCAGAGAAAAAGAGACAAAGCTCCAAAGGTTCTTCCTCCTCCACTCACAAAAGGAGACTGAAGTAGCTGTTCAATGTCTGGGGTGGAGATATGGGAGTAGCCAGTCCCCCGCATCTCTTCTGACTGCTCCTAAATACCTGAAAACATGCTGCCCTATTAAAAAAAACTCTCAGAACTACTATGATGGAGCCTGCTTCTCCAGGCTTTACATCTCCAACCCTAACCGCCTAGGAGACGCATAACTCCCAAGGAGAACTTGTCCGACTGCAATCTTATATTATATATATATATATATATATATATATATATATATATATATAATGTATACCTAATTATATTATGCAATCATAAATTATCACATTTATATAGTATATCATTTTAGTTAGTGTGCAGCAAACCTTTCTACGATTATAATAAAAAAATTCACAATAGTTTTGAGATGGCGTGTATTTTAGGATTCCTTTTTAAGGTAAAACGAGTCTAAACTGAATATTTATGCATAGAAAACAGTTATTACAATGTGAAATCCTTTTTTCTGCATTGTGGTAAAGTGGGGGAAGCAGGCCAGGATTTTACTCTGTGGACAGTGATAGAAAAATGTCATAGAAACCTGTTAAAAGAGACTGTGTCAGCAAGTTTTTGCTATGTAATCTGAGAGCAGCATTATGTAAGGGCAGAGAGTCTAATTCCAGCGAAGTGTCACTTTTGTGTTATTGTTGTTGTTGTTTCAATAAAGTAAAACAAAAATAATAAGAAAACACATAGAAATATTCTTTCTACATTGAATTACTAAAATCAAGGAAAAGGGAAAAAAGAAAGGAAAGAAAGATATGTAAAGTATTTGCTACAATGACATGAAGCTCGCTGACCTCACGAGACAGTATGGAAAGCGATGGATGAGCAGCGAGGCATTACAATGTAGAACATTGGCTAGGGATTACAGATCAGGTTGATGGGTTGCGATGTCAAAGGAGTGTAAAAAAGAACAAGTTCAGTTCTATCATATTTTCATAGCTTACATTGCATTTTAACATTTATTTGCAGTCTGAACAATTTCTTACAGTGACATGAGCTGCATGTGGATTTTACAAAGTGCCATTATAAAAAAATTAATTAGTGTGAAATACTGAAAACGATGGAATATTGTAACATAAATACTGTACATATTAACCCCTCAATGTTGCTATCTTTGGGCCATATGAGTAATGGTTACATTTAACTGACATAAATTGACAAAGATGACTAAATTGCCCTCCTGTTTTTTTTTAATTCACTATTAGTGTTGAGCGATACCGTCCGATACTTGAAAGTATCGGTATCGGAAAGTATCGGCCGATACCGGCAAAGTATCGGATCCAATCCGATACCGATACCCGATACCAATACAAGTCAATGGGACTCAAGTATCGGACGGTATCCCTGATGGTTCCCAGGGTCTGAAGGAGAGGAAACTCTCCTTCAGGCCCTGGGATCCATATTAATGTGTAAAAGAAAGAATTAAAATAAAAAATATTGCTATACTCACCTCTCCGACGCAGCCTGGACCTCACCGAGGGAACCGGCAGCGTTGTTTGCTTAAAATTCGCGCGTTTACTTCCTTACGTGAAGTCCCGGCTTGTGATTGGTCGCGTGCCGCCCATGTGGCCGCGACGCGACCAATCACAGCAAGCCGTGACGTAATTTTAGGTCCTTCAGGATTTTAAAATTACGTTCTGGCTTGTGATTGGTCGCGTCGCGGTCACATGGGCGACGCGACCAATCACAAGCCGTGACGTCACGGGAGGCTGGACACGCGCGCATTTTAAAATGCGCGCGTGTCCTGCCTCCCGTGACGTCCCGGCTTGTGATTGGTCGCGTCGCCTGTTGTGAATTAGACTTTTTGGCTCCCTCTTGTGGTCACTAGTGATATGACTCTGGGATTGTCTTTCTTCAGTTTGGCACTCACCTGGGTCGTTAGTCCAGGGGTGTCGCTATATAAACTTCCTGGATCCTTAGTCCAGTGTCTGGCATCGTTGTAATCAGATCCTTCTGTTGCTCCTGTCTGCTGGTCCTGGCTCTTGCAAAATTAAGCTAAGTCCTGCCTCTTTGTTTTTTGAGTTACTTGCTTTGCTTCTATTTTTGTCCAGCTTGTACTAAATGTGATTTCTGACTTTGTGACTTTGCTGGAAGCTCTAGGGGGCTGGTGTTCTCCCCCCGGCCGTTAGACGGTTCGGGGGTTCTTGAATATCCAGCGTGGATATTTTAATAGGGTTTTTGCTGACCATATAAGTCATCTTACTATATTCTGCTATTAGCTAGTGGGCCTCTCTTTGCTAAATACCTAGCTCATTCTTATGTTTGTCTTTTCCTCTTGCCTCACCGTTATTATTTGTTGGGGGCTTGTATCCAACTTTGGGGGTCGTTTCTCTGGAGGCAAGAAAGGTCTTTCTTTTCCCTTCTAGGGTTAGTTAGTTCTCCGGCTGGCGCGAGACGTCTAGAACCAACGTAGGCACGTTCCCCGGCTGCTTCTATTTGTGGTGCTAGGATTAGATATATGGTCAGCCCAGTTACCACTGCCCTATGAGCTGGTTTTTTATGTTTGCAGACTTGGTATTTATTCCTGAGACCCTCTGCCATTGGGGTCATAACAGTCGCCCATGTGGCCGCGACGCGACCAATCACAGCAAGCCGTGACGTAATTTTAGGTCCTTCAGGATTTTAAAATTACGTTCTGGCTTGTGATTGGTCGCGTTGCGGTCACATGGGCGACGCGACCAATCACAAGCCGTGACGTCACGGGAGGCTGGACACGCGTGCATTTTAAAATGCGCGCGTGTCCAGCCTCCCGTGACGTCACGGCTTGTGATTGGTCGCGTCGCGTCACGACCAATCATAAGCCAGAACGTAATTTTAAAATCCTGAAGGACCTAAAATTACGTCACGGCTTGCTGTGATTGGTCGCGTCGCGGCCACATGGGCGACGCGACCAATCACAAGCCGGGACGTCACGGGAGGCAGGACACGCGCGCATTTTAAAATGCGCGCGTGTCCAGCCTCCCGTGACGTCACGGCTTGTGATTGGTCGCGTCGCCCATGTGACCGCGACGCGACCAATCCTAAGCCAGAACGTAATTTTAAAATCCTGAAGGACCTGAAATTACGTCACGGCTTGCTGTGATTGGTCGCGTCGCGGCCATATGGGCGGCACGCGACCAATCACAAGCCGGGACTTCATGTAAGGAAGTAAACGCGCGAATTTTAAGCAAACAACGCTGCCGGTTCCCTCGGTGAGGTCCAGGCTGCGTCGGAGAGGTGAGTATAGCAATATTTTTTATTTTAATTCTCTCTTTTACACATTTTTACATTAATGTTGTTTCGATACCGATACCCGATACCACAAAAGTATCGGATCTCGGTATCGGAATTCCGATACCCGCAAGTATCGGCCGATACCCGATACTTGCGGTATCGGAATGCTCAACACTATTCACTATCCATTTCGTAATCTTTGGAACCAAGTGAGTTCCACAGGTGAAAGCAGCAGATGCGAGGATTCCCTTTCAGGCTCACTATAGCGTTGTGCCTGTGTTTTAGCAGTACACAGTGTGAGTTTATATCTACACGTTCTCTTGCCCTTATCAATGATGTTACACTATAGAGCTCTCCTTTTTAGTATCTGTTTCTAGGTCCATTGGATATCGGATTGTCACTCCTCCTTGGCATTCTGTTGGAATTTTTCTGCACTGGCTCCCTTTGCAGCCCCTGTTCCTTCCTTAGGTCAGAGTCATACTAGCGTATAATACGGACGAGTGCTATGCGAGAAAACATTGCATAGCACTCGGACCATTGTTAATCTATGGGGAAGCTCACATCACCGTTTTTTTTTCTTGGGTGTATTCTACATACGTGTAAAATCTCAGCATGCTGCGATTTTGTGAATATATTGGCCAAGTCTCGCCAATGCAAGTCTATGAGTGCAAGAAAAAATCGGACACCACACGGACCATCAGTGTGACTTGCGAAAAATACGCACACATTCTTCTCATTTCAGCCCATTGAGCCATTAAATTCAATGAGGAAAAGCGGTGAGAAATGTAAAGCCATACGGATGTCATACAGATACTTAGATGCAAGGAAATCGCATCATCGCATTGCAAATGGATTACACACCGATGACCATACGGAGGATACTTATGCGACTCGGCTGAGAGAATCGGACCGATTATTCCTACGGTAAGTGTGACACTGGCCTTATGATTAGCACAGTACAATTTTGGAAACAAAAATTTTTTTGTTAGGAAGTTGCAAGAGTTCAAATTTGACCAGTGATTTCTCATTTTTTCAACAAAATTTACAAAATCATTTTTTAAGGGACCACCTCACATTTGAAGTGACTTTGGGGGGTCAATATAACAGAAAATACAGAAAAGTGACAGCATTCTATAAACTGCACCCTTCAAGGTGTGCAAAACTACATTCAAGAAGTTTATTAAAGGGCACCTGTCACCCCGTTTTTTCAGTACGAGATAAAAATACTGTTAAATAGGGCCTGAGCTGTGCATTACAACAGTGTATTTTGTGGACCCCGATTCCCCACCTATGCTGCCAAAATACGTTACCAAAGTAGCCGTTTTCGCCTGTCAATCAGGCTGGTCTGGTCAAAAGGGCGTGGTGTCTTCCCCCAGATCTTGCTTAGTTTTCCGTTGGTGGCGTAGTGGTTTGCGCATGTCCAAGGTCCCGAATCCACTGCACAGGGGAGTTAAAAGAGCACGATGTGCACTATTTCATTGGTGATCGGTGGGGGCGGCCATCTTCCTTTGGCCGCGCGTGCACAGAAGCGGCGCTCTGCTGGCCGCGGCTTCAGGAAAATGGCCGCGGGATGCCGCGCATGCGCAGATGGAGATCGCGGCTGCCATTTTCCTGAAGCAGAGTTCGCATCTCGGCTTCAGGAAAATGGCCGCCACGATCTCCATCTGTGCACGCGCGGCATCCCGCAGCCATTTTCCTGAAGCCGCGGCCAGCAGAGCGCCGCTTCTGCGCACGCGCGGCCAAAAGAAGATGGCCGCCCCCACCGATCACCAATGAAATAGTGCACATCGCGCTCTTTTATCTCCCCTGTGCAGTGGATTCGGGACCTTGGGCATGCGCAAACCACTATGCCACCAACGGAAAACTAAGCAAGATCTGGGGGAAGACACCACGCCCTTTTGACCAGACCAGCCTGATTGACAGGCGAAAACGTCTACTTTGGTAACGTATTTTGGCAGCATAGGTGGGGAATCGGGGTCCACAAAATACACTGTTGTAATGCACAGCTCAGGCCCTATTTAACAGTATTTTTATCTCGTACTGAAAAAACGGGGTGACAGGTGCCCTTTAACCCTTCAGGTGCTTCACGAGAACTAAAGCAATGTGGAAGGAAAAAATGAACATTTTACTTTTTTTCACAAAAAATTCACTTTGGAATCAATCTTTTTAATTTCACAACGGTATCAGGAGAAAATGGACCACAAAATTTGCCGATACCCCATATGTGGGGAAATGCCACTGTTTGGGTGCATGGCAGGGCTCAGAAGAGAGGGAGCACCGTTTGCCTTTATGAATGCAAAATTGACTGGAATCAATGGTGGTGCCATGTCGTGTTTGGAGACCCCTTTGATGTACCCAAACAGTGGAAACCCCCCAATTCTATATCCAACCCCAACCCACCCCTAACCCTAATCCCAACCCTAACCATAACCCTACCCACAACCATAACCCCAACATACCCTTAAACCTAATCCCAACCCTAACCATAACCCTAACCACAAACCTAACTGTTATGATTTTCCCAATGGCAGGGAAATCAAAAATAACAAACGGACTAGCTCTCGGGTGATGGAAACTAAAGTGACCGTGACCTGAACCTGACACAACACTGGAAGTAGCCGGGGAGTGTTTCCTACGATGCCCTAGACACCACGCGCCAGCCGGAGATCTAACTACCCCTATCAGAGGAATATACAGGCCTGCCTTACCTCCAGAGATGAACCCCAAAAGGAGATAGCAGGCCCCCACAAATATTGACGGTGAGTCAAGAGGAAAAGACATACGTAGGATGAACAGCAGATTTAGCACAGTGAGGTCCGCTTACTAGATAGCAGAAGTACAGGAAAGAGTCACTTCACGGTCAACTTCAAAACACTACTCAAAAACACCATCCTGAAATTACTTTAAAACTCCAGTGACAACTCATGCCACTGGAGTGGCAATTTCAGTCCACGAGAGCTTCCAGCTGCAGAGAGTCACATTGCAGATAGCTGGACAAAAAATAACATTAACTAGGAACAAAATTCAACTTAGCTGAACTGGAACTTGAGGCAGGAGAATGCAACAGAATGCTACTGATACATTGTTGGCCGGCATCGGACCAGCAGCCAAGCAGCCTTAAATAGGAAACTCCCCTAATGGGTGTCAACAGGTGATCAAGGATAGAAGAAGGCAAATAAGTGGCAATACCATAAAACACCACCGGGGGAGCCCACAAACAGAATTCACAACAGTACCCCCCCCTTAAGGAGGGGGCACCGAACCCTCACCAGAACCACCAGGGCGATCTGGATGAGCACTATGGAATGCACGAACCAAATCAGGAGCATGAACATCAGATGCTGTCACCCAAGAATTATCCTCCTGACCATAGCCTTTCCACTTAACCAGATACTGAAGTTTCCGTCTGGAAACACGGGAGTCCAAGATCTTTTCTACCACATACTCCAACTCACCCTCAACCAGCACAGGAGCAGGAGGATCAGCAGACGGAACAACCGGCACCTCATACCTCCGCAATAATGACCGATGAAAAACATTATGAATAGTAAAAGATGCTGGGAGGTCCAAACGAAAGGACACAGGATTGAGAACCTCCAGAATCCTATAAGGGCCGATAAACCGAGGCTTAAACTTAGGAGACGAGACCTTCATAGGAACAAATCGAGAAGACAACCAAACCAGGTCCCCAACACAAAGACGAGGACCGACACGCCGATGACGATTAGTGAACTGTTGAGTCTTCTCCTGGGACAACTTCAGATTGTCCACAACCTGTCCCCAAATCTGATGCATTCTATCAACCACAGCATCTACTCCAGGACAATCCGAAGATTCCAATTGACCGGACGAAAAGCGAGGGTGAAACCCTGAATTACAAAAAAATGGAGAAACCAAAGTGGCAGAACTGGCCCGATTGTTAAGGGCAAACTCTGCCAATGGCAAAAAATCAAGCCAATCGTCCTGATCAGCGGACACAAAACACCTCAAGTAAGTCTCCAAGGTCTGATTAGTACGCTCAGTCTGGCCATTAGTCTGAGGATGGAATGCAGACGAAAACGACAAGTCGATGCCCATCCTGGCACAGAACGCCCGCCAAAATCTAGACACAAACTGAGTACCCCTGTCAGAAACTATATTCTCAGGAATACCATGCAAACGCACAACATTCTGAAAAAATAGAGGGACCAGCTCAGAGGAGGAGGGCAATTTGGGCAAAGGTACCAAGTGAACCATCTTGGAAAAACGGTCACACACCACCCAGATGACGGACATCCTACGAGAAACAGGAAGGTCAGAAATAAAGTCCATAGAGATGTGCGTCCAAGGCCTCTTAGGAATAGGCAAGGGCAACAACAACCCGCTGGCCCGGGAACAGCAGGGCTTAGCCCGAGCACAAACATCACAAGACTGCACAAAAATACGTACATCTCGAGACAAGGAAGGCCACCAGAAGGACCTAGACACCAGATCCCTGGTGCCAAAAATTCCAGGATGACCTGCCAACGCGGAAGAGTGAACCTCCGAAATAACTCTACTGGTCCAGTCATCAGGGACAAACAGTCTACCAGGCGGACAGCGATCAGGCCTATCCACCTGAAACTCCTGCAAAGAGCGCCGCAGGTCTGGGGAGACAGCTGACAATATCACCCCATCCTTCAGGATGCCAGTAGGTTCGGAATCACCAGGCGAGTCAGGCTCAAAACTCCTAGAGAGGGCATCCGCCCTCACATTCTTAGACCCAGGCAGATATGAGACCACAAAGTTAAATCGAGAGAAAAACAACGACCAGCGCGCCTGTCTAGGATTCAGACGCCTGGCTGACTCAAGATAAATTAGATTTTTGTGGTCAGTCAAGACCACCACCTGGTGTCTAGCACCCTCAAGCCAATGACGCCACTCCTCAAATGCCCACTTCATGGCCAAGAGCTCCCGATTTCCAACATCATAATTTCGCTCAGCGGGCGAAAACTTTCGAGAGAAAAACGCACATGGTCTCATCACTGAGCAGTCAGGACCTTTCTGCAACAAAACTGCACCTGCTCCGATCTCGGAAGCATCTACTTCAACCTGGAACGGGAGCGAAACATCAGGCTGGCGCAACACAGGAGCAGAAGAAAAGCGGCGCTTAAGCTCCCGAAAGGCCTCCACAGCCGCAGAGGACCAATTAGCAACATCAGCACCCTTTTTGGTCAAATCAGTCAAAGGTTTAGCAATGGCAGAAAAACCCGCTATGAATCGGCGATAGAAATTAGCAAATCCCAAGAATTTCTGAAGACTCTTTAGAGAAGTAGGTTGTATCCAATCACAAATAGCCTGAACCTTAACAGGGTCCATCTCCATAGATGAAGGGGAAAAAATATATCCCAGAAAGGAAATTCTCTGAACCCCAAAAATACACTTTGAGCCCTTCACAAATAGAGAATTAGCTCGTAAAACCTGAAAAACTCTCCTGACCTGTTGAACATGAGATTCCCAGTCCTCCGAAAAAATCAAAATATCATCCAAATACACAATCATAAATTTATCCAGATATTCACGGAAAATATCGTGCATAAAGGACTGAAAAACGGAAGGGGCATTCGCGAGACCGAAAGGCATTACCAAATACTCAAAATGGCCTTCAGGCGTATTAAATGCGGTCTTCCACTCATCCCCCTGCTTAATCCGCACCAAATTATACGCACCACGTAGATCGATCTTAGTGAACCACTTCGCCCCCTTTATGCGAGCAAAAAGATCAGTCAGTAAAGGTAACGGGTACTGGTATTTAACAGTAATCTTATTCAGAAGTCGATAGTCGATACAAGGTCTCAATGAACCATCCTTTTTACCCACAAAGAAAAACCCTGCCCCCAATGGAGACAAAGAGGGGCGAATATGACCCTTTTCTAAAGATTCTCTGATATACTCCCGCATAGCAGTATGTTCAGGTACAGACAAATTAAACAAGCGACCCTTAGGAAATTTACTACCGGGAATCAACTCAATAGCGCAGTCACACTCTCTGTGAGGGGGGAGAGAATCAGTTTTAGGCTCCTGAAAGACATCATAAAAATCTGACAGAAATGTTGGGATCTCAGAGGGAGTAGATGAAGAAATGGGAACCAAAGGTGCATCCCCATGAATCCCCCGACATCCCCAACTCAGCACAGACATTGATCTCCAGTCCAAGACTGGATTATGAATTTGTAACCATGGTAATCCAAGTACTAATACGTCATGTAGATTATATAACACAAGGAAACGAATAATCTCCTGATGGTCTGGGGAAAGATGCATAGTCACTTGTGTCCAATATTGTGGTTTATTGCTAGACAAAGGTGTAGAATCAATACCCTTTAAGGGAATAGAAACCTCCAGAGGCTCTAAATCAAACCCACAACGCTTGGCAAAGGACCAATCCATGAGACTCAGAGCGGTGCCAGAATCCACATAAGCATCCACAGTAACAGATGATAAAGTACAAATCAATGTCACGGACAAAAGAAATTTAGACTGCAAGGTACCCATAGAAAAAGATTTATCAACCTTTTTATCAACCTTCTTTATGCGTTTAGAGCATGCTGATATAACATGAGCTGGATCTCCACAATAGAAGCACAACCCATTTTTGCGCCTGTAATTCTGTCGTTCGCCTCTAGACAATACACTATCGCATTGCATATGCTCTGGTGCCTTTTCAGAGGTCACCACCAAATGATGCACAGGTTTTTGCTCAGAAGATACCGCCATATGGTGCACAGGTTTTTGCTCAGAAGATACCGCCATATGGTGCACAGGTTTTTGCTCAAAAGATACCGCCATATGGTGCACAGATTTTTGCTCAGAAGATACCGCCATATGGTGCACAGATTTGCGCTCCCGTAAACGCCGATCAATCTGGATAGCCAATTTCATGGCATCATTCAGACCTGTAGGCACAGGGAACCCCACCATGACATCCTTCACGGCATCAGAGAGACCTTCTCTGAAATTAGCTGCTAAAGCGCACTCATTCCATTTAGTAAGTACCGACCATTTACGAAATTTCTGGCAGTATATCTCAGCTTCATCTTGCCCTTGGGAAAGAGCTATCAAGGCTTTCTCAGCCAAAATCTCTAAATTAGGTTCTTCATAAAGCAACCCCAAAGCCAGAAAAAACGCATCTACATTTAATAACGCAGGATCCCCTGGCGACAATGCAAATGCCCAACTTTGTGGGTCACCCCGCAACAGAGAAATAACAATTTTAACCTGTTGCGCAGGATCACCAGCAGAGTGAGATTTCAGAGACAAAAACAATTTACAATTCTCTCTGAAATTCAAAAAACGGGATCTGTCTCCGGTAAAAAATTCAGGCATAGGGATCTCAGGTTCAGACATTGGAGCACGTATAACAAAATCTTGTAAGTTCTGGACCTTTGAAGCCAGGTTATTCAGACCTGCAACCAAACTCTGTGGATCCATGATTCAAACAGGTGTAACCAAAGCCATTCAAAGATTAAGAGGAGAGGAAAAAAAAAAAAAGGCTGAAGACTGCAGTTTAAGCAAGGAGTACAAATAAGCACTAAGGTGCACTTTCCAAACACAGAAGGAAAAAAAAAAACCTTTTCATATCCTTTCCTGCTTTAGTGCATAGTTTTAACAGTTTGGCCGGCCAAACTGTTATGATTTTCCCAATGGCAGGGAAATCAAAAATAACAAACGGACTAGCTCTCGGGTGATGGAAACTAAAGTGACCGTGACCTGAACCTGACACAACACTGGAAGTAGCCGGGGAGTGTTTCCTACGATGCCCTAGACACCACGCGCCAGCCGGAGATCTAACTACCCCTATCAGAGGAATATACAGGCCTGCCTTACCTCCAGAGATGAACCCCAAAAGGAGATAGCAGGCCCCCACAAATATTGACGGTGAGTCAAGAGGAAAAGACATACGTAGGATGAACAGCAGATTTAGCACAGTGAGGTCCGCTTACTAGATAGCAGAAGTACAGGAAAGAGTCACTTCACGGTCAACTTCAAAACACTACTCAAAAACACCATCCTGAAATTACTTTAAAACTCCAGTGACAACTCATGCCACTGGAGTGGCAATTTCAGTCCACGAGAGCTTCCAGCTGCAGAGAGTCACATTGCAGATAGCTGGACAAAAAATAACATTAACTAGGAACAAAATTCAACTTAGCTGAACTGGAACTTGAGGCAGGAGAATGCAACAGAATGCTACTGATACATTGTTGGCCGGCATCGGACCAGCAGCCAAGCAGCCTTAAATAGGAAACTCCCCTAATGGGTGTCAACAGGTGATCAAGGATAGAAGAAGGCAAATAAGTGGCAATACCATAAAACACCACCGGGGGAGCCCACAAACAGAATTCACAACACCTAACCCCAACACACCCCTAACCCTAATCCCAACCCTAACCATAACTTTAATCACAAACCTAACCCCAACACACCCCTACCCTAATCCCAGTCCTAACAATAATCCCAACCCTAACCCTAACCTTAGCACTAACCCTAACTCTAAAACTAGCCCTGACCATAACCTTAACCCTAACCCTAGCCCTAACCCTTGCCCTAAATTTAGCCCAACTTTAACCAAAATGGAAATAAATACTTTTTAATTTTATTATTTTTAGCTAACTAAGGGGGTGATAAAGGGGGTTTGATTTACTATTTTTATTATTTTGATCACTGTGATAGAGTCTATCACAGTGATAAAAATGAACCAATAGGAAAAATTTCCTATTATTGTCGGGTGCCGACTGGAAGATCTCTGCGGGCGCACTGCGCATGTGCCCGCCATTTTCTCTCGGAAGTAGACACCGGTGGACCAGGGGACTTCACAAGGTCATAGAGGGACACTGAGGGGTGGTCGGGGGACTGGGGGACCCTATTTTTGTCTCCTCTGATGTGTGATCACATCAGATGAGAGAGAAATTAATTGGAAAATAAGACTGTTTTTTACGGTCGCTGTTATACCATTAATAACGGTGATCGCAACACCAGGGTCAGTAAAACCTGACCAGAATCATGTTCTCTGGGGTCTCAGTTACCCCCGTACCATGACCCCAGAGAAATTCCAACTTTAGGGGACACTATACACTTTTTCCACAGTGCCGTTAATTAACGGAGCTGTTGTTTAAGTACCCTTAACTGTTGCCGATAAAAGGCGTATCGGCAGTCATTAAACAAAACCTTCAATAACTAACAGTTTGCCTTGTATGAGGCAGGTTCAATAGTAATTGTTGGATGACTTGACTCGCCTGCAACAAAGGCTCAGTTCACTCCATATTCATGGATAGCATCAATAGAAGTAGAATCATTTGGGGAATAATATGAAAAATGTACTGTGTCATATCCAGTATATGTATATACAGTTGTTCTCTAAAGTTTACATATGCCGAAAGAATTTTTGCGTTCTTGGCCTTTTTTCAGAGAATATGAATGATAACACCAAAACTTTTTCTAAACTCATTGAAGGTGGTTGGGTGAAGCCATTTATTGTCAAACTAATGTGTTTTCTCTTTTTAAATCATAATGACAACCCAAAACATCCAAATGACCCTGATCAAAAGCTCTCATTCACCATTTCTTAATACCATGTATTGTTCCCTCTAACATCAATGACAGCTTGAAGTCTTTTGTGGTAGTTGTGGATGAGGTTCTTTATTTTCTCAGATGGTAAAGCTGCCCACTCATCTTGGCAATAAGCCTCCAGTTCCTGTAAGTTCCTGGGCTGTCTAGCATGAACTGCGTGCTTGAGATCTCCCCAGAATGGCTCAATGATATTGAGGTCAGGAGACTGAGATGGCCACTCCAGAACCTTCGCTTTGTTCTTCTGTAATCAATGACAGGTTGACTTGGCCTTGTGCTTTGGATCATTGTCATGTTGGAACATCCAAGTACGTCCCATGCGCAGCTTCCAGTCTGATGATTGCACATTTGCCCCCAGTATTTGCTGATACCATGCTGCATTCAGCTTTCCTTCATCCTTGACCAAGTTTGCTGTGCCTTTGTAGCTCACACATACCCAAAACATCAGCGATCCACCTCTGTGGTTTACAGTAGGGATGGTGTTCTTTTCATCATAGTCCTTGTTTACCTGTCTCCAAATGTAACATCTATGGTTGTAGTCAAAAAGTTCAATTTTGGTCTCATCACTCCAAATTACCTCGTTCAAGAAGTTTTGAGGTTTGTCTCTGTGCTGTTTTCCATATTGTAGGCAATATACTTTGTGGCATTTCTGCAGGAATGGCTTTCTTCTGGCGACTCGACCATGCAGCCCATTTTTCTTCAATTGCCTCCTTATTGTGCATCTTGAAACAGCCACACTGCTAGTTTTCAGGGAGTTCAGTATTTCAGCTGATGTTATTTGTGGGTTTTTCTTTGCATCCCGAACAATTTTCCTGGCAGTTGAGGACAAAATTTTTGTTGGTTAAGCTGACCGTGGTTTTGTTTTTACAGAGCCCCAGATTTTCTGTTTGTTAATCACAGTTTGAATGCTGCTGACTGGCATTATCAATTCCTTTGATATCTTTTTGTTTTCCTTTCCTGATTTATACTGTTCAACTACCTTTTCCCGTAGATCTGTTGACAGTTCTTTTGCATTCCCCATGACTCACAATCCAGAAACTTTAGTGGCTGGATGTAAGATGCAAGAGTTTGTCTGGATCCCTGAAACTCACTCAGCTTTTATGCACACACACTGATTACAAGCAAACAGGTCACAAGTAAGGATGTTACCTTTAGTAGCTATTTAAATCCATCTGTGTCAACTCCTGTGCATGTTATTCACCAGGGTATGTGAACTTTTGATAAGGGTTGAGCGAAACGGGTCGTTCATTTTCAAAAGTCGCTGACTTTTGGCAAAGTCGGGTTTCATGAAACCCGATCTGACCCCTATGCGGGTCGGCCATGCGGTACGCGACTTTCGCGCCAAAGTCGCGTTTCAATGACGCGAAAAGCGCCATTTCTCAGCCAATGAAGGTGAACGCAGAGTGTGGGCAGCGTGATGACATAGGTCCTGGTCCCCACCATCTTAGAGAAGGGCATTGCAGTGATTGGCTTGCTGTCTGCGGCGTCACAGGGGCTATAAAGGGGCGTTCCCGCCGACCGCCATCTCACTGCTGCTGATCTGAACTTAGGGAGAGGTTGCTGCCGCTTCATCAGAAGCAGGGATAGCGTTAGGCAGGGTCCATTAACCACCAAACCGCTTGTGCTGTAGCGATTTCCACTGTCCAACACCACCTTCGGTGTGCAGGGACAGTGGAAGCTACATTTTTTTTTTTTTTCCTCAGCGCTGTAGCTCAGTGGGCTGCCCTAGAAGGCTCCCTGATAGCTGCATTGCTGTGTGTACGCCACTGTGCAAACCAACTGCTTTTTTCAAAGCACAAATCCTCTTGTTCCTTCCTTTCTGCACAGCTATCTTTTTTGTTTGTCCACACTTTTTATTTAATTTGTGCATCAGTCCACTCCTTATTGCTGCCTGCCATACCTGGCTGAGATTACAGCAGGGAGATAGTAATTGTAGGACAGTCACTGTTGTTTTTTTTTTTGTGGGAGATTAAGATTGGCATTTCTGCTAGACTGCCATCCCTGTGTGTGCCATCTCTCACTCAGTGGGCCATAGAAAGCCTATTAATTTTTTGCTTGATTTGGGTTCTAAAATCTACCTGAAAAAAAATCACTACATCAATCAGTGGGAGAAAAATATTGGCCTCAGGGCTTGTGTGCCACTCCTGACTCCTGTGTGTGCCATCTCTCACTCAGTGGGCCATAGAAAGCCTTTTTTTTATTATTATTTGGTTTCTAAATTGTCCCTGAAAAAATCATTTTATCTTATTTGGTTTCTAAAGTCTCCCTGAAAAAAAAAAAAAAATTAAAACAGTGGGAGATTAATATTGCCCTTTCTGCTTGTGTGCCAGTCTTGACTCCTGGGTGTGCCATCTCTCTCTCTCAAATTGTGGGCCATAGAAAGCCTATTAATTTTTTTGCTTGATTTGGGTTCTAAAATCTACCTGAAAAAAAATCACTACATCAATCAGTGGGAAAAAAATATTGGCCTCAGGGCTTGTGTGCCACTCCTGACTCCTGTGTGTGCCATCTCTCACTCAGTGGGCCATAGAAAGCCTTTTTTTATTATTATTTGGTTTCTAAATTGTCCCTGAAAAAATCATTTTATCTTATTTGGTTTCTAAAGTCTCCCTGAAAAAAAAAAAAAAAATTAAAACAGTGGGAGATTAATATTGCCCTTTCTGCTTGTGTGCCAGTCTTGACTCCTGGGTGTGCCATCTCTCTCTCTCAAATTGTGGGCCATAGAAAGCCTATTAATTTTTTTGCTTGATTTGGGTTCTAAAATCTACCTGAAAAAAAATCACTACATCAATCAGTGGGAGAAAAATATTGGCCTCAGGGCTTGTGTGCCACTCCTGACTCCTGTGTGTGCCATCTCTCTCTCAGTGGGCCATAGAAAGCCTATTAATTTTTTTGCTTGATTTGGGTTCTAAAATCTACTTGAAAAAAAATCACTACATCAATCAGTGGGAGAAAAATATTGGCCTCAGGGCTTGTGTGCCACTCCTGACTCCTGTGTGTGCCATCTCTCACTCAGTGGGCCATAGAAAGCCTATTAATTTTTTTGCTTGATTTGGGTTCTAAAATCTACCTGAAAAAAATCACTACATCAATCAGTGGGAGAAAAATATTGGCCTCAGGGCTTGTGTGCCACTCCTGACTCCTGTGTGTGCCATCTCTCACTCAGTGGGCCATAGAAAGCCTATTAATTTTTTTGCTTGATTTGGGTTCTAAAATCTACCTGAAAAAAAATCACTACATCAATCAGTGGGAGAAAAATATTGGCCTCAGGGCTTGTGTGCCACTCCTGACTCCTGTGTGTGCCATCTCTCACTCAGTGGGCCATAGAAAGCCTTTTTTTTTTATTATTTGGTTTCTAAATTGTCCCTGAAAAAATCATTTTATCTTATTTGGTTTCTAAAGTCTCCCTGAAAAAAAAAAAAATTAAAACAGTGGGAGATTAATATTGACATTTGTGCTTGAGTGACAGTCCTGCGTGTGTGGCATCTCTGTGATTTGGTGCCACAGAAAACAGAGTGTGTAACATTGGGCCTGATTTTCCTTGTGGTCTCACCAACCTGTAAAGGGATATTGAAATCATACTGAAGTTATAGCTCACCGTGTAAGTTGTTTGACAGCAACAAATAAAGTTACTTTGGTTAAGTTTTTAAAACAATGAGGAAGTCTTGTGCAAGAGGTCGTGGCCGTGGGCGTTCATTGTCAGCTGGTAATGATGGTAGTGGTAGTGGAGCATCAGGTGGTCGTGGGGATAAAAATATTCCACCTAAGTCTGGAGCTGTGGAGCCAGGTTCGTTGTCTGGCTACACAAGGCCTCGAACGCTCTCTTTTCTGGGAGTAGGAAAACCGCTTTTAAAGCCGGAGCAGCAACAGCAAGTTTTGGCTTACCTTGCAGACTCAGCCTCTAGCTCTTTTGCCTCCTCTTCTGAAACTGGTAAATGTAAAAACAGCGCTTCGCTTGTGGATGTTCACGGTCAGGGACAAGTCGCTTCCTTGTCCTCTTCAGCAAAAACAACAACAAGAGAGAAGGATGCAGCAGGCGGCACAACGGGTTACTCCATGGAGCTCTTTACACATACCGTCCCTGGCTTACAAAGTGAAACACTTAACAGGCCATGCCCATTACAAGTAGATTCTGACATGGAGTGCACTGATGCACAGCCACAGCCAGAGTACTATGCTGCTCCTTTGACTCAGACCACAACATTGCCCTCTCAGGGTACTGATCCACAATCAGACCCTGATGAGACTATGTTGCCCCGCCACGAACGCTATACCACCGACCGACACGGAGACACAGACGAAGTTGCACACGAGCTCGAAGAGGAGGTAATAGATGACCCAGTTGTTGACCCCGATTGGCAGCCATTGGGGGAACAGGGTGCAGGCGGCAGTAGTTCAGAAGCGGAGGTGGAGGAGGGGCCGCAGCAGGCATCAACATCGCAACAGGTTCCATCTGCCGGTCCCGTATCTGGGCCAAAACGCGTGTCAAAGCCAAAACCTGTTGGAGGACAGCGTGGCCATCCGGTTAAAGCTCAGTCTGCAATCCCTGAAAAGGGATCCGATGCTAGGAAGAGTGCAGTCTGGCATTTTTTTAAACAACATCCAATTGATCAGCGCAAAGTCATCTGTCAAAAATGTTCAACTAGCTTAAGCAGAGGTCAGAATCTGAAAAGTCTCAATACTAGTTGCATGCATAGACACTAAACCACCATGCATTTTCAAGCCTGGACTAACTACCAAACGTCCCTTAAGGTTGTAGCACCCTGGGCCAATGAAGCTAGTCAGCAACGCAACATCCCTTCCGTCACTGTAAGGCCACCATTTTCCGCACCACCGACAGTATCTGTGCAGGTTTCTTTGCCAGCCAAAAGCAGTCAGGGTCAGGGAATCACCAGTTTTGTAGGAGGAAATATTGCATCTAGGGCACCGGCGGAAACAATACCGTCTCCAACCGTCTCTCAGTCTGCCATGTCCACCGGCACACCCGAAAGTTCCAAGATCTCCAGCTCTCCAGTCCAGCTCACCCTACATGAGACTCTGGTTAGAAAAAGGAAGTACTTATACTTGCATCCGCGTACACAGGGTTTTAACGCCCACATAGCTAGACTAATCTCGTTAGAGATGATGCCCTACCGTTTAGTTGAAAGCGAAGCTTTCAAAGCCCTGATGGAGTACGCTGAACCACGATACGAGCTACCCAGTTGACACTTTTTTCCAGAAAAGCCATCCCAGCCCTGCACTAGCATGTTAAACAGCGCATCGTCCATGCACTCAGGCAATCTGTGAGTACAAAGGTGCACCTGACTACAGATGCATGGACCAGTAGGCATGGCCAGGGACGTTATGTGTCCATCACGGCACACTGGGTGAATGTGGTGGATGCAGGGTCCACAGGGGACATCAATTTCGGGACAGTTGTGCCTAGCCCACGTTCTAGGAAACAGTTGGCTGTAGGCGTTCGCACCCCCTCCTCCTCCTCCTCGTCCTCCTGCAGAAGCGACAGCTCTTCCACAGACTGCAGTCGGCCAACCACTCCATCGGCAGATGACACTGTTGCACACCAGTTGTCCCATTATGGGCCAGCTACTGGCAAGCGTCAGCAGGCTGTATTGGCTATGAAGTGTTTGGGCGACAACAGACACACCGCGGAAGTTCTGTCCGAGTTCTTGCAACAAGAAACGCAGTCGTGGCTGGGCACAGTAGATCTTGAGGCAGGCAAGGTAGTGAGTGATAACGGAAGGAATTTCATGGCTGCCATCTCCCTTTCCCAACTGAAACACATTCCTTGCCTGGCTCACACCTTAAACCTGGTGGTGCAGTGCTTATTGAAAACTTATCCTGGGTTCTCCAACCTGCTCCTCAAAGTGAGTAGACTTTGCTCACATATCTGACGTTCACCTGTACACTCCAGCCGTATGCAGACCTATCAGCGGTCTTTGAACCTTCCCCAGCATCGCCTAATCATAGACGTTGCAACAAGGTGGAACTCAACACTGCACATGCTTCAGAGACTGTGCCAACAGAGGCGGGCTGTTATGTTTTTGTGGGAGGATACACATACACGGGCAGGCAGTAGGATGGCAGACATGGAGTTGTCTGGTGTGCAGTGGTCGAAGATACAAGACATGTGTCAAGTCCTTCAGTGTTTTGAGGAATGCACACGGCTGGTTAGTGCAGACAACGCCATAATAAGCATGAGCATCCCCCTAATGTGTCTGCTGATGCAAAGTTTGACGCACATAAAGGATCAGGCGTCTGCACCAGAGGAAGAGGAAAGCCTTGATGACAGCCAGCCATTGTCTGGTCAGGGCAGTGTACAGGACGAGGTAGCGGGCGAAGAGGAGGTGGAGGACGAGGAGGATGATGGGGATGAGTTTATTTTTAATGAGGAAGCTTTCCCGGGGGCACTGGAAATTGGTTGCGTGGCAAGGCCGGGTTCTGTTTTTTTGAGGGACACAAGGGACGTAGATTTGCCTGAAACTGCCCCTCAACCAATCACAACCGGAGATTTGTCAACTGGAACTTTGGCCCACATGGCGGATTATGCCTTACGTATCCTAAAAAGGGACACACGCATTACGAAAATGATGAACGATGACGATTACTGGTTGGCCTGCCTCCTTGATCCACGCTATAAAGGCAAATTGCAAAATATTATGCCACATGAGAACTTGGAACTAATATTAGCAACCAAACAATCAACTCTTGTTGACCGTTTGCTTCAGGCATTCCCAGCACACAGCGCACGTGATCGTTCTCACACGAGCTCCAGGGGCCAGCAGACTAGGAGTGTTAGGGGTGCACACATCAGAAGTGGCGTTGGACAGAGGGGTTTTCTGACCAGGTTGTGGACTGATTTTGCTATGACCGCAGACAGGACAGGTACTGCTGCATCAATTGAAAGTGACAGGAGACAACATTTGTCCAGTATGGTTACTAACTATTTTTCATCCCTTATCGATGTTCTCCCTCAACCGTCATTCCCATTTGATTACTGGGCATCAAAATTAGACACCTGGCCAGAATTGGCAGAATATGCATTGCAGGAGCTTGCTTGCCCGGCAGCTAGTGTCCTATCAGAAAGAGTATTCAGTGCTGCAGGTTCAATATTAACCGAAAAAAGGACTCGTCTGGCTACCCAAAATGTTGATGATCTAACATTCATTAAAATGAACCACAACTGGATTTCGAAATCTTTTGCCCCACCTTGCCCGGCCGACACCTAGCTTTCCTATGAAAAGCTCTTGCCTGTGGACTACTGTGAATTACTTTTCTAATGTATAATTTGCTGCAGCTGATTGTCCAGCATACGACATGTTTACACCTCCCTAAATGGCCAAACTCCCCACACGGGGCCGTGGTATCGTGACTTGGCGCAAGCACCCGTGAGACTGCTGTTTGTCTGAAGAGGTGGGTGTGCTCGCTTTTGGTCGACGGCATTGCTACTGGGTCCCTCATAGTACAATAAAGTGTCTCTGGCGGTGGTGGTGCGCACCCAACGTCAGACACACTGTTGTAACATGAGGGTCCCTGGGCCTGTACCGCCAGCCACAAGAGAGTTCACCCACCCCCAGGTCAAACATTGCTCTACCACTTCCACAGTTATCTCTCACACTTACACCAATGTTTAGTCTATGCGCTGACATCCTTCCATACCTGCCACTGACAATACCATTGTGTTGACATGTATGATGGTACTTAACATAGTCAGGGGCAGTGTCCTCTATTTACCACAGTAAATACTTTGCGCTAAATTAGTAGGTCTGAAACAACGCAGAGGATCCCACCCCTGAACCTAATGATTGCACCCTTTAGTGTTTTTGTTTTGTTTTAATGCGAGACATTCACATTTATTTGTTGTTTTGGACTACTAACTGGCAGACACTCATTACAATCGGCCTCCGTTGACCAGACCACTGCTGCCCGTGTACCCCTGGAACCAATTATAAAGTGCCTACAGCCAGCCCATTTTATTATGTTAGGCCTTGGAAGCCTGTCTGCGGTCCCTCCTTCCACTAGGCCTCCAATGACCAGACCACTGCTGCCCGTGTACCCCTGGAACCAATTATAAAGTGCCTACAGCCAGCCCATTTTATTATGTTAGGCCTTGGAAGCCTGTCTGCGGTCCCTCCTTCCACTAGGCCTCCAATGACCAGACCACTGCTGCCCGTGTCCCCCTGGAACCAATTATAAAGTGCCTACAGCCAGCCCATTTTATTATGTTAGGCCTTGGAAGCCTGTCTGCGGTCACTCCTTCGACTAGGCCTCCACTGACCTGACCACTGCTGCCCGTGTACCCCTGGAACCTATTTTACAGTGCATAGAGCCTATTTTTTTAATTTTATTTAATATTAATAAAGCCATGATGGACTACGCTGTACCACGCTATGAGCTACCCAGTTGACAATTCTTTTGCGAGAAAAGCCATCCCACCCCTCCACCAGCATGTTAAAGACCACATTGTCCTTTCATTCTGTCAATCTGTGAGTCCAAAGGTACACCTGACAAAAGACACATGGAGCGGTAGGCATGGCCACGGAAGGTTACGTGTCCTTTGTGGCGCAATGGGTTAATGTATTGGATGCATGGTCCACACAGGGGACAGCCTGGTAAGTCTGTCTGCAGTCCCTAATTCAAGTTGTCCTCAAATGAATAAATCTGAGCTTCCACCTTCTGGCTCTCATTAAGTGCTGTTTTTTAAAAGATTGTTGGTACCGGCCTACTAACGGTGTCTGCCCCTGCCTGATGTTGTCCTCAACTGAATAAAGCTGAGCTTCTACCTTCTGGCTCTCATTAAGTGCTGTTTTTTAAAAGATTGGTGGTTCCGGCCTACTAACGGTGTCTGCTCCTGCCTGGTGTTGTCCTCAACTGAATAAAGCTGAGCTTCTACCTTCTGGCTTTTGGCCTACAGTAGCAAATATTAAACTGCATTTGGCCTATTAGTGTGTTTGGGCCCTTAAAACAGTGTCTGCTGCTCCTGGGTTTGCTACTCCACTCAACAAAGCAATGCCGCCTGTTTAGTCCTGTTACCAATTTTGAACTGCATTTAGCCTACTTTATTCTTTGGCCCTATATCTGTTTCCTCCTCATCCTGCCCATTCCCCAGCCACTGCTAGATGAGTCTGCTGGTACATTGACCTAGACCACTACATTCCCCTTGCACTCTACACAGCCAGAATCTGACCCTGCTGAAAGTAAGGTTCCCCTTCCCGCATGTTATACCACCTTACACAGGGACAAAGAGGAAGGTGCAGATGAAAGTGCAGGTTCCTTCATCAGTTGGGGGGGGCATACTCGTTGGCGACGTCACTGGCACAGGGCCCCTCAGAGTACGCAAAAGTGTCGCTGCTGGTGGGAGGCGCCCCCGCCGTGCAAACACACCGCTGTACTTTGAGGGGCCCTGTGCCAGTGCCAATGCCAACGAGGGGGCCTCCCTGCTTGCTTAGGATCACAGCACTTGCAAACTTGACATACTTGCCTCTCACTGCTCAACCGCCGTGACGTAGTCCACGTTTCCTGGGCCCACTAAAAGCTTGAACCAGCCCTACCCTCCACAACTTTTGCAAAATGACCCCCAAGTTCCAATGCCCAACTATTATTATAAAGTTAATTAAGATTGACAAGCTTCAGAAACAAGAGTGGATGTTTTTGGCATTAAAATGGGCACTGTAGGTGTTTTCCTGGCCTCCACTCACTGCCGACTATGCTTCCCCATTGACTTGCATTGGGTTTCGTGTTTCGGTCGATCCCCGACTTTTAGCGATAATCGGCCGACTGCACTCGACTCGACTCTGGACAAAGTCGGGTTTCACAAAACCTGACTCGACCTTAAAAAAATGAAAGTCGCTCAACCCCACTTTTGATCAGGGTCATTTGGATGCTTTAGGTTGGCATTATGATTTAAAAAGAGAAAACACAGTAGTTTGACAATAAATGGCTTCACCCAACCGCTAACCATGAGTCGAGAAAAGATTTTAGTGTTATCACTTATATTCTCTGAAAAAAGGCCAAGAAAGAAAAAATTCAGCCGGGGTATGTAAACGTTTGAGCACAACTGCATGTAAGTGTATATATCTATATATATAGATATATACACTGTTCATAAAGGAAGCACTTAAACAACAGAATATACTGTAACTCCAAGTAAATCAAACTTCTGTGAAATCAAACTGTCCACTCAGGAAGCAACAGGAGAGATGAGAGGCTAGCACACAACTTCTAGTTGGTTTGATGGTGCTATTGAATGGAACCAATGATCCCATAAATAGTAAAGTCTGTAATCACTGCACTCATACAAGTGAAGGAGTTTACTTCAACTGAATAGCTTATTTGAAGGTGATAGGTGAAAGCGACAGGCAATTTAACGTTTCGTCCGCAATATGGTCTTGATCACAATGTTGCTGTAAAAGATGAAAATATATATATATATATAATATACATTATATACAGTGGATCCTTAAGCATAATACATATTTACATATTTACATAAAGACGAAGACATGTCAGGGTAAAGGAAGTTATTTCCTGATATCAAAGGATAAGTCCACACGTATAGTGGGTACAAAGACATTAAAATAGAGGCTAGGCAAAAGTTGTCAAAGCATATAGATAGCATCTTTATATCATATTGAGATGGAGCATGGGAAAGTAAGGGAAAAACAGAGGAAGAAGAAACATACCCTTTTGTAGATGCATCAACAAGTCGTACTTGTTCACCCCTTTTGGGCAAGGGTATGTTTCTTCTTCCTCTGTTTTCCCTTACATTCCCATTCTCCATCTCAATATGATATAAAGATGCTCAGGATACCATCTGCCGCCTCATCAGGAGCATGCCCAGGTGTTGTAAGGAGGTCATACAGGCACGTGGAAGCCACACACGCTACTGAGCATCATTTCCTTGTATTGAGGCATTTCCACTAAAGTTGGATAAGCCTGTAATTTGATTTTCCACTTTTATTTTGAGTATCATTCCAACTCCAGACCTCCATGGGATATTCATTTAGATTTACATTGATCATTTTTATGTTTTATTGTTTTCAATACGTTCCCTATGTAATGAATAAAGATTTGCAACTGAGACATTTCATTCAGTGATATCTAGGATATGGGATTTTAGTGTTCCATTTATTTTTTGGAGCAGTGTACTGTATACATACAGTACAGACCAAAAGTTTGGACACACCTCAGTTAAAGATTTTTCTGTATTTTCATGACTATGAAAATTGTACATTCACACTGAAGGCATCAAAACTATGAAATAACACATGTGGAATTATATACTTAATAAAAAAAGCATGAAACAACTGAAAATATGTCTTATATTCTAGGTTCTTCAAAGTAGCCACCTTTTGCTTTGATGACTGCTTTGCACACTCTTGGCATTCTCTTGATGAGTTTCAAGAGGTAGTCACCGGGAATGGTCTTCCAACAATCTTGAAGGAGTTCCCAGAGATGCTTAGCACTTGTTGGCCCTTTTGTCTTCACTCTGCGGTCCAGCTCACCCCAAACCATCTCGATTTGGTTCAGGTCTGGTGACTGTGGAGGCCAGGTCATCTGGCATTGCACCCCATCACACTCCTTCTGGTCAAATAGCCCTTACACAGCCTGGAGGTGTGTTTGGGGTCATTGTCCTGTTGAAAAATAAATCATGGTCTAAATAAACTCAAACCAGATGGAATAGCATGCCGCTGCAAGATGCTGTGGTAGCCATGCTGGTTCAGTATGTCTTCAATATTGAATAAATCCCCAACAGTGTCACCAGCAAAGCACCCCCACACCATCACACCTCCTCCTCCATGCTTCCTTGTGGGAACCAGGCATGTAGAGTCCATCCATTCACCTTTTTTGCGTCGCACAAAGACATGGTGGTTGGAACCAAAAATCTCAAATTTGGACTCATCAGACCAAAGCACAGATTTCCACTGGTCTAATGTCCATTCCTTGTGTTTTTTAGCCCAAACAAGTCTTTTCTGCTTGTTGTCTGTTCTTAGCAATGATTTCCTAGCAGCTAGCAGAGAGGGCACACCTGTGAAGTGAAAACCATTCCCGGTGACTACCTCTTGAAGCTCATCAAGAGAATGCCAAGAGTGTGCAAAGCAGTCATCAAAGCAAAAGGTGGCTACTTTGAAGAACCTAGAATATAAGACATATTTTCAGTTGTTTCACAATTTTTTGTTAAGTATATAATTCCACATGTGTTAATTCACAGTTTTGATGCCTTCAGTGTGAATGTACAATTTTCATAGTCATGAAAATACAGAAAAATCTTTAAATGAGAAGGTATGTCCAAACTTTTGGTCTGTACTGTATATACATACACGTGGTCAAAATTGATGGTACCCCTCGTTTAATGACAGAAAAACCCACAATGGTCACAAAAATAACTTGAATCTGGCAAAAGTATTAATAAAGAAAAGATCTATGAAAATGAACAAATGAAAGTCAGATATTGCTTTTCAACCATCCTTCCACAGAATTTTTAAAAAATAGAACTCATAAAATAGGCCTGGACAGAAATGATGGTACCCTTGAAAATAATGTGACAAAAGGGACATGTTAAATCAAGGTGTGTCCACTAACTAGCATCACAGGTGTCTACAATCTTGGAATCAGTGAGTGGGCCTATATATAGGGCTACAGATACTCACTGTGCTGTTTGGTGACATTGTGTGTATCACACGCAACATGGACCAGAGGAAGCAAAGGAAAGAGTTGTATCAGAAGATTAGAAAGAAAATGATGGACAAACATGTTAAAGGTAAAAGTTATAAGACCATCTCCAAGCAGCTTGATGTTCCTGTGACTACAGTTGCACATATTATTCAGAAACGTAAGATCCATGAGACTGTAGCCACCCTCCCTGGACGTGGCCACAGGAGGAAAATTGATGACAAATCAAAGAGATGGATAATACGAATGGTAACAAAAGAGCCCAGAAAAACTTCTAAACAGATTAAAGGTGAATTTCAAGCTCAAGGAACATCAGTGTCTGATCACACCATCCGTTGTTGTGTGAGCCAAAATGGATTTCATGGGAGACGACCAAAGAGGACACCATTGTTGAGAAAAAAATCATAAAAAAGCCAGACTGGAATTTGCCAAACTACATGTTGACAAGCCACAAAGCTTCTGGGAGAATGTCTTATGGACAAATGAGACAAAAATGGAACTTTTTGGCAAGGCACATCAGCTCTATGTTCACAGACGGAAAAATGAAGCATATCAAGAAAACAACATTGTCCCTACTATGAAACATGGAAGAGTCTCTGATATGTTCTGAGGCTGCTCTGCTGAATCTAGCATAGGGTGTCTAGAATCTGTGCAGGGTACAATGAAATCTCAAGACTATCAAGGGATTCTAGAGAGAAATGTGTTGCCCAGTGTCAGAAAGTTTGGTCTCAGTCGCAGGTCATGGGTCTTGCAACAGGATAATGACCTAAAACACACAGCTAAAAACACCCAACAATGGCTAAGAGGAAAATATTGAACTATTCTGAAGTGGCCTTCTATGTGCCCTGACCTAAATCCTATTGAGTGTCTTTGGAAAGAGCTGAAACATGCCATCTGCAAAAGGCAACCTTCAAACTCGAGACAACTGGAGCAGTTTGCCTTTGAGGAGTGGGCCAAAATACCTGTCGAGAGGTGCAGAAGTGTCATTGACAGTTACAGGAATTATTTGATTGCAGTGATTGCAGCCTCAAAAGGTTGTGCAACAAAATATTAAGTTAAGGGTACCATCATTTCTGTCCAGGCCTATTTCATAAGTTTTATTTTTTTTTCATTCTGTGGAAACATGGTTGAAAAGTAATGTCTGACATTCATTTGTTCATTTTCATAGATTTTTTGTATTTATTATTACTTTTGTCAGATTCAAGTTATTTCTGTCACCATTGTGGGTTTTTCTGTCGTTAAACGAGAGGTTCCAAAAATTTTGACCATGTGTGTATAAATATATCAATCTCGCCAAGGACAACATCTGCAAGGAGTTTGTATGTTCTCCCCGTGTTTGCGTGAGTTTCCCCCATGTTCTCTGGTTTCCTCCCACATTCCAAAGACATACTGATGGAGGATTTAGATTTTGAGCCCAATGGGGACAGTGATGCTGAGGCCTATGATGCTTTGCGGAATATGATAAGCAATGTATAATAAATCTTAATATAAAAATGGTATTCTCCCAAGTAAAACTGTCAGTAATCATAGATGCAAGCTGTAAGTAGCACAATGAGGAACAGATGCAGTAAGGATTTATATTCAAACTGATCAATTATTTGCCTGCTTTATGAGCAAATATTTAATTAGTACATACAGATCTTTAATGAGCTTCAGTGCATGAAAATTGCAAATAGGAAGGAAAATTAGATTTTTAGCAAAAAATAGAAATGCAAAGTTTTAACTAAGTATGGAACTGATAGCGACAAGAACTTTTTCTATGTTTTTTCTTTATTTTGCTATGATTTATGGTCTTCTTCATATTCTACAAATTTGAAATGTGCCCAATGTTCATGCTAATGTTTTTTTTTCTAAATGCATCAAAACTGGAGAAAAACACATAAAAATGCAACAGCACATTGTATATTGTGCTCATTGAGAAACTTCTGATTGTTGCATTTTTACATAAATAAAAATAAACATAAAAAAATGCAAAACTGAAATATTACTACGCTGAAAATAAAAAGTATGCATTTTACATAATTTAAATCCCTGACATACATACAGTACTGTACTTCCTGCCAGTTTACCATAACTCTAATTATGATTTCATTATAAGGAACCACTAGTACGGGTTGAATCTAATAAATACAATGTCTTCCTTCAAGGCTTCAGTCACTGAGGTTTGTGTAAACCAAATACTACACACCATGAATACAGAATATATGACGAATATTTTTCACTTACCTTATCACCTGAAAACTTGCAATCTGCACTGGGGATTTACCCATGAAACTAATTCATACAATAGAACATATTTCTCAGCAAGCCAAGGTGAAAATCAACAACTACTAGAGGACAAAACCCTCATGAAATCCCAGCAACAGCAGTTTAGCCATGTGGCAATCTCTATGGATCCATCTTAGCAGCATGTGTCAGTGTCCAAGACCAGCTGCTGTGGTTGGATCTGTGTTGTCCGACACTCCGGTATGCCATTAATATAAATTAGTTGTACAATAAAAAGGAAAACATCATAAACAAGCACTGGAAAAATATTTTTTTGACCTGCATTATTGATTTCTACAAAAAAGGTAGATTTGGATTCCATCTGCACTGAATTTTATGTACTTTCAGAGGGATTATTTCAACTGGTATGGCCAGACAAATGTGACTTTATAGCTGTAAAGTTGCCTGCAATACACATTTCACAAGTCAGTGTACAGTCTGGGAGATTTTCCTGACAAATATACCACAGACTTTTTCTAAAAACATAGTTCATAATCTATAGGTCAATGCTACTATCACAATAAGCTTTGTTTCTTAATCTTAAATAGGTATACAGGAAGAAACAGCTGCACAGTCTTCCGATGTGAGTGCAAAAGTCCTCCTAATGGCAGAAGAGGTGGCACTCCAAATCACTTGAAATATTTTAGGTGAGACAAGTCAATGAGGTTTATTTACCCAACATGAAATGTTTCAGCTATCAAACAGCCTTTTTTAAGGGAAGTAACATATCAGCAAAGTAGACCTTTAAGGTACGGCTTTCACAATACAACTAGGGTGACTACTGTTAAAACAACACAGGTTGTTACGATCCGATAGCTTAATATACAAGTGAGTACAAAGATATTTGCCTTGTATGGATATAATCACTTCTAGAAAGGTAATTGAGTTCTTAGAATAAAGTTTTGCATCAAGCCCATTTAAATAAATATGAAAAGAATCAGTTCATACCAGGAACCATCAATGGTTGTCAATGTACCTCCAACCCTCCACAACCTTGCTGAAGTGATGGAGCACATAGACTAACTTGTCCTCAAATGCTAACATAAAGACATTGGCAATGATAGGCATCACATTTTAAGCCATGGCAGAGCCTTTTAATTCAATATACAGTCTTGTGCCAAATTTTTAGACAGCTCTAGAAAAAATGCTGCAAAATAAGAATCCGCTCAAAAATAGAAGGGTTTATAGAATATTTTTATGAATAAAAAAAATGCAACGTAAATGAACAAATAAGCAGATGGTGGCAGGCAAGGGGTGCAGGGATGTGTGTGAGATGGATGACAGCTGTTTTGCACTGAACACAGTGCTTTTATGAGTCCAAACCCATGGACCCTTAGAAGCACTGTGTTCAGTGTGAAACGGCCTGCACCCCTTGCCTACCGCTCACCGCTTATTTGTTTGAAGATTAAATAAAGGACAAATGGTGAGTGCAGCATTTTTCTCATACTTGCAACATGGAATTTTAGAAGGAACTTGGTAGGGAGATGTTTCGAAAAGATTTTGGAGAGCTAACCCCAGGTCAGTTCATGCAGGCTTGTGCAAATCCTTTTGTCTCTTCATGTAATATGTTTGTTGTTCAAATGCAAAATAAGTTTTGAGTCAATGAAATATCTTACTGATGGTATTCCATGATAATAATAATAGTTTAATTTATATAGCACCAATATATTCCGCAGCACTTTACAATTAAGTGGGGACATGGACAATCAATAAAAATATGACAAAGTAACACGTAGTTCAATAATTACTAGGGCTCTGCTCTCAATCTTGCAATCTATAAGGAAATATGGGGGGAAACCATAGGTAAAAAGTGCTTATCATGTACAGTATGGTCCAGCCATCATTATAATAAATAGGACATTTCAAATAAGCTGCACGACCGGTCATCAGCCAGTATCTGTCTAAGTATAGTTACTGTGTGCCATCGGGTGCATGGAAGATGTCGACATAGATGATGAGGAGAGAACAGATTCTGAGAAAATTTGGAAAGAGGGAACAGAAAAAGGTTTCATTAATTATGTGAGGTGATAAGCCTGTCTAAAGAGATGTGTTTTCAAAGCACATTTAAAAATGTGGAGGCTAAGTATTAATTGGATCTTCCGGGGTAGTGCATTACAAAAAACGGAAGAAGCACGAGAAAAGTCTTGGGGACAGAAATGGGAGGTTCGGATTATGCAGGATGCTAGCATCGATACAGATATTATTTATTATGGATTATGGCACATGATGGACAAATATATGTCTGTATTTCTCAGCACTGAGGACACAACAATAATGGGCAACATAGAAGACTGTAGATGCAGCGGTCAGTCAAGGAAATTAATTAGTGTCTATCTGCAGGAAATAATGCTGCATGATGGATATTTCTTGCTAGTTTGGGGATGCATTCTGTGCTGAGTTTCGGATTTGGTCAGGATTAATAGTATCCTCAATGATGAGAAGTACAGGAAGGTACTAATCCATCATGCAGTACCATTAATGAGGCATCTAATTGGCTCGAAATTTATTCTGCAGCAGAACAATCACCCCAAACATACAGCCAGTATGATTAACAACTATCTTCAATCAAAAAAGATCAAGGAGCCCTGGATGTGATGATATGGCCCTACAAACCCCTGATCTCAACTTTATCAAGTCTTTCTGGGATTGTATAAAGTGAAGAAGAATTTGTGCAAGTCTACATCCACAGAAGATCTGTAATTGGTTCTCCAAGATATTTGGAACAACCTCTCTGCCAAGCTCTTTCAAAAAACATGTGCAATTGTACCTAGAAGAATTGATGCTTTGATGATGTTTTGAAGAAAAAAGGTGGTCACAACAAATATTGATTTGATTTCAAGTAATCTTTGGTTCAATATTTTACATAATGTTGATTGATAAAACTAAACTATTATTTTTTTAAAGCATTTTTACTTTTTTGCTTACTTTTTTTGTATTTTTACACATCTGCTTAAAATTTCTGCACAGTATTGTAAATTATCTCCCTAAATGTAAAATAATGCCAATAAAGGGCTACTTCAATGAGGGAGTTAAAATTCTTAAATTGAGTTGAGTAGGACTTCTCTATAGGGCCTTTCTATTAACAGCTAGACCACTGTGACGTCAATTGATGTGTACAAACCACATCAAATAAGGCCAATATTGTATCCTAAATAAAATCCTGAGTGACCAATTGCCTCTGGAAGTCACATGATTAATAAACTAAGTCCATCTGTGTGTAGTTTATTCTCAGTATAACTACCGCTGTTCTGTGAAGGCCTCAGAGGTTTGTTTGATCAAACAGCATCATGACACACTAGATACATTGAGGGAAATAAATATTTGATTGCTAATTTAGTAAGTTTGCCCACTGACAAAGACATGAACAGTCTATAATTTTAAGGGTAGGTTAATTTTAACATTGAGATATAGAATATCTAAAATAAAATCCAGAAAATCACATTGTATAAATTATATAAATGTATTTGCATTTTGAGGTTTGCACACATGTCAGGAGGAATTTTGGTCCATTCCACTTTGCAGATCATCTCTAAATCATTAAGATTTTGAGGCTGTCACTTGGGAACTTGGAGCTTCAACTTCCTCCATAAGTTTTCTATGGGACTAAGGTCTGGTGACTGGCTAGGCCACTCCATGACCTTAATGTGCTTCTTTTTGAGCCACTCCTTTGTTGCCTTGGTTGTCTGTTTTGGGTCATTGTCATTTTGGTCTCGCTATATCGATGATGTGCTGTTAATATGGAATGGGGATGTTGTGGGTTTGACTACTTTTGTGCCTAAACATAATAATAATCCATAGGATTATTTTTCACTTTCAAGTATCACAAGAGTGAACTACCCTTTTTGGATCTTTGTATCCAAAAAATGCCTGATGGATATTTGAGTACCAAAACATATAGGAAACCGACATCCAACAATGCCCTTCTTCGGTGGGACAGTCATCATCCGCTACCCCTGAAGAAGGGCATCCCCAAAGGGCAATACCTGAGAATCCGACGCAATTGTTCCTCTATAGAAGATTACCAGATTCAAGCTGATGATTTACGAACACGGTTCCGGGATAGGGGATACCCTAATGGCATTTTGAGGAAGGCATTTAGTGAGGTCAAAGGGGTAAATAGAAATAATTTACTGGTGCCATCTCCAAAAAAGGATGAGATGTCTATATGTAGATAGTTACTACCTATAATAATGGTGCGCAGCAGATTCGAGCAATTCTGCAGAAACATTGGTCCATACTTCATATGGATGAGGACATTGGAGAGATGGTGGGACAATATCCCAGAATCACCTTTCAGAAAGGGAAATCCATTGGGGACAGATTGGTACACAGCCACTACTCGTCCCCAAAAAAAGAAACTTGGCTTTCTAACCAATTAAAAGGGTGCTACAAATGTAGTGGCTGTATGGCATGCCCTGTCATTTCAATGGGATCGAAATTTGCAAGTGGAACCACGGAGAAGGAGTAGCAGATATATCACTTCATAAACCGTAGAACAAAGGGGGTGATATATAGAGTGGTCTGCCCTTGTGGCCTTGAATATAAAGGCAAAACCATACCCGAGTTCAGAAGAAGAGTGGGAGAACACCTGAGGGACATTGCTTTAAAAGGGGAAACGCCTCTGGCCAGACACATGAATACTTGTCATGGTTCTCAATGGCAAGAGACCGTAGTAAAGCATACAAAAGGACTAGCTCTTGGAAGATGGGAACTCGAGCTGACTGTGAGCTAAACCTACCGCACAACTAACAGTGGCCGGGTAGCGTGCCTACGTTTTATCCCTAGACGCCCAGCGCCAGCCGGAGGACTGACTGACCCTAGCAGAGGAAAATACAGACCTGGCTTACCTCTAGAGACATTTTCCCCAAAAGGCAGACAGTAGCCCCCACATATATTGTCGGTGATTTTAGAGGAAAATGACATACGAAGTATGAAGATAGGTTTAGCAAATTGAGGTCCGCTTACTAGATAGTAGGAAGACAGAAAAGGGAACTTCACAGTCAGCTGAAAACCCTTTCAAAACACCATCCTGAAATTACTTTAAGACTCTAATATCAACTCATGACACCAGAGTGGCAATTTCAGCTCACAAGAGCTTCCAGCCTCAGAAATATTCAAAAACAGAGAACTGGAACAAAAATGCAAAACAATCTTAGGACTACAAGTCCAACTTAGCTGATAGTAGTCTAGGAGCAGGAACATGCAACAGAAAGGCTTCTGGTAACATTGTTGGCCGGCATAGAAATGACTGAGGAGCAAGGCTAAATAGAAACTCCCACATCCTGATGGAAACAGGTGAACAGAGGAGATGAAGCACACAAGTTCAGTACCACCAGTAACCACCGGGGGAGCCCAGAAACCAAATTCACAACAGTACCCCCCCCTCAAGGAGGGGGCACCGAACCCTCACCAGAACCACCAGGGCGATCAGGATGAGCCCTATGAAAGGCACGGACCAAATCGGAGGCATGAACATCAGAGGCTGTCACCCAAGAATTATCCTCCTGACCGTAGCCCTTCTACTTGACCAAATACTGAAGTCTCCGTCTGGAAACACGGGAGTCCAAGATCTTCTCGACAACGTACTCCAACTCACCCTCAACCAACACCGGAGCAGGAGGCTCAACGGAAGGCACAACCGGTACCTCATACCTGCGCAACAATGACCGATGGAAGACATTATGAATAGAAAAAGATGCAGGGAGGTCCAAACGAAAGGACACAGGGTTAAGAATCTCCAATATCTTGTACGGGCCGATGAACCGAGGCTTAAACTTAGGAGAAGAAACCTTCATAGGGACAAAACGAGAAGACAACCACACCAAGTCCCCAACACAAAGACGAGGACCAGCACGACGACGGCGGTTGGCAAACTGCTGAGTCTTCTCCTGGGACAACTTCAAATTGTCCACCACATGCCCCCAAATCTGATGCAACCTCTCCACCACAGCATCCACTCCAGGACAATCCGAAGACTCCACCTGACCGGAAGAGAAACGAGGATGAAACCCCGAATTACAGAAGAAAGGAGAAACCAAGGTGGCAGAACTAGCCCGGTTATTGAGGGCAAACTCCGCCAAGGGCAAAAAGGCAACCCAATCATCCTGATCCGCAGACACAAAACACCTCAAATAAGTCTCAAAGGTCTGATTAGTTCGCTCGGTCTGGCCATTAGTCTGAGGATGGAAAGCAGACGAAAAAGACAAATCAATGCCCATCCTAGCACAGAACGCTCGCCAAAATCTAGACACGAATTGGGTTCCCCTGTCAGAAACGATATTCTCCGGAATACCATGCAAGCGAACCACATTTTGAAAAAACAGAGGAACCAGCTTGGATGAGGAAGGCAATTTAGGCAAGGGGACCAAATGGACCATCTTAGAGAAACGGTCACACACCACCCAGATGACAGACATCTTCTGAGAAACAGGGAGATCAGAAATAAAATCCATGGAGATGTGAGTCCAAGGCCTCTTCGGAATAGGCAAAGATAACAACAATCCACTAGCCCGAGAACAACAAGGCTTGGCCCGAGCACAAACATCACAAGACTGCACAAAACCTCGCACATCTCGCGACAGGGAAGGCCACCAGAAGGACCTAGCCACCAAATCCCTGGTACCAAAGATTCCAGGATGACCAGCTAACGCAGAAGAATGGACCTCCGAGATGACTCTACTGGTCCAATCATCCGGAACAAACAGTCTACCAGGCGGGCAACGATCAGGTCTATCCGCCTGAAACTCCTGCAAGACCCGTCGCAAGTCTGGGGAAACAGCAGATAATATCACTCCATCCTTAAGGATACCTGTAGGTTCAGAATTACCAGGGGAATCAGACTCAAAACTCCTAGAAAGGGCATCCGCCTTCACATTTTTAGAACCCGGTAGGTAAGAAACCACAAAATTAAACCGAGAGAAAAATAACGACCAGCGCGCCTGTCTAGGATTCAGGCGCTTGGCAGACTCAAGATAAATCAAATTCTTGTGGTCGGTCAATACCACCACCTGATGTCTAGCCCCCTCAAGCCAATGACGCCACTCCTCAAAAGCCCACTTCATAGCCAAGAGCTCCCGATTACCAATATCATAATTTCGCTCAGCGGGCGAAAATTTACGAGAAAAGAACGCGCAAGTTCTCATCACGGAGCAGTCGGAACTTTTCTGCGACAAAACCGCCCCAGCTCCGATTTCTGAAGCGTCGACCTCAACCTGAAAAGGAAGAGTAACATCAGGCTGACGCAATACAGGGGCGGAAGAAAAGCGGCGCTTAAGCTCCCGAAAGGCCTCCACAGCAGCAGGGGACCAATCAGCAACATCAGCACCCTTCTTAGTCAAATCAGTCAACGGCTTAGCAACATCAGAAAAACCAGTTATAAATCGACGATAAAAATTAGCAAAGCCCAAAAACTTCTGAAGGCTCTTAAGAGAAGAGGGTTGCGTCCAATCACAAATAGCCTGAACCTTGACAGGGTCCATCTCAATGGAAGAGGGGGAAAAAATGTACCCCAAAAACGAAATCTTTTGAACCCCAAAAACACACTTAGAACCCTTTACACACAAGGAATTAGAGCGCAAAACCTGAAAAACCCTCCTGACCTGTTGGACATGAGAGTCCCAGTCATCCGAAAAAATCAAAATATCATCCAGATACACAATCATAAATTTATCCAAATATTCACAGAAAATGTCATGCATAAAAGACTGAAAGACTGAAGGGGCATTTGAAAGACCAAAAGGCATTACTAAATACTCAAAATGGCCCTCAGGCGTATTAAATGCGGTTTTCCACTCATCCCCCTGCTTAATTCGCACTAAATTATACGCCCCACGAAGATCAATCTTAGAGAACCACTTGGCCCCCTTTATTCGAGCAAACAAATCAGTAAGCAGTGGCAAAGGATACTGATATTTAACCGTGATTTTATTCAAAAGCCGATAATCAATACATGGCCTCAAAGAGCCATCTTTTTTAGATACAAAGAAAAAACCGGCTCCTAAGGGAGATGACGAAGGACGAATATGTCCCTTTTCCAAGGACTCCTTAATATATTCCCGCATAGCAGCATGTTCAGGCACAGATAGATTAAATAAACGACCCTTTGGAAACTTACTGCCCGGAATCAGATCTATAGTACAATCGCAATCTCTGTGCGGAGGTAGTGAACCAAGTTTAGGCTCCTCAAAAACGTCACGATAATCAGATAAAAATTCCGGAATCTCAGAGGGAATAGATGACGAAATGGAAACCAAAGGTACGTCCCCATGAGTCCCCTGACATCCCCAGCTTAACACAGACATTGCTTTCCAGTCGAGGACTGGGTTATGAGATTGCAGCCATGGCAATCCAAGCACCAACACATCATGTAGATTATACAACACAAGGAAGCGAATAATCTCCTGGTGATCCGGATTAATACGCATAGTTACTTGTGTCCAGTATTGTGGTTTATTACTAGCCAATGGCGTGGAGTCAATACCCTTCAGAGGTATAGGAACTTCCAGAGGCTCTAAATTAAACCCACAGCGTTTGGCAAAGGACCAATCCATAAGACTCAAAGCGGCGCCAGAGTCGACATAGGCGTCCGCGGTAATAGACGATAAAGAGCAAATCAGGGTTACAGATAGAATAAACTTAGACTGTAAAGTGCCAATTGCAACAGACTTATCAACCTTCTTAGTACGTTTAGAGCATGCTGATATAACATGAGTTGAATCACCACAATAGAAGCATAACCCATTTTTTCGCCTAAAATTCTGTCGTTCGCTTCTGGACAGAATTCTATCACATTGCATAATCTCTGGCGCCTTCTCAGTAGACACCGCCAAATGGTGCACAGGTTTGCGCTCCCGCAAACGCCGATCAATCTGAATAGCCATTGTCATGGACTCATTCAGACCTGTAGGCACAGGGAACCCCACCATAACATCTTTAATGGCATCAGAGAGACCCTCTCTGAAATTCGCCGCCAGGGCGCACTCATTCCACTGAGTAAGCACAGACCACTTACGAAATTTTTGGCAGTATATTTCAACCTCATCTTGCCCTTGAGACAGGGCCATCAAGGCTTTTTCAGCCTGAATCTCTAAATGAGGTTCCTCATAAAGCAACCCCAAAGCCAGGAAAAACGCATCCACATTGAGCAACGCAGGATCCCCTGGTGCCCAAAGCAAATGCCCAATCCTGAGGGTCGCCCCGGAGCAAGGAAATTACAATCCTGACCTGCTGTGCAGGATCTCCAGCGGAGCGAGATCTCAGAGACAAAAATAATTTACAATTATGTTTGAAATTCTGGAAGCGAGATCTATCCCCGGAGAAAAATTCAGGTAAAGGAATTCTAGGTTCAGATATAGGAGCATGAATTACAAAATCCTGTAAACTTTGAACCTTCATAGCGAGATTATCCAAACCAATAGCTAAACTCTGAGGATCCATTTTAATCAGGTGAAATCAGAACCATTCAAGGATTAGAAGGAGAGAGAGACGAAGGCTGCAGTAAGCAGAGATGCAAGTGAATCAACTAATGAGCAAACTCAGAAAAAAAAAAAAAAATTCTCTGCAGACTTCTTTTCTCTCCTTTCTTCTGCCAATTATTTTAACTCTTGGCCGGCCAAACTGTCATGGTTCTCAATGGCAAGAGACCGTAGTAAAGCATACAAAAGGACTAGCTCTTGGAAGATGGGAACTCGAGCTGACTGTGAGCTAAACCTACCGCACAACTAACAGTGGCCGGGTAGCGTGCCTACGTTTTATCCCTAGACGCCCAGCGCCAGCCGGAGGACTGACTGACCCTAGCAGAGGAAAATACAGACCTGGCTTACCTCTAGAGAAATTTTCCCCAAAAGGCAGACAGTAGCCCCCACATATATTGTCGGTGATTTTAGAGGAAAATGACATACGAAGTATGAAGATAGGTTTAGCAAATTGAGGTCCGCTTACTAGATAGTAGGAAGACAGAAAAGGGAACTTCACAGTCAGCTGAAAACCCTTTCAAAACACCATCCTGAAATTACTTTAAGACTCTAATATCAACTCATGACACCAGAGTGGCAATTTCAGCTCACAAGAGCTTCCAGCCTCAGAAATATTCAAAAACAGAGAACTGGAACAAAAATGCAAAACAATCTTAGGACTACAAGTCCAACTTAGCTGATAGTAGTCTAGGAGCAGGAACATGCAACAGAAAGGCTTCTGGTAACATTGTTGGCCGGCATAGAAATGACTGAGGAGCAAGGCTAAATAGAAACTCCCACATCCTGATGGAAACAGGTGAACAGAGGAGATGAAGCACACAAGTTCAGTACCACCAGTAACCACCGGGGGAGCCCAGAAACCAAATTCACAACAAATACTGAACACAAGGGAAAAAGTCATGACCTGAAATTTATGGGGATTGATTAAGTCAATGCACCCAAAAGAGGTGGGAATTGGGACAAGCGTTACTACAGTGTGAGACAAAATGGATCTACCTCCTCAAGACACAAAAACCGAGAGGCCTGAATGAGATCCTCACGTACAGCTGTTTCCTGTTGAATAGGATTATAATAAAATGCTACCAATATCCCAAGCACTACTGCTCTTCCTTCTTGACTGTCTCTTGCTCATTAGGGCAATGTAGGGCTAATAATAGGGTGAGTCATCGTGGAATGGGGGCGCCTTTTCTTGTTTTTCTATCCTAGGGTGCCAACCTCCATTGATAGGTAGAGTATAACCATCAGGAGTTGGATAGGGAAAACCCTGATACCATACATAATACTATCCCTCTAACTTTATTTTTTCACGCACTAAGATTGAAACAGGGTTTCAGATTGATATTAACCAATACAGTGTAGCCCCATCATCTCTCCAATGATCCAAAGCCTCTAAATTACCAATTCCTGGAGTGTTGTTCTGTTGTAAGCCATAAATATAATTTAAAATTTAAAATTGAGTGACTGTTGGTGTATTTTTCTCTCTCTTTATTGAACCAGCAAATGTCTTTGACTGAGGATCCCCCTTCCTATGAGGAGGTTTAAGTAGGATCGAATCCAGATGTAGAAGAAATGGCCCTTGTCATTTATAGCAAAAAAGTGCAGTCTCTAAGCGGCATAAGTGCTGGAAAGGGTTAACACATTTCTGCTTTTTAACGCAGCCCTAGGATATGAAATATGCGGTCCAGTGCTGTGCTCCAAGTGTTTGCACTCCGGAAGTCACTCAATGATATACACGCTTTAGAACCGGAAATGACGTGTGCGGTTGATCTATGCGCTCCACGATAGCGCGCATAGGATGTGACGGTGAAACATCCGACATGAAAACCATCTGGCGGTCTTTTTAACAGCAGCCGGCACAAGGTATGGCAGGCCGTCTCATTATCCCCGTGATTATGAAAGCCTCTCACATGAATAGATGGAGAGGCTTTTGAATCTTCCCCTGATGAGTATATGAAAACGAAACATGTAGGGAAGTACTTATCACTTTTGGGGTTACGGTATGGGCTGGAGCTGGTAGATTATGAAAGCGGGATACTTGTTTGGATGTAAATATGCCTCCTCCCCAGACACAATGCCAGCACTAACGGTCTCAGTCTCACCTGAGGAAGCAGCAAGATAAGGTGAGATCGTTCCTTTATTATACACTGTTTTGAACATTGTGCATTTCATCCAATGTTGGTGACTTATGATGTTCTAGATATGGATTTTTGATGACCTATGATGTTCTAAATGTGGATTTTACCTGATCCTGGTCTTTATATGAAGCAAATTATTTTTGATTCTTGAAGGGATAGATAAGCTTATGGTTTGGTCCCTCGGATCTTTCTAAATATTGTGGTTATTCAGCATTTAGCTGAATGTGATTTTCGTGAGTCTAATTGTTATTTCTATTTTGTATTTTGTATACTTTTGAGCACCTTTTTATACGACATATTAAAAGTTATATTTTAACTTAGTAATCACACCTTGCTTATCATACTATTTTTTGATTGGTGGTCATAGCTTTCAGACTCATAGTCTTACTGGAAGACCCAGCCACAACCTATTTTTAATGTCCTGGTGGAGGGAAGGAGGTTGTCACTCAGGATTTTGCGGTACATGGCTCCATCCATTCTCCCATTGATGCGGTGAAAAAGTCCTGTGCCCTTAGCAGAGAAACACCCCCAAAACATAATGTTTCCACCTCCATGCTTCACAGTGGGGACGGTGTTCTTTGGGTCATAGGCAGCATTTCTCTTCCTCCAAACACGGCGAGCTAAGTTAATGCCAAAGACCTCAATTTTTGTCTGATCTGACCTCAGCACCTTCTCCCAATCACTCACAAAATCATCCAGGTGTTAATTGGCAAACTTCAAGCGGGCTTGCACATGTGCCTACTTGAGCAGGGGGACTTGGCAGGCACTGCAGGATTTTAAACCTTTACGGCATAATGTGCTACCAATGGTTTTCTTGGTGACTGTGGTCACAGCTGCCTTGAGATCATTAATAAGTTCCTACCGTGTAGTTTTAGGCTGATGTCTCACCTTCTTCATGATTGAGGATATGCCATGAGGTGAGATTTTGCATTGTGTCCTAGATCGATGTTGATTGAAAGTCATTTTGTATTTCTCCCATTTTATTACTATTGCACCAACAGTTGTCTCCTTCTCAACGAGTGTCTTACTTATGGTTTTGTAGCCCATTCCAGCTTTGTGCAGGTCTATGATCTTATCCCTAACATCCTTATAAAGCTATTTGGTCTTGCCCATGTTGTAGAGGCTGAGTCTGACTGATTATTTGAGTCTGTGGACAGGATTCTCTTATACAGGTGACTATGTAAGACAGCTGTCTTTAATGCAGGTAATGAGTTGATTAGGAGCGTCTAACTGGTCTGTAGGAGCCAGAACTCTTAATGGTTGGTAGGGGATCAAATACTTATTTCTCACTGCAAAATGCAAATAAATTTATATAATTTATACAATGTGATTTTCTGGATTTTATTTTTGATATTCTATCTCTCAATGTTAAAATTAACCTACCCTTACAATTATAGACTGTTCATGTCTTTGTCAGTGGGCAAACTTACAAAATCAGCAAGGGATCAAATACTTATTTCCCCCACTGTAGATCAGAGATAAAGTTGTGGAGAAGAGTAAAGCAGAGTTACATTATAAAAAAAAGCTCTGAACAATACATCATCCAAAAATGGAAGGAGTATGGCACAACTGCAAACCTGCCAAGACATGGCCATACACCTAAACTGACATACCAAGCAAGGAGAGCACTAATTAAAGAAAAAGTCACAAGGCCCATGGTCACCATAGAAGAGTTGGAAAAATTCCCAGCTCAGGTGGGAGAATCTGTTCACAGGACTTTTAGCCACATATTTCACGAATCTGGACTTTATGGAGTAGTGGAAAGAAGAATGTCATTTTTTTAAAGCAAGCCATAAGAATTCCTATTTGCAGTTTGCAAAAAACCCTGTAGGGGACAGAACTAGCATATGGAAGAATGTGCTCTGGTCAGATGAGACAAAAGTGGAACTTTTGGAGCTAAATGCAAAATGCTATGTGTGGCGGAAAACTAACTGCACATCACAATGAAAACACTATCCCCACTGTCAAACATGATGGTGGCAGCATAATGCTGTGCTGTGGGGATGCTTTTTTCATCTGGGTCAGGGAAACTGGTCAGATTTGCTGGAAAAAAGATGGAAATAAATGCAGGGCAATCTTTGAGCAAAACCTGTTAAAACTGCAAAAGACTTCAGACTGGGAGGTAAGTTTACCTTCCAGCAGGACAAGGACCTTAAACATACCATCAGAGCTACAATGTACTGGTTTAGGTTGTAGCATATTTATGTGATTGAATAGTCCAGTCAACATCCAGACCTAAATAACATTGAGAATCTGTGGCAAGACTTGAAAATTGCTGTTCACTAAGTCTCTCTCTCCAATCTCACTGAGCTACAGCAAGTTTGCAAAGAATCGGCAACAATTTCAGTTGCAGAAGTAATTGTAGTGAAAGGTGGTCCTACAAAGTATTGACTCAAGTGGGGTAAATACAAATGCAAGTCATAATTCATATTTTTATTTTTAAAATGTTTGGGAAACCATGAATCATTTCCTTTACACTTCACAAACACTTGCTATATTTTGTTGGTATATCATATAAAATCCCAATAAAATACATTTAAGCTTGTGGGTTTAATGTGAAAAAATGTGGATAAGTTCACGGGGTACTAATAATATTTTAGGCACTGTTTATATATGTACAGCTACGTACCCATTTAATCAACAATACCTAAAGTGCCAATTAATTTGGCCCTGTATGTAAATAAACTGTCATATATTTATTTTACTGATAAATTGATGCTATTCTGATGGCAGACCATCGCCAAAAAGTACTTGTTTTACTATAATTGGAACAGAAGTGTTACATTCAATTAGCACACCAGAAAACATTCACAACAATGATAAATGAACTTATTTCAAATAACAGACTTGCAGACAAGTACAATTTATTTAATCAATCCATTTAAGCACAGAATATTGGAGGAAGCTCATGCAAACATGAGGAGAGGATACAAACTCCTTTTAGATGTAGTCCTTGGTGGGAATTGAACCCAGGACTCCAGCGCTGCAAGGTTGTAGTGCTAACCACCGAGCCACCGTGCTGCCTTCACATCTTTTGTAAAAGGCATTGTCGGTGCACAGTGGTAGGTAAAAAGGGTCTGTTGTAAAAAAAAAAAGCAAAAAACGCCAATTATCTGAACATGGTTACATTGTATTATATGACTGGCAGGAGAAGGTGTGAAAAAACCTTTTTAACTTGCTCCCATTGTCAACCAATTTTCACTATTGTACTTTTGTTTTTTCTCCTATTCTTTCCACTGCCATATTTTTTTTTCCACCAACAAAGACATTGAGGGCTTATTTTAAAGAAACCATTAACTTAACCATGTAATGTACTGCAAAACATGTTAACTAAGTACCGTATATTATTTTCCTGCACTATGCTATTTTTTTATTTACTTCAGGGAATTTAATCATTATGTTTCTGTCTTTGGGTTTTTCAAAAACATACCAAAAAATGGGACACACAGAAAAAACACACACACAGAAGACCCAAAAAAACGTAATAGGGAGACAATTTAGTGTCCCATAGCAAATTATCTTTTTGTGATTCTTATTGGAAACTATTTACTCCACAAAAAATCCTCTTTTTTCTCCCCCCACACTGCGCAGGCAGTGAATATTCATTTCTCTTATAGTGCGCACAGTTACAGCCTCAGCCGCCGGCTTCCATTCCACATTCTTCTTACCTTCCCTGTGCTCTCCCGCTGTATCTCATTCGGGCGCCAGCAACTCTTCCGGCCAAGCGATCACAAGTCCTCGGCCCATTAAGGAAATGAATATTCACCCCTCTCCACTCAGATAGGCATAGAGTGAATATTCATTACTTTATTGAGCGCGGACACATGATCGCTTGGCTAGTAGAGCTGCTGGCGGCGGGGCGAGATGCAGCGAGGGCATGCAGGGAAGGTAAGTAGGATGTGTTTTTTTATAAGAACCATGCATACAAGGATAGGGGATAAGAAGCCATGCATACCAGGATGGGGATAAGGAGCCATGCATGCAGGGATGGGGATCCATGCCTTACAAGGACAGGGACAGGGAGCTATTCATACAAGGATGGGGACAGGGAGCCATGTGTCATGGTCTGCCTGGAATTTCTGTTATGGTCCTTCTAGAGTTAATCCTATGAGGCCTTGCTTTGGTTTGGGGAGGGCTAAAAGTAACTGCTCTGGTGCTATGCTCGTTGTCAGTGACATGTCCATTCCTGGCTGAGTAGCTGACCCTTGTATACCTGTGTATATTGCCTGCTTCTGTACGATTGCTCTGTGTATTACCCGGTCTGTTTCCCGTTTGATATTTGTCTGCTGATTCTATACTTTCTGTGTTACTCTTGGTTCTACCCTGGCTATGTCCCTGACTTGCCGCCTGCCTGTTTCCCTGGTACTGAGTTGTTTTCTCTGGTTTCTGACCCCCGGCTTGCTTCTTACCATTCAATTCATGTTACCTGCTTATTACCACGCGGCCCTCTGGTCTGACCTCGGCTTTACTGACTATTCTCCTGACTTCGCTGGGTCCCACTATCCCTGCAAGGAGTTCGGGACATAGCTCCACCCCCAATCACTACCCCAGTGCTCACGTGATTGGCTGTCCTGTTCCTCTTGCAGCACACTTTCTGCCATGTCCACATTCCACTGCAGGAGTCCCCGGGTTCCCCAGCATGACTTTGGACATGCGCACAATCTCTGGTGGTGAGTCTGATAAGGTGTCCACCATACCAAGCATACGAGGATGGGGACAGGGAGCCATGCAGACAAGGATGGAGATGAGAAGCCATGCATACAAGGATGTAGATGAGGAACCATGCATACCAGGATAGGGATGAGGGGACAAGAGTTAATAGGTTTTCCCAGTTTTTCGTGGCAAAATTAGGTGCCTCGGCTTATACTCGGGTTTATTTATACTCTAGTATATACGGTAAGCTTTATTTGATTGTACAATATACTGCAATAAATTAGTACTGAAGTATATTATGAAATTACAGATCTACTATGAAGCAAAGCCACAGGCTTCACAAGTATGAAAATATAAGAATGATGGATGTGTTCAGCAGATATTGCTTGATCGAGTCATGGGAGAACCAATGGACAAGTAACTACATAGATCTCTGTCAGAATAACAGCAGAATCTAAGTTATGGTACTGCTGATAGAGGCCGGTGCTGGCTGTATAACACAGCTGGCTGCAGTCATTCATGGAGCTGGCTCAAATCCTGAGCTTGTTCCATTCAAGGGCACCAGACAACCATTGTACGTGCATGGCCAAATGCAGTAACGGTTTAATAGACAGTAAATCAAGCCAAGAACTGACAAATTTGAGTTACTGAAGAAAGTTAGTTTTTAAAGTCTCTTGTTTAGTCAGTAGCAGATGCCAGTAATATGTGATCTTATACTTGCTTCTATCACAATGGAAACAATTCCTCTATGTGTATACAGAGGAAGAATCCTTATTTTTATTCTGACAATACTAAAGACCTGCATAGGTCAAAAACTTATATCCCAACTTTCAAGCACATTTCTTTGAGTCACAGATGAGTTGTCTCATTCTTACAAGTGATAAGGTTATATTTATAATAACATGAATAATTCTGGTCCATTATTATACAATATTAATTCAAAGTTTCACAGACTGGTCTTTTCTTTATTAGACCATAGTTTTATCTTAGGTCTCCTCTCCAGATAGTTTATCTTCTTCAATATGCAATTTACATTAAATGTAAGACTCAGAAAACCATTCAACTTTTACGAACAATTTGTAGAGCTCATAGTTTGAAATAATTTATAAATAATGATAGAAGTGTTGCATGTAACTCTGCATTAACACTTATTATATATACATACAATTTGCTATGATTTAACTGTATGACTTTAAAGCAAGAGATTTTAGGATCAATAACACAAAAATATATGAAAAGAATACCACTGTTCTACAGTCAAATTGGTTCGGAGACGAAAACAGTTTAACTTAACTAATTTTATGATGCTGAAACTGAATAATCATCTGTAAGGGAACGTGGCAACGGGTTAATTTCCATGCATCACCACCAGATGAGAAATAAAGCATTACACAATTCTCATTTAAATCAATGGAATATTTTGTAATTAGAGATGGGCAAATATATTCGACATGAACTGAATTCTACTTAAATTAAAAAAAAAAAAACCTTATTCTCCATAATGCAGATTCTTTGTACTTCACAATGAGCTCTTAACACTATGCTGGGACTTCTGGACACAACTAGGCCTGGGAAAAACAAGCACAAGTGTGGGCATCATAAGGTAGCACCACATATTGTGATCTCACAACACAGCTGCAACCTTAGAAGGCACATGCCCAGGGTCTAGTCTTGGCTGTAAGTCCCAGCTTAGAATGTGCGACTAGGCACCTCTCTGCATATGCGCACTGTAAGAACTCTGCAACGTTGTGACATCACAACTTATTCCGCAACCTTATAATGTGGGATTAACGGCCAAACTACGGTAGTTGTTTTTTTTTAGTCTACATCTTACATTTACTATACCCTGGGGTCTCTCCAGTGCCAAAAGAATAATAGGTGACATTCAATTTGCATAGAATCAAATTTTCCAAGCAAAATCAATTTGATTTAGCAAATTCAATTCTTAACAGATCTTCTTATTAATGTCTACCTGTAATGTATAGAGAAGCAAGATCCTCCACAATTAGACAAGCTCTTAGTAACCTTAAAAATGGGTTTTGTTGACCAAACAACCCTATTAAGACTTGGTAGTTGTAACCCAACACCTAGGTAGAAGCCTGGCACACATGGTACTATACCTAACAAAGTGCTATGATGTATATTAACTCTAATTTAGTGTATAGTATAATGCAACTACTATGTTACAGTAGTATGTGTCACTTCATTTTCATCAGAAATCCTTACCTTATGATCTGTACAGCTTGGAACACCATGTAGCATAACTAAGGCTGTGATACTGAAATCACCTTGCACAAAGATGGCTGTCGTTTCCTCTCATCAGAGACTCCGCTCATTTTGAGATGTCATTGGAATGCGTATGTGCCACAATGACGTCACAAAATGGGTGGAGCCTCCAACTCAGTCACAGAAGACAAGAATTTGCCTTGGCCCTTTGTTTTGCCCAGAAATAGACAAAGAAACATTAGTAAAAACACCCACACCCTGGTGCGTCAGAACAATAAAAGTTAACCTGCTGTAACAAATAAGGTCGTAAAAAATACAATATTATGATCCTTTGTAAAATGATGAATGTATATACTGCTTTTTTGGACTATTTTTATTTTACCTTATTTTTTACATACTTGCAGTACACTAATAAAAATTAAAAAAAATGCTTTATTTTGTATTTTTTATGAGCATATATTTTAGCTTTAACCAGGCACAGGTTTTCTCCCTGAAGTAATGTTGGAAAAACTTTAAAATATGACAAGCAGTAGAACTTGCCCAACTACCATGATGCAGGTCAGTGGGGATAGACCCCACGCATATCATTCATCAGGGGAGACACAATGTGCACATATGTGGGAGGTCTGGATCTATAAACTATGTTTTCTCTTAAACGCCTGAGCATTTCAGAAAAAAAATACCTATCGGAAATTCATGCCAGGCTCTTATTCACACTGCCTGTGGGTTGGGCAGCATGAATCGACTGACAAGTTCCCTTTTAGGCATTTAATTTAGAAATTCAGTAGGTTATTTTAGTATACTCAATGAATATCAACCGTGATAAATTTGCACTTAAGGCATTTTTGTACTAAAATGTATCTTGCTGTATGACTGGAATAGAATTAGTATTATGTGAGTTTTAAACCTTGACAATATGCAATAAAAATATCACCACCAATAATAATGGGCTAAACAAATCTTAATGTGAATTGCAGAGAACAAATTACTGTACGTTACCATATGTTCTGACACAAAAAAGCATTTGTACGGTTGTGATGACCTTTTGCAGGCATTTAGGAGATTAAGCATTATCATATATTATATCAAAATAACCTATCTTTAAAGTCTATAGCAACAAAGGAATAGAATTATGTGCTGAAACTGAAAGAGTTGGGAAAAGTAAATGATTGCTCTGTCAATTACACTTTGTTCAATGCCAGCAATATAGCAAAAGTTTTAGGTTGGTAAATCTAGACGCTGTGGAACTTTGTCATTGCAACTAGCCTGGAGCTACTCAAAGTGACTTGTTCTCCACTAGGGACCTCTACAAGGAACTTTGCACCTAAAAGATTTTTTAACCCCTTTAACCCCAAGTTTGGTTTGCACGTTAACCCCTTCACCCCCGGAGCTTTTTTCGTTTTCGTTTTTCGCTCCCCTTATTTCTAGAGCCATTACTTTTTAACTTTTTTGTCAATATGGCCATGTGAGGGCTTATTTTTTGCGGGATGAGATGTACTTTTGAACGATACCATTGGTTTTACTATGTCATGCAACAAAAATGGGAAAAAAATTCCAAGTGCGATGAAATTGCAAAAAAAGTGCAATCTCACACTTGTATTTTGTTTGGCTTTTTTGCTAGGTTCACTAAATGATAAAACTAACTGGCTATTATGATTCTCCAGGTCATTACGAGTTCATAGACACCTAACATGTCTAGGTTATTTTTTATCTCAGTGGTGAAAAAAAATTCCAAAGTTTGCTTAAAAAAATTGCGCCATTTTCCGATACCCGTAGCGTCTCCAATTTTCGTGATCTGGGGTCGGGTGAGGGCTTATTTTTTGCGTGCCGAGCTGGCAACTTTAATTATACCATTTTGGTGCAGATACATTCTTTTGATCGCCCGTTATTGCATTTTAATGCAATGTTGCGGCTACCAAAAAAACTTAATTTTGGCGATTTGATTTTTTTCTCGCTATGCCATTTAGCAATCAGGTTAATCCTTTGTTTTTATTGATAGATCGGGCAATTCTGAACGCGGCGATACCAAATATGTGTAGGTTTGATTTTTTTATTGTTTTATTTTTATTGGGGCGAAAGGGGAGAGATTTAAACTTTTATATATTTTTTATATTTTTAAACACTTTTTTTTTAAATTTGGTTGTAATGGCAATACACCGATGACCCCCGATCATGTGACGGGGGTCAGTGGTGCGAGCACTTCCAGCCGCGTGGCCGGGAGCGCTTGTTAAATGCTGCTGTCAGCGTTTGACAGCGGCATTTAACTAGTTAATGGGCGCGGGCGGATCACGATTCCGCTTGTGCTCATTGCGCGCACATGTCAGCTGTACAAAACAGCTGACATGTCGCGGCTTTGAGGTGGGCTCACCGCCGGAGCCCATCTCAAAGCGGGGGTTCTGCCAGCTGACGTACTATTCCATCAGCTTGCAGAAAGGGGTTAATGACTGGGCTAATTTTTACAATTCTGACCACTGTCCCTTTATGAGGTTATAACTCTGGAACGCTTCAACGGATCCCAGTGATTTTGACATTGTTTTCTCGTGACATATCGTACTTCATCATATTACCTGCGCTTATTTGTGAAAAAATGCAAATTTGGCAAATATTTTGAAAATGTCACAATTTTCCAACTTTGAATTTTTATGCCCTTAAATCACAGAGATAAATTACAGACCAAAAGTTTGGACATACCTTCTATGAAAATTGTACATTCACACTGAAGGCATCAAAACTATGAATTAACACATGTGGAATTATATACTTAACAAAAAAGTGTGAGACAACTGAAAATATGTCTTATATTTTGACGGATGGACTCTACATGCCTGGTTCCCACCGTGAAGCATGGAGGAGGAGGTGTGATGGTATGGGGGTGCTTTGCTGGTGGCACTGTTGGGGATTTATTCAAAATTGAAGGCATACTGAACCAGCATGGCTACCGCAACATCTTGCAGCCGCATGCTATTCCATCTGGTTTGCGTTTAGTTGGACCATCATTTATTTTTCAACAGGACAATGACCCCAAACACACCTCCAGGCTGTCTAAGGGCTATTTGACCAAGAAGGAGAGTGAAGGGGTGCTACGCCAGATGACCTGGCCTCCACAGTCACCAGACCTGAACCCAATCGAGATGGTTTTGGGTGAGCTGGACCGCAGAGTGAAGGCAAAAGGGCCAACAAGTGCTAAGCATCTCTGGGAACTCCTTCAAGATTGTTCGAAGACCATTCCCGGTGACTACCTCTTAAAGCTCATCAAGAGAAAGCCAAAAGTGTGCAAAGTAGTTATCAAAGCAAAAGGTGGCTACTTTGAAGAACCTAGAATATAAGACATATTTTCAGTTGTTTCACACTTTTTTGTTAAGTATATAATTCCACATGTGTTAATTCATAGTTTTGATGCCTTCAGTGTGAATGTACAATTTTCATAGTCATGAAAATACAGAAACATCTTTAAATGAGAAGGTGTGTCCAAACTTTTGGTCTGTACTTTGTCACACAAAATACTTAATAAGTAACATTTCCCACATGTCTACTTTACATCAGCACAATGTTGGAACCAAACATTTTTTTTTTGTTACGGAGTTATAAGGGTTAAAAGTTGACCAGCAATTTCTCATTTTTACAACACCATTTTTTTTAGGGACTACATCACATTTGAAGTTACTTTGAGGGTTATATATGATAGAAAATACCCAAGTCTGACACCATTCTAAAAATTTCACCCCTCAATGTGCTCAAAACCACATTCAAGAAGTTTATTAACCCTTCAGGTGTTTCACAGGAATTTTTGGAGTATTTAAAAAAAATGAACATTTAAACTTTTTTCAGAAAAAATTTATTTAGCTCCAATTTGTTTTATTTTACCAAGGGTAACAGGAGAAATTGGACCCCAAAAGTTGTTGTACAATTTGTCCTCAGTACGCTGATACCCCATATGTGGGGGTAAACCATTGTTTTGGCGCATGGCAGAGCTCGGAAGGGAAGGAGCGCCGTTTGATTTTTCAATGCAAAATTGACTGGAATTGAGATGGGACGCCATGTAACGTTTGGAGAGCCCCTGATGTGCCTAAACATTGAAACCCCCCACAAGTGACACCATTTTGGAAAGTAGACCCACTAAGGAACTTATCTAGATGTGTGGTGAAAACTTTGACCCACCAAGTGCTTCACAGAAGTTTATAATGTAGAGCCGTAAAAATAAAAAATCATATTTTTTCACAAAAATTATATTTTCGCCCCAGATTTTTTATTTTCCCAAAGGTAACAGAAAAAATAGTAGCACAAAAGTTGTCCAATTTGTACTGAGTACGCTGATACCCCAAATGTGGGGGTAAACCACTGTTTGGGTGCATGGCAGAGCTCGGAAGGGAAGGAGCGCCATTTGACTTTCCAATGCAAAATTGACTGGAATTGAGATGGGACACCATGTCGCTTTTGGAGAGCCCCTGATTTGGCTAAACATTGAAACCCCCCACAAGTGACACCATTTTGGAAAGTAGACTCCCTAAGGAACTTATCTAGATGAGTGGTGAGCACTTTGAACACCCAAGTGTTTCACTACAGTTTATAATGCAAAGCCGTGAAAATAAAAATTCTTTTTTTCCCACAAAGATTATTTTTTAGCCCCCAGTTTTGTATTTTCCCAAGGGTAACAGGAGAAATTGGACCCTAAAAGTTCTTGTCCAATTTGTCCTGAGTGCGCTGATATCCCATGTGTGGGAGAAAACTGTTTGGGCACATGGCAGAGCTTGGAAGGGAAGGACCTAACTGTAGCCCCAACCCTAGCCCTAACTGTTGCCCGAAACCTAACTGTAGCCCCAACCCTAACCCTAACTGTATCACCAACCCTTACTGTAGCCCCAACCCTAACTTTAGCCTCAACCCTAACCCTAACTTTAGCCCCAACCCTAGCCCTAACCCTAGCCCTAACCCTAACCCTAAAGGGAAAATGGAAATAAATACATTTTATTAAATGTTATTATTTTTCCCTAACTAAGGGGTTTTAAAGGGGGGTTTGATTTACTTTTATAGAGGTTTTTTAGCGGATTTTTATGATTGGCAGTCGTCACACACTAAAAGATGCTTTTTATTGCAAAAAATAGTTTTTGCATCTCCACATTTTGAGAGCTATAATTTTTCCACATTTTGGTCCACAGTGTCATGTGAGGTCTTGTTTTTTGTGGGACGAGTTGCCGTTTTTATTGGTACTGTTTTCGGGAAGATGACATTTTTTGATCGCTTTTTATTCCGATTTTTGTGAGGCAGAATGAACAAAAACCAGCAACTTGTGAATTTCTTTTGAGGGGGGCGTTTATACCGTTCCACGTTTGATAAAATTGATAAAGCAGTTTTATTCTTCGGGTCAGTACGATTACAGCGATATCTCATTTATATCATTTTTTTATGTTTTGGCGCTTTTATACGATAAAATCTATTAAATATAAAAAATAATTATTTTTGCATTGCTTTATTCTGAGGACTATAACTTTTTTATTTTTTCGCTGATGATGCTATATGGCAGCTCGTTTTTTGCGGGACAAGATGACGTTTTCAGCGGTTCCATGGTTATTTATATCCATCATTTTGATCGCGTGTTATTCCACTTTTTGTTTGGCAGTATGATAATAAAGCATTGTTTTTTGCCTCTTTTTTTTTTACGGTGATCACTGAAGGGGTTAACTAGTGGGACGGTTTTAAAGGTCGGGTCATTACGGATGCGTCGATACTAAATATGTGTACTTTTATTGCTTTTTTTTTATTTAGACAAAGAAATATATTTATTGGAACAATATATATATATATATATATTTTTTTTTTCTTTATTTAGGATTTTTTTTTTTTACACTTGTAAATATTTTTTTTTTACTTTGTAACATTGCCCCAGCGGGGAACATCATGTTACAGTGACAGATTGCTGATCTGACACTTTGTAGTGCACTGTGTCAGATCAGCGATCTGACAGGCACTGCAGGGACGCTTGCCGGCACCTGCTCTGAGCAAGGAAGGAGGAGGTAGGAGACCCTCGGAGCAACACGATCACATCACGTTGCTCCCAGGGTCTCAGGGAAGCACGCAGGGAGCCCCCTCCCTGCGCGATGCTTCCCTGTGCTGCCGGAACGCTGCGATCATCTTTGATCGCAGTGTGTCCGGGGTTAATGTGCCAGGAGTGGTCCGTGACCGCTCCTGGCACATAGTGCCAGATGTCAGCTGTAATAATCAGCTGACACCCGGCGGCGATCGGCCACACTCCACCCGTGAGCGCGGCCGATCGCCTATGACGTATTATTCCATCCATGGGAAGTAGGGCCCACCCCACATAGACGGAATAGTACGTCTAATGACAGAAAGGGGTTAAAGGGATTCTGTCACCAGGCTTTGCTTCCTCCTCTGAGATTAGCATGATGTATACTAAGAGACCTTGATTCCAACGATGTATCACTTAGTTTACTGGGTGCAGCGGTTCTGATACAATCAGAGTTTTTGATGTAGCATGTAACAGAGCTAAGGAATGTAACCCCGCCCCACCACAGCTAACCCCGCACACTCCACAGCTTTCTGTGTACATTGTCTATTGACAATGAGCTGATTATCGGAAGAGGACAACGACTCACAGCAGCACCAGTCCTGGCAGTGATAATGTCCTGATGATAAAACCTTCATTGTTTTATCACTGAATATAGAGTTTTATCCTGTACCTCATGTTGTCCTCAGATTACATAGTAAAACCTGCTGACCATTCCTTTTAACCCCTTTCTGACCTCGGACGAGATAGTACGTCCGAGGTCAGAACCCCCGCTTTGATGCAGGGCTCCGGCGGTGAGCCCGCATCAAAGCCAGGACATGTCAGCTGTTTTGAACAGCTGATATGTGCCCGCAATAGGCGCGGGCAGAATCGCGATCTGCCCGCGCCTATTAACTAGTTAAATGCAGCTGTCAAACGCTGACAGCGGCATTTAACCGGCGCTTCCTATGGAGGCTATTGAAGCATGGCAAAAGTTAAAAAAAAAGTTAAAAAAAATGTGAAAAAAATTTAAAAAATGTAAAAGTTTAAATCACCCCCCTTTTGCCCCATTCAAAATAAATCAATAAAAAAAAATCAAACCTACACATATTTGGTATGGCCGCATTCAGAATCACCCGATCTATCAATAAAAAAAAGCATTAGCCTGATCGCTAAACAGCGTAGCGAGAAAAAAATTAGAAACGCCAGAATTACTTTTTTTGGTCGCCGCGACATTGCATTAAAATGCAATAACGGGCGATCAAAAGAATGTATCTGCACCGAAACGGTATGATTAAAAACGCTAGCTTGGCACGCAAAAAATAAGCCCTCATCCGACCCCAGATCATGAAAAAGATGGAGACGCTACAGATATCAGAAAATGGCGCAATTTTTTTTTTAAGCAAAGTTTGGAAATTTTTTTCACTACTTAGATAAAAAATAACCTAGTCATGTTAGGTGTCTATGAACTCATAATGACCTGGAGAATCATAATGGCAGGTCAGTTTTAGCATTTAGTGAACCTAGCAAAAAAGCCAAACACAAAACTAGTTGGGACTGCACTTTTTTTGTAATTTCATCGCACTTGGAATTTTTTTCCTGTTTTCTAGTACACGACTTGCTAAAACCAATGATGTCGTTCAAAAGTACAACTCGTCCCGCAAAAAAAAAGCTCTCACGTGGCCATATTGATGGAAAAGTAAAAAAGTTATGGCTCTGGGAAGGAGGGGAGCGAAAAACAAACACGGAAAAACGGAAAATCCCAAGGTCATGAAGGGGTTAACTATTGTTTACGAAATAGAAATATATTTAGTTTATTAACATGGACGTTTCACTATTTTAGAACTGGGTTCTTACAGTGTGATACACTGAGTATTATCAATAAAGCATTTTCTATTACCCATGATGACATTGACTAACTAAACAATCTCATCCTACAAAAACCATTTAGAGTCTGATTCATTATTGTATTTGTAAGATTTTTTCATCCAGTTGTTGGTATTTTCTTCGCTTTTTTATCTGCGCCTTATTCACCTTCTAATTTGCACCCTTTTTAAAGTTTCTTTTACGTACATTCACTAGTGATGAGTGGATCTGTTGAAACTATAATTAGTCAAATTTTACCAAAAAATAATATTCACAGAGAATAAATTTGCAAAAATCTCAATAATGAAAAGCTTGTAACTGCTTGGAAAATACATGTGGGGGAAAGGAGAGAAAAAGAAAAACAGTAGACTGTAAGAGCTTACACTCTGTAAGAGAAAGAAAACATCACTGACCATAAGAGCTTACACTTTACAAAACTGTAATAGCTTATACTCTACAGTAGGGACAACGGGAGCAAGGGAGCGCGAGAGGGAGAAAAGGAGAGGGAGACGAAGAGAGAGGGAGAGAGAAGGAGGGAGAGGGAGAAAGGTTCTCTTTCTCCTGTGAAGCTTACACTCTCCAGGAGAAAAAGACTTCTCCAGGAACTTTGTATGGCAGAATCATTCTCCATCTGCAAACTGTGCTCTGCTGCGAACCGCTGATCTCTGATGGCTCAGGTACTGACCATCACTGTCAAGTACACTGTATGATAATCCGTAAGATGTCTTAGCTGCAGGGCATTATGGTCAAGGCCGAGCGGCAGCTCAGAATGACATTAGCCCACTCTGATGCTTCAGTAGTGTGGGAAATGCGAACAAATAGGAAATCGGACTTGAATTTGATACTCTGCAGATCAACCTACTCATCACTAGGGTTTACCTGTGTCTTTTTGTTTGATATTGTGGATGTGTTTTGCAGTTTCCAGATGTTTTTGGCTGATTCATCAATCACGACTTTAGAAAGTCACAAAAAAACAGCATATTTCAGATTGGATAGTCTCATGCATGAAAAAAACAGCACTAAATGATGGTCAAATAAACAATAACTTTCCCTATTCAGGCCTAAAGAAAAGCCCTTCCTTGTAGCAGAAGTTGTCACTCTAAATATATAAAGGATGAGGAGTCCCTGCTCAAATGTCAGTTAGCACTGAAAGTGCCCTCCTAGACCTAGTAGAGCAGAAGTGCCAATTCTAGGTTACTAACACGGTATGTCTAATCCGTCACATTCCACAATAGCAACCCATAAATATTACTTCAATAACATGTCTCTACAAAACAGATGAGGACAATGATTCCTCAGTAACAGATAGATTTATCTCATAAATCCATATTTATCTATCCGACCCGACATATTTCGGCTGTTGGAAGTTCATCAGGGAATATGTGAAAATGACCTGTAGCCAAGAGCTACATAGTTACATAGTTACATAGTTATTAAGGTTGAAGGAAGACTTTAAGTCCATCTAGTTCAACCCATAGCCTAGCATGCCCTAACATGTTGATCCAGGGGAAGGCAAAAAAAACCCATGTGGTAAGAGTAAGCTCCATCATGGGGAAAAAAATTCCTTCCCGACCCCACATACGGCAATCAGACTAGTTCCCTGGATCAACGCCTTATCAAGGAATCTAATATATATACCCTGTAATATTATACTTTTCCAGAAAGGTATCCAGTCCCCTCTTAAATTGAAGCAATGAGTCACTCATTACAACATCATACGGCAGAGAGTTCCATAGTCTCACTGCTCTTACAGTAAAGAATCCGCGTCTGTTATTATGCTTAAACCTTTTTTCCTCCAGACGTAGAGGATGCCCCCTTGTCCCTGTCACCGGTCTATGATTAAAAAGATCATCAGAAAGGTCTTTGTACTGTCCCCTCATATATTTTTATACATTAACATAAGATCACCCCTTAGTCTTCGTTTTTTCCAAACTAAATAGCCCCAAGTGTAATAACCTATCTTGGTATGGCAGACCCCCCAGTCCTCTAATAACCTTGGTTGCTCTTCTCTGCACCCGCTCCAGTTCAGCTATGTCTTTCTTATACACTGGAGACCAGAACTGTGCACAGTATTCTAAGTGTGGTCGCACTAGTGACTTGTATAGAGGTAAAATAATGTTCTCCTCATGAGCATCTATGCCTCTTTTAATACATTCCATTATTTTATTTGCCTTTGTAGCAGCTGCCTGACACTGGCCACTGAATATGAGTTTGTCATCCACCCATACACCCAGGTCTTTTTCATTGACGGTTTTGCCCAGAGTTTTAGAATTAAGCACATAGTTATACATCTTATTACTTCTACCCAAGTGCATGACCTTACATTTATCCCCATTAAAGCTCATTTGCCATTTATCAGCCCAAGCTTCTAGCTTACATAAATAAGCCTGTAATATAAAATTGTCCTCCCCTGTATTGATTACCCTGCAGAGTTTAGTGTCATCTGCAAATATTGAAATTCTACTCTGAATGCCCCCTACAAGGTCATTAATAAATATGTTAAAAAGAAGAGGGCCCAATACTGACCCCTGTGGTACCCCACTACTAATCGTGACCCAGTCCGTGTGTGCTCCATTAATAACCACCCTTTGTTTCCTATCCCTGAGCCAACTCTCAACACACTTGCACATATTTTCCCCTATCCCCATTATTCTCATTTTATGTATCAACCTTTTGTGTGGCACCGTATCAAAAGCATTTGAAAAGTCCATATACACTACATCTACTGGGTTCCCTTGGTCCAGACCGGAACTTACCTCTTCATAGAAGCTGATCAAATTAGTCTGACATGATCGGTCCCTAGTAAACCCGTGCTGATACTGGGTCATGAGGTTATTCCTCTTCAGATACTCCAGTATAGTATCCCTTAGAATGCCCTCCAGGATTTTACCCACAGAAGAGGTTAAACTTACTGGCCTATAATTTCCGAGTTCAGTTTTTGTCCCCTTTTTGAATATTGGCACCACATTTGCTATACGCCAGTCCTGTGGTACAGACCCTGTTATTATGGACTCTTTAAAGATTAAAAATAATGGTCTATCAATGACTGTACTTAATTCCTGCAGTACTCGGGGGTGTATCCCATCTGGGCCCGGAGATTTGTCAATTTTTGTGAATTTTAGACGCCGCCGTACTTCCTGCTGGGTTAAGCAGGTAACCTTAAATTCGGAATTATTATCACTAGTCATATTGGCTGCCATGGGATTTTCTTTTGTAAATACTGATGAAAAAAAGTCATTTAGCATATTGGCCTTTTCCTCATCCTCATCCACCATTTCACCCAGACTATTTTTAAGGGGGCCAACACTATCATTTTTTAGTTTCTTACTATTTATGTAGTTAAAGAATATTTTGGGGTTATTTTTGCTCTCCCTAGCAATGAGTCTCTCTGTCTCAATCTTTGCTGCCTTGATTTGCTTTTTACATAATTTATTTAATTTTTTGTATTTATTTAATGCCTCCTCACTACCTACTTCCTTTAATTCTTTAAATGCTTTCTTTTTGTCCCTTATTGCGCCCCTTACAGCTCTATTTAGCCATATTGGTTTCCTCCTATTTCTACTATGTTTATTCCCATACGGAATATACTGTGCACAGGTCCTATCCAGGATGCTAATAAATGTCTCCCACTTTCTTTGTGTACTTTTATGTCTCAGGATATCGTCCCAGTTAATTGCACCAAGATCCTCTCTCATCCGTTGGAAATTTGCCCTCCTGAAGTTTAGTGTCTTTGTCACCCCTCTACTACACATCTTATTAAAGGAGACATGAAAACTTATTATTTTGTGATCACTATTCCCCAAGTGACCCCCAACCCTTATATTTGATATGCGGTCTGGCCTGTTGGTTAGTATTAGGTCTAGCAGTGCCCCCCTGCTTGTTGGGTCCTGAACCAGTTGTGAAAGGTAATTGTCTCTCATAGTTGTCAAAAACCGATTACCTTTACTGGAACTGCAGGTTTCTGTTCCCCAATCTATTTCAGGGTAGTTGAAGTCCCCCATAATAATGACTTCTCCTTGAGTCGCAGCTTCATCTATTTGCTTTACAAGGATATTCTCCATTGCTTCCATTATTTTTGGAGATTTATAACAAACCCCTATCAGTAATTTATTATTTTTTCCCCCTCCCCTTATCTCCACCCACAGGGACTCTACATTTTCATTAGATTCACCTATATTATCACGCAGGATGGGTTTTAAGGTCGATTTTACATACAGACACACCCCACCCCCTCGCTTATCTGTACGGTCATTTCTGAAAAGGCTATAGCCCTGCAAGTTAACAGCCCAGTCATGGCTCTCATCCAGCCATGTTTCAGATATCCCCACCATGTCATAATTATGTTCCAACAACATTAGTTCTAATTCATCCATTTTGTTGGCGAGGCTTCTGGCATTAGTATACATGCACTTTATGTTCCTCTCTGTACCTCTATTCTTTCTTAAATTACTAACTGTTCTAACCCCACCCCCCATGCCACCGCCACCCCCAACTTCCTTATTTGTGCCCAGTAGGGTTGAGCGAAACGGGTCGATCATTTTCAAAAGTCGCCGACTTTTGGCTAAGTCGGCGTCTCATGAAACCCGATCCGACCCCTGTGCTTGTCGGCCATGCGGTACGCGACTTTCGCGCCAAAGTCGCGTTTCAATGACGCGAAAAGCGCCATTTCTCAGCCAATGAAGGTGAACGCAGAGTGTGGGCAGCGTGATGACATAGATCCTGGTCCCCACCATCTTAGAGAAGGGCATTGCAGTGATTGGCTTGCTGTCTGCGGCGTCACAGGGGCTATAAAGGGGCGTTCCCGCCGACCGCCATCTTACTGCTGCTGATCTGAGCTTAGGGACAGGTTGCTGCCGCTTCGTCAGAAGCAGGGAGAGCGTTAGGCAGGGTCCACTAACCACCAAACCGCTTGTGCTGCAGCGATTTCCACTGTCCAACACCACCTTCGGTGTGCAGGGACTGTGGAAGCTATTTTTTTTTTTTTTTCCCCTCAGCGCTGTAGCTCATTGGGCTGCCCTAGAAGGCTCCGTGATAGCTGTATTGCTGTGTGTACGCCACTGTGGAAACCAACTGCTTTTTTCAAAGCACATATCCTCTTGTTCCTTCCTTTCTGCACAGCTATCTTTTTTGTTTGTCCACACTTTTTATTTAATTTGTGCATCAGTCCACTCCTATTGCTGCCTGCCATACCTGGCTTAGATTACTGCAGGGAGATAGTAATTGTAGGACAGTCCCTGTTTTTTTTTTGTTTTTTTTGTGGGAGATTAAGATTGGCATTTCTGCTACAGTGCCATCCCTGTGTGTGCCATCTCTCACTGAGTGGGCCATAGAAAGCCTATTTATTTTTTCCGTGATTTGTGTTCTAAATTCTACCTCAACACAAAAACACTACATCAATCAGTGGGAGAAAAATATTGGCCTCAGTCAGGGCTTGTGTGCCACTGCTGTGTGTGCTATCTCTCATTCAGTGGGCTATAGAAAGCCTATTTTTTTTTTTTTAATATTATTTGGTTTCTAAAGTCTCCCTGAAAAAAAAAAAAAAACCTAAAAAAACAGTGGGAGAGTAATATTGCCCTTTCAGCTTGTGTGCCAGTCTTGACTCCTGGGTGTGCCACCTCTCTCTCTCATTCAGTGGGCCATAGAAAGGCTATTTTTTATTTTGGTTTTTTTAATATTATTTGGTTTCTAAAGTCTCCCTGAAAAAAAAAAAAAAAACATAAAAAAACAGTGGGAGAGTAATATTGCCCTTTCAGCTTGTGTGCCAGTCTTGACTCCTGGGTGTGCCACCTCTCTCCCTCTCATTCAGTGGGCCATAGAAAGCCTATTTATTTATTTTTTTAAATATTATTGGGTTTCTAAAGTCTCCCTTAAAAAACAAAAAATACATAAAAAAACAGTGGGAGAGTAATATTGCCCTTTCAGCTTGTGTGCCAGTCTTGACTCCTGGGTGTGCCACCTCTCTCTCTCATTCAGTGGGCCATAGAAAGGCTATTTTTTTTTTTGGTTTTTTTAATATTATTTGGTTTCTAAAGTCTCCCTGAAAAAAAAAAAAAAACATAAAAAAACAGTGGGAGAGTAATATTGCCCTTTCAGCTTGTGTGCCAGTCTTGACTCCTGGGTGTGCCACCTCTCTCCCTCTCATTCAGTGGGCCATAGAAAGCCTATTTATTTATTTTTTTTAAATATTATTGGGTTTCTAAAGTCTCCCTTAAAAAACAAAAAATACATAAAAAAACAGTGGGAGAGTAATATTGCCCTTTCAGCTTGTGTGCCAGTCTTGACTCCTGGGTGTGCCACCTCTCTCTCATTCAGTGGGCCATAGAAAGCATTTTTTTTTTTTTCCTTGATTTGTGTTCTAAAATCTACCTCAACACAAAAACACTACATCAATCAGTGGGAGAAAAATATTGGCCTCAGTCAGGGCTTGTGTGCCACTGCTGTGTGTGCTATCTCTCATTCAGTGGGCTATAGAAAGCCTATTTATTTATTTATTTTTTTTCTTATTATTTGGTTTCTAAAGTCTCCCTGAAAAAAAAAAAAAAACATAAAAAAACAGTGGGAGAGTAATATTGCCCTTTCAGCTTGTGTGCCAGTCTTGACTCCTGGGTGTGCCACCTCTCTCCCTCTCATTCAGTGGGCCATAGAAAGCCTATTTATTTATTTTTTTAAATATTATTGGGTTTCTAAAGTCTCCCTTAAAAAACCAAAAATACATAAAAAAACAGTGGGAGAGTAATATTGCCCTTTCACCTTGTGTGCCAGTCTTGACTCCTGGGTGTGCCACCTCTCTCTCATTCAGTGGGCCATAGAAAGCATTTTTTTTTTTTTCCTTGATTTGTGTTCTAAAATCTACCTCAACACAAAAACACTACATCAATCAGTGGGAGAAAAATATTGGCCTCAGTCAGGGCTTGTGTGCCACTGCTGTGTGTGCTATCTCTCATTCAGTGGGCTATAGAAAGCCTATTTATTTATTTATTTTTTTTCTTATTATTTGGTTTCTAAAGTCTCCCTGAAAAAAAAAAAAAATAAGTAAAAAAACAGTGGGAGAGTAATATTGCCCTTTCAGCTTGTGTGCCAGTCTTGACTCCTGGGTGTGCCACCTCTCTCTCTCATTCAGTGGGCTATAGAAAGCCTATTTTTTTTTTTTTTTTTTTTTAATATTATTTGGTTTCTAAAGTCTCCCTGAAATAAAATAAAAACTTAAAAAAACAGTGGGAGAGTAATATTGCCCTTTCAGCTTGTGCGCCAGTCTTGACTCCTGGGTGTGCCACCTCTCTCTCTCTAATTGTGGGCCATAGAAAGCCTTTTTTTTTTTTTTTTTTTTTAATATTATTTGGTTTCTAAAGTCTCCCTGAGAAAAAAAAAAAAATAAATTAGGTGGGAGATTAATATTGACATTAGTGCTTGAATGACAGTCCTGCGTGTGTGTCATCTCTGTGATTTTGTGCCACAGAAAACAGAGTGTGTAACATTGTGCCTGATTTTCCTTGTGGTCTCACCAACCTGTTAAGGGATATTGAAATCATACTGAAGTTATAGCTCACCGTGTAAGTTGTTTGACAGCAACAAATAAAGTTACTTTGGTTAAGATTTTAAAACAATGAGGAAGTCTGGTGCAAGAGGTCGTCGTGGGCGTTCATTGTCAGCTGGTAATGATGGTAGTGGTAGTGGAGCATCAGGTGGTCGTGGGGATAAAAATATTCCACCTAAGTCTGGAGCTGTGGAGCCAGTTTCGTCGTCAGGCTACACAAGGCCTCGAACGCTCTCTTTTCTGGGAGTAGGAAAACCGCTTTTAAAGGCGGAGCAGCAACAGCAAGTTTTGGCTTACATTGCAGACTCAGCCTCTAGCTCTTTTGCCTCCTCTTCCGAAACTGGTAAATGTAAAAGCAGCGCGTCGCTTGTGGATGTTCACGGTCAGGGACAAGTCGCTTCCTTGTCCTCCTCAGCAAAAACTACAACAAGAGAGAAGGATGCAGCAGGCGACACAACGGGTCACTCCATGGAGCTCTTTACACATACCGTCCCTGGCTTAGAAAGTGAAACATTTAACAGGCCATGCCCATTACAAGTATATTCTGACATGGAGTGCACTGATGCACAGCCACAGCCAGAGTACTATGCTGCTCCTTTGACTCAGACCACCACATTGCCCTCTCAGGGTACAGATCCACAATCAGACCCTGATGAGACTATGTTGCCCCGCCACGAACGCTATACCACCGACCGACACAGTGACACAGACGAAGTTGCACACGAGCTCGAAGAGGAGGTAATAGATGACCCAGTTATTGACCCCGATTGGCAGCCATTGGGGGAACAGGGTGCAGGCGGCAGTAGTTCAGAAGCGGAGGTGGAGGAGGGGCCGCAGCAGGCATCAACATCGCAACAGGTTCCATCTGCCGGGCCCGTATCTGGCCCAAAACGCGTGTCAAAGCCAAAACCTGTTGGAGCACAGCGTTGCCATCCGGTTAAAGCTCAGTCTGCAATCCCTGAAAAGGGATCCGAGTCTAGGAAGAGTGCAGTCTGGCATTTTTTTAAACAACATCCAACTGATCAGCGCAAAGTCATCTGTCAAAAATGTTCAACTAGCTTAAGCAGAGGTCAGAATCTGAAAAGTCTAAATACTAGTTGCATGCATAGACACTTAACCACCATGCATTTTCAAGCCTGGACTAACTACCAAACGTCCCTCAAGGTTGTAGCACCCTCGGCCAATGAAGCTAGTCAGCAACGCAACATCCCTTCCGTCACTGTAAGGCCACCATTTTCCGCACCACCGGCAGTATCTGTGCAGGTTTCTTTGCCAGCCAAAAGCAGTCAGGGTCAGGGAATCACCAGTTTTGTAGGAGGAAATATTGCATCTAGGGCACCGGCGGAAACAATACCGTCTCCAACCGTCTCTCAGTCTGCCATGTACACCGGCACACCCGAAAGTTCCACGATATCCAGCTCTCCAGTCCAGCTCACCCTACATGAGACTCTGGTTAGAAAAAGGAAGTACTTATCCTCGCATCCGCGTACACAGTGTTTTAACGCCCACATAGCTAGACTAATCTCGTTAGAGATGATGCCCTACCGGTTAGTTGAAAGCGAAGCTTTCAAAGCCCTGATGGAGTACGCTGAACCACGATACGAGCTACCCAGTCGACACTTTTTTTCCAGAAAAGCCATCCCAGCCCTGCACCAGCATGTTAAACAGCGCATCGTCCATGCACTCAGGCAATCTGTGAGTACAAAGGTGCACCTGACTACAGATGCATGGACCAGTAGGCATGGCCAGGGACGTTATGTGTCCATCACGGCACACTGGGTGAATGTGGTGGATGCAGGGTCCACAGGCGACATCAATTTAGGGACAGTTGTGCCTAGCCCACGGTCTAGGAAACAGTTGGCTGTAGGCGTTCGCACCCCCTCCTCCTCCTCCTCCTCGTCCTCCTGCAGAAGCTACAGCTCTTCCACAGAACGCAGTCTGCCAACCACTCCATCGGCAGATGACACTGTTGCACACCAGTTGTCCCATTATGGGCCAGCTACTGCCAAGCGTCAGCAGGCTGTATTGGCTATGAAGTGCTTGGGCGACAACAGACACACCGCGGAAGTTCTGTCCGAGTTCTTGCAACAAGAAACGCAGTCGTGGCTGGGCACAGTAGATCTTGAGGCAGGCAAGGTAGTGAGTGATAACGGAAGGAATTTCATGGCTGCCATCTCCCTTTCCCAACTGAAACACATTCCTTGCCTGGCTCACACCTTAAACCTGGTGGTGCAGTGCTTATTGAAAACTTATCCTGGGTTCTCCGACCTGCTCCTCAAAGTGCGTGCACTTTGCTCACATATCCGACGTTCGCCTGTACACGCCAGCCGTATGCAGACCTATCAGCGGTCTTTGAACCTTCCCCAGCATCGCCTAATCATAGACGTTGCAACAAGGTGGAACTCAACACTGCACATGCTTCAGAGACTGTGCGAACAGAGGCGTGCTGTTATTTATTTGTGGGAGGATACACGGGCAGGCAGTAGGATGGCAGACATGGAGTTGTCAGGTGTGCAGTGGTCTAAGATACAAGACATGTGTCAAGTCCTTCAGTGTTTTGAGGAATGCACACGGCTGGTTAGTGCAGACAACGCCATAATAAGCATGAGCATCCCCCTAATGCGTCTGCTGATGCAAAGTTTGACGCACATAAAGGAGCAGGCGTCTGCACCAGAGGAAGAGGAAAGCCTTGATGACAGTCAGCCATTGTCTGGTCAGGGCAGTGTACAGGACGAGGTAGCGGGCGAAGAGGAGGTGGAGGACGAGGAGGATGATGGGGATGAGTATATTTTTAATGCCGAACCTTTCCCGGGGGCACAGGAAATTGGTTGCGTGTCACGGCCGGGTTCTGGTTTTTTGAGGGACACAAGTGACGTAGATTTGCCTGCAACTGCCCCTCAACCAATCACAACCGGAGATTTGACAACTGGAACTTTGGCCCACATGGCGGATTATGCCTTACGTATCCTAAAAAGGGACACACGCATTACGAAAATGATGAACGATGACGATTACTGGTTGGCCTGCCTCCTTGATCCACGCTATAAAGGCAAATTGCAAAATATTATGCCACATGAGAACTTGGAACTAATATTAGCAACCAAACAATCAACTCTTGTTGACCGTTTGCTTCAGGCATTCCCAGCACACAGCGCACGTGATCGTTCTCACACGAGCTCCAGGGGGCAGCAGACTAGGAGTGTTAGGGGTGCACACATCAGAAGTGGCGTTGGACAGAGGGGTTTTCTGACCAGGTTGTGGAGTGATTTTGCTATGACCGTAGACAGGACAGGTACTGCTGCATCAATTGAAAGTGACAGGAGACAACATTTGTCCAGTATGGTTACTAACTATTTTTCATCCCTTATCGATGTTCTCCCTCAACCGTCATTCCCATTAGATTACTGGGCCTCCAAATTAGACACCTGGCCAGAATTGGCAGAATATGCATTGCAGGAGCTTGCTTGCCCGGCAGCAAGTGTCCTATCAGAAAGAGTATTCAGTGCTGCAGGTTCAATATTAACCGAAAAAAGGACTCGTCTAGCTACCCAAAATGTTGACGATCTAACATTCATTAAAATGAACCACAACTGGATTTCGAAATCTTTTGCCCCACCTTGCCCGGCCGACACCTAGCTTTCCTATGAAAGGCTCTTGCCTGTGAATTACTTTTCTAATGTCTAATTTGCTGCAGCTGATTGTACAGCATACGACATGTTTACACCTCCCTAAATGGCCAAACTCCCCACACGGGGCCGTGGTATCGTGACTTGGCGCAAGCACCCGTGAGACTGCTGTTTGTCTGAAGAGGTGGGTGTGCTCGCTTTTGGTCGACGGCATTGCTACTGGGTCCCTCATAGTACAATGTAGTGTCTCTGGCGGTGGTGGTGCGCACCCAACGTCAGACACACCGTTGTAACATGAGGGGCCCTGGGGCGGTCCCGCCGGCCTCTAGAGAGTTCCCCCCTACCCCAGCTCAAAATGTGCTCTACCACATGCAAAATTATGTCGCACAGCTCCACCAATCTTTAGTCTATTCGCTGACATCATTCAATGTCTGGCACTGACAATACAAATTTGTAGACATCTATGATGCAACTTAAAGTAGTCTGTGTCTGTGTCCTATATTGGCACCATTAAATAGTTACTGCCAAATTACTATGTCAGAAACTCAGCAGATGAGCCCACCCCTGTACCTAAGTATGCCACCTTTTTTTTTGTTTTGGTTGTTTTGCGAGACATTAACATCTATTTATATTTTGGGAGTACTGGGACAGACACTCCTTGCACTACTCCTCCACTCACCACCAAGCTGCCCGTGTATCCATGTAACCGCTGTAAAACTGCCATGAGCCTATTGTTTGTTATTTTAGGCCTTTGAAGCCTGTCTGCGGTCCCTCCTTCCACTAGTCCTCCACTGACCAGACCACTGCTGCCCGTGTACCCCTGGAACCAATTATAAAGTGCCTACAGCCAGCCCATTTTTTTATGTTAGGCCTTTGAAGCCTGTCTGCGGTCCCTCCTTCCACTAGTCCTCCACTGACCAGACCACTGCTGCCCGTGTACCCCTGGAACCAATTATAAAGTGCCTACAGCCAGCCCATTTTTTTATGTTAGGCCTTTGAAGCCTGTCTGTGGTCCCTCCTTCCACTAGTCCTCCACTGACCAGACCACTGCTGCCCGTGTACCCCTGGAACCAATTATAAAGTGCCTACAGCCAGCCCATTTTTTTATGTTAGGCCTTTGAAGCCTGTCTGCGGTCCCTCCTTCCACTAGTCCTCCACTGGCCAGACCACTGCTGCCCGTGTACCCCTGGAACCAATTATAAAGTGCCTACAGCCAGCCCATTTTTTTATGTTAGGCCTTTGAAGCCTGTCTGCGGTCCCTCCTTCCACTAGTCCTCCACTGGCCAGACCACTGCTGCCCGTGTACCCCTGGAACCAATTATAAAGTGCCTACAGCCAGCCCATTTTCTTATGTTAGGCCTTTGAAGCCTGTCTGCGGTCCCTACTTTAAATACTCCTCCACTGACCACCAAGCTGCCTGCCCGTGTATCCATGTAACCGCTGTAAAACTGCCATGAGCCTATTGTTTGTTATGTTAGGCCTTTGATAGCCTGTCTGCGGTCCCTACTTTAAATACTCCTCCACTCACCACCAAGCTGCCTGCCCGTCTATCCATGTAACCGCTGTAAAACTGCAATGAGCCTATTGTTTGTTATTTTAGGCCTTTGATAGCCTGTCTGCGGCCCCTACTTGCAATACTCCTCCACTGACCACAATGCTGCCTGGAGTGCCTGCCTGTGTATCCATGTAACCGATGTAAAACTGCCATGACTGCCTACTGTTTGTTATTTTAGGCCTTTGATAGCCTGTCTGCGGCCCCTACTTGCAATACTCCTCCACTGACCACAATGCTGCCTGGAGTGCCTGCCTGTGTATCCATGTAACCGATGTAAAACTGCCATGACTGCCTACTGTTTGTTATTTTAGGCCTTTGATAGCCTGTCTGCGGCCCCTACTTGCAATACTCCTCCACTGACCACAATGCTGCCTGGAGTGCCTGCCTGTGTATCCATGTAACCGATGTAAAACTGCCATGACTGCCTACTGTTTGTTATTTTAGGCCTTTGATAGCCTGTCTGCGGCCCCTACTTGCAATACTCCTCCACTGACCACAATGCTGCCTGGAGTGCCTGCCTGTGTATCCATGTAACCGATGTAAAACTGCCATGACTGCCTACTGTTTGTTATTTTAGGCCTTTGATAGCCTGTCTGCGGCCCCTACTTGCAATACTCCTCCACTGACCACAATGCTGCCTGGAGTGCCTGCCTGTGTATCCATGTAACCGATGTAAAACTGCCATGACTGCCTACTGTTTGTTATTTTAGGCCTTTGATAGCCTGTCTGCGGCCCCTACTTGCAATACTCCTCCACTGACCACAATGCTGCCTGGAGTGCCTGCCTGTGTATCCATGTAACCGATGTAAAACTGCCATGACTGCCTACTGTTTTTTATTTTAGGCCTTTGATAGCCTGTCTGCAGCCCCTACTTGCAATACTCCTCCACTGACCACACCAATGCTGCCCGTGTACCCCTGGAACCTATTTAAAAGTTCATAGAGCCTAGTTATATATTTTATTTACTATTAATAAGGCCATGATGGACTACGCTGTACCACGCTACAAGCTAACCAGTCGACACTTCTTTTGCGAGAAAAGCCATCCCAACCCTCCACCAGCATGTAGAAGACCGCATTGTCCATGCACTCTGGCAATCTTTGAGTACAAAGGTGCACCTGACAACAGACGCATGGACCTGTAGGCATGGCCACGGAAGATTACGTGTCCATTACGGCGCAATGGGTTAATGTGGTGGATGCATGGTCCACAGGGGACAGCCTACTAAGTCTGTCTGCAGTCCCTAATTCAAATTGTCCTCCACTGTCTAAATCGGAGCTTCCACCTTCTGGCTTTCGGCCTATAGTATCAGAAATTAAACTGCATTTGGCCTTCAACTTTGGTTAGGGCCTACTAACGGCTTCTGCCCCTCCCTGGTGTTGCCCTCAACTAAATAAAGCTGAGCTTCAACCTTCTGCTCCAAATTACCATTTTAAAAAATGCAATAGGCTTTTCCGGCCTACTAAAGGTGTCTGTCTGTGTGCCCCTGCCTGGTGTTGTCCTCAACTAAATAAAGCTGAGCTTCAACCTTCTGCTCCAAATTACCATTTTAAAAAATGCAATAGGCTTTTCCGGCCTACTAAAGGTGTCTGTCTGTGTGCCCCTGCCTGGTGTTGTCCTCAACTAAATAAAGCTGAGCTTCAACCTTCTGCTCCAAATTACCATTTTAAAAAATGCAATAGGCTTTTCCGGCCTACTAAAGGTGTCTGTCTGTGTGCCCCTGCCTGGTGTTGTCCTCAACTAAATAAAGCTGAGCTTCAACCTTCTGCTCCAAATTACCATTTTAAAAAATGCAATAGGCTTTTCCGGCCTACTAAAGGTGTCTGTCTGTGTGCCCCTGCCTGGTGTTGTCCTCAACTAAATAAAGCTGAGCTTCAACCTTCCGGCTCTCATTAAGTGGTTTTAAAAAAAAAAAATGGTGGTTAGGGCCTACTAACGGCTTCTGCCCCTCCCTGGTGTTGCCCTCAACTAAATAAAGCTGAGCTTCAACCTTCTGCTCCAAATTACCATTTTAAAAAATGCAATAGGCTTTTCCGGCCTACTAAAGGTGTCTGTCTGTGTGCCCCTGCCTGGTGTTGTCCTCAACTAAATAAAGCTGAGCTTCAACCTTCTGCTCCAAATTACCATTTTAAAAAATGCAATAGGCTTTTCCGGCCTACTAAAGGTGTCTGTCTGTGTGCCCCTGCCTGGTGTTGTCCTCAACTAAATAAAGCTGAGCTTCAACCTTCTGCTCCAAATTACCATTTTAAAAAATGCAATAGGCTTTTCCGGCCTACTAAAGGTGTCTGTCTGTGTGCCCCTGCCTGGTGTTGTCCTCAACTAAATAAAGCTGAGCTTCAACCTTCTGCTCCAAATTACCATTTTAAAAAATGCAATAGGCTTTTCCGGCCTACTAAAGGTGTCTGTCTGTGTGCCCCTGCCTGGTGTTGTCATCAACTAAATAAAGCTGAGCTTCAACCTTCTGCTCCAAATTACCATTTTAAAAAATGCAATAGGCTTTTCCGGCCTACTAAAGGTGTCTGTCTGTGTGCCCCTGCCTGGTGTTGTCCTCAACTAAATAAAGCTGAGCTTCAACCTTCCGGCTCTCATTAAGTGGTTTTAAAAAAAAAAAATGGTGGTTAGGGCCTACTAACGGCTTCTGCCCCTCCCTGGTGTTGTCCTCAACTAAATAAAGCTGAGCTTCAACCTTCTGCTCCAAATTACCATTTTAAAAAATGCAATAGGCTTTTCCGGCCTACTAAAGGTGTCTGTCTGTGTGCCCCTGCCTGGTGTTGTCCTCAACTAAATAAAGCTGAGCTTCAACCTTCTGCTCCAAATTACCATTTTAAAAAATGCAATAGGCTTTTCCGGCCTACTAAAGGTGTCTGTCTGTGTGCCCCTGCCTGGTGTTGTCCTCAACTAAATAAAGCTGAGCTTCAACCTTCCGGCTCTCATTAAGTGGTTTTTAAAAAAAAAAATGGTGGTTAGGGCCTACTAACGGCTTCTGCCCCTCCCTGGTGTTGCCCTCAACTAAATAAAGCTGAGCTTCAACCTTCTGCTCCAAATTACCATTTTAAAAAATGCAATAGGCTTTTCCGGCCTACTAAAGGTGTCTGTCTGTGTGCCCCTGCCTGGTGTTGTCCTCAACTAAATAAAGCTGAGCTTCAACCTTCTGCTCCAAATTACCATTTTAAAAAATGCAATAGGCTTTTCCGGCCTACTAAAGGTGTCTGTCTGTGTGCCCCTGCCTGGTGTTGTCCTCAACTAAATAAAGCTGAGCTTCAACCTTCTGCTCCAAATTACCATTTTAAAAAATGCAATAGGCTTTTCCGGCCTACTAAAGGTGTCTGTCTGTGTGCCCCTGCCTGGTGTTGTCCTCAACTAAATAAAGCTGAGCTTCAACCTTCCGGCTCTCATTAAGTGGTTTTTAAAAAAAAAAATGGTGGTTAGGGCCTACTAACGGCTTCTGCCCCTCCCTGGTGTTGCCCTCAACTAAATAAAGCTGAGCTTCAACCTTCTGCTCCAAATTACCATTTTAAAAAATGCAATAGGCTTTTCCGGCCTACTAAAGGTGTCTGTCTGTGTGCCCCTGCCTGGTGTTGTCCTCAACTAAATAAAGCTGAGCTTCAACCTTCCGGCTCTCATTAAGTGGTTTTAAAAAAAAAAAATGGTGGTTAGGGCCTACTAACGGCTTCTGCCCCTCCCTGGTGTTGCCCTCAACTAAATAAAGCTGAGCTTCAACCTTCTGCTCCAAATTACCATTTTAAAAAATGCAATAGGCTTTTCCGGCCTACTAAAGGTGTCTGTCTGTGTGCCCCTGCCTGGTGTTGTCCTCAACTAAATAAAGCTGAGCTTCAACCTTCTGCTCCAAATTACCATTTTAAAAAATGCAATAGGCTTTTCCGGCCTACTAAAGGTGTCTGCCCCTCCCTGGTGTTGTCCTCAACTGAACAAAGCTGAGCTTCCACATTCTGGCTTTCGCCCTATACTATCAGATATTAAACTGCATTTGGCCTACTAGTGTGGTTAGGCCCTTGAAACAGTGTCTGCTGCTCTTGGGTTTGCTACTCCACTGAACAAAGCAATGCCGCCTGTTTAGTCCTGTTACCAATTTTGAACTGCATGTAGCCTACTTTATTCTTTGGCCCTATATCTGTTTCCTCCTCATCCTGCCCATTGCCCAGCCACTGCTAAATGAGTCTGCTGGTACATTGACCTAGACCACTACATTCCCCTTGTACTCTACACAGCCAGAATCTGACCCTGCTGAAAGTAAGGTTCCCCTTCCCGCATGTTATACCACCTTACACAGGGACAAAGAGGAAGGTGCAGATGAAAGTGCAGGTTCCTTCATCAGGTGGGGGGGCATACTCGTTGGCGACGTCACTGGCACAGGGCCCCTCAGAGTACGCAAAAGTGTCGCTGCTGGTGGGAGGCGCCCCCGCCATGCAAACACACCGCCGTACTTTGAGGGGCCCTGTGCCAGTGGCAATGCGAACGAGTGGGCCCCCCCCTGCTTGCTCAGGATCACAGCACTTGCAACGTTTAAATACTTTCCTTTCCCTGCAACACCGCCGTGACGTAGTCCGCATTTCCTGGGCCCACGAAAAACTTGAGCCAGCCCTACTCCCCCCACAACTTTCCCCCAATTCCCTATGCCCAACTATTATTATACAGTTAATTAAGATTGGCAAGCTTCAGAAACAAGAATGGATGTTTTTGGCATTAAAATGGGCACTGTAGGTGTTTTCCTGGCCTCCACTCACTGCCGACTATGCTTCCCCATTGACTTGCATTGGGTTTCGTGTTTCGGTCGATCCCCGACTTTTAGCGATAATCGGCCGACTGCACTCGACTCGACTCTGGACAAAATCGGGTTTCCCAAAACCCTACTCGATCTTAAAAAAATGAAAGTCGCTCAACCCTAGTGCCCAGGCCTCTATCTGCACTATCTTCCCCACCTATAAAATGAATACCCTCCCCCCCATTCCCTAGTTTAAACACTCCTCCAACCTTCTAACCATTTTCTCCCCCAGCACAGCTGACATTAAGTGCTGTATTGCCTCACCAGTTGGAAGGCGACATATGGATAATCACAGTGTACCACATTTACAGAGGATTTTTCAAAAAACTGAAAAGTATTTTCAATAAATTGTTAACATTTGTCACGGTCTGTTGCCATGGCAACCAGAACCATCGTATACAAATGTATACATCTCCGATTGAGTGCAATACTAGCTAAAAGAAATATCTGTGTCGCTAGCTCCTCCTAGTGGTGGCTTCATGCCTCTAGTGTAGCAGCATTTTGGGGGGAAATTCTGATTATTCTATGGGTTGAACTAGATGGACTTAAAGTCTTCCTTCAACCTTAATAACTATGTATTACAAAACCGTTTAGCACAGGGTTATGGACATCAAGAAAAATGCTGTAATTAATTTTAATAAAAACTTAGCACATTTCTCAGTAGACAATGAGACTATTGAGATCTTTGATTTTTCTGCGCACTGTGTGCCTTCCATATGTGGCTATTTATGTCGTATTAAACAGCTCCGTCGCCTTTATATCGTTCACTTCTCATCACCATCTATAACAGTACTAACTGTTCTTTCCTGTCACTGTGTTGGTATTTGATTAGTAACAGGAATGTGTTATAAATGAGATAATGCAGTTACACTATGGGAACAGAAAGTGAATGCACATTAAAATTAGTTTGCAGATGCATTAATTATATCAAGTGTCACTTTGTTTAAATAAATGTCAATCCATGATTAACGTGCTACAATACTACCAGGTTTACAGTTTTAGTTTCTAAAAAAAATTAAGAAACTAAATCTAAAAAGCTAAAACTTAAGCTTGCTAATCACTATACAATAATAATCACAACTTTTAACAATAACGAAGAAAAACATAGTAATTGCAATTCAAATGATTTACACATAAGTTTGCTATTATATTATAGAAAGCTGACAAAAAAGCCAGAATTACAGCTACCATGGATTTGCAAATATTTACATGATCGCTCAATTTTTGCATGTATTTATTCTTACATAACTTGATTCAATTTTTGGGAAATTTAGTTCAGGGTGAATCAATTCTTAGCAGATCCTGAGCCTGTAATTACCCTGGAAATAGTAAACTATCAATACTTCTATTTTTGAAGGCATTCCTACTTTATGGCATTTTTTTACACCTGCGTAAACTTTTGCATAGTATTGTATATATTAGTAAATGTAAATCATTTCCCCAGCGTAAGAGTACAGGGTGGGCCATTTATATCCATACACCTAAACAAAATGGGAATGGTTGGTGATATTAATTTCCTGTTTGTGGCACATTAGTATATGGGAGGGGGAAAACTTTTCAATATGGGTGGTGACCATGGTGGCCATTGTGAACTCAGCCATTTTGGATCCAACTTTATTTTTTCCAATGGGAAGAGGGTCATGTGACACATCAAACTTATTGAGAATTTCACAAGAAAAACAATGGTGTGCTTGGTTTTAACATAACTTTATTCTTTCATGAGTTATTTACAAGTTTATGACCACTTATAAAATGTGTTCAAAGTGCTGTCCATTGTGTTGGATTGTCAATGTAACCCTCTTCTCCCACTCTTGACACACAGATAGCAACATCGCAGAAGAAATGCTAGCACAGGCTTCCAGTATCTGTTGTTTCAGATGCTACACATCTCGTATCTTCACAGCATAGACAATTGCCTTCAGATGACCCCAAAGATAAAAGACTAAGGGGGTCAGATCGGGATACCTTGGTAGCCATTCAACTGGCCTATGATCACCAATTCACTGCTCGGACCTGACACCCATAATGTGGTGGTGCACCATCTTGCTGGAAAAACTCAGGGAACATGCCATCTTCAGTGCATAAAGAGGGCAACACATCATGATGTAGCAATTTCAGATATCCAGTGGCTTTGAGGTTTCCATTGATGAAGAATGGCCCCACTATCTTCGTACCCCATATGCCACACCATACCATCAATTTTTGTGTTTCAGCAGTCTTGGAGGGATCTATCCACTGTGGATTAGTGTCAGACCAATAGCAGTGGTTTTGTTTGTTAACTTCACCATTCACAAAAAAGTTTGCCTCATCACTGAACATAATGTTCTGTGTAAACAGAGGGTTCTGTTCCAATTTTTGTTTAGCCCATTCTGCAAATTCAGAGCGCCGATCTGGGTCATCCTCGTTGAGATACTGCAGCAGCTGGATTTTGTAAGGGTGCCATTTGTGAGCAGCTAATATCCACCAAAGGGATGTTTGACTGATGCCTCTCTCCAGTGACATGTGGTGAGTGCTACGCTGTGGGCTCTTGCTGAATGAAGCTAGGACAGCCACTGATGTTTCTTCATTAGTGACAGTTTTCTTGCGTACACATTTTGTCAAATCCAACACTGAACCTGTTTCACGAAATATGGCAAGCAGTTTGCTAACTGTAGCATGGGAGCTGGATGGTCTCGTAGGGTGTCTTGCATTGAAATCTGCTGCAATGACCCAGGTACTGTGTTCACCAGACATCAACACAATTTCTATCCGCTCCTCACGTGTTAACCTCTGCAACATGTCAATGGCTGTAAACAAAGAGAAACTTGTAAATAACTCATGAAAGAATAAAGTTACATTAAAATCAGGCACACCATTGCTTTTCTTGTGAAATTCTCAATAAGTTTGATGTGTCACATGACCCTCTTCCCATTGAAAAAAATAAAGTTGGATCCAAAATGGCTGACTTCAAAATGGCCACCATAGTCACCACCCATCTTGAAAAGTTTTCCCACTCCCATTTACTAATGTTCCACAAACAGGAAGTTGATATCACCAACCATTCCCATTTTATTTAGGTGTATCCATATAAATGACCCACCCAATAAAAACACGATCAACCCTTTGAGACAAGCATCATAAGACGACTGATATGTGCTAATACTTTTACATATTCTCTTTGTTGTGTCCTGTGTACATGGATTTCATTGAACATTTTATACTATAAATGCAATGTACAATAATTTACCACAGTGTGTGGGGAAAAGAATGTGTAACGTAAGTTAGATGCTTTTTAAGGAATCACTGCAATGAAACTTTGGTCCAATAAATTTTAATATTCAATTTAGATAAAGGATTTGTCTAGTGAGGACTAATAGAGAAGCCTAACTTTCAGACTTGTCCAGGAGTGTAGCAAAGCTAAGTCACTGCTCTGGCACTTTTTTGGCAGCCAAGGCAAAGCATGGCCCTCCAAAAAAAAGGCCTTCTGGATTTTGTCTTATTTTCCAAATTAAACTGTTTTCAACAGTCCTTTTGGTACCGTGGCTTCTAAAGGGACATGGGCAGAGACCAGCAAATTTACAGGGAGATCCTAAGGGTCACATAATGTCTTACTAAGGATCACCAACAAGAGGCTATAGGATTGGTGTTGAGCATTCCGATACCGCAAGTATCGGGTATCGGCCGATATTTGCAGTATCAGAATTCCGATACCGAGTTCCGATATTTTTGCGATATCGGGAATCGGGATCGGAATGCATATTCATGTGTAAAATAAAGAATAAAAATAAAAAATAGGGATATACTCACCCTCTGACGCGCCCTGGTTGTAACCGCTGCAACCGGCAGCCTCCGTTCCTAAGAATGAGCGAGTGAAGGACCTGCGATGACGTCGCAGTCTTGTGATTGGTCGCGTGAGCGGTCACAAGAGCGGTCACGCGACCAATCACAAGCCGCCACGTCATCGAAGGTCCTTCACTCGCTCATTCTTACGAACGGAGGCTGCCGGTTAACACCGCTAGGTCCAGGGTCCGCCGGAGGGGTGAGTATATCCATATTTTTTATTTTTATTCTTTATTTTTTACATGAATATGGATCCCAGGGCCTGAAGGAGAGTTTCCTCTCCTTCAGACCCTGGGAACCATCCAGGATAGCTTCCGATACCCATTGACTTGTATTGGTATCGGGTATCGGTATCGGCGATATCCGATATTTTTTGGGTATCAGCCGATACTATCCGATACCGATACTTTCAAGTATCGGAAGGTATCGCTCAACACTATATAGGATATAATTTGAACACAGCTTTGGTGTGTCTTATAGTCTGATGCCTCTTATAATCTGAAAAATATTTGGCCTCCTACAGCCACCACTAGAAGGACCTTAGGAGCTTTATGTGTCCTGTTGTATATTGAGCTAAATAACACTATATGCAGTAAGTTCCCATGCTTTCTCTGGTGGAGACTGCAGGGAGTATCCCCACTGGCGTTAGCATGGTATTATTTAAATCTGACATTGTGAGGAGTTTAGAGCTCTGTATAAAATAACAAAGTTCTGATTCTTATAAAAAATATATGAAGAAAATAATAGACACAAAAATTCTGGACCTACAGGGCACCTGACTAAATAGGGGGGCAGGAGCAGATTAACTACTGAGGCATTGACCTCTTAAGGACTAGGGAATTTTTCATTTTTGCGCTTTAGGTTTTTTCTTTTTCCAAGACACTAACTGTTTCATTTTTCAGTTTCTTTTTTTTGAGGGATGAATTGTACTTTTGAATAGCTCCATTTATTTTACCACCAAATGTGCTGAAAAATGGGAATAAAATTACAAATGAAATGAAGTAGAGAAAAATTGCAATTTTGGGGGGTTTTACTTTTAGTGCATACATTGTGTGGTAAAACTGACCAGGAAACATAACTGTCCAGCTCAGTACGATTACAGGCAAAATTCTGAATATTATAAAAAAAATTTTTGCTTTGCGTTGCCATTTTCTGAGACACGTAGCATTGTTATTTTTCTGCTGAGAAACTGAATATGAGCTTGATTTTAGTGCAGCGAATTGATGTGTTATTGATGCCAGTTTCATGCAATACTGTAACTGCTTATTATTACAGTTTCTTAGGTAGGTAAGGTGAGCAAAAAAACGCAATTCTGGCATTTATGGTGTTCACGAATAAGGTTAATTAATTCCATATTTTAATAGATCGAATTTTTATGATTGAGACAATACCAAATATGTTTATTTTTTTAATTATTATTCTTTCTTTATTTTTAATGGTGAAATGGATGGGAACTGATTTGAATTTTTATTAGTTTTTTTTATAAGTTTGATACCTTTCTGTTTTTTACATGAGATTCAGAGGAAGACAAAGATGACTGCAATTGGAGTCTTCAATAGACCCCCGATTATCATAGTAACCCATGGGTTCACAGCGTTCATATTATGTGGGGGCTGATAGTTGCTGGTATGTGTGGTACAGCTGTTAGAGACATATATAGTTATTTATTACAACAATATGCTAACAAGTGGATCTGCGGAGGTGGAGAGTTGAAGGCGCCTCCTTGGAGACGGGTGACTGGCATATTGCTTCCTAGCTTAATGGTTGGATAATTCTCTTGAGCCTTAAAAGTTGTTCTTCTACAAACTTCAATAAATGATGTGATCGACCATCATCCAGCAAAGAAGTAATATTTTGTCTGCCTATTACTTATGGGTAGTCATTGATGGGAGGGTTGGTATGACAAAGTGGGGTTACTGTTCACCTTCCAACAGTCTAAAGATGACATTTGTCACTAACTATTCTGCTGAAAAAATGGGTACATGTATTGATACTTCCAGTTATCATCACATTCAGAACAAGTCACAGAGAGTTTAAGATAATTATTTTAATGAATTTTTAATTAGTAGTTGTCTTTATTTTGTTGAAGAAAAAAAACCATAACACACTATTGGGCTGTAATCAATAAATATAATATAAAACAATAAAAATCATAAAAGAATGTGAACTCCTTTTTATTTTCTTTCCCTACAAAGCTTTTACTTTACATATTGGTTCACATCAATGTGTTTAGGATGTTGCAGCTATGGTATTTATTAAATTTTAACAAGTATTTCCATTTTTTCACTCTGTTCATTCTTTTAAAGCAAAACAATCATAAATCCTCACTCGTTTTGCTGTAAGTTATTTAAAAAATGATTATTAAAATATTCTTTCACTGAGTATTTTACAATTATTCTATTTTTGTTTCATAGATTCCAATTCATCTCTTTGAATATTTTGAAACTAATGAATGATGTCAGAACAGAACATGATTATAGCAAGCTAATGGGCTCCTGCTGCACAGAAAGCTAAGAATATAATAAACGCAAATGTATAATATTTCATTCTACCAAATCATTTCTGTATAATGTGATCCAGAATCAGCTCTGTTAAACAACCTTAAGAAGACCAAAACATGTTACATTTTAGTGCTGTTAAATTTGGGATTATATTGTGTCTATTGAAACGTAGAAAGCAACCATTTTCTATAAGACTAAATTATGGTTTATGTTGTAACAATATTTATACTAGAAATCAAAGTGAAAAATCATTTTGCATTTACTGTATATTACGACTCTATAAGCAGCACGAAATTGCAGGGGATGGACTACAGAACCACATTATCATCATTCACCCTTTTTGCTTAGTCAGCACACTAATAAATAAAAAATTGTATTTCGTAATGTCATCATTTACATTGAAAACTGCATTTAAGAAATTAAAAGCTATTTATATCTATGGACACATTTTTTAAATAGTTAATTTGCTTCCTAAACCCAAAGTTCTATATAGTCTTCATGAAAAAAAGCTGCCATTTTCCTGCTAAAGAGTGTCTGTAAGTATCGCTAGGTCAGTGCAAAAATGTTACAAATCCAACAAAACTCCTGCTCAGTTCTAACTGCTCATTCTGCTTTCCTCCTCCCTTCTCTCAGAGTTAGAGATAGCAAGAAGGAGGAGTGGGGTTATACACAGATCTGTGGAGAGAGGGGAAAGCATCTACAGCCTTAAAGAGGCCAGAGAAAACAGACTATAGAAAAGAAGGAACGCACAAGATGATGAAATAAGCACATTATAGAAGCTGCACCGATGAGATAATGAAGGCAACAGCACCCTGGACACACACAGACATCATGTCCAGCCTATATTACTGGGAAAGACACTCCAAGAGAAAATGCAAAAAAAATATCTACACATAAACAAATCTGAGATTGAAAGAAGGAATGAAGGTTGCAAGCTGAAACTTATCAATAATAATAATTATATTTTTATTTATATAGCACCAACATATTCCGCAACACTTTACATTTAAGCGGGGACATGTACAGACAATAAAGACATTAAAGATAGGGTTGAGAGACTTTTATTTTTATAGGATCGGGTCGGGTTTCACGAAACCCGACTTTCTCAAAAGTCGGGTCGAGTGAAATCGGCCGATCCTATAAAAAAGTCAGGGTTGGGGTCGGCCGAAACACGAAACCCAATGCAGTGCAATGGGATACTATGGTTCCCAGGGTCTGAAGGAGAGGAAACTCTCCTTCAGGCCCTGGGATCCATATTTAAGTGTAAAATAAAGAATCAAAATAAAAAATATTGATATACTCACCCTCGGACGCGCCCTGGTACTAACTGGCAGCCTTCCTTCCTAAGAATGAGTGCGTGAATGACCTGCGGTGACGTCACGGCTTGTGATTGGTCACGTGAGCGGTCACATGGGCGGCTGAGACCAATCACAAGCCGTGACGTCATCTAAGGCCCTTCATGCGCTCATTCTTAAGAAGGAAGGCTGCCGGAAAGAAGCAGGGCGCGTCCGAAGGTGAGTATATACCTAATAGGAATATACTCACCCTCGGCTTCTTTCCGGCAGCCTTCCTTCCTACGAATGAGCGCGTGAAGGGGCTTGTGATTGGTCGCGGCCGCCCATGTGACCGCTCAGGCGACCAATCACAAGCCGCGACGTCACCGCAGGTCATTCACGCACTCATTCTTAGGAAGGAAGGCTGCCAGTTAGTACCAGGGCACGTCCGAGGGTGAGTATATCAATATTTTTTATTTTGATTCTATATTTTACACTTAAATATGGATTCCGATACCGATTTCCGATATCGCAAACATATCGGAACTCGGTATCGGAATTCCGATACCAGATTCAGAAGATCGCCGACCTCATGGCCGACCCCACACAGGGATCGGGTCGGGTTTCATGAAACCCGACTTTGCCAAAAGTCGGCGACTTCTGAAAATGGCCGACCCGTTTCGCTCAACCCTAATTAAAGACATTACAGAATAACACATAGTTCAACAGTTGCAAGAGAAGTGAGGATCCTGCTCACAAGTTTGTAATCTATTAAATTAAATGTTGCTAACTAAAATCTCATTAACATACAGTAGATAGTATTTATGACCTTGATTTGTAAAAGCGCTGACAATGTTATTATAAATATAGAGCTGTATTTTAAGGTTGAAATATGTAAAATAGCTTCCATTGGGACAACCTGGCATGATATTGTGAAGCTGCACTACTGACAGGCTTCAATGGGTGACATCATAAAGAGATGGAAAAACTTAGAGGTTGGCCACTTCGTAAATATTTTAGCATATATGTAGCAAACAACTATTGAATCCAGTTATATATATATAATATAATTAATAGATCAGTGCTAATTGATTCATTTCAGAAGTGCAGCCCAATATATTATAGTGATCCAGTGTAGAACAATGACCAAAGAGGGGCAAGTCTAGACTAGACTTGACCTTCATTAAAGGGAACCTGTCACCCCCAAAATCAAAGGTGAGCTAAGCCCACCAGCATCAGGGGCTTAGCTATAGCATTCTGGAATGCTATAGATAAGCCCCCGATGTATCCTAAAAGATGAGAAAAAGAGGTTAGATTATACTCACCCAGGGGCGGTCCCGCTTCGGTCTAGTCCGATAGGCATCGCGGTCAGGTGAGCATCGCGGTCCGGTTTGGGGCCTGCCATCTTCTTACGATGATGTCCTCTTCTTGTCTTCACGCTGTGGCTCCGGCGCAGTCATACTTTGTCTGCCCTGTTGAGGGCAGAGCAAAGTACTGCAGTGTGCAGGCACCGGGAAATACTAGAAGAGGATGTCTTTGTAAGAAGATGGGAGGCCCCGGACCAGACCGCGAAGCCCATCGTACCGTGACCGCCCCTGGGTGAGTAAAATCTAACCTCTTTTTCTCATCTTTTAGGATACATCGGGGGCTTATCTACAGCATTCCAGTATGCTGTATATAAGCCCTTGATGCTGGTGGGCTTAGCTCACCTTCGATTTTGGGGGTGACAGGTTCCCTTTAAATAAAACAAGGCAAGGAGAATGCTCTTCCATCTGCGTCAATGTACCGTAATGCTATTAAATAGCTGCACTTTTGAAACAGAGACATAGATGGCCACGTCATCAATATTGGGAGAGGATAGTCCACTTCAACCAAATGATCATATGAACTGTTTTTCTTGCCTTGGAAAAAAGTAAAGATTATATATTATCTCATATGAATATAGCATATTATTAATATATGCAAATTGTAGATTATCCTAAGCCTCTTAGCCAAAGCAGGCACGATACGTTGATTATGGCTTCTTTTTCGTTAGCGACAACTATATCATTGTCCATTACTGTGTTGGAAAGTGTAGCAAGGCTATACTGAAGTGAATGGAACTGAGCTACAACAGCACAACAATCAGAGGAGAGGAATGACACTGTTTTCTGATCCTGAAAACGCTTTCAAACTTTCCTAGAAGACAAATATGGTAATTCAGTCTTGTATGGTAGTGATAACCTACAACTAAATGATTAGGCATTGCTTTGCTCAGCGATCAACATCTTGCTATCACAGAAATAAAACTAGACTTTGATGCAATATTCATAATTTGGATACACTCTGTAATAAATATTTTATGCAGCTATTAGAATCAGATTAGAGATTTTGAAGGGCAATACTGAAAATTGACTGCCAATTCTGCATACTGTAATTGCAAAACCAGGGGAACAACATTCACGGTAATAGTCTGGAATTTCATACCGTATGAACATTTCAATGGTCTATAAGATATTGATTTTGCCAAGAAAAAAAAATGTTTTTTTTTTTTAATATATCTTACTTCAAAACAGTGACACATAGCACTTGTTAGACCATCCACACTGCCTTGACACCCTTGATAGTTTTCCAGGGCTGCCTGAATAGGCATATTGTTACATTTTCTCACTATATAATGGTGTAACAGAGGAATGATGGTATAACTAGTCCAAATGAAGGAGATATAGAAAGAATTACTTTTATATACTGTATTATCGGAAATATAGACATGTCAGCTTAATAATACATCTTTCTCTTAATGTGGATAAAGACCATTTTTATAGCTTGTCTCAAAACCAATTTTCTCAGACAGATGTGATTTATGAAACTTGTTCTCTCCATCAATCAATGGTGTACATGTGATTCTGAAATACAAAAAATAAAATACAAAAAAAGGGTCTGTCAGTGAACCCTTATAAACGTGACCGTACTGTATATACCCCAAATATGATTTTTCTTCACTATTTAGTGAAATTGAAAAATATGCCTATCAGCATATATAAATAAAGAAAGATGTTATTTTAGTCACATAAACCATTTTAAGTACAACCCCAATTCAAAAAAGTTTGGACACTATATAAAATGCAAAGAAAACAAGAATAGAATGATTTTGAAATCTCTTACAGCCACATTTTATGCACAACAGAATATAGAGCACATATCAGAAAGTGAACGTTAGACATTTTTCTATGTCATTTGAAAAATGCACTAATTTTGAAATTAATGGCAGCAACACATCTCAAAAACATTAGGAAAAAGTTAACGTTGGAAAAGTAAGTGATGCTAATTAAAAAATTAGGGTAAACTTTCAAATTTTCTTTTAGACTAAGTTCCCACGATGAGTATTTGGAGAGTTTTTAATCCCTTCACGACCTTTGATGTACCTATATGTCATCGTCAGGAAGGGTTTCCCGACCTTTGATGTATGGGTGTGTCATGAGGATCATGCGTGGCACAAGAGCTGTGCCCGCGTGAGTATCGCCAGGAGCTCGGGTTATGTCACATCCGAGTCCTGGCTCTCACAGCCAGGAGTGGTGCCTGCATCTATCCGGGCAATTTAACCCATAAATGCAACAATAAATATCGATTGCAACATTTAGGGGGCTTGGAGAAGGAGGAGTTACCTCTCACATCCGATCGGTGCCCCTGCAACCTCATTGTGAGCTCTTGAGCATTGTATGGCAACCTGAGGTCATCATGATGACCTCCGGGTCAGCCAGCTATGGCAAGCCTATTAGACCATGCCTGGAGCATGATCTAAAAGGCTTTAGTCAGTGCAGTACTGACAGGTATAATTCATTGGCGCGTGGGTGCATTGCAATGCATTATATCAACGATTAGACTTTCTAAAAGTTAAAGTCCCATACATGGACTAAGTACAAAATGTTTTGTTTTTTTTTAAATCACAAAATAAAGAACAAAAATGAAGTGTGTGATAGTAGCCAATCATAAAAACTATATGTAAATCTGGTATAGCTATAACCACACAGATCCAAAGAAGAAAGTCATCTAATCACTTACTTTGCCCAAGGAATGGTGTAAAAAATAAATAAAACCAATTCTTCATCTGCTGTAAATATGTTTTTTTCTGCCTCCCAAAGATCGCTGTTAGGCTTGGCTCACATTTATCCTGCGCTCTACACTGAGTGTTTATCCAGAGGTTTCTGTGTAAATTTCTGAAATACATGATACATATGGAACCCCAAGTGGAAGATTCCTTATAATGAAGAAGATGGAGACATTGTGGAATCTGTCTGGCCTATGATCCGATGGTGTCTATCTATTTAGGCATGCCCAAAAGCGTGATCGGCCACAGTTTTGTGCAATTCTGAAAAACCACACACCACTGAACAGAGACCAGAGTCCGGAGTAACTCGATCTGTCACATCAGGAAATGGATCCGTTGGGGCTTTCATTCGATTTACCATATTTTTCGGACTATAAGATGCACTTGTTTCCTCAAAAATTTTGGAGGAAAGTGAGGGGTGCGTCTTATAGTCCGGATGCACCTTATATACCATATGTCTCCCATGGCTGTGGATGGCAGAAGAGCAGCAACGGCAGAGGAGTGAGTCACAGAAGGCAGAGCCGGCTGCTGTGGCTAACACTGTGCCTGCTATTAAAGAAAATGAATATTCACTGCTCCCCATGCCCATTGTTCCTCCAACCTCTATGCACTGAATCCAGTGCCAAGAGGTTGGAGGGACTATGGGCATGGGGGAGCAGTGAAAATTTTTATTTTCTTTAATAGTGGGCACATGATGCCATGCACTGCTTACACACTGCAGACAGTTGCCAGAAGAGCATGCCGCTGCAAGGGAGTGGAGGGAAGGTAAGTAGAATTGTTTATTTATTGTTTGTGTACAGCTTGATGGTGGACATGTATACCAGGATGTGGGGGCAAGTATATCAGGGTGTCGGATGGGACAATGTATACGAGGATGGGGATGATGGCCATGTACACCAGAATGGTGGATGGTGGCCATATATAGCAGGATGGGGATGGGGGCCATGTATACCAGGATTGGGAAGCTATATATACCAGGATGGGGAAGTTGGCCATGTATATTAGGATGGGGAAGGTGGCCATGTATACCAGGATGGAGATAGGGGCCATGTATACAAGGATAGGGATAGAGGCCATGTATACTAGGATGGGAATGGCGGCCATGTATACCAGGATGGAGATGGGGGCCATGTATACCAGGATGGGGGACCATGTATACCAGGATGGAGATGGGGGGCCATGTATACCAAGAATGGGGACAAACATATCAGGATGGGGGCATATATATACCAGGATGGGGGATATTACCCCTATAGCAGTGTCAGCAGCAGCTCCCCCCATAACAGTGTGTCATGACCACATTTTAAGGTTTCATTTTTTTTCTATTTTCCTCATCTAAAACCTAGGTGCATCTTATGGTCCGGTGCATCTTATAGTCCAAAAAATGCGGTATATGTTTCATATATTTAGATGGAATCCCCAATGTAAGTGCTCTGTGTAGAGCGAAACATACATGTGAACTGATCCAAAATGTTCTCTAACACAAAATGCCACCAATAAAAGCTTCAACTCAACCCACAAAAAACAAGTCACCACTCGGGTCTATCACCTTTTAAAATAAATAAAGGGCATGTCCAAGTTACTGGTAACATAAATTCTTTTGAAAAGCGGCATGACTTCCACTACAAGAAATCTATTGAATTCTGCGCTCCTAAATCCACATACCCCTGTCCCTTCTGAGTCCCACAATGTGCCTAAACCGCATTAAGCATCCCAGTTTGACATTAACATAGTGAGTAGAGCTAACTTATTTTACCGGTGCATGGCTCCAGAACTACAAGCTAGTCACAATATATTGGGCATTTCAATGTATTGGGCACTACAATGACATATTTGCAATTTTCACTCCGCAACTTTTACTGCATGTTTTTTCTGGAGAACCCCCATTGCGTAAAATCATCATTACGTGAATAGATTAATTCCTAAAGGGGTGTAAATTCCAGTAAGGGGTCACTTGAGGGGGCTTTCCACTGTTTAAGCACTTCAGGAGCTCTGCAACCTATTCTAGAAAAATCTGCGCTGCAAAAGTCAAATGGTGGTTGTTCCCACCTGAACTCTGCCATGTTGCCAAACAGTACTGTACAGCCTTATATGGGGTATTGCCATGATCAGCAGAAATAGGCTATAGCAAGGTCCCATAATTTGTCTCACATTTCCACTTGTGAAAATAAAATAAATGCTACTGCAAAGATGTGGCCGATGGCATTTTGAGAATGATTCTGAAAAAAAATCTATGTATATGACTAAATAAAATAATTTAATGCACATTATACATGCGATCATGCTGCAGCTCAGTCGCCGCCTGCCTGCTGAAGGTGATTTTTTTTTCAATACATATGTGAAGACACATGTTTAGCAAACCAAGAAGAATTGACTTTTTAGCTGTATATTGGCTTTTGGATCTAAGTGTTGATTTATGGTTGGTCAAGAAAACAGACATTTGTTTGTGTAAGCCTGGAATATTGACTTGTAAGCTGATGTTTGATATAACATAGTGTGCTCTTATCCTTGATGAATAGTGAGGTCTACTGATATGCTAATTATACATTGTCTAGCCCAGATAGTTTGTTGATTTTTAAAACAGAGGAGGAAAATCTATGCAAATAGATTACATAATCAAACAAGGCAACTTGGTCATCACCATTGTCCCCATTATCTTGATGCTGGTCTGAAGGACACTTAGTAAATCTAAAAATAGTTTTCAAGCCTCTGTATAAAGAGACTCAGAGACAGAGAGACTGTAAAAGAGAGACAGCCAGAGATTCTGCCAAAACACCCAAAGGAAAGATACAGGAATGCAGCTTATTCATCATGGCACCAAAGAAACAACCTAGGGGTTTTCGGCTCCGGTTGGAAGGATACAGATCTGCTCTATTGACCATCACTGAACCATGGATACATTTGGAGAATGCCAGGATTGAAACCCTGTGGTCGCCTGGCTCCATTGAGATATTCGGATAAGCCAGGTGGTGACTCTTGTGTCAACTAGCCTTGTACCTTGTATGGACTCAATGGACTGTCATCTTCCTATGCTTGTCTTTACCTCCTCTCTGTGTGTACCACAGGTGGGGTAACCGACCCTGGGAACTCTGACGTAACTTCTGCCATTATCCCAGTGGGTCAGCAGAAGGGTGAGTCTCTGTAATATGCACCATTTTGGGGAATTTTGCTGGGACTGTTCTATGTGTTATCTGCCTGTTTTGTGGTTCAATAAAGCATTGCCACACTGTTTTACCATGTGTTGTCTGAGTAGCATTATGCCCACGTTAACGGGAGAGCGGGCGTTAGGCGTGACAAACCCTGGTCCATGCTGCTCCGGCTAGTGGACCTGGGTGCCCGTTGACCCCCACATGTCTTCATACCATATAATAATCAGTATGTAAAATAGGGGGCAGGTCACTGACAGATCAGTGACCTCTCAGAAGCCATATAGATGAATAGCTAAGCAGAGCACCACATGAAACCCCCCACAGGCCCGCCCCGAAGCACGAGCATTTCAATAATAATACAACTGAAAATAAAGATTAAACAACAACCACAAGGCAGATTTCATTGACAAAACTATCATTTTAATCAGTATAATGGTGACAATGTGACATTGTCTTTAAGCTACTCAGCACAATCCTGCTGACAGGTTCCCTTTAATCTGTTACGTGCGGTTTTGGGTGTGGTTTTTTTTGTGAGTTTTTTACAAGTGTTTTGACCCTGCAATTTTTGTTTCTTTTTGGTATATGATAATTTAAGTAAATCTGTATTGTTTTTGATACATCCTGGTATTTGGCTTTGACAAAACTTTATTTATGCAGTCATATGTGGTTTCCCTGTAGCCATCTTCCTGAAGCCATGGGCCACCTGAAGCCTCAGGCAAAAGGCTGCTGGAGGCCGCGCGTGTGTAGACTGAGATCTTGTCCATTATTTTCCTGAAGCCGAGAGCCGCCGAGATTTCAATCTGCGCATGCGCGGCCACCTGCGGCCAATTTCCTGAAGTCTCCGGTGAACCACGGCTTCAGGAAGATGGCCGCAGGGATACCGGTGATGCACTCTGCTCACCGTGGACACTGGGCTGCAGCACCGCCACATTTCTGCCACTGGCCTACTGAAGAAGGGACCCTGCTCAGGTGCACTCTGCACCGCCCACCACTGCAGCATCACCACACCTCTGCCGCAACCCCCCCGGTAAGCTTGTGTTCGCACTATAAGGCCAGTTTCATATTAGCGTTTTGAGGAGCTGCGGAGGGCTGCGGATGTCTTCCGTTAAGCCCCGACCTCGGCCGCACCTCCGCCGCTAGCTCCGCCTACTTCTGCTTGCGGCCTGCGTGCCTATCTTTAACATTAGGTACGCGGGACGTGCGGCTGTATGCGGATGCTTCCGCATGCGTTGTTTTGACGATGCGGCGACCAGCATAGGATGTAGCTGGTAGCAATTTCTTTTTTTCTCCGCATCGTCAAACCGACGCATGCGGAAGCATCCGCATACAGCCGCACGACCTGCGTACCTAATGTTAAAGATGGGTACGCAGGCCGCATGCAGAAGTAGGCGGAGCTAGCGGCGGAGGTGCGGCCAAGGGCAGGGCTTCACGGAGGAAGTCCGCAGCCCTCCGCAGCTCCTCAAAAGGCTAGTGTGAAACTAGCCTAAGACGCAGACCCCATTTTTCTCCCCAATTTTTTTGGGAAAAAGTGCATCTTATAGTGTGAAAAATACAATGTATATATATATATATATATATATATATATATATATATATATATATATATATATATATATATATATATACACACACACATAGGTGCTTCTTACAAAATTAGGATATCATCAAAATATTAACTTATTTCAGTTCTTCAACACAAAAAGTAAAACTCATATATTATATGGAGTCATTACAAACAGTGTGATCTATTTCAAGAGTTTATTTCTGTTAATGTTGAAGATTATGGCTTACAGCCAATGAAAACCCAAAAGTCATTATCTCAGTAAATTAGAATTATTAACAAAAAACACCTGCAAAGTGTTCCTAAACATTTAAAAAGGTCCCTTAGTCTGTTTCCGTAGGTTCCACAATCATGGGGAAGACTGCTGCCTTGACAGATGTCCAGAAGGCAGTCATTCACACACTTCACAAGAAGGGTAAGCCACAAAAGGTGTTACGGCAGTGGATAACCACTTTAAAGTTCCTTTTTCAGCCTATGCTATAGTTAGAAACTCATCAACATTCCCACTTCAGATATATTTTCTTGCTTTTTCCCCTTCTACGAATATACAGCTATAACAATGTGGCTAAGTGTGACACTGCAAAGAATGAAACGGCTAATTAACGACCGTTTATATGGTTCATTGCACTGTCACTTTCATAAGCAATTGATGAAAGGCATTGTAGAAATGGACTTGGTGAATGGCAGGAGACAATCCAGGAGGCCTTGATTCAACATGTGATTTTATCTATCGTCAAGGAAACCTTTGAAATGTTGAAAAGTTCAATGAAGTGCATGTGCGAAACAAAATGTAAACTGCATGATTCTGGTTCAAGTCACACAAGGAAGACGATTGCTAAAATTACCAAAGTATAACTTTGCAATGGGTCTATTGAAGGCATGGCATGGAAACATTTAACCCTGCGACACCACACTGGGCTTTGTACTGTGTATTTATGAAGAAAGAAAATGTGAATTCTAGAGGTTTGCCAAACCAAAAGAACTTCATAATGAATCCCCAACCTATACAGAGGAACAGCTAAATGACGTTATAATTATATTCTGCACCATACTATTTTATCTGAAAGCACAGGGAGAAAATGTCTGCTTGTCAAAGGGTTCACTGCAGAGTGGTCTTCAATGAATATGGAGGTGTGAAAAAACACACACAATACAGTAAATGTCAAAGTGTTCCTTCTATTTCCATCACATAATGCATTTTTTTATGTCACTCCAAAATCTAGGAAAGCATACCATAACACCATAACAACAGTAATGTGTGAAAACATCTCAAATGGAAAAATATTACATTATAAAAAGATATTTATTACTAGATGGTGGCCTGATTCTAATGCATCGGATATTCTAGAACATGTATGTAGTTTATTTATGAAGATTTCAGAATAATGCAATGAATACACAGGATTCAGCTGGCCGGGCGCGACCAATTAGCGAAGCGTGGTTCAAATCCCGCGCCAATTTGCGGCTGGACTGCGTCTGATGCTGATTGTTCGCAGCCGGCCGGGCGCAACTAATCAGTGAAGCCAGGGCCGGCTCCAGGTTTTTGAGGGCCCCAGGCAAAAGCCCACATAGCATATAACACAGCCCACCTAGTATATAGCACAGTCACATAGTATATAACACAGCCATGTAGTATATTGCACAGCCGCATAGTATATAGCACAGCCACGTAGTACATGGCACAGCCCAAGTAGTATATTGCACAGCCACGTAGTATATAGCACAGCCACGTAGTATATTGCACAGCCACATAGTATATAACACAGCCCATGCAGTATATAACACAGCCCAAGTAGTATATAGCACAGTGTTATGGTTCTCAATGGCAAGAGAACATAGCCCAGCATACATAGGAACTAGCTCTTGGAAGGATGGAAACTTAAACTGACCATGAACTAAACCTGCCGCACAACTAACAGTAGCCGGGTAGCGTAGCCTGCGTTTTATCCCTAGACGCCCAGCGCCGGCCGGAGGACTAACTAATCCTGGCAGAGGAAAATATAGTCCTGGCTCACCTCTAGAGAAATTTCCCCGAAAGGCAGACAGAGGCCCCCACATATATTGGCGGTGATTTAAGATGAAAATGACAAACGTAGTATGAAAATAGGTTTAGCAAAATCGAGGTCCGCTTACTAGATAGCAGGAAGACAGAAAGGGTACTTTCATGGTCAGCTGAAAACCCTATCAATACACCATCCTGAAATTACTTTAAGACTCTAGTATTAACTCATAACATCAGAGTGGCAATTTCAGATCACAAGAGCTTTCCAGACACAGAAACGAAACTGCAGCTGTGAACTGGAACAAAATGCAAAAAACAAACAAGGACAAAAGTCCGACTTAGCTGGAAGTTGTCTGGTAGCAGGAACATGCACAGAAAGGCTTCTGATTACAATGTTGACCGGCATGGAAGTGACAGAGGAGCAAGGTTAAATAGCGACTCCCACATCCTGATGGGAACAGGTGAACAGAGGGGATGATGCACACAAGTTCAATTCCACCAGTGGCCACCGGGGGAGCCCAAAATCCAATTTCACAACAGTACCCCCCCCTCAAGGAGGGGGCACCGAACCCTCACCAGAACCACCAGGGCGATCAGGATGAGCCCTATGAAAGGCACGGACCAGATCGGAGGCATGAACATCAGAGGCAGTCACCCAAGAATTATCCTCCTGACCGTATCCCTTCCATTTGACCAGATACTGGAGTTTCCGTCTGGAAACACGGGAGTCCAAGATTTTTTCCACAACGTACTCCAACTCGCCCTCAACCAACACCGGAGCAGGAGGCTCAACGGAAGGCACAACCGGTACCTCATACCTGCGCAACAATGACCGATGAAAAACATTATGAATAGAAAAAGATGCAGGGAGGTCCAAACGGAAGGACACAGGGTTAAGAATCTCCAATATCTTGTACGGGCCGATGAACCGAGGCTTAAACTTAGGAGAAGAAACCCTCATAGGGACAAAACGAGAAGACAACCACACCAAGTCTCCGACACAAAGCCGAGGACCAACCCGACGCCGGCGGTTGGCAAAAAGCTGAGTCTTCTCCTGGGACAACTTCAAATTGTCCACCACCTGCCCCCAAATCTGATGCAACCTCTCCACCACAGCATCCACTCCAGGACAATCCGAAGATTCCACCTGACCGGAGGAAAATCGAGGATGAAACCCCGAATTACAGAAAAAAGGAGACACCAAGGTGGCAGAGCTGGCCCGATTATTGAGGGCAAACTCCGCTAAAGGCAAAAAAGCAACCCAATCATCCTGATCTGCAGACACAAAACACCTCAAATATGTCTCCAAAGTCTGATTCGTCCGCTCGGTCTGGCCATTAGTCTGAGGATGGAAAGCAGACGAGAAAGACAAATCTATGCCCATCCTAGCACAGAATGCCCGCCAAAATCTAGACACGAATTGGGTTCCTCTGTCAGAAACGATATTCTCCGGAATACCATGCAAACGAACCACATTTTGAAAAAACAGAGGAACCAACTCGGAAGAAGAAGGCAACTTAGGCAGGGGAACCAAATGGACCATCTTAGAGAAACGGTCACACACCACCCAGATGACAGACATCTTCTGAGAAACAGGAAGATCCGAAATAAAATCCATCGAGATGTGCGTCCAAGGCCTCTTCGGGATAGGCAAGGGCAACAACAATCCACTAGCCCGAGAACAACAAGGCTTGGCCCGAGCACAAACGTCACAAGACTGCACAAAGCCTCGTACATCTCGTGACAGGGAAGGCCACCAGAAGGACCTTGCCACCAAATCCCTGGTACCAAAGATTCCAGGATGACCTGCCAACGCAGAAGAATGAACCTCAGAAATGACTTTACTGGTCCAATCATCAGGAACAAACAGTCTACCAGGTGGGCGCTTAAGCTCCCGAAAGGCCTCCACAGCAGCAGGGGACCAATCAGCAACATCAGCACCCTTCTTAGTCAAATCAGTCAATGGTTTAACAACATCAGAAAAACCAGCAATAAATCGACGATAAAAGTTAGCAAAGCCCAAAAATTTCTGAAGACTCTTAAGAGAAGAGGGTTGCGTCCAATCACAAATAGCCCGAACCTTGACAGGATCCATCTCGATGGAAGAGGGGGAAAAAATGTATCCCAAGAAGGAAATCTTTTGAACCCCAAAAACGCACTTAGAACCCTTCACACACAAGGAATTAGACCGCAAAACCTGAAAAACCCTCCTGACCTGCTGGACATGAGAGTCCCAGTCATCCGAAAAAATCAGAATATCATCCAGATACACGATCATAAATTTATCCAAATAATCACGGAAAATGTCATGCATAAAGGACTGAAAGACTGAAGGGGCATTTGAAAGGCCAAAAGGCATCACCAAATACTCAAAGTGGCCCTCGGGCGTATTAAATGCGGTTTTCCACTCATCCCCCTGCTTAATTCGCACCAAATTATACGCCCCACGGAGATCTATCTTAGAGAACCACTTGGCCCCCTTTATGCGAGCAAACAAATCAGTCAGCAGTGGCAACGGATATTGATATTTAACCGTGATTTTATTCAAAAGCCGATAATCAATACACGGCCTCAAAGAGCCATCTTTCTTAGACACAAAGAAAAAACCGGCTCCTAAGGGAGATGACGAAGGACGAATATGTCCCTTTTCCAAGGACTCCTTTATATATTCTCGCATAGCAGCATGTTCAGGCACAGACAGATTAAATAAACGACCCTTAGGGTATTTACTACCCGGAATCAAATCTATGGCACAATCGCACTCCCGGTGCGGAGGTAATGAACCAAGCTTAGGTTCTTCAAAAACGTCACGATAGTCAGACAAGAATTCAGGAATCTCAGAGGGAATAGATGACGAAATGGAAACCAAAGGTACGTCCCCATGCATCCCCTTACATCCCCAGCTTAACACAGACATAGCGTTCCAGTCGAGGACTGGGTTATGAGATTGCAGCCATGGCAATCCAAGCACCAACACATCATGTAGATTATACAGCACAAGAAAGCGAATAATCTCCTGATGATCCGGATTAATTCGCATAGTTACTTGTGTCCAGTATTGTGGTTTATTACTAGCCAATGGGGTGGAGTCAATCCCCTTCAGAGGTATAGGAGTTTCAAGAGGCTCTAAATCATACCCACAGCGTTTGGCAAAGGACCAATCCATAAGACTCAAAGCGGCGCCAGAGTCGACATAGGCATCCGCGGTAATAGATGATAAAGAACAAATCAGGGTCACAGATAGAATAAACTTAGACTGAAAAGTGCCAATTGAAACTGACTTATCAAGCTTCTTAGTACGCTTAGAGCATGCTGATATAACATGAGTTGAATCACCACAATAAAAGCACAACCCATTTTTTCGTCTAAAATTCTGCCGTTCGCTTCTGGACAGAATTCTATCACATTGCATATTCTCTGGCGTCTTCTCAGTAGACACCGCCAAATGGTGCACAGGTTTGCGCTCCCGCAGATGTCTATCGATCTGGATAGCCATTGTCATGGACTCATTCAGACCCGCAGGCACAGGGAACCCCACCATAACATCCTTAACGGCATCAGAGAGACCCTCTCTGAAATTCGCCGCCAGGGCGCACTCATTCCACTGAGTAAGCACAGACCATTTACGGAATTTTTGGCAGTATATTTCAACTTCATCTTGCCCCTGAGATAGGGACATCAAGGCTTTTTCCGCCTGAAGCTCTAAATGAGGTTCCTCATAAAGCAACCCCAAGGCCAGAAAAAACGCATCCACATTGAGCAACGCAGGATCCCCTGGAGCCAATGCAAAAGCCCAATCTTGAGGGTCGCCCCGGAGCAAGGAAATCACAATCCTGACCTGCTGAGCAGGATCTCCAGCAGAGCGAGATTTCAGGGACAAAAACAACTTGCAATTATTTTTGAAATTTTGAAAGCAAGATCTATTCCCCGAGAAAAATTCAGGCAAAGGAATTCTAGGTTCAGATATAGGAACATGAACAACAAAATCTTGTAAATTTTGAACTTTCGTGGTGAGATTATTCAAACCTGCAGCTAAACTCTGAATATCCATTAAAAACAGGTGAACACAGAGCCATTCCAGGATTAGAAGGAGAGAGAGAGAGGAAGGCTGCAATATAGGCAGACTTGCAAGTGATTCAATTGAAAGCACACTCAGAACTGAAGGAAAAAAAAAAAAAAAAAAATTTTTCAGCAGACTTCTTTTTTCTCTCCTTTCTCTGCCAATTAATTTAACCCTTTGCCGGCCGGTCAAACTGTTATGGTTCTCAATGGCAAGAGAACATAGCCCAGCATACATAGGAACTAGCTCTTGGAAGGATGGAAACTTAAACTGACCATGAACTAAACCTGCCGCACAACTAACAGTAGCCGGGTAGCGTAGCCTGCGTTTTATCCCTAGACGCCCAGCGCCGGCCGGAGGACTAACTAATCCTGGCAGAGGAAAATATAGTCCTGGCTCACCTCTAGAGAAATTTCCCCGAAAGGCAGACAGAGGCCCCCACATATATTGGCGGTGATTTAAGATGAAAATGACAAACGTAGTATGAAAATAGGTTTAGCAAAATCGAGGTCCGCTTACTAGATAGCAGGAAGACAGAAAGGGTACTTTCATGGTCAGCTGAAAACCCTATCAATACACCATCCTGAAATTACTTTAAGACTCTAGTATTAACTCATAACATCAGAGTGGCAATTTCAGATCACAAGAGCTTTCCAGACACAGAAACGAAACTGCAGCTGTGAACTGGAACAAAATGCAAAAAACAAACAAGGACAAAAGTCCGACTTAGCTGGAAGTTGTCTGGTAGCAGGAACATGCACAGAAAGGCTTCTGATTACAATGTTGACCGGCATGGAAGTGACAGAGGAGCAAGGTTAAATAGCGACTCCCACATCCTGATGGGAACAGGTGAACAGAGGGGATGATGCACACAAGTTCAATTCCACCAGTGGCCACCGGGGGAGCCCAAAATCCAATTTCACAACAGCACAGCCCACGTAGTATATAACACAGCCCATGTATTATATAACACAGCCCATGTAGTATATAACACAGCCACATAGTATATAGCACAGCCACGTAGTATATAACACAGCCCATGCAGTATATAACACAGCCCACTTAGTATATAGCAATGTGGGCACCATATCCTGTTAAAAATAGAATTAAAATGAAAAATAGTTATATACTCACCCTTCGGCAGCTCCCGGATCCAGCCCAGACCTTTAGCGATTTTCCATTCTCAGTAATGCCTTGCATTAAGTGGTCACATTTACAGGGTTAATGGCAGAGTTAACGGACTGCTAAAACGCTATGTGGGCGCTGACTGGAGGGGAGTATGGAGGGGGCACTGACTGGAGGGGAGTAGGGAGGGGCCAATTCACAGCCGGACTATGCCTGTCACTGATTGGTCACGCCCAGCCAGCCGCGACCAATCAGCGACGCGGGATTTCCGTGACAGACAAACAGACAGACAGACGGAAGTGGACCTTAGACAATTATATATATATAGAAGGTCTATAACAGGTGAGTTTAGCACCATGGTGTTTTCTAATTAGATATTCATTGTATGAATGAAAAAAAAACACATGTCCATCAAGTGCAAGGTCATCATGATGTGTCTTTATAATAATAAGGGCAGATGACAGGCTGGGAACAAAAGAAAGCGCAATAGGGTCTTAAGCGATAAAAAATAGAGGTGACAAGGAAAAAATCCACCCATCTGTTTTGGTTGCTAAAAGCAAACTGTAACTAGTATAGAAATTAATAAATGTCAGCCACTGCAAGAACACTGGTCATTGGAAAGACCGAACAGTAGAAATCTGGAAGGAGATGTCACTCATGCGCTGCTGATGGTGTATCCACAAACCAGGTTTCTGTTCTGATGGAAAGGTCCTACATGGCCTCGAAACGCGTAAACCGTGTTATTCCGTAATAAATGTTTTACTCTTCCTTCCGCTTAATGCTTCTTGGATACATCAGCAGCAGCGCATGAGTGACATCTCCTTCCAGATTTCTTTATAACGACTAGAGGTCTGCTGTGTTATATCAAGAAGCAAATCTCAGTTCTGGATCCCTACAGCGGACGCTAGGGAGAGCTTAGGAGATAACTGCATGCTGTTTAATAATAGAGTGGAAAATAATTAATAGATCATTTACCGTATATCTAGTAAGCTTCTCCTATTAGTAACAAAAGGCAACCTCAACTTTATCATTTCACTTATTGGCTATGCTGGGGTTCTATCTATCTATCTATCTATCTATCTATCCATCTATTTATCTCTCTATTTACTCACCACCATGGGGGACAGAAGTGGTGATCAATTGGGTCTCACTCACATGGTAGGACTTAACCAGAGTGACTACTACTCTTAACTGTATTAATGTGTACAGTGCTAATAAATGTAAATGCAAACTCTGTTGTGGTGCAGAGAGCCATCCCCTATAACTCTCTGCTCTGCAGTTCGCATGTTGCTATAGATGTGACATGATTGCGCCAGTGCCTTGATGTTCTGTGTGTGTCCAAGTGTGATGGCGTCACCACTAGGGTTGAGCGACTTTCACTTTTTAAAGATCGAGTCGGGTTTTGTGAAACCTGACTTTGTCCAGAGTCGACTTGAGTGCAGTCGGCCGATTATCGCTTAAAGTCGGGGATCGACCGAAACACGAAACCCAATGCAAGTCAATGGGGAAGCATAGTCGGCAGTGAGTGGAGGCCAGGAAAACACCTACAGTGCCCATTTTAATGCCAAAAACATCCATTCTTGTATCTGAAGCTTGTCAATCTTAATTAACTTTATAATAATAGTTGTTCAATGGAACTTGGGTCATTTGGCAAAAGTTGTGGGGGGTAGGGCTGGTTCAAGGTTTTAGTGGGCCCAGGAACCGTGGACTACGTCACGGCGGTGGAGCAGGGAGAGGTAAGTATTTAAACGTTGCAAGTGCTGTGATCCTGAGCAAGCAGGGGGGCACACTTGTTCGCATTGGCACTGGCACAGGGCCCCTCAAAGTACAGCGGTTTGTTTGCACGGCGGGGGCGCCTCCCACCAGCAGCGACACTTTTGCGTACTCTGAGGGGCCCTGTGCCAGTGATGTCGCCAACGAGTATGCCCCCCCACCTGATGAAGGAACCTGCACTTTCATCTGCACCTTCCTCTTTGTCCCTGTGTAAGGTGGTATAACATGCGGGAAGGGGAACCTTACTTTCAGCAGGGTCAGATTCTGGCTGTGTAGAGTGCAAGGGGAATGTAGTGGTCTAGGTCAATGTACCAGCAGACTCATCTAGCAGTGGCTGGGCAATGGGCAGGATGAGGAGGAAACAGATATAGGGCCAAAGAATAAAGTAGGCTAAATGCAGTTCAAAATTGGTAACAGGACTAAACAGGCGGCATTGCTTTGTTCAGTGGAGTAGCAAACCCAGGAGCAGCAGACACTGTTTTAAGGGCCCAAACACACTAATAGGCCAAATGCAGTTTAATATCTGATACTTTAGGCCAAAAGCCTAAGACTGAAGCTCAGCTTTATTCAGTTGAGGGCAAACACCAGGGAGGGGCAGACACCGTTAGTAGGCCCTAACCACCAATTTTTAAAAACACAGCACTTAATGAGAGCCAGAAGGTTGAAGCTCAGCTTTATTCAGTTGAGGACAAACACCAGGCAGGGGCAGACACCGTTAGTAGGCCGTAACCAAAGTTGAAGGCCAAATGTAGTTTAATATCTGATACTATAGGCCGAAAGCCAGAAGGTGGAAGCTCAGCTTTATTCAGTTGAGGGCAAACACCAGGGAGGGGCAGACACCGTTAGTAGGCCCTAACCGCCAATTTTTAAAAACACAGCACTTAATGAGAGCCAGAAGGTTGAAGCTCAGCTTTATTCAGTTGAGGACAAACACCAGGCAGGGGCAGACACCGTTAGTAGGCCGTAACCAAAGTTGAAGGCCAAATGCAGTTTAATATCTGATACTATAGGCCGAAAGCCAGAAGGTGGAAGCTCAGCTTTATTCAGTTGAGGGCAAACACCAGGGAGGGACAGACACCGTTAGTAGGCCCTAACCACCAACTTTTAAAAACACAGCACTTAATGAGAGCCAGAAGGTTGAAGCTCAGCTTTATTCAGTTGAGGACAAACACCAGGCAGGGGCAGACACCGTTAGTAGGCCGTAACCAAAGTTGAAGGCCAAATGCAGTTTAATATCTGATACTATAGGCCGAAAGCCAGAAGGTGGAAGCTCAGCTTTATTCAGTTGAGGGCAAACACCAGGGAGGGGCAGACACCGTTAGTAGGCCCTAACCACCAATTTTTAAAAACACAGCACTTAATGAGAGCCAGAAGGTTGAAGCTAAGCTTTATTCAGTTGAGGACAAACACCAGGCAGGGGCAGACACCGTTAGTAGGCCGTAACCAAAGTTGAAGGCCAAATGCAGTTTAATATCTGATACTATAGGCCAAAAGCCAGAAGGTGGAAGCTCAGCTTTATTCAGTTGAGGGCAAACACCAGGGAGGGGCAGACACCGTTAGTAGGCCCTAACCACCAATTTTTAAAAACACAGCACTTAATGAGAGCCAGAAGGTTGAAGCTCAGCTTTATTCAGTTGAGGACAAACACCAGGGAGGGGCAGACACCGTTAGTAGGCCGTAACCAAAGTTGAAGGCCAAATGCAGTTTAATTTCTGATACTATAGGCCGAAAGCCAGAAGGTGGAAGCTCCGATTTAGACAGTGGAGGACAATTTGAATTAGGGACTGCAGACAGACTTAGTAGGCTGTCCCCTGTGGACCATGCATCCACCACATTAACCCATTGCGTCTTAATGGACACGTAATCTTCCGTGGCCATGCCTACAGGTCCATGCGTCTGTTGTCAGGTGCAACTTTGTACTCACAGATTGCCAGAGTGCATGGACAATGCGGTCTTTTACATGCTGGTGGAGGGTTGGGATGGCTTTTCTCGCAAAAGAAGTGGCACTGTCGACTGGTTAGCTTGTAGCGTGGTACAGCGTAGTCCATCATGGCCTTATTAATAGTAAATAAAATATAACTAGGCTCTATGAACTTTTAAATAGGTTCCAGAGGTACACGGGCAGCATTGGTGTGGTCAGTGGAGGAGTATTGCAAGTAGGGGCCGCAGACAGGCTAACAAAGGCCTAAAATAACAAACAATAGGCAGGCATGGCAATTTTAAATCGGTTACATGGATACACAGGCAGGCAGCATTGTGGTCAGTGGAGGAGTATTGCAAGTAGGGGCCGCAGACAGGCTATTAAAGGCCTAAAATAACAAACAATGGGCAGGCATGGCAGTTTTAAATCGGTTACATGGATACACAGGCAGGCACTCCAGGCAGCATTGTGGTCAGTGGAGGAGTATTGCAAGTAGGGGCCGCAGACAGGCTATTAAAGGCCTAAAATAACAAACAATAGGCAGGCATGGCAGTTTTAAATCGGTTACATGGATACACAGGCAGGCACTCCAGGCAGCATTGTGGTCAGTGGAGGAGTATTGCAAGTAGGGGCCGCAGACAGGCTGTCAAAGGCCTAAAATAACAAACAATAGGCAGGCATGGCAGTTTTAAATCGGTTACATGGATACACAGGCAGGCACTCCAGGCAGCATTGTGGTCAGTGAAGGAGTACTGCAAGTAGGGGCCGCAGACAGGCTATCAAAGGCCTAAAATAACAAACAATAGGTAGGCATGGCAGTTTTAAATCGGTTACATGGATACACAGGCAGGCAGCATTGTGGTCAGTGGAGGAGTATTGCAAGTAGGGGCCGCAGACAGGCTATTAAAGGCCTAAAATAACAAACAATAGGCAGGCATGGCAGTTTTAAATCGGTTACATGGATACACAGGCAGGCACTCCAGGCAGCATTGTGGTCAGTGGAGGAGTATTGCAAGTAGGGGCCGCAGACAGGCTGTCAAAGGCCTAAAATAACAAACAATAGGCAGGCATGGCAGTTTTAAATCGGTTACATGGATACACAGGCAGGCACTCCAGGCAGCATTGTGGTCAGTGGAGGAGTATTGCAAGTAGGGGCTGCAGACAGGCTATCAAAGGCCTAAAGTAACAAACAATAGGCAGGCATGGCAGTTTTAAATCGGTTACATGGATACACAGGCAGGCACTCCAGGCAGCATTGTGGTCAGTGGAGGAGTATTGCAAGTAGGGGCCGCAGACAGGCTGTCAAAGGCCTAAAATAACAAACAATAGGCAGGCATGGCAGTTTTAAATCGGTTACATGGATACACAGGCAGGCACTCCAGGCAGCATTGTGGTCAGTGGAGGAGTATTGCAAGTAGGGGCCGCAGACAGGCTGTCAAAGGCCTAAAATAACAAACAATAGGCAGGCATCGCAGTTTTAAATCGGTTACATGGATACACAGGCAGGCACTCCAGGCAGCATTGTGGTCAGTGGAGGAGTATTGCAAGTAGGGGCCGCAGACAGGCTGTCAAAGGCCTAAAATAACAAACAGTAGGCAGGCATGGCAGTTTTAAATCGGTTACATGGATACACAGGCAGGCACTCCAGGCAGCATTGTGGTCAGTGGAGGAGTATTGCAAGTAGGGGCCGCAGACAGGCTATCAAAGGCCTAAAATAACAAACAATAGGCAGGCATGGCAGTTTTAAATCGGTTACATGGATACACAGGCAGGCAGCATTGTGGTCAGTGGAGGAGTATTGCAAGTAGGGGCCGCAGACAGGCTATTAAAGGCATAAAATAACAAACAATAGGCAGGCATGGCAGTTTTAAATCGGTTACATGGATACACAGGGTGGCACTCCAGACAGCATTGTGGTCAGTGGAGGAGTATTGCAAGTAGGGGCCGCAGACAGGCTGTCAAAGGCCTAAAATAAGAAACAATAGGCAGGCATGGCAGTTTTAAATCGGTTACATGGATACACAGGCAGGCAGCATTGTGGTCAGTGGAGGAGTATTGCAAGTAGGGGCCGCAGACAGGCTGTCAAAGGCCTAAAATAACAAACAATAGGCAGGCATGGCAGTTTTAAATCGGTTACATGGATACACAGGCAGGCACTCCAGGCAGCATTGTGGTCAGTGGAGGAGTATTGCAAGTAGGGGCCACAGACAGGCTGTCAAAGGCCTAAAATAACAAACAATAGGCAGGCATGGCAGTTTTAAATCGGTTACATGGATACACAGGCAGGCACTCCAGGCAGCATTGTGGTCAGTGGACGAGTATTGCAAGTAGGGGCCGCAGACAGGCTGTCAAAGGCCTAAAATAACAAACAATAGGCAGGCATGGCAGTTTTAAATCGGTTACATGGATACACAGGCAGGCACTCCAGGCAGCATTGTGGTCAGTGGAGGATTATTGCAAGTAGGGGCCGCAGACAGGCTGTCAAAGGCCTAAAATAACAAATAATAGGCAGGCATGGCAGTTTTAAATCGGTTTCATGGATACACAGGCAGGCACTCCAGGCAGCATTGTGGTCAGTGGAGGAGTATTGCAAGTAGGGGCCGCAGACAGGCTATCAAAGGCCTAAAATAACAAACAATAGGCAGGCATGGCAGTTTTAAATCGGTTACATGGATACACAGGCAGGCACCCCAGGCAGCATTGTGGTCAGTGGAGGAGTATTGCAAGTAGGGGCCGCAGACAGGCTGTCAAAGGCCTAAAATAACAAACAATAGGCAGGCATGGCAGTTTTAAATCGGTTACATGGATACACAGGCAGGCAGCATTGTGGTCAGTGGAGGAGCATTGCAAGTAGGGGCCGCAGACAGGCTATGAAAGGCCTAAAATATCAAACAATAGGCATGCATGGCAGTTTTAAATCGGTTACATGGATACACAGGCAGGCACTCCAGGCAGCATTGTGGTCAGTGGAGGAGTATTGCAAGTAGGGGCCGCAGGCAGGCTATCAAAGGCCTAAAATAACAAACAATAGGCAGGCATGGCAGTTTTAAATCGGTTACATGGATACACAGGCAGGCAGCATTGTGGTCAGTGGAGGAGTATTGCAAGTAGGGGCCGCAGACAGGCTATTAAAGGCCTAAAATAACAAACAATAGGCAGGCATGGCAGTTTTAAATCGGTTACATGGATACACAGGCAGGCAGCATTGTGGTCAGTGGAGGAGTATTGCAAGTAGGGGCCGCAGACAGGCTATTAAAGGCCTAAAATAACAAACAATAGGCAGGCATGGCAGTTTTAAATCGGTTACATGGATACACAGGCAGGCACTCCAGGCAGCATTGTGGTCAGTGGAGGAGTATTGCAAGTAGGGGCCGCAGACAGGCTGTCAAAGGCCTAAAATAACAAACAATAGGCAGGCATGGCAGTTTTAAATCGGTTACATGGATACACAGGCAGGCAGCATTGTGGTCAGTGGAGGAGTATTGCAAGTAGGGGCCGCAGACAGGCTATGAAAGGCCTAAAATAAGAAACAATAGGCAGGCATGGCAGTTTTAAATCGGTTACATGGATACACAGGCAGGCAGCATTGTGGTCAGTGGAGGAGTATTGCAAGAAGTGTCTGACACAGTTAGTACTCCCAAAAAATAAATAGATGTTAATGTCTCGCAAAACAACTATAAATAAAAAAAAGGGTGGCATGCTTAGGTACAGGGGTGGGCTCATCTGCAGAGTTTATGACAAAGTAATTTATATAGTATATATAGTTATTAAGGTTGAAGGAAGACTGTAAGTCCATCTAGTTCAACCCATAGCCTAACCTAACATGCCCTAACATGTTGATCCAGGGGAAGGCAAAAAAACCCCATGTGGCAAAGAGTAACTCCACCATGGGGAAAAAAATTCCTTCCCGACTCCACATACGGCAATCAGACTAGTTCCCTGGATCAACGCCTTATCAAGGAATCTAGTGTATATACCCTGTAACATTATACTTTTCCAGAAAGGTATCCAGTCCCCTCTTAAATTTAATTAATGAATCACTCATTACAACATCATACGGCAGAGAGTTCCATAGTCTCACTGCTCTTACAGTAAAGAATCCGCGTCTGTTATTATGCTTAAACCTTCTTTCCTCCAGACGTAGAGGATGCCCCCTTGTTCCTGTCTCAGGTCTATGATTAAAAAGATCACCAGAAAGGTCTTTGTACTGTCCCCTCATATATTTATACATTAAAATAAGATCACCCCTTAGTCTTCGTTTTTCCAAACTAAATAGCCCCAAGTGTAATAACCTATCTTGGTATTGCAGACCCCCCAGTCCTCTAATAACCTTGGTCGCTCTTCTCTGCACCCGCTCCAGTTCAGCTATGTCTTTCTTATACACCGGAGACCAGAACTGTGCACAGTATTCTAAGTGTGGTCGAACTAGTGACTTGTATAGAGGTAAAATTCTGTTCTCCTCATGAGCATCTATGCCTCTTTTAATACATCCCATTATTTTATTTGCCTTTGTAGCAGCTGCCTGACACTGGCCACTGAATATGAGTTTGTCATCCACCCATACACCCAGGTCTTTTTCATTGACGGTTTTGCCCAGAGTTTTAGAATTAAGCACATAGTTATATATCTTATTACTTCTACCTAAGTGCATGACCTTACATTTATCCCCATTAAAGCTCATTTGCCATTTATCAGCCCAAGCTTCTAGTTTACATAAATCATCCTGTAATATAAAATTGTCCTCCCCTGTATTGATTACCCTGCAGAGTTTAGTGTCATCTGCAAATATTGAAATTCTACTCTGAATGCCCCCTACAAGGTCATTAATAAATATGTTAAAAAGAAGAGGGCCCAATACTGACCCCTGTGGTACCCCACTGCTAACCGTGACCCAGTCCGAGTGTGCTCCATTAATAACCACCCTTTGTTTCCTATCCCTGAGCCAGCTCTCAACCCACTTACACATATTTTCCCCTATCCCCATTACTCTCATTTTATGTAACAACCTTTTGTGTGGCACCGTATCAAAAGCTTTGGAAACGTCCATATATACTACGTCCACTGGGTTCCCTTGGTCCAGTCCGGAACTTACCTCTTCATAGAAGCTGATCAAATTAGTCTGACATGAACGGTCCCTAGTAAACCCGTGCTGATACTGGGTCATGAGGTTATTCCTCTTCAGATACTCCAGTATAGCATCCCTTAGAATGCCCTCCAGGATTTTACCCACAGTAGAGGTTAAGCTTACTGGCCTATAATTACCGAGTTCAGTTTTTGCCCCTTTTTTGAATATTGGCACCACATTTGCTATACGCCAGTCCTGTGGTACAGACCCTGTTATTATGGAGTCTTTAAAGATTAAAAATAATGGTCTATCAATGACTGTACTTAGTTCCTGCAGTACTCGGGGGTGTATCCCATCCGGGCCCGGAGATTTATCAATTTTAGTTATTTTTAGACGCCGCTGTACTTCCTGCTGGGTTAAGCAGGTGACATTTAATGGGGAATTTTTATCACTAGTCATTTTGTCTGCCATGGGATTTTCTTTTGTAAATACTGATGAAAAAAAGTCATTTAGCATATTGGCTTTTTCCTCATCCTCATCCACCATTTCACTCAGACTATTTTTAAGGGGGCCAACACTGTCATTTTTTAGTTTCTTACTATTTATATAGTTAAAGAATATTTTGGGATTATTTTTACTCTCTCTGGCAATGAGTCTCTCTGTCTCAATCTTTGCTGCCTTGATTTGCTTTTTACAGAATTTATTTAATTTTCTGTATTTATTTAATGCCTCCTCACTACCTACTTCCTTTAATTCTCTAAATGCTTTCTTTTTGTCCCTTATTGCGCCCCTTACAGCTCTATTTAGCCATATTGGTTTCCTCCTATTTCTAGTATGTTTATTCCCATACGGTATATACTGTGCACAGGTCCTATCCAGGATGCTAATAAACATCTCCCATTTTCTTTGTGTATTTTTATATCTCAGGATATCATCCCAGTTAATTGCACCAAGATCATCTCTCATCCATTGGAAATTTGCCCTCCTGAAGTTTAGTGTCCTTGTCACCCCTCTACTACACATCTTATTAAAGGATACACGAAAACTTATTATTTTGTGATCACTATTCCCCAAGTGACCCCCAACCCTTATATTTGATATGCGGTCTGGCCTGTTGGTTAATATTAGATCTAGCAGTGCCCCCCTCCTTGTTGGGTCCTGAACCAGTTGTGAAAGGTAATTGTCTCTCATAGTTGTCAAAAACCGATTACCTTTGCTGGAACTGCAGGTTTCTGTTCCCCAATCTATTTCAGGGTAGTTGAAGTCCCCCATAATAATGACTTCTCCTTGAGTCGCAGCTTCATCTATTTGCTTTACGAGGATATTCTCCATTGCTTCCATTAGTTTTGGAGATTTATAACAAACTCCTATCAGTAATTTATTATTTTTTCCCCCTCCCCTTATCTCCACCCACAGGGACTCTACATTTTCATTAAATTCACCTATATTATCACGCTGGATGGGTTTTAAGGTCGATTTTACATACAGACACACCCCTCCCCCTCGCTTATCTGTACGGTCATTTCTGAACAGGCTATAGCCCTGCAAGTTAACAGCCCAGTCATGGCTCTCATCCAGCCACGTCTCAGATATCCCCACCATGTCATAATTATGCTCCAACAACATTAGTTCTAATTCATCCATTTTGTTGGCGAGGCTTCTGGCATTAGTATACATGCACTTGATGTTACTCTCTGTACCTCTATTCTTTCTTAAATTACTAACTGTTCTAACCCCACCCCCCATGCCACCGCCACCCCCAACTTCCTTATTTGTGCCCAGGTCTCTATCTGCACTATCTTCCCCTCCTATAAAATGAATACCCTCCCCCCCAATCCCTAGTTTAAACACTCCTCCAACCTTCTAACCATTTTCTCCCCCAGCACAGCTGCACCTTCCCCATTGAGGTGCAGCCCGTCCCTAGCGTAGAGCCTGTAGCCAACTGAGAAGTCAGCCCAGTTCTGCAGGAACCCAAACCCCTCCTTCCTACACCAATTCTTGAGCCACTTATTAACCTCCCTTATCTCCCGTTGCCTCTCTGGCGTGGCACGTGGTACAGGCAGTATTTCGGAAAATACCACGTTGGAGGTCCTTGCTTTCAGCTTGCAGCCTAATTCCCTGAAATCATCTTTAAGGACCTTCCACCTACCTCTAACTTTGTCATTTGTGCCAATGTGCACCATGACCGCTGGGTCCTCACCAGCCCCTCCCAGTAATCTGTCCACCCGATCAGCGATGTGTCGGACTCGAGCGCCAGGTAGGCAGCACACCATCCGACGATCCCTGTCTTTGTGACAGATTGCCCTATCTGTTCCCCTAATAATTGAGTCCCCCACTACCAGCACCTGTCTGGCCTGCCCTGCTCTCCTTTTTCCCTCCTTACTGGAGCAGTCACTCCTCCGGCTTTCAGAGGACATGCCTGGCTGCAGCAGTGCTACCCCTGTACTGGCACCCCCCTCATCTGCCAACTTAGCAAACTTATTGGGGTGTGCCAGATCAGGACTAGCCTCCCTGGCACTCTTCCCTCTACCCCGCCTTCTATCTGTCACCCAGCTAACTGCCACACTGTCCTGCAGCTCCATCCTACCATCCCCCTCCTCATCTATCCCATTGAGCGTCTGCTCTGTGATTTGGCAGTAAATTAGTATTTACTGGTGTCAATATAGGACACTGACCCAGACTACTGTAACTATCATCATAGATGTCAACAAATTGGTATTGATTGTCAGTGCCAGGCATTGAATGATGTCAGCGCATAGACTAAACATTGGTGGAGCTGTGCGAGATCATTTGGCACGTGGTAGAGCACAGTTTGAGCTGGGCGGGGGGACTCTCTTGTGGCTGGCGGTACCGCCCCAGGGCCCCTCATGTTACAACGGTGTGTCTGACGTTGGGTGCGCACCACCACCGCCAGAGACACTACATTGTACTATGAGGGACCCAGTGGCAGTGCCGTCGACCAAAAGCGAGCACACCCACCTCTTCTGACAAACAGCACTGTAACTAACGGGTGCTTGCGCCAAGTGTCGAGAGTGAGACAACGGTCCCGTGGGGGGAGTTTTCCCATTGGGGGATGTGTAAACATGTCGTATGCTGGTCAAACAGCTGCTGCAAATTAAGAGATTTTAACACTCAGTAAGACCAGTCCACAAGCAAGACCTTTTTATAGGAAAGCTAGGTGTCAGCCGGGAAAGGTGGGGCAAAATAATTTGAAATCCAGGAGTGGTTTATTTTAATGAAGGTGAGATCATCCACATTTTGGGTAGCCAGACGAGTCCTTTTTTCGGTTAATATTGAACCAGCAGCACTGAATACTCTTTCTGATAGCACACTAGCTGCTGGGCAAGCAAGCTCCTGCAACGCATATTCTGCCAATTCAGGCCAGGTGTCTAATTTGGATGCCCAGTAATCAAATGGGAATGACGGTTGAGGGAGAACATCAATAAGGGCTGAAAAATAGTTAGTAACCATACTGGACAAATGTTGTCTCCTGTCACTTTGAATAGATGCTGCAGTACCTGTCCTGTCTGCGGTCATTGCGAAATCACTCCACAACCTGGTCAGAAAACCCCTCTGTCCAACGCCACTTCTGATCTGTGCACCTCTAACACCTCTGCCCTGTAGCCCCCTGCAGCTCGTGTGAGAACCATCACCGGCACTGTGTGCTGGGAATGCCTGAATCAAACGGTCTACAAGAGTAGCTTGTTTGGTTGCTAATATTTGTTCGAGGTTCTCATGTGGCATAATATTTTGCAATTTGCCTTTATAGCGAGGGTCAAGGATGCAGGCCAACCAGTAATCGTCATCGCTCATCATTTTAATAATGCGTGGGTCCTTTTTGAGTATACGTAAGGCATATTCCGCCATGTGGGCCAAAGTTCCAGTTGGCAAATCTGCGGTTGTGCTGGTTTGAGGGGCAGTTACAGGCAAATCTACGTCACTAGTCTCCCTTACAAAAACAGAACCCGGCCTTGCAACGCCACTAATTTCTGTTGGCCCAGGAGAAGCTTCCTCAGTAAAAAAGTACTCATCCCCATCATCCTCCTCGTCCTCCTCCTCCTCATCGCCCGCTACCGCGTCCTCTACACGGCCCTGACCAGACAATGGCTGACTGTCATCAAGGCTTTCCTCTTCCTCAGCTGCAGACGCCTGCTCCTTTATGTGCGTCAAACTTTGCATCAGCAGACGCATTAGGGGGATGCTCATGCTTATTATTGCGTTGTCTGCACTAACCAGCCGTGTGCATTCCTCAAAACACTGAAGGACTTGACACAGGTCTTGTAGCTTCGACCACTGCACACCTGACAACTCCATGTTTGCCATCCAACTGCCTGCCCATGTATCCTCCCACAAATACATAACAGCACGCCTCTGTTCGCACACTCTCTGAAGCATTTGCAGTGTGGAGTTCCACCTTGTTGCAACGTCGATGATTAGGCGATGCTGAGGAAGGTTCAAAGAACGCTGATAGTTCTGCATACGGCTGGAGTGTACAGGCGAACGGCGGATATGCGAGCAAAGTCTGCGCACTTTGAGGAGCAGGTCGGGTAACCCCGGATAACTTTTCAGGAAGCACTGCACCACCAGGTTTAAGGTGTGAGCCAGGCAAGGAATGTGTTTCAGTTGGGAAAGGGCTATGGCAGCCATGAAATTCCTTCCGTTATCACTCACTACCTTGCCTGCCACAAGATGTACAGTGCCCAGCCATGACTGAGTTTCTTTCTGCAAGAACTCGGACAGAACTTCCGCGGTGTGTCTGTTGTCACCCAAACACTTCATTGCCAATACAGCCTGCTGACGCTTGCCACTAGCTGTCCCATAATGGCACACCTGGTGTGCAACAGTGGCAGCTGCGGATGGAGTGGATGTGCGACTGCGGTCTGTGGACGAGCTCTCGCTTCTGCAATAGGAGGAGGAAGAGGAGGAGGGGGGGCGAACGCCTACAGCCAACTCTTTCCTTGACCATGGGCTAGGCAGAACTGTCCCAATATTGCTGTCCCCTGTGGAGCCTGCATCCACCACATTCACCCAGTGTGCCGTGATGGACACGTAACATCCCTGGCCATGCCTACTGGTCCATGCATCTGTTGTCAGGTGCACCTTTGTAGTCACAGACTGCCTGAGTGCATGGACGATGCGGTCTTTAACATGCTGTTGGAGGGCTGGGATGGCTTTTCTAGAAAAGAAGTGCCGACTGGGTAGCTCGTAGCGTGGTACAGCGTAGTCCATCAGCGCTTTGAAAGCTTCGCTTTCAACTAACCGATAGGGCATCATCTCTAATGAGATTAGTCTAGCAATGTGGGCGTTCAAACCCTGTGTACGCAGATGCGAGGATGAGTACTTCCTTTTCCTAACAAGAGTCTCATGTAGGGTGAGCTGGACTGGAGAGCTGGAGATCGTGGAACTAGCGGTGGTGCCGGTGGACATGGGTGAGTGAGAGAGGGTTGGAGATGGTATTCTTGCCGGTGCCCTACATGCAGTGCTTCCTACTACTAACCTGGTGATTCCCTGACTGCTTTGGCCTGGCAACGAAAGCTGCACAGATACTGCAGGTGGTGTGGGAAATGGTCGGCTTACAGGGAGGGAAGGGATGTAGCGTTGCTGACTAGCTTCATTGGCCAAGGGTGCTGCAACCTTTAGGGACGTTTGGTAGTTAGTCCAGGCTTGCAAATGCATGGTGGATAAATGTCTATGCATGCAACTTGTATTTAGACTTTTAAGATTCTGACCTCTGCTTAAGGTAGTTGAACATTTTTGACAGATGACTTTGCGCTGATCATTTGGACGTTGTTTAAAAAAATGCCAGACTGCACTCTTTCTACTATCGGATACCTTTTCAGGCATTGCAGACTGAGCTTCTTTAACCGGATGGCCACGCTGTCCTCCAACTGGTTTTGGTTTTGCCACGCGTTTTTGGCCAGATACGGGCCCGGTAGATGGAACCTGTTGTGATGTTGATGCCTGCTGCGGCTCCTCCTCCTCCGCTTCAGAACTACTGCCGCCTGCACCCTGTTCCCCCAATGGCTGCCAATCGGGGTCCACAACTGGGTAATCTATGACCTCCTCTTCTATGTTGTGTGCAACTTCGTCTGTGTCACCGTGTAAGCCGGTGGTATTGCGTTCATGACGGAGCACCATAGTCTCCGCTGGTTTTGATTCTGCCTCAGTACACTGCGAGGGCAATGTTCTGGTCTGAGTCAAAGGAACAGCATAGTAATCTGGCTGTGGCTGTGCATCTGTGCACTCCATGTCCGATTCAACTTCTAATGGGCATAGCCTGTTAACTGTTTCACTGTGTAACCCAGGAACAGTATGTGTAAAGAGCTCCATGGAGTAACCTGTTGTGTCGACTGACGCATCCTTCACTGTTGTTTTTAGTGAAGGACACAAGGAAGCGACTTGTTCTTGACTGGGAGAATCCACTGACGATGCACTGCTCTGACATTTGGCACTTTCCGAGGAGGAGGCAAAAGAGTTAGAGGCAGAGTCAGCAATGAAAGCCAATACTTGTTCCTCCTGCTCCGGCTTCAAAAGTGGTTTTCCTACTCCCAGAAAAGAGAGCGTTCGAGGCCTTGTGTAGCCAGACAGCGAACCTGGCTCAACAACTCGAGACTTAGGTGCTGTACTGCTTTTACCACAACCACCTGATGCTCCACCACCACTGCCATCATTACCTGCTGACAATGACCGCCCACGGCCACGACCTCTTCCACTAGACTTCCTCATTGTTTGCAAAACGTAACCAAAGTAACGCTATTTGTTACTGTAAAACAACTTATCAGGTGAACTCAAACTTCTGTAGGATTTATATATACCTTTATAGGTGCCTGACACTGAAAGGAAAATTAGGCCCAATGTTACACACTAGGTTTTCTGTGCCCCAATAATTTGAGACAGATGGCACACACAGGACCAGCACTCAAGCAGAAATGCCAATCTTAATCTCCCACTATTTATTTTTTTTTTCTGGGAGAATGTACCCCCCCAAAAAAAAAACTGGCCAAGTATTACACAGTGTTTTCGGTGGCACACAATGAGAGACAGATACCACACACAGCAATGGCACGGAGGCAGACTTGCCAATATTTATCTCCCACTAATTTTTTTTTTGGAAAAGGGAGAATGTACCCCCCCCCCAAAAAAAAATGGCCAAGTATTACACAGTGTTTTCGGTGCCACACAATGACAGACAGATGCCACACACAGCAATGGCACGGAGGCAGACTTGCCAATATTTATCTCCCACTAATTTTTTTTGGGGAAAAAGGAGAATTTAGCAAAAAAAAAAAAAACTGGCCAAGTATTACACAGTGTTTTCGGTGGCACACAATGAGAGACAGATACCACACACAGCAATGGCACGGAGGCAGACTTGCCAATATTTATCTCCCACTAATTTTTTTTTTGGAAAAGGGAGAATGTACCCCCCCCCAAAAAAAAAATGGCCAAGTATTACACAGTGTTTTCGGTGCCACACAATGACAGACAGATACCACACGCAGCAATGGCACGGAGGCAGACTTGCCAATATTTATCTCCCACTAATTTTTTTTTTGGAAAAGGGAGAATGTACCCCCCCCAAAAAAAAACTGGCCAAGTATTACACAGTGTTTTCGGTGGCACACAATTAGAGACAGATACCACACACAGCAATGGCACGGAGGCAGACTTGCCAATATTTATCTCCCACTAATATTTTTTTGGGAAAAGGGAGAATTTAGCAAAAAAAAAAAAAAATGGCCAAGTATTACACAGTGTTTTTGGTGCCACACAATGACAGAAAGATGCCACGCACAGCAATGGCACGGAGGCAGACTTGCCAATATTTATCTCCCACTAATTTTTTTTTTGGAAAAAGGAGAATTTAGCAAAAAAACCAAAAAACTGGCCAAGTATTACACAGTGTTTTCGGTGGCACACAATTAGAGACAGATACCACACACAGCAATGGCATGGAGGCAGACTTGCCAATATTTATCTCCCACTAATTTTTTTTTTGGAAAAGGGAGAATGTACCCCCCCCAAAAAAAATGGCCAAGTATTACACAGTGTTTTCGGTGCCACACAATGACAGACAGATGCCACACACAGCAATGGCACGGAGGCAGACTTGCCAATATTTATCTCCCACTAATTTTTTTTTTGGAAAAGGGAGAATTTAGCAAAAAAAAAAAAAATGGCCAAGTATTACACAGTGTTTTCGGTGGCACACAATGAGAGACAGATACCACACACAGCAATGGCACGGAGGCAGACTTGCCAATATTTATCTCCCACTAATTTTTTTTTTGGAAAAGGGAGAATGTACCCCCCCAAAAAAAAAAAAATGGCCAAGTATTACACAGTGTTTTCGGTGCCACACAATGAGAGACAGATGCCACACACAGCAATGGCACGGAGGCAGACTTGCCAATATTTATCTCCAACTAATTTTTTTTTTGGAAAAGGGAGAATGTACCCCCCAAAAAAAAAAAAATGGCCAAGTATTACACAGTGTTTTCGGTGCCACACAATGAGAGACAGATGCCACACACAGCAATGGCACGGAGGCAGACTTGCCAATATTTATCTCTCACTAATTTTTTTTTGGGAAAAGGGAGAATGTACCCCCCCCAAAAAAAAATGGCCAAGTATTACACAGTGTTTTCGGTGCCACACAATGAGAGACAGATGCCACACACAGCAATGGCACGGAGGCAGACTTGCCAATATTTATCTCCCACTAATTTTTTTTTGGGAAAAGGGAGAATTTAGCAAAAAAAAAAAAAAACTGGCCAAGTATTACACAGTGTTTTCGGTGGCACACAATGAGAGACAGATACCACACACAGCAATGGCACGGAGGCAGACTTGCCAATATTTATCTCCCACTAATTGTTTTTTGGAAAAGGGAGAATGTACCCCCCCCCAAAAAAAATGGCCAAGTATTACACAGTGTTTTCGGTGCCACACAATGACAGACAGATACCACACACAGCAATGGCACGGAGGCAGACTTGCCAATATTTATCTCCCACTAATTTTTTTTTTGGAAAAGGGAGAATGTACCCCCCAAAAAAAAAACTGGCCAAGTATTACACAGTGTTTTCGGTGGCACACAATTAGAGACAGATACCACACACAGAAATGGCACGGAGGCAGACGTGCCAATATTTATCTCCCACTAATTTTTTTTGGGGAAAAGGGAGAATGTACCCAAAAAAAAAAAAAAAATGGCCAAGTATTACACAGTGTTTTTGGTGCCACACAATGAGAGACAGATACCACACACAGCAATGGCATGGAGGCAGACTTGCCAATATTTATCTCCCACTAATTTTTTTTTTAGAAAAGGGAGAATGTACCCCCCCCAAAAAAAAATGGCCAAGTATTACACAGTGTTTTCGGTGCCACACAATGACAGACAGATGCCACACACAGCAATGGCACGGAGGCAGACTTGCCAATATTTATCTCCCACTAATTTTTTTTTTGGAAAAGGGAGAATTTAGCAAAAAAAAAAAAAAATGGCCAAGTATTACACAGTGTTTTTGGTGCCACACAATGAGAGACAGATACCACACACAGCAATGGCATGGAGGCAGACTTGCCAATATTTATCTCCAACTAATTTTTTTTTTGGAAAAGGGAGAATGTACCCCAAAAAAAAAAAAATGGCCAAGTATTACACAGTGTTTTCGGTGCCACACAATGAGAGACAGATGCCACACACAGCAATGGCACGAAGGCAGACTTGCCAATATTTATCTCTCACTAATTTTTTTTTTGGAAAAGGGAGAATGTACCCCCCCCAAAAAAAATGGCCAAGTATTACACAGTGTTTTCGGTGCCACACAATGAGAGACAGATGCCACACACAGCAATGGCACGGAGGCAGACTTGCCAATATTTATCTCCCATTAATTTTTTTTTTGGAAAAGGGAGAATTTAGCAAAAAAAAAAAAAAAACTGGCCAAGTATTACACAGTGTTTTCGGTGGCACACAATGAGAGACAGATACCACACACAGCAATGGCACGGAGCCAGACTTGCCAATATTTATCTCCCACTAATTTTTTTTTTGGAAAAGGGAGAATGTACCCCCCCCCCCAAAAAAAAAATGGCCAAGTATTACACAGTGTTTTCGGTGCCACACAATGAGAGACAGATGCCACACACAGCAATGGCACGGAGGCAGACTTGCCAATATTTATCTCCCACTAATTTTTTTTTTGGAAAAGGGAGAATGTACCCCCCCCCCAAAAAAAATGGCCAAGTATTACACAGTGTTTTCGGTGCCACACAATGACAGACAGATGCCACACACAGCAATGGCACGGAGGCAGACTTGCCAATATTTATCTCCCACTAATTTTTTTTTTGGAAAAGGGAGAATGTACCCCCCCCAAAAAAATGGCCAAGTATTACACAGTGTTTTCGGTGCCACACAATGACAGACAGATGCCACACACAGCAATGGCACGGAGTCAGACGTGCCAATATTTATCTCCCACTAATTTTTTTTTTGGAAAAGGGAGAATTTAGCAAAAAAAAAAAAACTGGCCAAGTATTACACAGTGTTTTCGGTGGCACACAATGAGAGACAGATACCACACACAGCAATGGCACGGAGGCAGACTTGCCAATATTTATCTCCCACTAATTTTTTTTGGGGAAAAGGGAGAATTTAGCAAAAAAAAAAAAAAATGGCCAAGTATTACACAGTGTTTTCGGTGGCACACAATGAGAGACAGATGCCACACACAGCAATGGCACGGAGGCAGACTTGCCAATATTTATCTCCCACTAATTTTTTTTTGGGAAAAGGGAGAATGTACCCCCCCCCAAAAAAAAAAATGGCCAAGTATTACACAGTGTTTTCGGTGCCACACAATGACAGACAGATGCCACACACAGCAATGGCACGGAGGCAGACTTGCCAATATTTGTCTCCCACTAATTTTTTTTTTGGAAAAAGGAGAATTTAGCAAAAAAAAAAATAAAAAATGGCCAAGTATTACACAGTGTTTTCGGTGGCACTCAATGAGAGACAGATACCACACACAGCAATGGCACGGAGGCAGACTTGCCAATATTTATCTCCCACTAATTTTTTTTTTGGAAAAGGGAGAATGTACCCCCCCCCAAAAAAAATGGCCAAGTATTACACAGTGTTTTCGGTGGCACACAATGAGAGACAGATACCACACACAGCAATGGCACGGAGGCAGACTTGCCAATATTTATCTCCCACTATTTTTTTTTTTGGAAAAGGGAGAATGTACCCCCCCCAAAAAAAAAATGGCCAAGTATTACACAGTGTTTTCGGTGCCACACAATGACAGACAGATACCACACACAGCAATGGCACAGAGGCAGACTTGCCAATATTTATCTCCCACTAATTTTTTTTTTTGGAAAAGGGAGAATGTACCCCCCCAAAAAAAGGCCAAGTATTACACAGTGTTTTCGGTGCCACACAATGAGAGACAGATACCACACACAGCAATGGCACGGAGGCAGACTTGCCAATATTTATCTCCCTGCAGTTATCTCAGAAAAGTTTGGCAGGCAGCTATAAAAAGGACTGCTGCACACAAAAGTGTGGACAAACACACAAGATAGCTGTGCAGAAAGGAAGGAAAAACAGGATTTGTGCTTTGAAAAAAGCAGTTGTTTTGCACAGCGGCGTACACACAGGCACGGCAACGCAGCTATCAGGGTCAGGGAGCCTTCTAGTGCAGCCCAATGAGCTACAGCCCTGAGGGAAAAAAAATGTAGCTTCCACTGTCCCTGCAATCAAAAGGTGGTGTTGGACAGTGGAAATCGCTACAGCACAAGCGGTTTGTAGCTTTATGTACCCTGCCTATCACTATTCCTGCTTCCGAAGAAGCTGCAGCAACCTCTCCCTACGCTCAGATCAGCAGCAATAAGATGGCGGTCGGCGGGAACGCCCCTTTATAGCCCCTGTGACGCCGCAGAAAGCAAGCCAATCACTGCAATGCCCTTTTCTAAGATGGTGGGGACTGAGATCTATGTCATCACGCTGCCCACACTCTGCGTCCACCTTCATTGGCTGAGAAATGGCGCTTTTAGCGTCATTGAAACGCGACTTTGGCGCGAAAGTCGCGTACCGCATGGCAGACCCCACACAGGGATCGGCTCGGTTTCATGAGACGCCGACTTTGGCAAAAGTCAGCGACTTATGAAAATGAACGATCCGTTTCGCTCAACCCTAGTCACCATGTCCCTCCTCCAGTGCTGATTGTGCTGGTGGACTTTCCAGAATAAGTGGGTATACAGTGTTTATGTTTTTATTTTATGAGTCAGTGTTTGTAGGGAGCTATTAGGACTTTATACTGTACAGGGACTGTGGGGCCACCATACTGTGTAGGCAGCTGAGGGGACATTATACAGTGTGAGGGGCTGAGGGGACATCTTACTGTGGGGGGGTTTGTGGGGGACATTACAATGTGTGAGGGGATATGGAGGCATATACCGTAACTGCAGTAAGACCAATACCGCATATACTGTAACTGCCCAGTTCTGCAGAACTGATATTCACCAATATATGGTTATCATATATATGGTATATATATATATATATATATATATATATATATCAATATATGGTTATCATATGGCGGTAATATTTGTGTATTTCTATAATGATTGAATTTCACTATCAGCATGGTCATCTGCTGAGTCATTTACCCGCTATAATTAGAGTGCTCCACAATAGGGGGCGCACTCAATTTTTTTTGTCGGCACCCACTGTGCTAAACCCTTAGCTACACCTCTAATAGTCATTAATGTAAAAGAAAGCTGCCCCTACTCAGCTTCCTTCCAAATAGTATAAACAAAAATGAAAACACCCAAAATAGCAGTAAGGCTAGTTTCACACTAGCGTTTTGCTGAGCTGCGGACTTCCTCCGTGAAGCCCAGCCCACAGCCGCAACTCCACCACTCAGCTCCACCTACATCCGCATGCGGCCTGCGTACCTATCTTTAACATTATTAAAGTATGCAGGCTGTGCGGATGCATGCGGATGCCTCCGCATGCGTCGTTTTGACGATGCAGAAAAAAAAAGAAATTCCAACCAGCTGCGTTCGACGCAGGTCGCCGCATCGTCAAAATGACGATGCAGATGTAGGCGGAGCTGAGTGGTGGAGGTGTGGCCATGGGCGGGGCTTCACGGAGGAAGTCCGCAGCCCCCCGCAACTCAGCAAAATGCTAGTTTGAAACTAGCCAAGAAAAATGTGGCGTAATTTTATTGAACTTTCTAAAACACGATATTTCATTCCCTTTTACACTGCAATATGGAGTGCTGACTTTTTTTTAATCTACAGTATCTATCTATCTATCTATCTATCTATCTATCTATCTATCTATCTATATAGAAAAGACAGATAGCAGCACAAACTTGAGCAGATTTTGGGTGCAATACTTCCTGAATAATGTGGTTGTCCAACGCAAAATATAAATGGAAAAAAAATCAGGCAGCACTCCAGTTCAAGGAAAAATTGTGGGCTTTAATCCATCTATCTATCTGTCCGTCTGCCTATCTATCTATCTATCTATCTATCTATCTATCTATCTATCTATCTATCTATCTATCTATCCCATATCTATCTATCCCATATCTATCTATCTATCTATCTATCTATCTATCTATCTATCTATCTATCTGTCTATCAATCTATCCCATATCTATCTATCTATCTATCTATCTATCTATCTATCTATCTATCTGTCTATCTATCTATCCCATATCTATCTATCTATCTATCTATCTATCTATCTATCTATCTGTCTATCAATCTATCCCATATCTATCTATCTATCTATCTATCTATCTATCTATCTATCTATCTATCTGTCTGTCCCTTTTTTATATACACCAGACAAGAAAAGTCTGAGGAAAAAATCAAATAAAAACATAAAAGTGTTGAAGATCAATTGAGTTCAACATCTGCCAGCTTTAGGAGTACGGGAAGTCCTTGATAGTAATGATGTTATTTCTGGAAAGTTGAGAGGAAGCTAGCATCACAGTGTTATTTTCAGAATACGGTTTATTATAAAGTCATTTAGCTTACAAGACAAAAAAAGGACAGGCTTTCATTAAAAAAAAAGGAATATTTGGCAGAAGAGATGAGAATCTACCCATCATTACAACATTTTGCTAAAAAATTGTTAGAACAGCACAATTATGGAGGCTGGAATTAACTTAGTGCGAAACAGGAAAACATTGAAGCACAATAGAGCCAAACACAGAGTATATCCTAATGTATGACACAGAGTATATTCTGAATGTATGAGTGGCTAACCTTGCAGCCCTATTATTCTGCTCACAATAAGGCCTAGATCTCTTGTGCATCATCTACCTCATTCCTGACCACCCTACACTCCTATGCTTTCAGCTCTCCATGATCTACACCTCCACAATACACCCTTAATATTTAATTATTTACAGAACATAAAGCACAACACAGTCTTGTGTCAGTGTCAACACTTTGTCTACTTCTGATTGACATCTGGAATACAATATAATCATTACAGGAGTGTTACCCTTAGAATTGTGTATTTATAGAATAGCGAGACCTTATCAATACAGTAATGGCACATATTAAATAGACCAGGAAAACATTGTCTAGTACTACCTTGTAGCCAGGAATCTAATAATCTAATATATTATTGCAACAAGGCAGAAACAGTAGATTTAACCCCTTAATGACCCCAGCTTTTTTCAGTTTTGCGTTTTCATTTTTGGCTCCCCTCCTTCCCCGAGCCATAACTTTTTATTTTTCTGTTAATATGGCCATGTGAGGGCTAATTATTTGTAGGTTGAGTTGTACTTTTGAACAACATCATTGGTTTTAGTATGTCGTGTACTAGAAATCGGGAAAAAAATTCCAAGTGTGGTGAAATTGCAAAAAAAACTGCAATCCCACACTTGTTTTTTGTTTTTTTTGCTAGGTTCAATAAATGCTAAAACTAACCTGTCATTATGAATCTCCAGGTCATTACGAGTTCACAGACACCAAACATGTCTAGGTTATTTTTTATCTAACTGGTAAAAAAAATTCCAAACTTTGCTAAAAAAAAATAGCGCAATTTTCCAATACCCGTAGCGTCTCCATTTTTTGTGATCTGGTGTTATGTGAGGGCTTATTTTTTCATGCCAAGGTGACGTTTTTAATGATACCATTTTGGTGCAGATACGTTCTTTTGATTGTCCATTATTGCATTTTAATTCAATGTCGCGACAACAAAAAAAACGTAATTCTGCATTTTGAATTTTTTCTTGCTACGCCATTTAGCGATCAGGTTAATCCTTTTTTTTTATAGATCAGGCAATTCTGAACTCAAAATATATGTGTATGGTTGATTTTGTTATGGTTTTATTTTGAATGGGGCAAACGGGGGGGTTATTTAACCCCTTTCTGACCTTGGACGGGATAGTACATCCGAGGTCAGAAGCCCCACTTTGATGCGGGCTCCGGTGGTGAGCCCGCATGAAAGCCAGGACATGTCAGCTGTTTTGAACAGTTGACATGTGCCCGTAATAGGCGCAGGCAGAATCTCCTATTAACTAGTTAAATGCCGCTGTCAAACGCAGACAGTGGCATTTAACTACCGCTTCCGGCCGGGCGGCCGTAAATGATCGCATCGCCGACCCCCGTCACATGATCGGAGGTCGGCGATGCTTCAGAATAGTAACCATAGAGGTCCTTGAGACCTCTATGGTTACTGATCCCCGGCAGCTGTGAGTGCCACCCTGTGGTCGGCGCTCACAGCACACCTGCAATTTTGCTACATAGCAGGGAACATCAGATCGCTGCTATGTAGCAGAGCTGATCGAGTGGTGTCTGCTTCTAGCCTCCTATGGAGGCTATTGAAGCATGGCAAAAGTAAAAAAAAAAGTAAAAAAAAAAGTGAAGAAATAAAAAAAATATAAAAGTTTAAATCACCCCCCTCTCGCCCCAATCAAAATAAATCAATAAAAAAAAATCAAACCTACACATATTTGGTATCGCCGCAATCAGAATCCCCCGATCTATCAATAAAAAAAAAGCATTAACCTGATTACTAAACGGCGTAGCGAGAAAAAAATTCGAAACTCCAGAATTACGTTTTTTTGGTCGCCGCGACATTGCATTAAAATGCAATAACGGACGATCAAAAGAACGTATCTTCACCAAAATGCTATCACTAAAAACGCCAGCTCAGCACGCAAAAAATAAGCCCTCAACCGACCCCAGATCATGAAAAATGGAGACGCTACGAGTATCGGAAAATGGCACAATTTTTTTTTTATAGCAAAGTTTGGAATTTTTTTTCACCACTTAGATAAAAGAGAACCTAGACATGTTTGGTGTCTATGAACTCCTAATGATCTGGAGAATCATATTATCAGGTCAGTTTTACCATTTAGTGAACACAGTAAAAAAGCCAATCAAAAAACAAGTGGAATTTTTTTCCCGTTTTCTAGTACACGACATGCTAAAACCAATGATGTCATTCAAAAGTACAACTTGTTTCACAAAAAACAAGTCCTCACATGGCCATATTGACTGAAAAATAAAAAAGTTATGGCTCTGGGAAGAAGGGGAGCAAAAAACGAACATGGAAAAACGGAAAATCCCAAGGTCATGAAGGGGTTAAACTTTTATATTTTTTTATTTTTTTCATAATTTTTAAAATATTTTTTTTACTCTTGCCATGCTTCAATAGTCTCCATGGGAGGCTAGAAACTGGCATAGCCTGATCGGTTCTGCTACATAGAGTGCTCACAGCAATCCGGCATCATCAACCACAGAGGTCTTCAGTAGATATCTGTTTGTCATGCTGACGCATCGCTGACCCCCGATTACGTGACGGGGGTCAGAAATGCGTGCATTTCCAGACCGATGGCCAGAAGAGTTTGACAGCGGCATTTAATTAGTTAATAGCGGCGGGTGGATCATGATTCCACCCACCTCTATTGCGGGCACATGTAAGCTGTACAAAACAGCTTACATGTCCCGGCTTTGATGCGGGCTTACCGTCGGAGCCCACATCAAAGCGGAGGTTCTGTCCTTGGACGTACTATTCCTTCCGAGGACAGAAAGGGGTTAAGTAGCCAAAATCAAACTATTTCATAAGTCCAGACTGTCTTTTTAATATGTACAGGAATAGGCTCAGAACCCTATAAGGTTTGCAGCAGAAGATAGAAGAATAGTACATGTTGAGATCCAACATGTCCAATCTGGTGACAAAGGAGTTATGGGGTAATTTAATCCTTCTCTAACTGAAATAAACATCCACATTCATTCACTTTCAGCTGGCAGCCAGGTAAGTGATTGTACTAAGGCTGGGTTCACATTGCGTTAATAGCAGCCCGTTCAGCACATACGCTAACTGAAATAAACATCCGCATTCATTCACTTTCAGCTGGCAGCCAGGTAAGTGATTGTACTAAGGCTGGGTTCACATTGCGTTAATAGCAGCCCGTTCCGCACATACACTAACGGGCTGCTGTTAACGCAAGTGCCGACGTTCCATCATGCTAGCGCAGATGGAGCATCTGCTAGCTCCATCTGCGCTAGCAGTGACGGACCCGGAAACGCTGCAGCCCGCGTCTCGGGTCTGTCACTCAATGACGGCACATCCCTAGTGCATGCCCATTGTGGGCGCACACTAGCGATGCGTCCGACATTGCATTCAATGGCGGCATTAACGGACTACGTTACACCGCGTTATGCCACGGTGTAACGTAGTCCGTTTAAAGGAGTCACTGAACGCAATGTGAACCCAGCCTAGGACTGGGTTGAACATGTTCTGAATGCAATCAGACATATAGACAATAATATACAGTGGGAAAAAAAGTATTTAGTCAGCGACCAATTGTGCAAGTTCTCCCACTTAAAAAGATGAGAGAGGCCTGTAATTGACATCAAAGGTAGACCACAACTATGAGAGTCAAAATAAGAAAACAAATCCAGAAAATCACCTTGTCTGATTTGGCAAGATTTATTTTGCAAAATATGGTGGAAAATAAGTATTTGGTCACCTAAAAACATGCAAGATTTCTGGCCCTCACAGACCTGTATCTTCTTCTTTAAGAGGCTCCTCTGTCCTCCACTCATTACCTTTAGTAATGGCACCTGTTTGAACTTGTTATCAGTATAAAACACCTGTCCACAACCTCAAACAGTCGCACTCCAAAATCCACTATAGTGAAGACCAAAGAGCTGTCGAAGGACACCAGAAACAAAATTGTAGCCCTGCACCAGGCTGGGAAGACTGAATCTGCAATAGGCAAGCAGCTTGGTGAGATGAAATCAACTGTAGGAGCAATAACAAGAAAATGGAAGACATACAAGACCACTGTTAATCACTCTCGATCTGGGGCTACACGCAAAATCTCACCCCGTGGGGTCAAAATAATCACAAGAACGGTGAGCAAAAATCTCAGAACCACATGGGGGGATGTAATGAATGACCTGCATAGAGCTGGGACTACCATAACAAAGGCTACCATCAGTAACACACTACGCTGCCAGGGACTCAGATCCTGCACTGCCAGACGTGTCCCCCTGCTTAAGCCACTACATGTCCGGGCCTGTCTGAAGTTGCTAGAGAGCATTTGGATTATCCAGAAGAGTATAGGGAGATTGTCATATGGTCTGATGAAACCAAAGTAGAACTGTTTGGTTGAAACAAAACTTGTCGTGTTTGGAGGAGACAGAATGCTGAGTTGCATCCAAAGAAAACCATACCTACTGTGAAGCATGAGCGTGGCACCATCATGCTTTGGGGCTGTTTGTCTGCAAAGGGACCAGTACAAATGATCCATGTACATGAAAGAATGAATGTATTGAGAGATTTTGAGTGCAAACCTCCTTCCATCAGCAAAGGCATTGAAGATGAAATGTGGATGGGTCTTTCAGCATGATAATGATCCCAAGCACACTGCCAGGGCAACAAAGAAGTGGCTTGGTAAGAAACATATGAAGGTCCTGGAGTGGCCTAGCCAGTCTCCAGATCTCAACCCCATAGAAAACCTTTGGCGGGAGTTGAAAGTATGTGTTGCCCAGCGACAGGCCCAAAACATCATTGCTCAAGAGGAGATCTGTATGGAGGAACGGGCCAACATACCACCAACAGTGTGTGCCAACCTTGTGAAGACTTACAGAAAACATTTGAGCACTGTCATTGCCAACAAAGGATATATAACAAAATATTGAGATGAACTTTTGTTAATGACTAGTGATGAGCCAGTATACTAGCTAGTCTCTGTATCTGCATGATTTGCGACTGCTAGACAGCCTGAATACATGTGGGGATTCCCTAACAAATAGGCAACCCCCATATGTACTCAGGCTGGCTAGCAGTCGCAAATCATGCAGCTACGGAGACAGAAACTAAATCTCTGAGCACATCCAAATACTTGGAGATCACCCGAGCATGCTCAGGAAATCTCAAGTAACGAGTATACTCGCTCATCACTATTAATTACCAAATACTTATTTTCCACCATATTTTTCAAAATAAATCTTGCCAAATCAGACAAGGTGATTTTCTGGATTTGTTTTCTCATTTTGACTCTCATAATTGTGGTCTACCTATGATGTCAATTACAGACCTCTCTCAACTTTTTAAGTGGGAGAACTTGCACAATTGGTAACTGACTAAATTATTTTTTCCCCACTTGTAATACCTGTGGATTGACCATGCAGATTGTTACGTACCCATGCCATACCAAATATTTAAATTTGCAGACTTGACATCATTCTCTCAAATCCAAGTTGATGACAATAGCCTTATTCACTTTCTGTAACATATTATTGGACTATCACAACATCAGGATATTACAATCTGCATCACTTGAGGCCCAGAGTGAAGAAATACCGGAAGAGAGCAGAGCTGGGGAAGTAGTGGAGAACTGGACAGGGAGCTGCAAAATATAAGGTATACTGTATATATATATATATTTTTTTTTTCATTACCTTTACTTTCTTGGCAATCTATCACTCGCATTAAGTGAATCTAAAAAAAATGCAGATTTGAGTGAATCCATTTTTTTTTTACATTTGGGATGAAATCCATTATAAGATGAACAAATTCAGCCGATATTATAACAGAATTATTGGTGAATAGAAAGTAAACCACTGGTGCTTGACTGAAAAAGACATTCAGAAAGATTTAGCAGACTATGGAGTTGTGGTACATTGTTCTAATGTTCAGTGACAATTGCACAAATATGACCTTCATGCAAGAATAATCAGAAGAAAACCTCTCCTGCGTCTTCAACATGAAATTCAGCATCAGAAGTATGCAAAAGAACATCTAAACAAGACTGATGCATTTTGGAAACAATTCCTGTGGACGGATGAGGTTAACATAGAACTCTTTTGGTTGCAATGATCCAAAGTATTTGAGGAGAATAAAGGGCATAGAATTTCAGGACAAGAATATCTCACCAACCATTAAACATGGAAGTGGATCAATCATGCTTTGGGGTTGTGTTGCAGCCAATGGCATGAGGAACATTTCACAGGTAGAGGGAATAATGGATTCAATGAAATTTCAACAAATTCTTGATGCAAACATAACATATCTGTAAGAAAGCTGAAGTTGAAAAGAGGGTGGCTTCCACAAAGGGATAATGATCCTAAGCACATATCAAAATCCACAATAGACTACCTCAAAAGGTGGAAGCTGAAGGTTTTACAATGGCACTTACTTTTCCCTGATCTGAACATCATTGAAAATCTGTGGCTAGACCTCAAAATAGCAGTGCATGCATGACAACCCAAGAATCTCACAGAAATGGAAGAATTTTCCAAGAAGAATGGATGAAAATCCCTCAAACAAGAATTGAAAGACTCTTGGATGGCTAAAAAAATAATTTACAAGCTGTGATAATTTTAAAAGTGGGTGCTACTAGATACTAATCATGTAGGAAGCCCAAATATTTGCACTGGCCCATTTTCGTTTTTGTGATTTTTTAAAATGTAAAATATGAAAATATATTTTTTTGCTTAAAATACAAAGGGAATGTGTAGTCTTTAACTGTAGGCCTTTTAGAGATAATTTCATCTTCAACTTGCTTAAAGCAAACCTGTCACCAAGTTTGGCCGATATAAGATACGGCCACCGCCTTTCATGGCTGGTATACAGCATTCTATAATGCTGAAGATAAGCCCCCGATCCGACCTGAAAGATAAGAAAAACAAGTTTTATTATACTCACCAGGGGGGCCAGTCCGGTACGATGGGTGTCGCAGGTCCAGGTCCGGCGCCTCCCATCTTCTTATGATTGCAGCACTCCTGCTTGCTTCATGGCTCCCCAGCATCACGCTCCTGTGCAGGCTTACTTATCTGCCCTGTTGAGGGGAGAGCAAATTACTGGAGCGCGCAGATGCTGGGCTTCTCTGACCTTTCCCGATGCCTACGCACTGCAGTACTTTGCTCTGCCCTCAACGGTACAGATAAGTACACCTGCCATGACACAAACTGGAGGATGGCATCGCAAGACGATGGGAGGCGCCGAACCCGGACCTGCAATGCCCATCGGACTAGACCGCCCTCCCGGGTGAGTATAAAATACTTTATTTTTCTTATCTTTGAGGTCGGATCGGGGCTTGTCTACAGCATTATAGAGTGATAAACCAAAAAAGATACACAATACACAGTGTGTGATAAAACACCTGTGCCTGTATGGGAGATTACTATCAAAAAAGAAAGAAATCCCATGCAATTACAATATTTAAACCCTATATAGACACATTGCACCAAAAGGGATCGTACCAAAACAAATCTTTATTGGACAAAATACACAATTTAAAATAGTAACAATATTAATTAGGATACTCTGAAGGTGACAACTACACCAGAGCCGCAGGCAAGAGGAAAAAAACATGCTTGGTATTAAAGTAAGAAAAAGCCACCTCTGTATCAGTGCGTATATACTAGTGATCCACAAAGTTATAACACTAGTCTGGTAAAAAACGTCCAGATAAGCACATAAAACCAGAGCAAGGACATAGTATGAAGTTATAGGAGCATAATTACCTCAAGACCTGCGGCGCCACCCCTACGCGCGTTTCGGCGTGCTCCCCATTGGTTGGCCCTCATATATATACTGCACTGTGACCTGACGACGCCACTCCCCCGGAAGAAGGCACGCACGCCGAAACGCGCGTAGGGGTGGCGCCGCAGGTCTTGAGGTAATTATGCTCCTATAACTTCATACTATGTCCTTGCTCTGGTTTTATGTGCTTATCTGGACGTTTTTTACCAGACTAGTGTTATAACTTTGTGGATCACTAGTATATACGCACTGATACAGAGGTGGCGTTTTCTTACTTTAATACCAAGCATGTTTTTTTCCTCTTGCCTGCGGCTCTGGTGTAGTTGTCACCTTCAGAGTATCCTAATTAATATTGTTACTATTTTAACCCCTTAGTGACAGAGCCAATTTGGTACTTAATGACCGAGCCAATTTTTACAATTCTGACCAGTGTCACTTTATGAGGTTATAACTCTGGAACGCTTTATCGGATCCCGCTGATTCTGAGATTGTTTTTTCGTGACATGTTGTACTTCAAGTTAGTGGTAACATTTCTTCGATATTACTTGCGATTATTTATGAAAAAAATGGAAATATGGCGAAAATTTTTAAAATTTTGCAATTTTCAAACTTTGTATTTTTATGCCCTTAAATCAGAGAGATATGTCACAAAAAATAGTTAATAAATAACATTTCTCACATGTCTACTTTACATCAGCACAATTTTGGAAACAATTTTTTTTTTTGTTAGGGAGTTATAAGGGTTAAAAGTTGACCAGCAATTTCTCATTTTTACAACACCATGTTTTTTTTAGGGACCACATCACCTTTGAAGTGATTTTGAGGGGTCTATATGATAGAAAATAACCAAGTGTGACACCATTCTAAAAACTGCACCCCTCAAGCTGCTCAAAACCACATTCAAGAAGTTTATTAACCCTTTACGTACTTCACAGGAACTAAAACAATGTGGAAGAAAAAAATTAACATTTTACTTTTTTTTGCAAACATTTTACTTCAGAACCATTTTTTTTAATTTTCACAAGTGTAAAAACAGAAATTTAACCACAAATTTTGTTGTGCAATTTTTCCTGAGTACGCCGATACCCCATATGTGGAGGTAAACCACTGTTTGGGCGCACCGCAGAGCTTGGAGGTGAAGGAGCACCGTTTGACTGTTTCAATGCAGAATTGGCTGGAATTGAGATCGGACGCCATGTCGCGTTTGGAGAGCCCCTAATGTGCCTAAACAGTGGAAACCCCCCACAAGTGACACCATTTTGGAAACTAGACCCCCCAAGGAACTTATCTAGATGTGTGGTGAGCACTTTGAACCCCCAAGTGCTTCACAGAAGTTTATAACGTAGAGCCGTGAAAATAAAAAATCTCATTTTTTCTACAAAAATGATCTTTTTGCCCCCAAATTTTTATTTTCACAAGGGTAACAGGAGAAATTAGACCACAAAAGTTGTTGTGCAATTTCTCCTGAGTACGTCGATACCCCATATGTGGAGGTAAACCACTGTTTGGGCGCACCGCAGAGCTTGGAAGTGAAGGAGCACCGTTTGACTTTTTCAATGCAGAATTGGCTGGAATTGAGATCGGATGCCATGTCGCGTTTGGAGAGTCCCTGATGTGCCTAAACAGTGGAAACCCCCCACAAGTGATACCATTTTGGAAACTAGACCCCCCAAGGAACTTATCTAGATGTGTGGTGAGCACTTTGAACCCCCAAGTGCTTCACAGAAGTTTATAACGTAGAGCCGTGAAAATAAAAAATCTCATTTTTTCTACAAAAATGATCTTTTTGCCCCCAAATTTTTATTTTCACAAGGGTAACAGGAGAAATTAGACCACAAAAGTTGTTGTGCAATTTCTCCTGAGTACGTCGATACCCCATATATGGGGGTAAACCACTGTTTGGGCGCACCGCAGAGCTTGGAAGAGAAGGAGTGTCGTTTTACTTTTTCAATGTAGAATTGGCTGGAATTGAGATCGGACGCCATGTCACGTTTGGAGAGCCGCTGATGTGCCTAAACAGTAGAGACCCCCCACATATGACACCATTTTGGAAACTAGACCCCTTAAGGAACTTATCTAGATGTGTGGTGAGCACTTTAAACCCCCAGGTGCTTCACAGAAGTTTATAACGTAGAGCCGTGAAAATAAAAAAATCGCATTTTTTCTACAAAAATGATCTTTTTGCCTCCAAATTTTTATTTTACCAAGGGTAACAGGAGAAAATGGACCCCAGAAGCTGTTGTACAATTTGTCTTGAGTACGCCGACACCCCATATGTGGGGGTAAACCACTGTTTGGGCGCATGGCTGAGCTCGGAAGCAAAGGAGCGCCATTTGACTTTTCAATGCAAAATTGACTGGAATTGAGATCGGACGCCATGTCGCGTTTGGAGAGCCCCTGATGTGCCTAAACAGCAGAAACCCCCCAAAAGTGACCCCATTTTGGAAAATAGACCCCCCAAGGAACTTATCTAGATATGAGGTGAGAACTTTGAATGCCCAAGTGCTTCACAGAAGTTTATAATGCAGAGTAGTGAAAATAAAAAATATTTTTTTTCCCACAAAAAAGATTTTTTTAGCCCCCAAATTTTTATTTTCACAAGGGTAACAAGAGAAATTGGACCCCAAAAGTTGTTGTCCAATTTGTCCTGAGTATGCTGGTACCCCATATGTGGGGGTAAACCACTGTTTGGGCGCACAGCAGAGCTCGGAAGGGAAGGAGCGCCATTTTGGAATGCAGACTTTGATAGAATTGTCTGCGGGCGTTATGTTGCCTTTGCAGACCCCTAATGTACCTAAACAGTAGAAACCCCCAACAAGTGACCCCATTTTGGAAAATAGACCCCCCAAGGAACTTATCTAGATATGTGGTGAGAACTTTGAATGCCCAAGTGCTTCACAGAAGTTTATAATGCAGAGTAGTGAAAATAAAAAATATATATTTTTTAACAATAAAGATTTTTTAGCCCCCAAGTTTTTATTTTCACAAGGGTAACAAGAGAAATTGGACCCCAAAAGTTGTTGTCCAATTTGTCCTGAGTATGCTGGTACCCCATATGTGGGGGTAAACCACTGTTTGGGCGCACGGCAGAGCTCGGAAGGGAAGGAGTGCCATTTTGGAATGCAGACTTTGATAGAATTGTCTGCGGGCGTTATGTTGCCTTTGCAGACCCCTAATGTACCTAAACAGTAGAAACCCCCAACAAGTGACCCCATTTTGGAAAATAGACCCCCCAAGGAACTTATCTAGATATGTGGTGAGAACTTTGAATGCCCAAGTGCTTCACAGAAGTTTATAATGCAGAGTAGTGAAAATAAAAAATATTTTTTTTCCCACAAAAAAGATTTTTTTAGCCCCCAAATTTTTATTTTCACAAGGGTAACAAGAGAAATTGGACCCCAAAAGTTGTTGTCCAATTTGTCCTGAGTATGCTGGTACCCCATATGTGGGGGTAAACCACTGTTTGGGCGCACGGCAGAGCTCGGAAGGGAAGGAGCGCCATTTTGGAATGCAGACTTTGATAGAATTGTCTGCGGGCGTTATGTTGCGTTTGCAGACCCCTAATGTACCTAAACAGTAGAAACCCCCACAAGTGACCAAATTTTGGAAACTAGACCCCCTAAGGAACTTATCTAGATATGTGGTGAGAACTTTGAAAGCTCAAGTGCTTCACAGAAATTTATAATGCAGAGTAGTGAAAATAAAAAAATATATTTTTTTCCAACAAAAAAGATTTTTAGCCCCCAAGTTTTTATTTTCACAAGGGTAACAGGAGAAATTGGACCCCAAAAGTTGTTGTCCAATTTATCCCGAGTACGCTGATGCCCCATATGTGGGGGTAAACCACTGTTTGGGCGCACGGCAGAGCTCAGAAGGGAGGGAGTACCATTTGACTTTTTTAGCGCAAAATTGGCTGTCGTGTTTGGAGACCCCCTGATGTACCTAAACAGTGGAAACCCCCCAATTCTAACTCCAACCCTAACCCCAACACAGCCCTAACCCTAATCTCAACCCGATCCATAAATACTGAAATACGTGATACGTGGCACTTTGATACGTGGCACGTGTCACTTAAATACGTGGCACTGAAATATGTGGCACGTGGCACTTTGATACGTGGCACATGTCTCTTAAATACGTGGCACTGAAAGATGTGGCACGTGGCACTTTGATACGTGGCACGTGGCACTTTGATACATGGCACTGAAATATGTGGCACGTGGCACTTTGATACGTGGCACGTGGCACTTTGATACGTGGCACGTGGCACTTTGATACGTGGCACGTGGCACTTTGATACGTGGCACATGGCACTTTGATACGTGGCACTGAAATATGTGGCACGTGGCACTTTGATACGTGGCACGTGTCACTTAAATACGTGGCACGTGGCACTGAAATATGTGGCACGTGGCACTTTGATACGTGGCACGTGTCTCTTAAATACGTGGCACGTGGCACTGAAAGATGTGGCACGTGGCACTTTGATACGTGGCACGTGGCACTTTGATACGTGGCACGTGGCACTGATATGTGGCACGTGGCACTTTGATACGTGGCACGTGGCACTTTGATACGTGGCACTTTGATACGTGGCACGTGGCACTTTGATACGTGGCACGTGGCACTTTGATACGTGGCACTGAAATATGTGGCACGTGGCACTTTGATACGTGGCACGTGTCACTTAAATACGTGGCACGTGGCACTGAAATATGTAGGACACGTCGCACAAAAAAGTTACATGTAGTTTTTTTTGTGTCGACGGTCCGCCGAAGCACGACGCATCCGTCGCACGACGGATGCGACATGTGGCAATCCGTCGCAATGCGTCGCTAATGCAAGCCAATGGAGAAAAAACGCATCCTGCAAGCACTTTTGCAGGATGCGTTTTTTCTCCAACGACGCATTGCGACGGAAGCCAAAAAACGCTAGTGTGAAAGTAGCCTAACCCTAACCCTAGCCCTAACCCTAACCCTAAATTTAGCCCCAACCCTAACCCTAACTCTAACCCTAACCCTAACCCTAATTTTAGCCCCAACTTGTCTTCTCCTGCCGGCCGGCAGATGGCAGCAGATAGCGGGCGCACTGCGCATGCGCCCGCCATGATGAAAAAGCCGGCTGGCAGGAGAAGACAGAAGAGGACCCAGGGACCCCGGGTGAGTATTTTAGGGTCCCCGAATCCCCCTATTTCTCTGTCCTCTGATGTGCGATCACATCAGAGGACAGAGAAATAACTGATCGCTTTTTTTTTTTTTTTTTTTTTTTTTTTGCGGTCGCCGGTAAACTGTTAATTACCGGCGATCGCAAAGCAGGGGTCGGTGCAAATCGACCCCGATCATGTTCTTTGGGGTCTCGGCTACCCCCGGCAGCCGAGACCCCAAAGAACATCCGGGTGCCGGGCGGCGGGCGTACTGCGCGTGCGCCCGCCATTTTTTCCCGGAAAAAAGATGGCGGCGCCCATGGGGAGACACGAGGAGCACCGGGGGAGGTAGGTAAGTATTGGGGGGCTATTGGGGGCCATCGGGGACCACATTTCTCTGTCCTCCGATGTGCGATCACATCGGAGGACAGAGAAATTAAACGGCAAATCGCGTTTTTTTTTTTTTTGTTGCGACCGCCGGTAAACGGTTAATTACCGGCGATCGCAACTCGGGGGTCGGTAAAAACCCCCCGAATCATGTTCTCTGGGGTCTCGGCTACCCTCGGCAACCGAGACCCCAGAGAAAATCCGACTCTGGGGGGCGCTATTCACTTTTTCCACAGCGCCGTTAATTAACGGCGCTGTGGTTTAAGTACCCTTAGCGGCCGCCGTTAAAAGGCGTATCGGCGGTCGTTAAGGGGTTAAATTGTGTATTTTGTCCAATAAAGATTTGTTTTGGTACGATCCCTTTTGGTGCAATGTGTCTATATAGGGTTTAAATATTGTAATTGCATGGGATTTCTTTCTTTTTTGATAGTAATCTCCCATACAGGCACAGGTGTTTTATCACACACTGTGTATTGTGTATCTTTTTTGGTTTACCAATTGTACTGTGTATTTTCACAGAATTTAACTTGATGTACAATGGATTACAAAAACAGGGATGCAACCTGGCAGGTTCAAGCTGCGCAGGTCTTTGATGGTGATACTACCAATCTGATGACGGGTGCTCAAGGGGATGTAAGTGGTGTACAGATACAGATTAAACGATTATTACATAAACGTACAAGAATGTGGTGGAACAGAGCTTTACTTGAGAATTATTTAAAGAAAAAGATTATTCCTCGTGGGTTAAGGATTCAGGTTTTTCCGTCCTTCCCGGTGAGTGATGAAAATTTTGTGACAAGATGGGAAGAAATTTGTACTAAATCATCTCTTCAGTTCATGGAATTATTAATTGACTTGAATAAAAAATCCGTTCTGACTGTGGAAACTGAGATTGATGAATTGTTTGGCAATCTTAAAGGGATATCTACAGCGGAAAATTTAGTCACGTTCAATGCAACTTTGGAGAAGAATTCAGATGAATGGGAGAAACAAATCAAATCTAATCACGCCAAAAAAATATCACGTGACAATAATGATTACCAACAGGGTACAGTGTACAGGTGGAGACACCATGGTCCAAGGAGACAAAGGTCTGTGTCCTTCTCATCGGTTTCATCTTCGGGTGAAACTTCAGATGCATCATATCATTCTATGAGAACACGCTTTGGGAATGATAATAAGAGAAAAAAGGAACAAAGAACAGATACAAATAAACGTACTATTGGTCTCAACCCACGGAATGATTCATTGAAGGTGATTAATTTATCTGAGCACAAATTCAGTGATGAGGAGATGTTTGTGTTATCTAAAGGTCTAACTTTTTCCCCTAGCACAAGATGTGACAAGTTCACAATTATAAAGGATCTACATGTGTTTGGTCGATCTCTTCTTTTCAAAAAATGGTACCATAGCGAGGAGATCCAAAAATTATTTCCCTTACCCTCTGAACAGGCTGCATTGAGGACATTGGAGGAATTGGCCATTGAACATCAGGGTCCATCGTTGGGTAAGATTCCCCCTTCCCTTCGTCCAAAATCTACAAAATTTCCACCATTATCTGCATGCCCAAATGTGGAGATCTTTGTTCAACTGGCTACCAATGATCTTGAGAACATACCCACACATATCTATAAAGATAATTTAACTGCCTCACAGCATCATTGTATTAAACGCCTTAAACATCTTAAAGACATTGTTATTAAACCGGCCGATAAAGGCGGAAACATTGTCGTATGGCCTACCAAGTTGTATGAAGTTGAGGCTTATCGTCTGTTGAAAAATACGGTGTATTATAAGAAATTAACATACAACCCTCTATCTTCTTATAAGGAGCAACTTAAGAAAATTCTTTGGAAAGCAGAGGAGAAAAATTTAATCACCACTGAAGTACGGGATATTTTATTGGTTAAGGATCCTCGCATACCAACACTATACCTTCTGCCCAAGGTTCACAAGAGCCTGCAGACTCCCCCAGGTAGGCCCATCATATCTGGGGTTGGTGGCCTTACGGAGGGCATCGGGAGATATATTGACTCATTCCTCAAGCCCATGGTGGAGACTATCCCATCCTACACTAAGGATACGTCGGATTTTTTAAAAAAGATTGACTCGATTCACATTGACGAGGACATGATCCTCGCCACCTGTGATGTCGAGTCCCTGTATACAAATATTCGCCACCATGATGGCTTGAGGGCGGTCTCCCATTTTCTGACCATGACGGACCTCTCGGTTGATGATGTGGCATTTTTGTTGTCGTTGTTGGAATTTTTACTTACTAAAAATTTTTTTCTGTTCAATGGGTCCTTCTTCCTGCAGCTCCAGGGGACAGCAATGGGGGCGGCATGTGCGCCCTCGTATGCAAATCTGTTCCTGGGGCTGTGGGAGAGGGACCTTTTCTCGTCAGATCGGGGTGTATCGATGGAGCGGGTCATCTTCTGGGCCCGCTACATCGATGACATATTCCTGATCTGGCGAGGTACTCCTATTGAGTTAAATGCGTTTTTTCAAGATTTGAATAACAATGATTTAAATATTCATTTAACCTTTAATTCCAGCTATCACCAGGTTGAGTTTTTGGATGTTTTGGTCAGAAGGGGTCCCAATGGTCTGTTGTCCTCTGATGCCTTCCGTAAGGCCACTGCTGTGAACTCGGTCCTACATGCCAGCTCCGCACACCCTCCACATGTGATCAACGCTGTCCCCACTGGGCAGTTTCTTCGTATCAGAAGAATTTGCTCCAACGTATTAGATTTTGAAATCAGGGCGAAGGAGATGAAGGCTCGGTTTTTGGAAAGAGGCTATAGTAGAAGGTCTATCAAAAAGGCGTATAATAGAGCCAGAAATTTGGATCGCCAGCAATTGTTATACTCATCTAGAAAAAAAGAACCAAGTAACCAGGTAAGGTTGGTCACCACGTTCAACTCACATTGGAACAAATTGTATGAAATTGTGGATAAACATTGGCCTATTCTCTTGGCGGACCCTATATTGAAGTTATATTTGACACCTAAACCATCGTTGACAGCCAGGAGATCTCCGAGTTTAAGTGATATGTTGGTTAGGAGTTACTATCCACCTAAGACCTCAACCCTTTCTTCTTTCCTTAGTACTGATCAGCAGAGACCGCTTTCAATTTGGGGATGCGCACCATGTGGAAAATGCGTGGCATGCCCCAATATTGTGTCAGCTAGGGATTTTCTCTCAACTGATGGACGCATTTTTAAAATAACACACACTATTACATGTGATACGACGGCTGTCGTTTATTATGCGTCCTGCCCTTGCATTAAAATCTACATTGGACTAACAACAAGAGCCCTAAAAATCCGAGTGAGGGAACATGTAAGAGACATTCTGGCTGCCAAGGATGAGAAAAATTTTGAAGTCTTGAAGAGTATACCGAGGCACTTTAAACAATTTCATGCCTGTGATCCGACGGTTCTTCAAGTAAAGGGCATTGATTGTGTCCGCCTGAATCTTCGAGGCGGCAATGTGGGGCGTTTGTTGGCCCAGAAAGAGGCCCGTTGGATATGGGAACTCCGTACTATGCATCCTGAAGGCCTAAATGAAATGTTAAGTTATGCCCCCTTTCTCTGAGCATCCTGTTACCAGATTTTTTATGGCCTCGTCAGGGGTTTTTTATTGTGTGTAACTTTATAGTGTATACTAACTTTTAATTTTTCTTTCTCTAGTTTTTATCCTTATCGTTGAATTTGATCTATATACTCTGGCTGTTCCTCTGGGTAGTAGATCTCCATACATCATGAAGAGGACCATTAACAACATACTAGAAATCGTTATAATGGATTTATGTGTTGCATATTGTATTTGTTTGTAATATAGTGTGTTTTTATATGACCTTTAATAGTTTTTTGTCACCCATTATATTGAGCTGTTTGTATCATTACTGTTTTTCACCGTGTCACTAATAGTTTTTCTGTCAATTTTCTTATGGTTATTGCCTCTTTGCAGGTGTTTATATTTAATATATATAGTAATTTTTTAATGGGACTAATGTTATTAAGCTTTTACATTGTATTTCACTCATTTGTATATGGGTATATATATGCACTTTTTATTGCACTTTATATATTGCTAGTGATTTTTTCATTAGTCCTCCATGTGCACTTTATATATTACTAGTCTTTTCTTGTTTAGCTCTTATATTTTTCTTTTTGCCTGATCATTATGTTATGACCGCACTTATGCACTTTTTATAACACTGTGTCCTTAAAATACGTGGTTACCTCTCCTTTGGCTAGTGCGCATGACCGCTGTATCAGGTTGTTTACTATCGCTGACGGCGTCTCCATAGCAACCTTACCATTCACGAGCGGCGCCGTCCACGTCACTGTGGGAGGCGCCGACTTGGTTACCCAGCGATGACGCACTCAGTGATGTGTGGTCTTCCTGTCCCAGCTGCGCATGCGCCGACAGATGGCCGGCACAATGTGCCAAGTTTACGGTCTGCTCCCCATTGGTTGGCCCTCATATATATACTGCACTGTGACCTGACGACGCCACTCCCCCGGAAGAAGGCACGCACGCCGAAACGCGCGTAGGGGTGGCGCCGCAGGTCTTGAGGTAATTATGCTCCTATAACTTCATACTATGTCCTTGCTCTGGTTTTATGTGCTTATCTGGACGTTTTTTACCAGACTAGTGTTATAACTTTGTGGATCACTAGTATATACGCACTGATACAGAGGTGGCTTTTTCTTACTTTAATACCAAGCATGTTTTTTTCCTCTTGCCTGCGGCTCTGGTGTAGTTGTCACCTTCAGAGTATCCTAATTAATATTGTTACTATTTTAAATTGTGTATTTTGTCCAATAAAGATTTGTTTTGGTACGATCCCTTTTGGTGCAATGTGTCTATATAGGGTTTAAGCATTATAGAGTGCTGTAGATAACCCCTGAAAGACAGTGGCCATATCTTATATCAGCCAAGCCTGGTGACAGGTTTGCATTAACTGCTCACAATAACAGCAATTTTGACCAGGGGTGCTCAAACTTTTACATGCCACAGTATAAATGCTCCATACTTATGTGTATGTCATGGGATCACAAAGACACTAACGCTGTGTCCATATAATGAATAGCAGGTACCAAACGGTAGTCAATAGCCCAGATTCTGCAATAATCGCTGGAATCAGGGTTATCTCTAACCACAGCTGGTATGAGGTTAAAACCCTTACATGCGTCAGCCAATAGCACCCATGGCATCTCAGGTGTAACAAAGTAAATTGTCTCCTCCTGTCAGTCCAATGGTGCGACGAGACACAATTATGGACAATTTAATGGTTTGCCAATGCCATGGCAGCTATACACTTTACAAAGACTCCTATGTCTGCATAAGCATCTGCATGATAGGTCATGCCAAAAAGTATGCCCCAAAAGTTTTCCTGTCAAGGGGAGATTGACAGCCAAAAAATATTTAAAATAATTTAATTAACTGTTGAGACTGGGAGGCTCTGCTTCTATCACTCAGATGAACAGTGTGTGCAAAAAACTAAATTACTCTACTGTAACTGAAGAATCAGATCAGTTCCCATTCTCATAGTGAAAATTGTAATAAAGAATTACATTCATTTTTTTTTCATGGACACCTCAGATGCCAGATAAAATGCTCATTTTTTGCAGACTATCCTTAAATACATATGGATGACAACCCTGATATACTCTCTACAAGGATTTACAGTATGTACACTTACATTTTGTCTTCAGTTAATATCAGAACTTGGACCTCTGTGACAAATCCAACTTTGAGTTCATCAGAGTTTCACCAGAAAAATGTATTTAATGGCAAGTGATGAGTTAATGCACCATCCTAATATTATTGGAGCTTTCTGAAGCATTTCACACAGTTGACCATAATATCTTTATAGACTTCAGGAGTTGAGTGGAGTTGATGGTTCACTATTAATGGTTCATTTCCTTCCTAGGTAGCAGATCTTCCTCACTCTCCTCGTCAGTACCTTCTAAATATCACAAATACTGCTTAATGAATTTGGTGCATCTTATTCCTGCCTGTCCATCAGGAAGATTGATGTATGAAATGCCACTCTTAATGAATTGGGGCCAAGTTTCTAGTTATTCATTCCCACATTCTGGAACTCATTACCTGCACCAGAGAGGCATCCATGATCTTATTTAAATCAAAGCTCAAAATGCACTGGTTCAGTTTGGCTCTGTCACGTCTGGCTGAGGCCACAGACTCAAAAAGGCTACCTTGGACAGAGCAACCACAAAGAAACCCCTGTACAGGGCTCTGGTCAGGAATGGTCACCAAGTAATGTCAATGCCAAGAGGTCAAGAGGGACAAAGTCGCAATCCTAGCGGGAAATCAAAAGTCAAGCCAAGTTCAGGAAAAGGATAAGTCCGGAAGAAACATCAGATGCACAGCACACAGGTAAAGTCAGGTAGCACAAGCATAGCCTGACAGTGGGAACTGGCACTTAGGGGTTTATATAGCAATAGCCCCACCCAGAGCTGACAGCTGCTAGAAACCCAAATGAACAGGAATAACCCCTGCAGCTTCTGAACTGGCCAGAGCCACAAGATCCAGGGTTCATATAGGATTCATGCTGTCAAGCAACATCTGCAACAAAAGCGCAGCACCACAAAGCAGCCAAAGCAGAAACGGGCACTGATGTTCTAGGCATTTAAAGACAAATTCCACACTTGCCCTGTACATTATACCAAACTGATTATTACACGCTCTGATTAAGCTTTGAATCCACTGTGAGAAAAGGGCAATATCAATGTATGTTTGTGGTCATTAATAGGTAATCACTCTATATGCATTCCCTTAGACAACACTGAAAGTTCATAAATGAAATATGAAGATTACAAAAAACTATTGAATATCATTTAGCCAAAAATTATACTGCAATTATAGGTAATCATAGGTAATATTTTTGTAAGGTTTGCAAGATTTCTTTAAAAAAAAATAAAAATGTAAATATAATGTATCATTCTGAGATCAATTGCTGCAGTGGGTGCAGGAATAAAAGTTATTTAAAAAATAAAACAGCCAGCAGTAATTGCTGACACTAAACCTTCTGGACGCCGTAGCATATTCCACTTAATTTAGAACTCTCAGCAGCCAGCATATGGTCTCTTGGTCAGTAGCACAATCATAATGATGCTGAAGGCAGCCAGCAGTAAGTTGCCAGTCAGCTGGTAATATCATTCCTCTGAGCCTCCCTTAGATTCCACTGGGCTTTGACAAAGTCTAGGAAAAGCAATTTTGGTTGCCCCATGATGACAATGCATCGCGGTTCTTCTCAACCTTTTACTTGAGCTGAATAAATAAGTACAAATATATTGCTTTGTTTTATTGGAAAATGAAACAAAAAATTACTTTTTTTTTATCATTTTACCAAAAATGTGATGTGTGTGTCACTGGAGGATTAGGAAATAGTGAAATACCAAGACATTGTGTAAAACAGTAGGCACTGTGTTGTAGATATGTCTTGTGGGCACCATGATCAGTGAGACATCTTCCATGCTAGGAATTTCCACTTTCTGATACAACACCTCATGAAGGGACCTGAGTAGTCTAGAAAGCTTGCACTTTGTTACCATCTTTTCAGTTAGCCATTATAAAGGATCAACCACTCTCACATCGTAATCTTTTGGTACCGGGAACACATTATAGCTGTGTTAAGGAGAGAATATATGGCATATGAAGATATACTGAAAATCAAAATGGACACTTTGCTGACAATATATTCATATTAGATTCTTGTAGCTTTAAGGTTTTCTGATTCAATGTTCTAAGACTAATTCTGTTGATTACTCTGTACCAGGATGTACCAAGGCACACCTGATGTCCAGATGGACTTTAGGAAGGCTGTGTAAATCCCCTACCCTTATCTAGAGTAAATGTGTCTGCACGAAGGTGTATCGATCCCCAATAATCCAACGATAAGTAGAATGCGTGCATAGACAGATGTCAGCCTGACCCAAAACAGCCATTAGGGCGATAACGGTACAGAATTAGTCTTAAAGTAATAATCATTAGATTAATAGCATTACAGTAATAAAGATAATAACCTATAATATGTAATATCAAAGAGATTTGTGATAACTGTTAAGTTGGAAAAACCCAATGATGTAATGTGCTGAATCTGCTTGCTTACTTCTATAAAAGAAGACCTTCTGACGCTTATTAAACCAGGCGAGAAGCATTTGAGACATGATCCAGTGTCTTAGTGTTCTTTCCTCCGTGCACGTACCTTCTCTTCCAGAGAACCAATTTGACCACAGACAATTAAGACGGGTCGCACCCTAGTGTGACGGAATTAACAGCTGGCGCCCAACGTGGGGCTCAGGACGATACCCAGACGACCACAGCCGCACCACATCTCCCCCAGGACGGACGTCATCGGTGGGAAGAGTCTGCAGCTCTGAACAAGGTAAGAAAATATATCATCTTACCTTACCCCTGTATACGTCCTGCCCTGGGCTGAGATAGTTGGCTGTCGTCTCTGGACAATAGACCACATTTGAAAGTCCTGAGTCTACGAACCTGGTCTGATATATACTTCCTTAATTGTCTGTATCTGTGTGTATTGTCCAGTCCGACTGAGGGTGTGTCTAGTGTCTAGTCATAAGCCATCCCGCATTATACAAGGGCTGTTAGATTAGTAAGAGTGCGGAGGGGGGACTGTTATAATACCATCATGCAATTGCCCTGGTTCCGATCTTAGACGGTCGAAGAGCTACACTCATACAGGTGCTCACGTCCGGCCATTCGCCCCATAGTGCATAACAGGGGTCTGGTGACGTGACTGACACGGCATACACATATATGTGATATTTGGTACAAAGGATTGTGGCATTGCTATACCCCTCCGCAGCAAGATCAACTGTAATTACCCGAAGTTGATCATTAACCATAATACTGCTCACCGCAGTTTACGTACCAAACGTCAGCCCTAGTTACCTTGGTGGAAAGACCAGTGAAGGGAAGGGTCAAGCATTTAACCATTGTCTTACTACTCACAGTAGTCTCATGTCTTGCCCTCACTGTGTGCAAACTCTAGTACTCAGCATCTCACAAGAGGGTTGGCGCATAATCAAAGTACTAGACACACCCGTCCGCAGATTCAACACTGGTTATACTGCCTTTTCTGCTGAATTTCCTGAATTTAAAGTGTTTAGACTGAACATTCACGCTAAGATATCTGTTCCCAGCCCAGAGGGTACACTACTACATCACATTGAGTCTAATAGGTTGTACCACCCTACACACACAACACCCTTCAGGTGTGCCCACAATTACGGCAGTCCAGAGGTATATGAAATTTTGGCAAAACAGGAAGTACAGTGGTTGGGAATTAAATTATAACATGGGTACTAGCGAGTCTAAAACCAGTCAGTTCTCCGCACAGGAGATAGTGGCAGAAAGAGAAGGCAAACAGTATGTTAAAAATGCAAAGCTCCTCCTGAAACTTATGGGATCTACAACCCGAGGGGGAAGGCTTGATGAGACAGAATGGAAAAGTATGTTGTCTAGCAAGAAAGGACTCTTAAGAGATAACAATGTTTTAAGGGATGCAGAAGCATGGTATAGAACGGCAAAAGAGATTAAAAGACAAATGTGGGTTGAGGAATGTAATTCTGCCACTGGTGAATATGTGTACCGACCACCTCCCGACAAAATGGCTCTGGCTCTGGCAGCTGCACCCGCACCGCACAGACCACCCCCATACTCTCCAGAGGGATGGACATGTGCAGTCTGCCAAAATCAGAATCCAGATTGGAGGGACACGTGTGCTGTGTGTGGGGCACCACGCCCACGCAAATCCACTTCCCTGTACCCAGTCCTTAATGCAGATGACACGCCCCATGTCCCGGCGGCCATCTTACGTCAGGCCACACCTGCACCTACACCGACCACCACTTTAAGGAAGGGCACACGTCACAGAGCAACCATGTTAGCTCCGGTAGTATCTGGCATATTCACAAATGGGGAAGAGGATGAAGATGAGGATACAGAAGAAGGGGTTACAGAGGGGAAAGTAGAAACCGTCCGCCCATCAACCACATCATCACACCAAGAAACAGACACAAACTGTGAAGCAAACCCAAGAGACGGTTCACCCGCAGCAACTCTTTACACGCCAAAAATATCTATACCCTACTATATAGATGAGAGCCCAGACAGGACAGAGTCTATAAGGGCTTCAGACCATCTCCAAATTAGACGTACAGCTCCCATCCGTGATAGTTTAATTGGTACCAGACGTAGCACCCGCTACGTGAGCTGGAAGCCTCAGGAAGCGGCTACCCTAGTAAACAGTCTACCAGATCCGGAAGGGCACCCTATGCCTTTCTATAGGAAGATGAGTCAGATACACAAGACACATGCTGCATCATGGATAGACTTGATTGGTCTAACAGAAATTAAAGCAGGTGACTCCTTCTGGCCCGTTATGGAACCAGCTTTGAGGCCCATAAGTGGACTACCTGAATATTATCAGTCATTAGAATCGGGGAAGGATTTCCTCGATCAGCTCCGTCTTTGGTCTAAGGACCGCCTAGCAGACCAAGTCACCTCCCTGCAGGACACTATGCAGGAAAAGGGAGAGTCTGTGGAAAAATTTTACCACAGGCTAAATCAAATGTTTACTGATCTAGGATTTGATCTACATGACAAAGCCCATCATCAAATTTGGGTACAGGCCTTTGTACAGGGCCTCCGAGAGCCAATACGCAAGCAAGTGCAGGCCACAAGGCCAGAGTACCGAAGGCTAGATTCAGAAGTGCTCCACACAGTAGCAAAAGGAGTAGAGCTGAACCAACCAGCCAGACCCCGTACCACTCTTCTGTTCTCTCAAGACACTTCGGACACTACAAAACCACCCAGGCCTAGGGCTATCTGCTACAACTGTGGCAAAGTAGGACACCTTAAAAGGAACTGCAGATCAGCTCCACTGAAGAGAGGGCCATGGCAACAACAGCAGCCCACCCAGGGGCCACCTGGACCCAATCCACAATAGGACATTGGCAAGCCGGATCCACTGCAGACACCACTCATACTCTTACACTCCACAAAACAGCCGAGTGGACCAACGCCTACCATCCAGCTAGAGGTTGAGGGTAAACCCCTTAATTTCCTGGTGGATACCGGTGCAGCCAGAAGTGTAATCAGGAACATTGACTTACCCGATCCGGACTGTCTCACGGATGAAGTAGTGCCTTGTGTAGGGGTGGATGGTAACACGCGGTACACTCCGATGACCAGACCTCTTCACATTGGCCTACAACCAACACAAAGCATGCTGTCTCAACTAGTAGTCTCATCCACTTGCCCCGTCAATCTACTAGGATCAGATCTGCTATCAAAACTCCAAGCCAGTATCCTGTTTCACGAGGATGGAACTGTCACTCTTACAACTCCACTCTCTCCGGAGCAGTCTGCAGAGGTATACAGTCTCTTCTCCTTACAGGACACACCTGTGAATTCCATGGACATTGAACTGCTGGCACTGATCCCTGACTCACTGTGGGCACGCGGCCCGGAAGACATTGGCAGGCTCAAAGTCCAGCCTGTAAGAGTGGAACTGAAACCAGGAGCCCTGTTGCCACGGAAACCACAATACCCACTCTCCATGTCACAATCTGCTGCCATTACACAACAACTTAAAATCTACCTGGAAAATGGAGCAATTATCCCTACCAAGTCACCGTGCAACACCCCTCTGTTTCCAGTAAAGAAGAAAACACCTAAAGGACAGCCCACAAAATTCCGCATGGTACATGACCTGCGTGCTGTCAATGAGGCCACAGTGTTGGACACACCCATCGTGCCCAACCCACATACACTGCTGTCATCAATCCCACCTACCTCTTCGTGGTTCACGGTGGTTGACTTGGCCAACGCCTTCTTCAGCGTACCTCTACATCCTGACAGTCAGTTCCTGCTTGCTTTTACACACGAGGGTCGGCAATATACTTGGACTGTGATGCCACAAGGGGCACAAAATAGCCCTTCTATGTTCACCCAAGCCATGACAACGGTCCTGGAACCCTGGAAGATGACACACCCCTTTATCCTTTTCAGCGCATACAGATAGACCACATCCAAATGCCGCATTCAGGGGGGTTCGAGTATGCTTTAGTTGTGATAGACATATTCTCAGGGTGGCCAGAAGCCTTTCCAGTTAAAAATCAGTCAGCAAAGACCACTGCCAAGAAACTCCTCTCTGAGATAGTTTGCAGGTATGGGCTCCCAGAAACCATAGAGAGTGACCAAGGGCCTGCATTCACTGCCAACCTCACAAAAGAGATATGGGACGCACTCGGGACCGAGTTGGCTCTTCACACTCCATATCACCCACAGAGCAGTGGCAAAGTTGAGAGGTTAAATGGGACACTGAAGTGCAAAATGCTGAAAGCAGCACAAGAAACAGGGAAACCATGGCACGAGAGTCTCCCTCTTGCACTGTTTAGTGTCAGGCACACACCATCTGGTCCTACCAAACTTAGCCCATATGAGATCCTGTTTGGGAGCGCACCCAGGTTAGGATTGTACTTCCCACAGCAGTTGTCTATGCAGTATGACACTTTGACTAAGTTTGTGATCGAACTAAGTAAGCACTTGACTAAAATACATTCTCGAGTATTTTCATCCATCCCAGATCCTGAGGACCTAGAAGGCACTCACCAGATCCAGCCCGGTGATTGGGTCCTAACAAAGAGGTTCAACAGACGTACCCTCGAGCCCAGATACGACGGTCCATACCAAGTCCTGTTGACCACTGCCACGGCAGTCAAGCTTGAAGGAAAGCCCACATGGATCCACGTCTCCCACTGCAAGAAGATGCCGGATCCAGATCCAGAGGCCAGTGGCGGCTGCCACCCTTCATCCACCTGATACTTATCCTTTTTCTAACCCCAGCAGTAGCCAGTACCCAAGGGGCCATCTCCCATGAAGAAGGGATAGTGACTTTCTGGTATAATGTCTCCACCCCCAGGGTCACATATCAATTTGACTATTGCCTCGTAGTTGAATGCCCAGGACCTATGGGACAGTTTGATATCTGGCTAGGCACTCAATTCATCTGTGTCACCACAGCTGAAAGGGGGGAAGGGTCAAACTGTGAGGATTGGACACTTGTTGGGTGGCACACTGGTGACAGTAGTTGGGGATATCAACCAACTCTAGCCCTGCAACGCACAGACAAATGGGGGGCCAGTTTAATCACCCGTATGTCCCTGACCAAAGCCCCGTTCAAAGGCCAGAGAGGGTTTCTGGATACAGTTCTCCCTATCCCTGCCACTCACTGTCCCAAGGAGGGATGTATAGTTCTCTACCTCACTATTGATAATCCCTCAGAAAATGACCAAGGGTTATATGTACTAGGCTCAAGTACAAAGCTTGGTAGAGAGGAGGAAGGTGACAAAATAGGAAAATTTCGATTGAGAAATCTTGCCTCCAGGTCTATATCTGAAAACGTAGAGATAGCACCCATACCAGGAACCAAATTCTTATCAGATTTGACCTTTGAAGATAAACTTGCTATAGAAACAGGATTCTCTGACTCCAATGTCTGGCTCGAGTGGGTAAGATACACTGTTACTAATGCAAATCGCTCCTCATGCATAGCCTGTACCACCGCCAGACCTCATTTAGGCACAGTACCTTTCCCAATAAACCCACGGGTAGATGAAAAGGGATTCTTATGTGCCTTATCCCTGTACATGAATAACCAACCAGGTAACTCACATACATGCCAAACTGTCTCCCACTTATACCCTCCTTACCAGAGTAGCGAACCAACTGGCCATGGGATTACCCCCTACCCAGGGAACTACACTTGTTTCCAAAGAGAAAGTCCTGGACGACAGGTAGATAACCTACCATCTGAATACTGTAATGGTCAAGTAATCCTGGTCCAGGAAGGTAGTCTATACAATGATTCTTTGCTGGTAGGACAAATCTACCAACTGCCTGATGTATATTGGCTATGTGGAGACATGAAGCTCAGGCCTAGACTTAATACCCCATGGAAAGGACAGTGTGCCATGATAAAAGCCCTTATGCCCTTTCACATATTTGATCTACCCAGCTGGGACCAAGTACTCCGAGAAGACCACCTGCCCCAAAAAGTAAAAAGGGAGCTACGAGGTTCTTTTGACCCCCACATCTACATAGATTCTATTGGGGTCCCGCAGGGAGTGCCTAATGAGTTCAAAGCCAGAAACGAAGTAGCAGCTGGGTTTGAGTCAATTCTCCCCATAATTGGGGTAAATAAGAATGTAAAATGGATAAATTACCTATACTATAATCAACAAAGATTTGTTAATTTTACTAGAGATGCTATAAAAGGACTCATTGAGCAACTAGGTCCCACATCCATCATGGCCTTTCAGAACAGGATGGCCCTAGACATGATCCTAGCAGAGAAAGGTGGAGTCTGCAAAATGATAGGTACTAGCTGTTGTACTTACATCCCTAACAACACTGCCCCAGATGGAAGCATAACCAGGGCACTTAAAGGCCTCACTGATCTATCAGAAGAATTAGCCCAAAATTCAGGGGTAAAGGATCAATGGGATACCTGGTTTGGGTGGTGGGATGGGTGGCAAAGAGCACTCACAAAGTTTGGAGTAGCTATTCTATGCGTTTTGATTATATTAGCCTTAATTCTATGCTGCTTAGCTCCATGCCTTAAAAAGATGATGATGAAAACCATGGAAACCACAGTGATGACCATGCATGCTGACTTCGAGGATCCCACAGATGAAAGATGCCGCTGTGAGACCGTGAGAAGAATGCCATATCCACCTCCCCCGGAATACGTCTGCCTGAAGCACAACGATGAGGGAGAGACTAGGATCTGACTTCCTCCTGTGCAAAGTCCGTTAGGAGGGGGTCCATCTACTAGAGATGGATCGTCTCGTGTATACGGTGAAGGTTAGTTAGTTAGATAGGCTTTCAGATAGGCCAGGAGGACAGATCGATAGGTTCGACGAGATTAGGGTTTTGATTCTGCATATCTCCAAAGGGGGGACTGTTAAGGAGAGAATATATGGCATATGAAGATATACTGAAAATCAAAATGGACACTTTGCTGACAATATATTCATATTAGATTCTTGTAGCTTTAAGGTTTTCTGATTCAATGTTCTAAGACTAATTCTGTTGATTACTCTGTACCAGGATGTACCAAGGCACACCTGATGTCCAGATGGACTTTAGGAAGGCTGTGTAAATCCCCTACCCTTATCTAGAGTAAATGTGTCTGCACGAAGGTGTATCGATCCCCAATAATCCAACGATAAGTAGAATGCGTGCATAGACAGATGTCAGCCTGACCCAAAACAGCCATTAGGGCGATAACGGTACAGAATTAGTCTTAAAGTAATAATCATTAGATTAATAGCATTACAGTAATAAAGATAATAACCTATAATATGTAATATCAAAGAGATTTGTGATAACTGTTAAGTTGGAAAAACCCAATGATGTAATGTGCTGAATCTGCTTGCTTACTTCTATAAAAGAAGACCTTCTGACGCTTATTAAACCAGGCGAGAAGCATTTGAGACATGATCCAGTGTCTTAGTGTTCTTTCCTCCGTGCACGTACCTTCTCTTCCAGAGAACCAATTTGACCACAGACAATTAAGACGGGTCGCACCCTAGTGTGACGGAATTAACAGCTGTAACTCTAATCTATTATAATTGCACAATTATAAGAAGCTTTTCTAATATGTTAAGCAATGTAAAGATATTCTTCGTTCTTGGAAATCTCATACATACTGTAATTTAGGAATTATGCTAGCTGCAAATAAGATTTGCATTAACGATCACTGTCATTTCAATAAACTAAGGGTCATTTAATGGGTAACGCAATGAATAAAATATTTAAATATTTATGTAAAATTGTGTCTTAAGGTCATTAAATCACCCACCTTTCTATGTGATTTAACATCCTCACTGATACCCTTCAGTCAACAGCCTCCAAACTTGTGTCCTTTACTTCATCTTTTGGACTTACTCAGTGGTCCTCCGCAGCCAACCACACAGACGGACATACACTAGACCTGGTCTTCACCCGTTTCTGCTCTATATCTAATTTCACCACCTCCTCTCTCCCTCTATCCGACCACCATCTGCTCACCTTCTCAACCCTGTCCTCCTCACCGGTCACCCATGTCCAGCAACATGCGCACCCCCACAGAAACCTTGCACACCTAGACACCCACACACTTTCAGACTCTATCCTACTACTGGCATCTGTATCCTCACTCCACGACATAGACAGTGCCACTCTCGCATCAGCTATTCACGCGGTTGCTCCTCTCGTTCATGCCAGAGGGCGATGAATCAATAGACAACCCTGGCACAATAGCACCACTAAAAAGCTCTGGCAAGTGTCCAGGGTTGTAGAGCAGCATTGGAAGAAAACACATTCGCAAGATGACTTCACTGCATTCAAACAGACAACACTCGCTTTTAAATCTGCTCTCACCTCTGCCTTGACTACTGCAACATCCTTTTCTGTGGCCTCCCTGCTAACACCCTCACACCTCTCCAGTCCATCCTTCACTCTGCTGCTCGACTAATTCATCTCTCTCCTCGCTACTCATCCGCTTCCCCCTCTGCAAATCTCTTCACTGGCTCCCATTCCCTCAGTGTATCCAGTTCAAATTACTAATACCAACCTACAAAGCCATCCATAACCTGTCTCCTCCATATATCTCTGAACTAATCCCCCGATATCTTCCCTCCCTTAATCTCCGATCCTCCTAAGACCTCCTTCTCTCCTCCACACTTATTTGCTTCTCACCCAACCGCCTCCAAGACTTCTTCTTCTTCTCCCAAATACCCACATCCTCTGGAATTCTTTGCCCTAACACGTCCGACTATCATCCACATTCAGATCCTTCAGACAGAACCTGAAAACCCACCTCTTCAGGAAAGCCTACAGCCTGCACTGACCCCGCTGCCTCCTCATCACTACCGAAGGTACCGCCTCACCAACACCGGAGCTCCTACAACCCTCAACCTATTGTCTCCTTCCCCACCATCCCGTAGAATGTAAGCCTGCAAGGGCAGGGTCCTCGCCCCTCTGTATCAGTCTGTCATTGTTAGTTTGCTTACTGTAAGTGATATCTGTAATTTGTATGTAACCCCTTCTCATGTACAGCACCATGGAATCAATGGTGCTATATAAATTAATAATAATAATAATAATAATAATAATAATTTGCTGTCAACCCTATTTGCAATTGCAGTTATCATTTTATAGTCAGCAAGCATATGAAATACAAAGTATCAATGGCCAACATTTTTGCCTGTCCAAGACATTGGTCAAGGCGTTAAAGGGAATCTGTCACCAGGTTTTTGCTAGCTAATATAGGGGAAAAAACCTGTCTGATTTTACTGATGTATCACTTATTGGGCTGCTTGCTGTAGTTTTGATAACATCACTGTTTTATAAAAGGACTAGCAAATATGCTGCCATGTAGTTCTGCATCTAAACTGCAGCAAACATGACAGCCCAGAAAGTGAAACATTACTGGAATCAGGGTCTCTGCCCCTACATGCTGCTCTTATGTGTGGGGTAGCAAAAACCTGGTGTCAGACCCCCTTTAAAACAAAAAAACAAAACAATGGACAGTAAGTATATAACGTTTTTACAAAATGCATATATAGAAACAGAAAATAACATGTCATCAAGATAATAAACAATACAAATCAAAATAGTCAACATAACCACAATGCAAAGTGTATAAGGTTAAGCACAAAGGGTTTCAAAAAGGATTTTACCTAGAACTTGGAATTTAGAAATATACTAAATGGTGTAAAATAGATAATTGCTATGTAAACCTGGAGGAGCCAGATATAATGTCATACATGTCAGTGGGACAGTATAGCGGGATTATTCATAACATAATACCCAAAATTGGAACAGCACAACTCCTATACTTAGCTTCAGGTGCAATGCCCATAGACCACCCGTCCACCGGTCGTCTCCAATCAATATTCAAAAAAAGCAGGCAGCACTCCGTTTTCAAGTCAATATGTAGGACTTTAATGGACCCACATGTCTCAGCGACGTTTCGGCTCAACTGAGCCTTTCTCAAGCCAAGGCTTGAGAAAGGCTCAGTTGAGCCGAAACGTCGCTGAGACATGTGGGTCCATTAAAGTCCTACATATTGACTTGAAAACGGAGTGCTGCCTGCTTTTTTTGAATAGGGATTATTCATAAAATATATACAGTTGCACTAGGTAAGATAAGATGGCCAATGTAATAAATGAAAGTATGCAGGCACGGTAATTATTATGCTCTATATGGAAAGTATATTGAATATATATGAGGATAGAAAGCATGGGGTTGGTTAAAATAAAAAAGATTCTAGTAAGGGCAAAAAACAAAATAAAGGAGGTAGAGATGTAGATGATAAGACTTAGAATAAAGGGATAATTATCCCCCCAAGGAAGATTTATACCGCAAACAAAACGTGCGTTGGGGCTCTGCTATTTCTACTTGGTGAGTTGACTGGCCTTGTTATGGATAAGGGTGCAATATATCATCTTTGATATGGACTGGTTCTCTTTTTAAGTGCTTTTCATTGAGACAGGCTGTGAGTGTGCCACTTATTTCCATACTTACCATTATACATTACTAAACACTACCCTGTGTTCTCTTTACTTCATTATAAATTTGGATTTCTTCTGAAAAGCACTTTTTGCATACCTTTATTGTAACTACCCCAAGTATGTACAATTTATATAGCTGACATAACTACATCTTTGTGTCACTAAGTATTTTTGTTACTGTATATTAAAACAATCACACTGGCGCTCACCCTGAAAGAAAGCAATCCTCAGCTGCTGGAATCAGGACAGAGCCAGTGCTAAAATCTGTCCAAATCGGGGGTTCAACATCAACACATAATACTGAAAAGATGCCGCGCTAGAGGATTGGTACGTACAAAATATATAGCACAGAACTAACGATAAACCAAAAATAGAAGAGTAGTGTACCACCTAATTCACACTGTATCCACCCGCCTCGGTGTATTATCATTAGTATGCTAAGAGACTCCCCACGGGCCAGTGTGTAGTGAGCAGGGGCTGACTGGCCCAGGTGGCAAAGAGGCAAATGCCCCCCGGGCCACTCCCCCAGCAGCTGTTCAGGGCCGGCTGCCTGGTGGTGGCTACAGCCACACAGCAAATTGTGAGCAGCCATGTCTGCTGTACTGTGACGTGGCTGGCAGCAGACACAGCCGCATCAGTTAGCGCACACGTCTGCGCTGGGGCCAGGAGCTATGCTTGGCTGTCACCTTGACGGATGCGCAGCTACTGCTCCCTTCATGTTCTCTATACTTCCAGGTTAGCTGTTGGACATGCGCGATGGCATCCTCACGCACACGCCGACATGACCCGGATGCTAGGAGCAGAGAGGCACTGCAGGGGAGCGACTGGTGAGGTAAGTATGAAGAACTTTTTTGTTTTCTTTATAAAATTAATTTAATGGTGGGTAACTGCAAGTTATGAAGTGGGGGTGTAAGGAGGCTGCACATGATGGAATTTGTGGGTTAAAGGAGACTGCACATGATGGAGTGAGGGGGTAAGTGGGGCTGCACATGAAGGTTGAGTGGGGCTGTACATGATGGAGTGGGGCTGCACATGATGAAGGGGAGTGGGGCTGTACATGATAGTTTAGTGGATAAAGGAGACTGCACATGATGAAGTGTGGAGAGTGGGGCTGTACATGATGGAATGGGGCAGCACATGATGATGTGGGGGTAAGGGGGATTGCGCATGATGAAAGGGGAGTGGGGCTGCACATGAAGTGGGGGGTAAGGGGGACTGCACATGATGAAGTGGGGGTAAGGGGGACTGCACATGATGAATTGGGGGTTAAAGGGGACTGCACATGATGAAGTGGGGGTAAGGTGATCTGCACATGAAGTGGGGGTAATGGGGACTGCACATGATAAAGTGGAGTGTAAGATGGACTGCACATGAAGCGGGGGTAAGGGTGACTGCACATGATGAAGTGGGGGGTAAGGGGACTGCACATGATGAAGTGGGGGGGTAAGGGGACTGTTGTGAATTCCGTTCTCGGGCTCCCTCCTGTGGTCATGAGTGGTACTGTGTGAGTTTGTTCTTGGGCTCCCTCTGGTGGCCTTTAGCGATATGGCTGGGCTTAGCTGCTTCATTTCCTTCTATGCTGGGCCTATTTAACTCACCTGGACCTTCATTTGTTGCCTGCTGTTGGTGTATTCAGTCCTGTTTCTGTGAGCTCCTGAATATTCCTTGTTGACCAGTCTCCTGCTGGAGAAGTTAAGTTTGTTTGTTCATTTTGCTCATTATTTCCTTAAAACGTTTCTCTGTATATGATGAGTTCAGTCCAGCTTGCTAATATGTGATTTTTCGCTTGCTGGTTAGTTCTGGGGTGCAGAGTGCGCCCCTCACATCGTGAGTCGGTGTGGGGGTTCTTGTATTCTCTGCGTGGTTTATTTTTGATAGTTTTTGTACTGACCGCACAGACTCCTATCTATTTTCAGTCTATTTAGTGTTAGCGGGCCTCATTTGCTGAACCTGTTTCATTTCTACATTTGTCTTTTCCCCTTAACTCACCGTTATTATTTGTGGGGGGCTGACTATAACTTTGGGGTTATTTCTCTGAGGCAAGTGAGGTCTTTGCTTTCTCTCTAGGGGTAGTCAGTTTCTCAGGCTGTGAACGAGGCGTCTAGGATTTTAGGAACGCTCCACAGCTGCCTTTAGTGTTTGTGGATAGGATCAGGATTGCGGTCAGTATAGTTTCCACATCCCCAGAACTTGTCCTATATTCTGGTCATATGTGTCAGGTCAGTTTTGAGATCCTACCACTGGATCATAACAGTACAGCAGGCCCTAAAGTGTTAAGGCAGCAGAAGAGGGAGAAGAGAAATCCTGAAGTCATTTTTTTTTCCCTCTGCACTGTGTTTAGTTTCTCTCCTCCCCTTAATCTCTGGGTGGTTCTGAACTCAGCTGCAGATATGGACATTCAGAGTCTGTCTTCTAGTGTGGATTATCTCACTGCAAGGGTACAGGGCATTCAGGATTATGTAGTCCGCAGTCCTATGTCAGAGCCTAAAATACCAATTCCTGAGCTGTTTTCCGGAGATAGATCTAGGTTTTTGAACTTTAAGAATAATTGTAAGTTATTCCTTTCTCTGAGACCTCGCTCCTCTGGTGATTCTGTTCAGCAAGTTAAAATTGTTATTTCTTTGTTACGTGGTGACCCTCAAGATTGGGCATTCTCTCTGGCGCCAGGAGATCCTGCATTGCTAAATGTGGATGCGTTTTTTCTGGCGCTTGGAGTACTTTATGAGGAACCTAATCTGGTAGACCAAGCAGAGAAGGTTTTGCTGGCTCTCTCTCAGGGTCAAGATGAAGCAGAGGTTTACTGTCAGAAGTTTAGGAAGTGGTCTGTGCTCACTCAATGGAATGAGTGCGCCCTGGCGGCGATTTTCAGAAAAGGTCTTTCTGAAGCCCTTAAAGATGTTATTGTGGGGTTCCCCACGCCTGTGGGTCTGAATGAGTCTATGTCTTTGGCCATTCAGATAGATCGGCGTCTGCGGGAGCGCAAACCTGTGCACCATCTGGCGGTATTTTCTGAGCAGAAACCTGAGCCTATGCAATGTGACAGGATTCTGACCAGAGTTGAACGGCAAAACCACAGACGTCAGAATGGGTTGTGCTTTTACTGTGGTGATTCTACTCATGTTATCTCAGAGTGTTCTAAGCGCACAAAAAGGTTCGCCAAGTCTGTCACCATTGGTACTGTACAACCTAACTTCATTTTGTCTGTTACTTTGATTTGCTCTCTGTCATCCTACTCAGTTATGGCTTTTGTGGATTCAGGTGCCACCCTGAATTTGATGGATTTGTCATTTGCCAGGCGCTGTGGTTTTATCTTGGAGCCTTTACAGTTCCCTATCCCACTAAAGGGAATTGATGCTACGCCATTGGCCAAGAATAAACCTCAGTACTGGACCCAAGTGACCATGTGCATGGCTCCTGCACATCAGGAGGTGATTCGCTTTCTTGTGCTACATAATTTGCATGATGTTGTCGTGTTGGGTCTGCCATGGCTGCAGGCTCATAATCCAGTCCTGGATTGGAAAGCAATGTCTGTGTCAAGTTGAGGTTGCCAGGGAATTCATGGCGATGCTCCTTTGGTGTCAATTGCTTCTTCTACTCCTTCTGAAGTCCCTGAATTTTTGTCGGACTACCAGGATGTATTTGATGAGCCCAAATCTAGTGCTCTACCTCCTCATAGGGATTGTGATTGTGCTATAAATCTGATTCCTGGTAGTAAGTTCCCTAAGGGATGACTTTTTAATTTATCTGTACCAGAACATGCCGCTATGCGGAGTTATATAAAGGAGTCCTTGGAGAAGGGGCATATTCGCCCGTCCTCGTCCCCTTTAGGTGCGGGGTTCTTTTTTGTGGCCAAGAAGGATGGTTCTCTGAGACCCTGTATAGATTATCGCCTTCTAAATAACATCACAGTCAAATTTCAGTACCCCTTGCCACTGTTGTCCGATCTGTTTGCCCGGATTAGGGGGGCCAGTTGGTTCACCAAGATAGATCTTCGAGGAGCGTATAATCTTGTGCGCATAAAGCAGGGCGATGAATGGAAAACAGCATTTAATACGCCCGAAGGCCATTTTGAGTACTTGGTGATGCCTTTTGGGCTTTCTAGTGCCCCCTCTGTGTTTCAGTCCTTCATGCATGACATCTTCCGAGAGTATCTGGATAGATTTATGATTGTGTACCTGGATGATATTTTGGTCTTTTCTGATGATTGGGAGTCTCATGTGAAGCAGGTCAGGATGGTATTTCAGGTCCTGCGTGCCAATGCCTTGTTTGTGAAGGGCTCTAAATGTCTCTTCGGAGTCCAGAAGGTTTCCTTTTTGGGCTTTATTTTTTCTCCTTCTACTATTGAGATGGATCCAGTCAAGGTCCAGGCTATTTATGACTGGACTCAACCTACATCTGTGAAGAGTCTTCAGAAGTTCTTGGGTTTTGCTAATTTTTACCGTCGCTTCATCACTAATTTTTCTAGTGTGGTTAAGCCTTTGACGGATTTGACCAAGAAGGGTTCTGATGTGACGAATTGGTCTCCTGCGGCCGTGGAGGCCTTTCAGGAGCTGAAACGTCGATTTTCTTCGGCTCCTGTCTTGCGCCAGCCGGATGTCTCTCTTCCCTTTCAGGTCAAGGTTGATGCTTCTGAGATTGGAGCAGGGGCTGTCTTGTCGCAGAGAAGCTCTGATGGCTCTGTGATGAGACCATGTGCTTTCTTTTCAAGAAAGTTTTCGCCTGCCGAGCGGAATTATGATGTTGGTAATCGTGAGTTGTTGGCAATGAAGTGGGCATTTGAGGAGTGGCGACATTGGCTTGAGGGAGCCAAGCATCGTGTGGTGGTCTTGACGGATCACAAGAATTTGACTTATCTCGAGTCTGCCAAACGGTTGAATCCGAGACAGGCTCGATGGTCGCTGTTTTTCTCTCGTTTCAATTTCGTGGTTTCATATCTTCCGGGTTCGAAAAACGTGAAGGCTGATGCCCTTTCTAGGAGTTTTGTACCTGACTCCCCGGAAGTTTCTGAACCGACTGGTGTCCTCAAAGAGGGGGTGATTTGTCTGCCATTTCTCCTGATCTGCGACGGGTGTTGCAGGAGTTTCAGGCCAATAGACCTGACCGTTGTCCACCGGAGAGACTGTTTGTCCCGGACAGATGGTCCAGTAGAGTTATTTCCGAGGTTCATTCTTCGGTGTTGGCAGGTCATCCTGGGATTTTTGGTACCAGGGATTTGGTGGCGAGGTCCTTTTGGTGGCCTTCCTTGTCGCGGGATGTGCGTTCCTTTGTGCAGTCCTGTGGGATTTGTGCTCAGGCCAAGCCTTGCTGTTCTCGTGCCAGTGGATTGCTTTTGCCTTTGCCTGTCCCGAAGAGGCCTTGGACGCATATTTCCATGGATTTTATTTCGGATCTTCCTGTCTCTCAGAGGATGTCTGTCATCTGGGTGGTTTGTGATCATTTTTCTAAAATGGTCCATTTGGTACCTTTGCCTAAGCTGCCTTCCTCCTCCGATTTGGTGCCACTGTTTTTTCAGAATGTGGTTCGTTTACATGGTATTCCGGAGAAGATTGTGTCTGACAGAGGATCCCAGTTTGTGTCCAGATTTTGGCGGTCCTTTTGTGCTAAGATGGGCATTGAATTGTCTTTTTCGTCGGCCTTCCATCCTCAGACGAATGGCCAAACCGAACGAACTAATCAGACCTTGGAAACTTATTTGAGATGTTTTGTTTCTGCTGATCAGGATGATTGGGTGACTTTTTTGCCATTGGCTGAGTTCGCCCTCAATAATCGGGCTAGTTCTGCTACTTTGGTTTCACCTTTCTTTTGCAATTCTGGTTTTCATCCTCGTTTTTCCTCGGGTCAGGTTGAACCCTCTGACTGTCCTGGGGTGGATTCTGTGGTGGATAGGTTGCAGCAGATTTGGAACCATGTGGTGGACAATTTGACGTTGTCCCAAGAGAAGGCTCAGCGCTTTGCTAACCGCTGTCGCTGTGTGGGTCCCCGACTTCGTGTGGGGGATTTGGTGTGGTTGTCTTCTCGTTATGTCCCGATGAAGGGTTCCTCTCCTAAGTTCAAGCCTCATTTCATCGGTCCTTATAAGATTTTGGAAATCCTCAACCCTGTGTCATTTCGTTTGGACCTCCCAACATCGTTTGCCATTCATAATGTGTTCCATAGGTCATTGTTGCGGAGATATGTGGTGCCTGTGGTCCCTTCTGTTGATCCTCCTGCTCCTGTCTTGGTCAAGGGGGAGTTGGAGTATGTGGTGGAGAAGATCTTGGATTCTCGTATTTCGAGACGGAAGCTTCAGTACTTAGTTAAATGGAAGGGCTATGGTCAGGAGGATAATTCCTGGGTTGTCGCCTCCGATGTCCATGCGGCCAATTTGGTTCGTGCCTTTCATTCGGCTCATCCTGATCGGCCTGGGAGCTCTGGTGAGGGTTCGGTGACCCCTCCTCAAGGGGGGGTACTGTTGTGAATTCCGTTCTCAGGCTCCCTCCTGTGGTCATGAGTGGTACTGTGTGAGTTTGTTCTTGGGCTCCCTCTGGTGGCCTTTAGCGATATGGCTGGGCTCAGCTGCTTCATTTCCTTCTATGCTGGGCCTATTTAACTCACCTGGACCTTCATTTGTTGCCTGCTGTCGGTGTATTCAGTCCTGTTTCTGTGAGCTCCTGAATATTCCTTGTGACCAGTCTCCTGCTGGAGAAGTTAAGTTTGTTTGTTCATTTTGCTCATTATTTCCTTAAAATGTTTCTCTGTATATGATGAGTTCAGTCCAGCTTGCTAATATGTGATTTTTCGCTTGCTGGTTAGTTCTGGGGTGCAGAGTGCGCCCCTCACATCGTGAGTCGGTGTGGGGGTTCTTGTATTCTCTGCGTGGTTTATTTTTGATAGTTTTTGTACTGACCGCACAGACTCCTATCTATTTTCAGTCTATCTAGTGTTAGCGGGCCTCATTTGCTGAACCTGTTTCATTTCTACATTTGTCTTTTCCCCTTAACTCACCGTTATTATTTGTGGGGGGCTGACTATAACTTTGGGGTTATTTCTCTGAGGCAAGTGAGGTCTTTGCTTTCTCTCTAGGGGTAGTCAGTTTCTCAGGCTGTGAATGAGGCGTCTAGGATTTTAGGAACGCTCCACAGCTGCCTTTAGTGTTTGTGGATAGGATCAGGATTGCGGTCAGTATAGTTTCCACATCCCCAGAACTTGTCCTATATTCTGGTCATATGTGTCAGGTCAGTTTTGAGATCCTACCACCGGATCATAACAGGGGACTGCACGTGATGAAGTGGGAGAAGGGGACTGCAGGACTGCACATGATAAGTGTGTCTGATGTGGGACTGCTCATGATGAAATGGAAGGGGGGTAGGGGGCTGCAAATGATGAAGGGGCACTGCAGATGAAGTGAGGGGGTGATCGGGGACTGCAATGAATGAAGGGGACTTCAAATTAAAGTGGAGGGACTGCAAAATGATAAATTCAGTGTGAGGGACAGGGGACAGCAATTTAATTGAAGGTGGGGGTGGGGAGAGCAAATGATCAATTGAAGAGGGGGTGGGGAGAGCAAATGATGATCTAGGGGAAGAACAAGTAATGAATTTTAAGGGTGGGGAAGTAAATGATGTATTGAATGTGGAGTAGAGCAGTTGATAATGAATAGAGGGTGAGAGAGAAAGACATGACAATGAATTGTGGGGTGGGAGGGGCATGTAACTATAATGAATCGGGGTTAGGGTTAGAGTGGTAGGTACATAGTGGGGGGCGTTGAGGATGAAGTGACTGGTAATGAATTGGGGGAAAGAGTACAGGTGCTAATTAATTTATATATAAAATGGGGAAAGTGGCTATTTATAGTTAGTGGGTGCACAGTGGTGGATTATTATTTATATTTTGAATGGTCAGTTAATAATAATAATTATAATAATTTTATTTCTATAGTGCCAACACTTTACATTTTAGAGGGGACTTGTACAGACAATGGACATTAAGCATAACAATAAACACATAGATCAACAGATACCAAAAGGAATGAGGGCCCTGCTCGCAAGCTTACAATCTATGAGGTTGCATAATAACCAATTATATATTGTTTGTGGGTGCACCTCTGTATTCAGATGTCTAGTGTACACCATGTTCTAAATTATTATGCAAATTGGATTTAAGTGTCATAAAGATTTAATTGTTTTGTTTTTCAAATAAACTCGTGGATGGTATTGTGTCTCAGGGCTCAATGGATCACTGAAATCAATCTTAAACACATGTGATCATTAGTTTTCCAGGTGATTCTAATTAAAGAAAAACTACTTAAAAATGATGTTCCACATTATAAAGCAGACCACAGGTTTCAAGCAAAATGGGAAATAAAAAGGATCTCTCTGCTGCTGAAAAGCATCAAATAGTGCAATGCCTTGGTCAAAGTATGAAAACATTAGATATATCACGAAAACTTAAGAGTGATCATCATACTGTGAAGAGATTTGTGACTAAAACAGAGCATAGACAGAGTTCATGCAGATAAAGGCATAATGAGGAAGGTTTCTGCCAGACAAATTCATTGGATAAAGAGAGCAGCTGCCAAAATACCATTACAAAGCAGCAAACAGTTATTTGAAGCTGCTGGTGCCTCTGGAGTCCCTCGAACCTCAAGGTGTAGGATCCTTCAAAGGCTTGCTGTGGTGCATAAACCTACTATTCGGCCACTCCTAAACAGTGTTCACAAGCAGAAACGGTTGCAGTGGGCCCAGACGCACATGAAGACTGATTTCCAAACAGTTTTGTTTACTGATGAGTGTCGAGCAACCCTGGGTGGTCCAGATGGATGGAGTAGTGGATGGTTGGTGGATGGCCACCATGTCCCAACAAGGCTGTGACGTCAGCAAGGAGGTACAGGAGTCATGTTTTGGCCCGGAATCATGGGGAAACAGCTGGTAGGGCCCTTTAAGGTTCCTGAAGGTGTGAAAATGACCTCTGCAAAGTATATAGAGTTTCTGACTGACAACTTTCTTCCATGGTATAAAAATCAGAATTGTGCCTTCTGGAGCAAAATCATCTTCATGCATGTCAATGCACCATCTCATGCTGAAAAGAATAACTCTGAGTCATTGGCTGCTATGGGCATAAAAGGACATAAACTCATGGTGTGGCCACCATCTTCCCCTGACCTCAACCCTATACAGAACCTTTGGAATATCATCAAGCAAAAGATCTATGAGGGTGGGAGGCAGTTCACATCAAAACAGCAGCTCTGGGAGGCGATTCTGACTTCATGCAAAGAAATACAAGCAGAAACTCTCCAAATACTCACAAGTTCAATGGAGGCGAGAATTGTGAAGGTGATAACAAAGAAGGGTTCCTATGTTAACATGTAACTTGGCCTGTTAGGATGTTTTGGAGTTAAATAGCTTTTTTGCTCAGTGAATGTGACCTCCTAATGCTGAAAATTCCACAAATGAGCATTTTAAGTTCTTTAAAACAGATCAAATGTTTAGAAATTCTACTGTGCCTAATAATTTGGAACAGTGCATTTTGAGTTTTTATTCATTTTGGAGATTATAATGTTATCATTGGGAGGTTTCTCCAATAAAATTCGATGTATACTCTAACGGGTGATGACTTTTATTAGACTGTCATTTGCACAGACCATTTAGGAAAATCTGAGAAAAATATAATTTGCATAATAATTTGGAACATGGTGTAGAAGAAAGGGAAAAAGTGGGGAATGTGGTCTGGAAAAAGTGCTCTAGGTAACTGTGTTATTTTATGCAGAGACGAGTCCTGGCTGGAAGAAGTGATGGCAGTCTGTGCTGGATGAAAATGAAAAGCAAAGATGAAGGACTTCAGCTAGAGACGTCACTAGTGAGTCAGTGTATTACCTGTACACTGACACTATACACTGTATACTATATACAAAGCTCCTATGTATAATGTCACTGGCAGTGGTGATCACTGTATTACCTGTACACTGACACCTTATACAGATCTCCTGTGTATAATGTCACCAGTGATCACTGTAGTATCTTTACACTGACCGTAAATACAGAGTTCCTGTATACAATGGCACTTAGTGTTGTACTTTTTTAAAATTAGTGATCAGTATTGTAGTATACAAGTAGTAAAAGTTGTACACTCCCTGACAGAAGTAATGTTGCTTATCCATGTTATGTAAATAAAAGCTTATAACCTGATGTTAAATTCATCCATTGGTTGTATAAATTATTCTTTTGAAAGCTGAAGCCTTCCAAAATGTGGTTTAGGTTAAGAAAATAAATTGACATCAATGCAGAAATATTGATCAGTTAATGGACACAGAATGGTCAGATTTTAGCAAGACAAAAGTTTTGTCGCCTGGTCATATAATGCACCCAATCCTAGATTACATCCTCACCTGTGCTCAGTAAATGATTGGTTATTTAGTGTGTGTGTATAAAAAGAAACCCAGCACCCCAGACCTTCACTTGAACTGCAACTTGAGCTCTTGACAACATGCCAAAAATCCACCCTGCGACCAAAGCCTGGATTATCAAGAGGCTGAAGACCAGATCCACTGCAGAGGTGGCGGGCACCTTTAATGTGTCTCAGCGTCAAGTACAAAGAATTAAAAAAAAGATTTGAAGAGACTGGATGTCACGGGGGTACTGGGTAGACTACAGCTGATTACCGGGGCCCCTGCAATATCCCTCAAACTAGGGAAACCCTGTCTGTCCCTGACCCAGAGTTTACACTGAAGGTGTGCATGTCTGGGCCGCCAGGCCTGACCCTGAGTCCTGTTTCAGTACTAAGCTGAAACCTGCACCCGCCACCCAGTGATAAGATCTCTCACCAACCCCCAGAGAAAGCACAGACAGGGAAAACTAAAGAATGCACCACGCCGCAGACACACAGGAAAACACTATAATGTGCACAGGGCAAAACAAATACAAATATAGGAAGGAGAAATAACAAAGGATAATACACCACCAGATATGATATTTCCTCTCCTAGACCACCACTCCAGACCGAGATCACCAGGCACAAGACACAAGCTATAATCGGCGACGCCCAAAGCCCAGCAAAACTATTTAAAGGCAATGGGCGTGACTAAGCCTCGAACCCGAGTACCAGCCAGATTAACCCTGGACAATCTGGATCAATCTAGCCGGCGCCACTGAGCATATAGTGGACGAATGAGGAATTACCGCTGTCTGTCGGACGCCCTAGTGTGAACAGCGTCCGACATGACACTGGAGATGTGTTTGACTAGCCCAGGTCCGGCAGACCCCGCAAGACAACTGCTCAGGTGGAATGTTTGTTGGTTAGAAAATCCAAAGCAAGCCCCTCTTCCACAGCAGTAGAGCTCCAACAGGTCTGGTCACCTCAAGTCCCTGTGTCAACTAGTAAGTAAGTTAAATTCACCGCACGTGATACGCCGATCGTTAGCAAGGCGCGGGAGCGCCGCTTGTCATAACAGACACTGCAGGTCCACACTACTGGACAGGATCTTCCATAGGCGGACATTTAGATTACAATAGAGCTTATATTGCACCGCTGGGACTTTCCGCCTTCTCTGTGTATCACTATCTTAGCTGGAACAAGCGATTACGTGACAAAGGCTCTGGTTGAGCCGAAACGTTGTATATAAAAAATCGCAGATGCTGTAATATTCTGTTACGCTCCCAGTTTATGTATAATAAATTTATACCAGACTTTGCATAGGAAACCTAGAGAGAGTGCAATGGTCCGTTACACCAGCACCTCGCCATATTAAAGCTGAGTGCACACCTAAACCTTTACCTGTGTCAACTAGAACAGTTTGTAGGATTCTATCTCAAAATGGCCTCCATGGTCGAATCAGTGCCCAGAAGCCAGCACTAAACAAAAGGCAAATAAAAAACCGTGTGGCATTTGCAAACTCCCACAACCTGCTAAACAGATGGACACTGGAAAAGTGGCAGAAGATGGATTTCTCTTCAGTAGAATTACACCACAGCTGCCACAAACACTGCAGGAGACCTACCGGAGCCCGTATGGATCCAAAATACACCCAGAAGACAGTTAAATTTGGTGGTGGAAAGATCATGGTCTGGGGCTACAGTCAGTATGGGGGTGTGCGAAACATTTGCAAGGTGGAAGGCAATATCAATAGCCTAAAATATCAAGAAGTATTAGCTACCGCTTATATTCCAAATCATAAAAGGGGTCAAATTCTGCAGCAGGATGGTGCTCCATCTCATACATCCATCTCTACAACAAAGTTCCTCCAGGCAAAAAAGATCAAGGTGCTCAAGGACTGGCCAGCCCAGTCACCAGACATGAACATCATTGAGCATGTTTGGGGAAGGATGAAAGAGGAAGCTTGGAAGACAAAACCAAAGAATGTAGATGAGCACCACAACTTCATTTATCAATGTTATGCAACATATATTTGTATTTTAAGTTAATTATTTGTCTGTGGGCAACAAAAATTTTGTCTTGCCAAAATCTGACCATTCTGTGTCCATTAACTGATTAATATTTCTGCTTTGATAACAATTTATTTTCTTAACCTAAATCACATTTTGGAGGGTTCCAGCTTTCAAAAGAATAACTTATACAACCAATGGATGAATTTAACATCAGGTTATAAGCTTTTATTTACATAACATGGATAAGCGACATAACTTCTGTCAGGGAGTGTATGGTGGCATTATTGGTCTTTGTATAGAATGTAGTTTCATGTAGAGGTAATGGTGATATAATATTATGTATTCTCTGTGTAGTGGTGATAGTACTAGGCACTGTGTAGCTGTATTGTTGTGTGTATGTTTGTAAGTAAGCTCCGTTGTGGCACCATATCTAAGCAATAAGCTTGGTTCTGGTACTCTATCAATGTAGTAATCTAGATTATGGTACTGTATGTATGTCGTAATCTCAGTTCTGCTCCAGTTTCCATGTAGCAGACTTGGTTCCATGTAGTAGACTTATTAAGCTCGGTTCTGCTCCCTTATCTCTGTTGCAAGCTCAGTTCTGCTCCCATATCTCTGCAGTAAGCTCGGTTCTGCTCCCATATCTCTGTAGTAAGCTCGGTTCTTCTCCCATATCTCTGTAGTAAGCTTGGTTCTGCTCCCTTATCTCTCTAGTAAGCTCGGTTCTGATCCCTTATCTCTGTAGTATGCTAGGTTCTGCTCCCATATCTCTGTAGTAAGTTTGGTTCTGCTCCCATATCTCTGTAGTAAGGTCGATTCTGTTCCCATATCTCTGCAGTAAGCTCGGTTCTGCTCCCATTTCTCTGCACTAAGCTCGGTTCTGCTCCCATATCTCTGTAGTAAGCTTGGTTCTGCTCCCATATCTTTGCAGTAAGCTCGGTTCTGCGTCCATATCTCTGTAGTAAGCTCGGTTCTGTTCCCATATCTCTGTAGTAAGCTAGTTTCTGCTTCCTTATCTCTGTAGTAAGCTCGGTTCTGTTCCCCTATCTCTGTAGTAAGCTTGGTTCTGCTCCCTTATCTCTGTAGTAAGCTTGTTTCTGCTGCCATATCTCTGTAGTAAGCCCCGTTCTGCTCCCATATCTCTGCAGTAAGCTCGGTTCTGCTCCCATATCTCTGTAGTAAGCTCGGTTCTGCTCCCATATCTTTGCAGTAAGCTCGGTTCGGCTCCCATATCTCTGAATCTAGTAAGTTCAGTTCTGCTCCCATATCTCTATAATAAGCTCTGTTCTGCTCCCATATCTCTGTAGTAAGCTCTGTTCTGCTCACATATCTCTGTAGTAAGCTCCGTTCTGTTCCCATATCTCTGGAGTAAGCTCGATTCTGCTCCCATATCTATGCAGCAAGCTCGATTCAGTTCCCATATCTGTGTACCAGCCTGTTTTTAAAGTCTGTTATCTCTGCTACTTTAATGCAGTGGCCAGATATAAGCAGGGAAAAGGAGGGCCACCGCAACACGAGGGCCACTACCTTGTGATTGCCCCCCAGGCTGAAAATTGCCAGCCAGCCCCTGGTAGTGAGAATTTATGTTTGTATTTTTAATTCTAATAAATTAAATAAATTGTGTTTAAAAATAGATGTAAATATTTTTCACTCTGCTCTCTCTCTCCTTAAACTAGTGAATACCTTCACGCTTATATCTATAGAGTTAACCAGCTCTTAACATGGTTAACCGAGGGCTTATATCCTTGCTTGGAATCTCGGGTTAAAATAAGGGGCGGGGCATCGCCTGTATAGAGTATTTATAAAGGATCCGAGGTTTGGGGGCCCGTAACCCTGATGAAGAAGAGGGCAGCTCTTTGAAACGCGTTGGTTGGTCTTTCCCATCCTTTTTGAGTGCCACGGCGCTCCTTCCTTAGTGTAACGTCACAGGTAGGCGGAGCCTAGAGGCCATTTTTTTCTATCCCGCACTGTATCCAGGGATGCCTCCGGCCGGGGAGTGGCTGGCTCTACACAAGCTCATGAACATCTGATAAATGCGGCACCATAATCTCCTGGTGTCCGCTTCAAGCAAGAGATACTGCACTCGGCATCTCAGCAATTGTACAGTTACACTGCATGCTGGATAACACCCTGTATTCATAGGTAAGCTCACAGCTGCGCACACTTGTCACGCTCTCTCAGGGGCCAGTGGGAGCCGTGGTTGCCACTCCATTATACCCCTCATCACTACACACTGGCCCGTGGGGAGTCTCTTAACATACTAACGATAATACAACGAGGCGGGTGGATACAGTGTGAATTAGGTGGTACACTACACTTCTATTTTTGGTTTATCGTTGGTTCTGTGCTATATATTTTGTACGTACCAATCCTCTAGTGCGGCATCTTTTTAGTATTTTTGTTACTGATCGTTCATCCTTTTCAAAAATAATTATTTACGCTTTTCTATAAGTGTAATAAAATTTAATACTTTTTTGCCTTTAAAACTCCTTTGTCGTAGTGTTTAAATATATTGGTTGGAGTGACATTTGGGCCTATTACCATTTTTTTGGTTTGATTATTGGCCATATTTATTGACAATTATGGGATCCTTCATAAAAAGTAAGCACAGTTGCTCTAGGTAAGATAAGGCAGCCAGTGTAATAAATGAAAGTATGCAGGATGAAGGCATGGTAGTGATTATGCTGTATCTGGAAAGTATGGAATATATGAGGATAGAAAGCATGGGGTTGGGCAAAAAAAAAATATTCTAGTAAGGGCAAAAACACAATAAAGGAAATAGAGATGTAGATGATTAGACATAGAATACAGGGATAATTTGACGATAAACATAAAATGCTACGGTGCCAGCCACAGCCAGGTGAAACCCATATGAAAAATGCATGAAACACAGTATGTGGTTCAAAGAGGAGGCCATAAATCACCATCAGTGGTGTCCGTTTGTCCATTGTTCATATCAGTAGAGAGGAATAATCCTTTAGTGATACTTCTATCAGACCAACATACATTGAGCATATAATGTAAAACAGTAACGCTTGATTGATTAGGCCCAATATATTATACTCGTAAAATAAAACAGTGCTTTAAGGTCATTTAAAAATCCATAACACAGCACGCCTCATCTATCCATCCATGCTACATGAAGAGTGCTGTTTTATGGATTTTTAAAATACCTTAAGGCACTGTTTTATCTATCTATGTGAGTAAAATACATTGGAACTAATACATCAAGTCTTATTGTTTTACACTTTGGCTGAATGTCTGTCTTATAGAAGTAGCACTAAGGGATTATTTTCCTTATTTTTGCGCAATGCAGGGGAAGGAACGCCACTGCACAGTGATTCAAGTGGCGGTAACCAGCCTGGATAAATGAGGAGAGCTGTTTTATGCATTTTTAAATTACATTTACTTCTTTTATGTGTATATGGGAGTAAAACAGATTTGAACTAATAAATTATTCCTTACTGTTTTATGCATTGTTTGGATGTCTGTTTGTCTCACAGAAGTAACATTGGAGCATTATTTCTCTGGATATTTTACACCACAGAAAAATAGACACTGCTACCTGATGATTTAAATGGATGTAACCATATGATCAGTGTTCACAGTGCATTTGTCCACATCTACTATTGGTCCAGCCTATGCTTTCCATCTGTTCAGATTCCACACTTTTGATATACAAGTATAACAGTTACTCTATTTTTCATCTTGCATACTTTAATGTATTAGATTGGCTATGTTATACAGCAATACCTAGTGCAAATGCATACATTTTATGCAAGATCCTGTACTCTTGACCCCATGTATGACATTAATCTTTACTCCCCCAGGTTTACATATCATTTATCTATTTTACACCTTTTGGTATAGAATATATCTCAATTCCAGGTATTAGGTGGACCTTAGGATACACTGTGTGCACAATTATTACGCAATTTGTATTTTTGATCATTCATATTATTATAGAACAACTACAGTGCAGTACTTCAACAACTCCCAGGATGGTTTTTAAATGAAGACATATATTGTTGTAATAAAAAGTCAGCGTTTGACGTGTTCCCTGAAATAAAGATCTGTAATGCTATTTGCCACTGTCTTGCATCTGTCTATGAGGTTAAAAAGTAGTCACTATTGACTTTTTCTTTTTTAATGCCTAAGGCTGGCCAATAAAACATTAGATAAAAATCACTGCACTGATGATTGTCTTTCCAATAGTAGTTTTTGGTGGAAAGAAGGAACAATTGTGTTGAATTTATCCCCTTAGTGACAGAGCCAATTTGGTACTTAATGACCAAGTCAATTTTAACAATTGTGACCACTGTTACTTTATGAGGTTATAGCTCTGGAACGCTTCAACGTATCCCACTGATTCTTAGACTGTTTTTTCATGACATATTGTACTTCATGATAGTTGCACAATTTCTTAACCAAATAACTTGCGTTTATTTATGTAAAAATGGAAATTTGGCAAACATTTTGAAAATGTTTCAGTTTTCAAACTTTTAATTTTTGTACCCTTAAATCATAGAATGGTGTCACTTAAAATAGTTAATAAATAACATTTCCCACATGTCAACTTTACATCAGCACAATTTTGGAAACATAATTTTTTATTGTTAGGATGTTAAATAGGATCTAAAATTTGACCAGCGATTTCTAATATTTCCAACAAAATTAACAATATCATTTGCTTTAAGGGACCACCTGAAATTTGAAGAGTTTGGGGGTCAATATAACAGAAAATACCCAAAAGACACCATTCTAAGAACTGTACCCCTCAAGGTGCACAAACACACATTCAAGAAGTTTTTTAACCCTTCAGGTGCTTCACGAAAACTAAAGCAATGTGAAAGGGAAAAAAAATGAACAAATTACTTTTTTCACAAAAAAATTACTTTGGAACCAATTTTTTTTATTTTCGCAAGTGTTTCAGCAGAAAATGGACCACAAAATTTGTTGTGCAATTTCTCCTGAATATGCTGATACCCCAAATGTCAGGGAAAACCACTGTTTGGGTGTATTGCAGGGCTCAGAAGGGAGGGAGCACATTTGACTTTTTGAACGCAAAGTTCACTGAAATCAATGGTGGATGACATGTCACGTATGGGGACCCCCTGATGTACCTAAACAGTGGAACCTCCCAATTATAACTCCAACCCTAACACCAACACACCCCTAACCACAATTCCAACCCTAACCATAACCATAACACACCCCTAACCCTAATCCCAACCCTAACTGTAACTCCAACCATTACCACAGCCATAACCCTAACCCCAACCCTAACCCTAGCCCAAACCTTAACCCTAGCCCAACCCTAACCCTTGCTCTAGCCCCCCAAACCCTAGCCCCAACCCTTAGCCCAACACTAACCATAGCCCCAACCCTAACCCTAGCCCAACCCTAACCCTAGCTCAACCCGAGCCATAGCTGCAATCCTAACTCTAGCTCAACCCTAACCCTAGCCCTAGCCCAACCCTGATCCTAATGGAAAAATGGAAATAAATACATTATTTTTATTTTATTATTTTTACCTAAGTAGGGGGGTGATAAAGGAGGGTTTGATTTAATATTTTTTTTTATTTTGATCACTATGATAGGGTCTATCACAGTGATCAAAATGAACCAATAGGAAAAATGTCCTATTGTTGCCGGGTGCCGGCTGGCAGATCTCGGCGGGAGCACTGCGCATGCGCCAGCCATTTTCTTCCTGGAAAAAGATGCTGACAGATGAGGGACATGATCGGGGGATACAGGAGGATCCAGGGACACCGGAGGTACCATGGGGGGTGCTCGGGGGACCCCATTTCTCTCTCCACTGATGTGCTAAATCATATCAGAGGAGAGAGAAATTAAATTAGAAATCAGACTTTTATTTTTTTATTTTTGCGGTCACTGCTATACCATGAAAAATATGTATGATCAAACAAGTCAATTCACCTTTAGTTGCCTGCTAGACTTGAATGTTAAAGAGACACAAGTTTTTATCCTCTTAATATATTGCAATCATCATATTATATTGCACTGTGAACTTACAATTGCTAATTTTGCATTTCTACAACCTAATTCTTCTCTTTTCTCTGTTCTATCTAGAAACAGGAAGTCTCTTGTCCCTGCAGAAATCATTCCTCTCTTTAACTCCTGACCCAGCTACTCCGCCCCTTCCCTTCCCTTGCCATTGACTTTTGTAGTGATGACTACAAAAGTCAGGAAAAATTCACCTCCTGTTTTTTACAAAGAGCTTAGAAGGATTCAACTAGTATGTCTTCAATCGTATGATGTCATAGACCTAATGGAAAAGAGAAGAATTAACTGGATAGAATAGCAAAATGAGCTATTGTAAGTACACAGTGCTATATAATATGATGATTTTTTTATCTATACAAAAACTGAAAGAGAGGAATGTGTGCCAGGAACAAAATGCAGCAATATGCTGATAAAAAAATGATTTTTATTAAATTAAAAAATTATAAATAATACAATTTAAGCAAACACCTGTAAAACAGACACAAACAACTGACCCTGAATTGTGGATTTTCAAACACCTCAATAAAAAGCGCTCAAAACATCATATGTACCTCAAAGTGGTATCAATAAAAAACTTCAACTGACCACTCTAAATTCGAGCCCTAAAACATCTCTATTGAGAGAAAAATTAGTATGTTATGGGCCTCATAAAATGGTAGCACACACACATTTTTTTTCCTTTTTTTAAACTCCTGATTTTTTTAAACATTAAATTAAAAAAATATTAATACAGGCTTTGTATCACCATATTTACTGACTCGTAGAATCATGTTACCAAGTCATTTTATCATACAATGAAAACTGTAAATAAAGTCCTCTCCAAAAAATTAAGGATTTCAGTTTACTGCATGTATATATTGTGCTGTAAGGAAGTGGCGACATTGCAATTTTCGTTTCAGTTAGCAAAAGAGCCAGGAATAACTGTGCCAAATGTCCTCTATGACTCTGTCAACATGACAGTATCACGCTGCACTCACCAAGAATATGGCGCTGTACTGTGGTACTAAAATGTATCCTCCCTCTTCCTTTTGTAAACACCTAGTAGGGGAAAAGTGACATCACACTCATGCGAGCAGATCCCGCCCACATTTACTGCAGTCGTAATACGAGCCAGAACTGCACTAGGTTTTCATAACAAACTTCAGCAGCTGATCCTCCTAGTGCTCAAAAATTGAAACTATCAAAACTTTTAGGCTATGTGCCCACGTTGCAGAAATGCTGTGGAATTGTCTGCAGCATTTCTGCAACTCCCTGTCGCTGGTAAAACACATGCGGAATTTGCATGCATTTTGCAAGCTTTTTTAGCTTGCAGAATGCTTGTGCTTTACAAACGATTTGAAGCATCGCTTGGAAAAGTGATTGACAGGTTGGTCACACTTGTCAAGCATAGTGCTTGACAAGTGTGACCAAATTTTTACTATTGATGCTGCCTATGCAGCATCAATAGTAAAAGATAGAATGTGAAAAATAATAAAAAAATTAAAAAATATGGTTATTCTCACCTTCCGACGGTGCCCAATCTCCTCAGTGGTGCTCCCGGTACATTCCGTTCCCAGCGATGCTTTGCGCGAAGGACCTTTGTGACGTCACGTGACCACGACATCATCTCAGGTGATTCGTGCAATGCATCCCTGGGAACGGAAGCCGCCGCGTGCACCGCTGAGAGGCGGCAGGACTCCGGGGGCCATCAGAAGGTAAGTATATAATTTATTTATAATTATCTATTATATAAATAATTTTTTTTTTACAGAAATATGGTTCCCAAGGGACTGGAGGAGAGTCTCCTCTGCTCCAAACCCTGGGTACCATCCGCACATGAAGCGCTCACTTTATGCATGGTGGGCATAGCCACATGCATAAAGTGAGCGTTTCAAAGCAATCCTATGGAGGCGGAATCACCGCGATTCTGCAGAAATAATGAACATGCTGCGGATTTTACCGCTATGAGATTCCGCTGCGGGAAAATCCGCAGCATGGGTACAGCAACTGCGGAATCCCATAGGATTGCATGGGAATGTGGTTTTTAAGCGTTTCCACAGGAGTAAAAAATGCGGCAGAAACGCATAAAAAACACAACGTGGGCACGCAGCCTTAAGAGTCTATAATATTTTATTCAACAAGAAAAAAAAATGTTAATTTTTCGTTTCATTAAAAAGTAAATACTTCACATTGAAAAAAATGTTTTATGATACATTCCCTTTAAAGTCATGCTTCCATGTGCCAAAATGCTGCTTATTTTTAGAAGGAGTCCTTTCTGCAGGAGTCTGCACTGAAATATGCAACAGGAGTTTGCTTTGATTAGTGCACTTTTTGCAGCACTTTATTCTGCCTTCTCCAATTTTTTTAAGCATTTTTGGTGCAGCGTTGCCGAGCAGTGTTGAGCATTCCGATACCGCAAGTATCGGGTATCGGCCGATATATGCTGTATCGGAATTCTGATACCGCGTTCCGATATTTTTGTGATATCGGAAATCGGAATCGGAAGTTCCCAGTGTATGGTTCCCAGGGTCTGGAGGAGAGGAGACTCTCCTTCAGGCCCTGGGATCCATATTCATGTAAAAAATAAAGAATTAAAATAAAAAATATGGATATACTCACCCCTCCGGCGGCCCCTGGACCTTAGCGATGTAATCGGCAGCCTCCATTCCTAAGAATGCAGTGAGTTTAGGACCTGCGATGACGTCGCGGCTTGTGATTGGTCGCAGCTTGTGATTGGTCACGTGAGCCGTCACATGAGCAGTCACGTGACCAATCACAAGCCGCGACATCATCGAAGGTCCTTCACTCCTCATTCTTAGGAACGGAGGCTGCCGGTTACATCGCTAAGGTCCAGGGGCCGCCGGAGGGGTGAGTATATCCATATTTTTTATTTTAATTCTTTATTTTTTACATGAATATGGATCCCAGGGCCTGAAGGAGAGTTTCCTCTCCTTCAGACCCTGGGAACCATCCAGGATAGCTTCCGATACTTGTGTCCCTTTGACTTGCATTGGTATCGGGTATCGGTATCGGCGATATCCGATATTTTTTAGATATCGGCCGATCCCATCCGATACCGATACCTTTGAGTATCGGAAGGTATCGCTCAACACTATTGCCGAGACATTTTTTTAAACAAGTTTTTCCGCTACATGGGAATATGGACAAAATGTTTTCAGCCAAACAGGTATAGACAGGTTTATACAGCTCCCATAGAGCTCAATAATATAACAATCTTCAAGAAGCTGTAGTTAATGGTATTTCATAATGTAACCCTATCTACTATATAATTGTCTAAGGGTCACTTCCGTCTGTCCTTCTGTCTGTCTGTCACAAATATTTATTGGTCGCGGCCTCTGTCTTTCATGGAAATCCAAGTCGCTGATTGGTCGCGGCAAAACAGCCACGACCAATCAGCGATGGGCACAGTCCGGCGGCAAAATGGCTGCTCCTTCCTCCCCGCAGTCAGTGCCCGCTCCATAATCCCCTCCAGTCAGCCCTCACACAGGTTTAATGGCAGCGTTAACAGACCACGTTATGCCGTGGTGTAACGCACTCCGTTAACGCAGCTATTAACCCTGTGTGACCAACTTTTTACTATTGATGCTGCCCATGCAGCATCAATAGTAAAAAGATCTAATGTTACAAATAATAATAATAAAAAAAAGGTTATTCTCATCCTCCGACGCTGTCCTTGGCAGTGCAAGCGGCAGGTTCCGGTGCCAAGGATGCTATGCGAGAAGGACCTTCCATGACGTCACGGTCATGTGCCCGCGACGTCATTACAGGTCCTGCGCTCATACCAACTCCGGCACCGGAAGCTGCCGCGTGCACCGTACACAGGCGCCAGGACTTCAAGGGGCCTTCGGAAGGTTAGTATATGTTTATTTTTTATTTTAAGTCTTTTTTAACCACGCATATAGTGGCCACATTGCTATATACTACGTGGGCTGTGTTACATACTGCGTGGGCTGTGTTATATACTACATCTCTGTGCTATATACTATGTGACTGTGCAAAATACAATGTGACTGTCCAATATACTACGTGGCTGTGCAATATACTACATGCTCTGTGTTATATACTACGTAGCTGAGCAATATACTATGTGGCTGTGTCGGTTCTGTTATATACTATGTCGACTGTGCAATATACAGGAACCACCAGAGACTAGACAGAGGTGGACATGACTTGGGGATGGGTGGACCAAGAACTCCTGCAGCTTTTGTTTGTATTGCAGTGTAGATTTTAAGTTAGAGTGTTGTTGCTTTAAGAGGAAGTTTAGATGTTTGTGCCTGGTGTATTACTGTGAGGAGGGTGGGGCTCATATAGGGGAGGCAACTCTGGCTCTCCCTCTTTCTCTCACAGGTTGGACAGGAGGAAACATTACCCGCCCTCCCGCCCTGTTTATAATCTCTGTCCTAAAACTTTTTAATTATTGCTTGTATAATGATAAATGCTTTATTGTATTTTTGAATTTGTCACTGTATATCTTGTACCATGTTCAATTGTATATTGGCTATAAAGAGTTATTATTTGCGGTAACCTTCTAAGCCCAAGGGAAGGGCAATCCTTAGCCTTGGTTCCCTGGAGGTTTCCTCCACAGGGGTTTTTTCCTCTCCTGAGCGCTGTGGGATGACTCTTTGTGAGCCGGGGGTTTGCCAAGTTTAGTCCCATTAATGCTTTTGCAGGGACTTCTAGTTTTTAAGTTAACAAAAATGATTTAATTATTAAAAAAAAAAAAAAAGTGTCAAATGAGACTTGGAATTTATAACCCGTCACGGCTTTGTGGTTTAGGAGTCAGGTGGAAGTTGCAGACTAGTTAAGGTGGACTCATTTTAACTAATAGAGGATGTAAAACCTCATGGTGGTGAGCAGGCTCGGCTTTGGTGGCCAGCCTCAAGGAGTGAGGATAATAGGGTCATTGGTGCCCTGAAAGTTTACTGGCACTGCTTGAATGGCAAGCCAGTGCGTGCCACCCCCTTTATGGCTGTCTGTCCTGGTGCTGTATGTCAGACAGCTGGGGATATCGCAGTACTTGTGAATCCCAATGTACTAGCACTCCACCTGACTCCTACTGTGATTATTTAATCCTGTGATTTGAATAAAAGCTGTGGCCATTTTGACAACCAAAAAAATGTGTTTTGTGTATTTAGTTTAGTACCTAAGTTTACAGTAGTTATGGTGGTTTTAAGGAGTGGGGTCCATCCCATATCCAAAAGTCATGCGTAGCTATGCAATATACTATGTGGCTGTGCAATATACTGCGTAGCTATGCAATATACTACGTGCCTCTACAATATACTACGTGGCTATGTTATATACTACGTGGCTCTGCTATATACTACGTGGCTCTGCTATATACTATGTCGCTGACCAATATACTACATAGCTGTGCAATACACTACGTGACTGTGTTATACACTACGTGGCTCTGCTATATACTTCGTGGCCTGTGCTATACACTACATAGCTGTGGAATACACTACGTGGCTGTGCAATATACTACGTGCCTGTGCAATATACTACGTGACTCTACAATATACTACATGGCTATGTTATATACTACCTGGCTGACCAATATACTACATACCTGTGCAATACACTACGTGGCTCTGTTATATACTACGTAACTCTGCTATATACTAAGTACGCTGTGTTACATACTACGTAGCTCTGTTATATACTACGTAGCTATGTTATATACTACGTCGGTTGTGTTATATACTACGTCACTGTGCAATATAGTACGTAGCCTGTGCTAGATACTACCTACATATTCCAGAATACCTGATACGTTAGAATTGGGCCACCATCTAGTAGGGTATAAAGGAGAGCAGGGGATTTGCAACTATGCTATAAAGATACATTGCTTTCCACAGAAATTTTGCGATCTATCCAGTGAGAAGACACAACCTAAAGTAACCCATACCTCTGCTTAATGTTCACCTAAATGTGTGATTTGCGAAGAGAAAATTGAATTATTCACACTAAGGCTACGTTCACATTTGCGTTGTGCGCCGCAGCGTCGGCGCCGCAGCGCACAACGCAAACAAAAACGCAGCAAAACGCATGCACAACGCTGCGTTTTGCGCCGCATGCGTCGTTTTTTTCATTGAATTTGGACGCAGCAAAAATGCAACTTGCTGCGTCCTCTGCGCCCCGACGCGGGCGCCGCAGCGACGCATGCGGCGCAAAACGCAAGTGCGCCGCATGTCCATGCGCCCCCATGTTAAATATAGGGGCGCATGACGCATGCGGCGCCGCTGCGGCGCCCGACGCTGCGGCGCTGGCCGCAAATGTGAACGTAGCCTTATCTCACAAAAATCGAAATAACCGGGTTTGATTAGACATATGCTGTAATGTGAGGGTCTGATATCATGGGTCAGCTCATATATTTAGGCCATAAATTTTAACTGTAAGCCCCCCAGTTTATATATCAGGCACTACCTAACTCTTGAACTGATCAAAGCAAGGTTTATAACGGAACCAAAGAAACACTACAGGAGAGAAAAGCGCCAATAGGGTCTTATATGATGATTATTTAAGGTTCACAATCAGTTTGCACTCACCTGACATTTCTTAATGTCAAAGCGTATAAACTCCTTGGAGTTTGACAGCTGCTGCAGATCCACCGATCAAACCAATGACCGAATCATAGTTTTAAAATGGGAAAACTTATGGATATCTACCGCGCTGCTGTACACATAACGGTCCAAGCGTGTAGAAGATAGAAATTGTTGTTTTATTCTCAACGCGTTTCGAAGTCAATAGGACGTCTTTCTCAGGAGAATAGGAAGAAGTCATATTGACTTCGAAATGCGTTGAGAATAAATAATTTCTATCTTCTACATGCTTGGACCATTATGTGTACAGCAGAGTGGAAGATATCCATGAGTTTTCCCATTTTAAAACTAAGGTTTATAACAGGACATTTATATGGGTTGTCCTCTGTGCTGATGAAAGTCTGCACTTACTGTGTGTAATGACAGACTTCTGAATCCTTACACTGTGCACACTACACTAAACATGCTCGGCTTTGCTCAATACAAGTTAATTGAGTGAAGCTGAGCATGTCTAGTCAAAATATGTCCAGAAGTGTGTAAATAGCATAGCATACTTGCGATCATTTGACTTTCCGGCCATCAATCCTGGAGAATCCTGACAGCGTGCGGTGCGCACGCTGTAAGGACTCAGAAATCTTCAGCCATATATAGAAACTGCACACTTTTATCAGGAGATTGGGCAACCCATTTATGGTTTAAACCTAGCAATAGTTTTTAAATGGAAGACAAAATTAAAAATGAAAAACTATTGAGTGCACTCGTCGTTTTTAATGTAATTTTTACATTACTTCTGGCTTCAACCTAACCTAAGAATATATGTTTTCATGAAAAAATGAAAAGGAACGGGATGAAAACCTAAATAATGGTTGTTAGGTTTTCGCCCTGATGAAGGGGTTGTGTTTAACCTCGAAACGCGTTGACATTGGAAACCTGTGCATTAAACTTTCTCGAGTTTTAATCTACATTGAATCTTCATCCGCAGCGCATTGAATGTCACCTCCATCCTGTTCCATATCGCTCTTGGTCTCTTCACGACCTGTGTCTTGTAGCAGCTGATATTACGTGCCTATCAAATGCAACCTTACCAGGTGAGTGGATTCCTTATTCCTTTATTCTCTTATCATCGGATAAGACCCTATTGCGCTCTTCTATTTCCCAGTCTTTTCTTCCGCATTTGTGAAAAATGGACACAGAAAAAAATATGGCCCCATTTTATTAAACATTTGCTTTTTATACTCAAAAATAGCTACAATTATAGTTATTTTTCAAATACAGCAATTTATATCTTTTGGCAGTCACTGCCACGCTGCATAGTCAATACCTAGTCAATATGAAAAATAGAAAACTATAAAGGTTAAAGCAATGGTTTTCCTTTGGTTGTTGCAATAATAGCCGTTCACAGCAATATGAGTAAACAAGCAATTACTGTTTTATTGCTTGTATAAACACAGACAATAACAAGACTGTAATCTTTAACATAAAATATGCTGAAAACAGTTGGATAGTTGTATGGCACAAATGAACTATTATACTCCATTTATAAATAGTACCTGTCAAAAGTTTAGAGAGCCGTCTCCATGCAATGGTTTTCTTTGTCCATATTGGATTGGGCACATTGTAGATTCAGACTGAATGCAAAAAATGAACCAGAATATGTTAACCCCTTCATGGCATGCTCCGTACATGTACTGCGCATGTCGTGTCTCTCCATTTGATGTGGGCTCCAGCGCTAAGCTCGCATCTTCTTTCCCGGCACATGTCAGCTATTTTGAGCAGCTGACATGTGCCCCTAACAGCCGCGGGTGGAATCGCGATCTACCTGTGCCTGTTAACCTGCTAAATGCTGCTGTCAATCTCTGACAGCAGCATTTAATGTGATCACACCGGAAACATGTCACTAATCCAGCTTGTGTCACATGACTGTGGGCCATCGATGGGTTGGCATGACAAACTGGGGCCTGCAGCATGCTGCTTTGAGTGCCGCCCAGCAAGTGAGCATTTCTCCTACACGCAGGCAATTTGATCATCACCTGTGTGTAGCAGAGGAGATTAGAAGATCTCAGCTTATAGACTATTTTTACTCAAGTGAAAAGTTAAAAAAAATGTTTAAAAAAAATAAAAAAAATATAAAAGTTCAAATCACCCCCATTCAAAAAACAACAACACATATTTGGTATCACCGCATTCAGAATTGCCCACTCTATCAAGATATAAAAATAATTATTAGCAGAAAAAAGTCAAAACACCAGAATTACTTTTTTGATCGGCGCAACATTGCATTAAAATGCAATAACGGGCGATCAAAAGATCATATCTACACCAAAATTATATCATTGTAAGCTCCAGCTCGGCACACAAAAAATAAGCCCTCACCCAGCCCTAGATCCCGAAAGATGCATATGCTACGGGTCTTGTAATACTTTGGATTTTTTTTTCACCACTTAAATAAAAAGAATCTATACATGTTTGGTATCTGGGAACTCGTAATGACCTGAAGAATCCTAATGGCAGGTCAGTTTTAGCATTTGAAGAACATGGTAAAGGAAAATCCCCTAAAAACAGTTGTGGAATCGCACTTTGTTTGCAATTTCAGTGCACTTGGAATTTTTTTCCAATTTTCCAGTACACAATATCATTCAAAAGTACAATTCGTCCTGCAAAAAACAAGCCCTCACATGGCCATATTGATGGAAAAATAAAAAAGTTATGGCTCTGGGAAGCAGGTGAGCAAAAAACAGAAACACAAAAATGAAAATGGGCAGCGGCGTAAAGGAGTTAAACTTTAAATTCCTCAAAATACCCCTCTTTCACTGTGATGACAGGTTTACATCTCCTTGGCATTCTCTGGAGCAGCTTCATCAGGGTTGGCTTCTAATGTACAGGTATTCTTAGTCTATAGTTCATTTGTGAATCGCTGACTTTCAGAAAGGTGTTTCCGACCAAAAATTGTGTTTTGCAGAGGTAGTGTTGGTTCACAGTTACATACAGTGCAGAGCCCTGTTCAACAACTCATCAAAGTGAGAAATTGGCAAGAACCACTTGAGAAAGCAAAGAGAAATTACAGTTCATCAATACTTTAAGACATTAAGGTCAGTCAATCTGGAAATTGTGAAAATCTTTAAGGTATGGAAACCATGAATTTTCTTTCATGATAATTGCTCCAGGAAAGGAAGCCCATGAATTATCTCTACAGCAGAAGATAAGTTCATCAGTCTTACCAGCCTCAGAAACTGCAAATGAACAGAACCTCAAATAACAGCCCTCATAAATGATGCACACAAACATCAAGTAGCAGACCCATCTTACCATAAACTTTCCAGAGTAAGATGTGAGATGTAGGCCTTTATAGTAAAATTTCTGCAGTCCAAATTTCATATATTCAATATTTGCATCTATCTTAACACTAACAGACTGCTGTTGCATCCTTTTACTAAGGGCACTGTATTAATTCTATGGATGGAGCTGGTGATGTAAGGCATGTCATGATCAGTAGCCATGGGTGGTGCAGGCTCTGTCCAGCCAGACATACTAGTGTGGCTGAGACCTATAGTGCAGCTCAGTCTAGAAGTAGAGGTGTGTTATCCCACAGGAGTAATCAGCTCACTGATATGGTCAATGGGACAAAACCATACCCTACTTAAACTTCAATCTAGCTGTTGGAAGTTGCCAGTTATAGTTTATACTTTATCTGGTGCACATGGGTTATTTAGCTCTTGCTCAGTCTATTTGATTACTGTTTCGGACCTCGGACTGTGTGTGCACTAATTTCCTGCCTGACAAATCTGTTCCTGTTCCTGATCTCTTGGTAGTGAGGTGGCTTACTTCCACCATCTGCCAGATCACTCAATTGGCTAGCAGGCACTTTTCAGACCAACCCAGGAGTATATGGAGAGGCCAGTGCAAAGCCTGTTCTTGGAGGTCCTATTAAAATCTGCCCGCATTCTACTAACAGAGCTCCATAAGAGTAAGTAGCAGAGAAGGTGAGCGGATCATTTCTATATGTGTGTTGGCCACCATAAAATATAGAGTGTATGTGTGATGTTGTGGGAGTTTTTTGCTGGGGACACAGTTGGTAATTATTTCTAAATTCAATTCAAGGTACACATACCCAGCATGGCTACCTGCAACGATATGCCATCCCATCTTGTTTGAATATAGTGAAACTATAATATTTTTCTGCAATAGAACACACCTCTAGGCAAAGAAGACAAAGAATGAGAGGGATTGAATGCTGCATCTGCTGACATAGCTTCCACAATCACCCAACCTCAACTCAATTGAGGTGGTTTGGGATTAAAGAAGACAAAAGAGCCAACAAGTGGTCAGCAGCACCTCTGGGAACTCTTTCAAGATAGTTTGAAGGCCATTCCAGGTCACTACCTGATGAAACTGCTTAATGCCTAGAGTGTATAAAGCTGTCATCAGAGTAAAAGGGTACTTTGAGAAATCTAGGGTTTAACACATTTTCAAACTGGTTTCTCATGAGTTTCTTTACTCCATGTATCCATATGTATTTCTTCATGGTTTTGTGGTTTTGCTGTTTGAAGTCTGAATCTACAATGTGGACATTCCAATTAGAGTAAGGAAAACCACTGCATAAACAGGTTCCTCCAGACTTTTGACCGGTACTGTCAGTCCACATACTGTTCATTAAAACATTTCACTCTCAAACCAGGATAAAATAAGGTACAAATAGAAAAATCAGCTAAAAGAAAAATGTAATAGCACATCCTATAGTGTCCTTAATACACATATTCCCATATATAAATACAACCTTTGAAGAGCTACTATCCTTTCAACAAACTTTCTGTGTGGTACATTTGGCATTTTGATTTTTTTTCTTTTTATGTCACATATATGTGATACTTAATTTTATATTTATATTTATATGTTTTACTGACTTTACCAAATACAATTGTGCTCAAAAGCTAACATACCCAGCAGCATTTTTGCTTTCTTTGCCTTTTTTCAGAGAATATGAATGATAACACCAAAACTTTTTCTCCACTCATGGTTAGTGGTTGGGTGAAGCAATTTATTGTCAAACTACTGTGTTTTGACACAGGTTTTGTCAGTACACGACGGTGACGGCTCTGCAGGTGGAGATAAGGTGGACACCCTCCCACCCACTCTATGGATGTCCACATAAAAGCCAGCCTATTTCTGCAACTTAGCTTAATCCTTACAACACTGTTGTGAATTCCGCTCTTGGGCTCCCTCCGGTGGTTGTAAGTAGCACTTTTGTGAATTCTGCTCTTGGGCTCCCTCCTGTGGTTTTGAGTGGTATAGCTGCTTCTTGGATTTAGCATTAGCAGCTGCTTCCAATGATCTTCTTTCTGCTCGGCTATTTTAGTCTCCTTTATCCCTCAATCAATGCCAGTTGTCAATTGTTCCTGCCTGGAGGCATGGCTCTTGGATTTCCCTGACACTCTGACCCAGTTTTCCGGCTGTGACGGGTCAGAGTGTCAGGGAAATCCAAGAGCCATGCCTCCAGGCAGGAACAATTGACAACTGGCATTGATTGAGGGATAAAGGAGACTAAAATAGCCTAGCAGAAAGAAGATCATTGGAAGCAGCTGCTAATGCTAAATCCAAGAAGCAGCTATACCACTCAAAACCACAGGAGGGAGCCCAAGAGCAGAATTCACAAAAGTGCTACTTACAACCACCGGAGGGAGCCCAAGAGCGGAATTCACAACACAACACTTAGTGTTCTAGAGGAAAATGTTCTGGGTTTCACATCACTGACACCATTTAGCGTAGTGACACATATCTCCCCTCCAGTACTTTACCAGTGACTTTGTCACAAACCTTATTTTTTTTAGTTCACTTAGGGGGTTTGAAACTAAGATCAGCCATGTAAACTGCAATCTTTACTTGAGTACCAAGAGGGCAGCAACAGGGGACATGAGCAGGCACCTGGTTGGGACAGCAACTCGACACCCTGCGAGAATGAAGCGGAGAACCCTATGTAAGATGTGAGTGTGCATCAGCAACCAATGCATTTAAATGCCAATGTCAGAAATTGACTGCAGCACCATATTTGTTCACAGCAGGAATCAAAGCTTAGCTCAAGCTGCTACTGCTATGGGTGTGTCAGATGCTACAGACAGTAGCAGAAGGTCTCTGTGTTTGGCATTGCAGACACCCTCTTAATCCTTCTGACTTTTGGACCCAGTGGCAACCTCCTTCCGGCTCTAATTGACACACCTGGACCTGGGTGTTTATGACTTTCAGTCTGCTTTAGGGAGTCGCAGGTTTACTAACATTTTCCCTTGTGAAGGCTTGGAGCTATAGCAGTCGGCTTACTTCCTCTCTGGTGCTGTTGGAGGACATTTGTTGTTACCTTTCTGAGTCTGCTCAGGCTAAGTTGCATCTCCCTTTTTTTGTCTCCCTGCTTGTCTTTACTGTACAGTGGGGACTGACCAGTGCCCATTCCCCCTTCCCTATTCAGGGCCTAGCTCTAGGGATAAACAGGGCTCAGGTTTCCTGCTCGGCGATTAGTGTGAAACCAATATAGGGACAGTAGGGGAGGCAGGATCCCATTAGATCTGTCTAGGGGGTTCCACTCCCCCTTTCCTTAGCGTTTGTGCTTCCTTCCCCTTTTTTCTTCGTGTTGCACTTAGTCTTCCCACACTGTGTGTGACATTTAGAGACAGATACCAGCTACCTAACGTAGCTGGCATTTACATGGTGTTGAGAGACCCCAGCACGGGGGTACAGTTACGTCCTTTTGCAATAAGTGGTTAATACAGTATTAAATTATATGGAGCTAAGAAGGTGCTCAAATGGCTGTAATATAATGCCAAGAAGTAGATATTATGTCTAAGTAGTTTTCTTGAAAATGCAGATCTGAGGGATATCTTGAGGGCAGCCAATCTTGACGAAAAAAATATAATCATAATTTGAAGTTTTTGAACACACATAACTTCTGGTCAGATATGCAGTGGGGAAAAAAGTATTTAGTCAGCCACCAATTGTGCAAGTTCTCCCACTTAAAAAGATGAATCCACATGGAAAAAGATAGAACTGGAGGATAGAAGCCGCGCAGACCACAATAAAGGTAACAGAGTTACACACACACTCTGTTTATTAGCCTACGCGTTTCGTGGCAAACAGGCCACTTCATCAGGGCATCAAGATTCATCAGTAAAACCAGGTATATATACCCACAAATACAATCAAAAAAACACAAAACATGTATAAACCCCACCCTCTTACGACATCACTTCTGGTGGGAACACCCACTTTAGATCAAAAATTTGTAAATACACCCATAATATTGGATACAAAACATTAAAATACATTGAAACACAATGATCGATCTTTAAAACCATATATATTCATCAATAAATAATAAAAACAAATGTAAACATTTCTGGTATCCAGATAAACCAGGATTAGAACTCACGCTGGAAGAAACCTAAAAACTATCCTCCAGAGATTAAACCTCCGTCTTATACCACTAAACCACCAAGTGGTCTTAGGTGAGGGCAACTATTTATCTTGATTCACCAGTTTAACCCATTCAAAACACTTAAAATATCATATATTGACCCATAGCAAAGGAAACCAAGGGCCAATATGAGATAACTGACACTACATAGCGTGTCTGTAGTGTACTTCAATAACAATAGGATTAATTGGAACAAAAATCACATGAAGTGAAAGAAGTAAGGGGGAGGGTAAATTCCCATATACTCTATTTCAACGGTTCATTCAGGAATTGAACCCATTTGATCTAGAGGTCTACAAACACTGCAAAGAAATGAGCAGCACCCTAGATCAATCAGCCACCTGGATTCAGGGAAAATGGGGGCCACTATAGTCAATAGTCTCTCGCCACATCGTCACACGGAGGAATTTCAACCATCAAAAAAATCCATCACAGAGGAATGTCAATGTGATGAAAATTCATGATATTAGATATTGGTTTCTAGAAGAGGTCACTTACCTCATTCAATCCACCAGGGCTTAAAGTGCCCAACTTAAATATCCAATATGTTTCTTTTTTAGCCAGGATCTCCAATCTCCTAGGTGTATTCACAGGCACATGGTCAATGGGGGTAACAGATAATTTAACGTTACCATGATGAACTATGGTACAATGTCGCGACAATCCATGTTTAGAAAAACCTCTAAGGATATTAAACCTATGAGAATTGACACGTTTGTGAAGAGGTTGAGAAGTCCTTCCTACGTACTGTTTACCACAGTTGCACTGGATTAAATAGATTACATAATCTGTCTGGCACGTCATTCTAGAATTGATATTAAAAGCCTTCCCTTTCTTTACAAACGACATGAAACTGTCAACATTGTTATTAATAGATCTACAACATTTACACCCACGTCTATTACATCGGTAAGACCCATTACAGCCGATCCATTCATTACCTACTAAAGTGCATCCAGAGGTGGAAATCTTTACTACACTGGGTGCCAAGACGTTTTTGATGGTGGGGGCCCTTTTAAATGTTACTGTTGGTTTCCTAGGAACCACCTTGTTGAGGATAGGATCATTTAAGATCACACTCCAATGTTTTTCTAATATATTCCGTATTTGTACATTTTGTGACGAAAAAGTAGTGATAAAATTTGTTTCAAAAAGGTTTTTTTTAGCGCCCTTATTTTTGTCAAGATGTATAAGCTCATTTTGGGAACAACCCTTAACAGAGTTATAAGCCTTTTTGACAAGCTTCACAGGATATTCTTTTTCTTGAAATCTCTCCCTCAAAATTTTACTTTGTTCCCTGAATACTGCATCAGAAGTACAGTTTTTTCTAATCCTATAATACTGGTTCCTTGGGATGTTTCTAAGCCATGGTCTGTGATGGTTACTATCATAATGAACATACCCATTGGCATCCACATTTTTAAAATGGTTCTTAAAAAGATGAGACAGGCCTGTACAGTGCCTTGCGAAAGTATTCTGCTTCCTGGAACTTTTCAACCTTTTCCCACATATCATGCTTCAAACATAAAGATACCAGATGTAAATTTTTGGTGAAGAATCAACAACAAGTGGAACACAATTGTGAAGTTGAACGAAATTTCAGTTTTTGAATTTCCACAAAAATTTAAAATAGGCAATAAATTTGGTTCAACTTCACAATTGTGTTCCACTTGCTGATTCTTCACCAAAAATTTACATTTGGTATCTTTATGTTTGAAGCATGATATGTGGGAAAAGGTTGAAAAGTTCCAGGGGGCCGAATACTTTTGCAAGGCACTGTATATATTCCCATCCAGGTGTATATATATATATATATCCCACCCTGGTATATATACTCTCGATCCTGGTATATATGTTCCCCATTCTTACGCTGCATAAAAAAATTAAACAATTATAATCACCTTCCCTCCGCTCCCGCCATGCTGCATTTTCTTCTGAAGCCAGCACCTGACTTCAGAGTGCAAGCGACAGGAGAGCATGATGTCACTTCCATGTGCCACCAGCCACCAGTCATGTGCACACCGATGTCACCTGCTGACCTCTGATTGGCCAGCAGTGTGTATTGCCGCATACGGAACCAATGTATTTCTGCACCACAATACACTTTAACTGAATGTGCGTCCGAGGACAGATTATGTTGGTACTCTTAGATTAAGCCTGCTAGCAGACTCCCTTTAATAGCTCATTTAGATATTAACAAAAATGTTGATTTCTCTGGACTAAAATGTCTCAATACAAATATCAAATTATCATTTTATTCACCTTTCTGTGACCTGCATTGCCATATGGGCAACTTAAGAGGATTGATCCTACTAACAGATTCCCTCTAACAGAGGGGGATAAGATGTACGTTTTCAGAGGAGTTTTATAAAGTTTTGAAAACACAGATGTTCCCTAATTTAAAAAAAATTCTATTATGTTTTAGGAACAATCCCTTCAGAGCCCACCAATACAGCACACATCAAGGTGCTACTTAAATTAGGTAAGGATGAAGCATTTCCTTCTACTTGGTTATAGCCAATATCATTAATCAATGTTGATCTAAAGATTGTGTCCTAACATTTTGGAGGATAATCTGGCTGTAATACTACCAAATCAATAACTGATAACCTGATGGATTTTGTACTTTGTAGATCAGCAGTTACTAACTGAAGTAAGGTCTTGAAACTACTTGAACAACTAAAAATAAGACATTTGCTCCATCTATCCCCAGCTGCACTGACAATAGATGCTTAAAAACCTTTGATAGTATTCAGTGGGGACTGTATGACAAGGTGGTCAGCACTGCAACCTTGGTCCTGGGTTCAAATCCAGAACAACATCTGCAAGGAGTTTGTATATTCTCCCAGTGTTTGTGTGTGTTTCATCCGGGTTCTTCGGTTTCCTCCCACACTCCAAAAACATACTGATAAGGAATTAAGGAATTTAGTAAAGCGCTGTAGAATAAATGCCACTATATAAGTGAGTAAAATAAGTAAATACCAGGAAGGGGGATATATACCAGGATGGGAACTTATTTACTAGGTTAGATGGTATATATATATATATATATATATATATATATATATATATATATATATATATATATATATATATATATATATACAGGTGCTTCTCATAAAATTAGAATATCATCAAAAAGTTAATTTATTTCAGTTCTTCAATCCAAAAAGTGAAACTCATAGTCATCTACTGAAATGAATGTTCAGTAAATGCACTCAATACTTGGTCGGGGCTCCTTTTGCATCAATTACTGCATCAATGTGGCTTGGCATGGAGGCGATCAGCCTGTGGCACTGCTGAGGTATTATGGAAGCCCAGGTTGCTTTAATAGCAGTCTTCAGCTCGTCTGCATTGTTGGGTCTGGTGTTTCACATCTTCCTTTTAACAATACCTCATTGATTCTCTATGGGGGTTAAGGTCAGGCGAGTTTACTGGCCAATCAAACACAGTAATACTGTTGTTTTTAAACTAGGTATTGGTACTTTTGGCAGTGTGGACAGGTGCCAAGTCCTGCTAGAGAATTAAATTTACATCTCCAAAAAGCTTGTTGGCAGAGTGAAGCATGAAGTGCTCTAAAATTTCCTGGTAGATGGCTGTGCTGCCTTTGTCTTGATAAAACAAACTAGACCTACATCGGCATATGAAAGCGGCTCCCCAAACCATCACTGATTGTAGAAACTTCACACTAGACCTCAAGCAACTTGGATTGTGTGCCTTGCCACTCTTCCTCCAGACACTGGGACCTTGATTTCCAAATGAAATGCAAAATTTACTTTCATCTGAAAACAACACCTTGGACCACTGAGCAACAGTCCAGTTCTTTTTCTCCTTGGTCCAGGTAAGATGCTTCTGGTGTTGTCTATTGGTCATGAGTGGCTTGACACAAGGAATGAAGCACTTGTAGCCATATCCTGGATACATCTGTGTGTGGTGGCTCTTGAAGCAATGACCCTAGCAGCAGTCCTCTCCTTGTGAATCTCCCCCAAATTTTTGAATGGCTTTTTCTTAATAATTTTTTCAAGGCTACGGTTATCCCGGTTGCTTGTGCACTTTTTTCTACCACACTTTTTTCTTCCAATCAAATTTCCATTAATATGCTTGGATACAGCACTATGCTTGGATACAGTGAACAGCCAGCTTCTTTAGCAATGTCCTTTTGTGGCTTACCCTCCATGTGGAGTGTGTCAATGACTGCCTTCTGGATGTCTGTCAAGTCTGCAGTCTTCCCCATGATTGTGGAGCCTACTGAAACAGACAAAGGGACCTTTTTAAACTGTTACAAAGCCTTTGCTGGTGTTTTTTGCTAATTACTCTAATTTACTGAGATAATGACTTTTGGGTTTTTATTGGCCGTAAGCCATAATCATCTACATTAACAGAAATAAACACTTGAAATGGATCACTCTGTTTGTAATGACTTTATATAGTATATGAGTTTCACTTTTTGTATTGAAGAACTGAAATAAATGAACTTTTTGATTATATTCTAATTTTGCAAGGAGCACCTGTGTACATGGTGGGCCATTTATATAGATACACCTAAATAAAATGGGAATGGTTGGTGATATCAACTTCCTGGTTGTGGCACATTGGTATATGGGAGGAGGAAAACTTTTCAAGAATGGGTGGTGACCATGGTGGCCATTTTGAAGTCAGCCATTTTGGATCCAACTTGACACCTGAGATAGTGCACCACCACATTATGTTTGTCAGGTCCGAGCATTCCTACATGAACAGTTTCCTGGAAAGTGGATTGGTCGTCGTGGGCCAGTTGAATGGCCACCAATGTCTCCCTATCTTACCCCCTTAGACTTTTATCTTTTGGATCATCTGAAGGCAATTGTCTATACTGTGAAGATATGAAATGAGCAGCATCTGAAACAACGGATACTGGAAGCATGTGGTAGCATTTCTTCTGTGGTGTTGATAACAGTGTGTCAAGAGTGGGAGAAGAGGGTTGCATTGACAATGAAACACAATGGGCAGCACTTTGAACACATTTTATAAGTGGTTATAAACTTGCAAATAACTCATAAAAGAATAAAGTTACTTTAAAACCAAGCACACAATTGTTTTTCTTGTGAAATTCTCAATAAGTTTGATGTGTCATATAACCTTCTTCCCATTGAAAAAAATAAAGTTGGATCCAAAATAGCCATCTTCAAAATGGCCGCCATGGTCACCACCCAGGAGGGAGCACATACATACATACCAGGATCGGGGGGCCTGGGTCAAAATCTTGCATCAGGGCCCCTCAGACTCTAGTTATGGCACGGAGGATAGGTAATCACTATCACAATGATGGAGCTCCGAAATCCAGCATCATTGCGAATCTTTTTTATGTATTGTGATGGCTACTGGATTCTATGGACTGAGCTATAATAGAAGGGCTCCATACGCTGTTTAGTAACCAATCCTGGGAATTGCAGCTTAGCTTCTATTTAATTTTGACCCCCAATAATTTTATATTAATAGACCATCCACGTAAATCACAGACGCATAGACATTTATGTGATGTATATCCAATGACATCATGAGAATGATTCTACAATTTATAATAATACATTGTTCTATGTGTCATTCTAATATCGATAAAAATTAGAATGTAGAAGACAAGCAAATATCATTATGGTCTTGTGGTATAAAAGAACTTCAGATATTATACTAATGTTAGCATATGACTATCATTAAAATTAATTAAAAAGAAAACGATAAGCTATGTCTCTAATCTTTTCTAGCAATTCATTCCTTTACATAATTACTTACAAATAGATTTTGTGCCAAGTAGATCAAGAAATATAGGATTAACTTTTTTTCTAAAACTGTTCTCTATGCCTATGATCCCCTTAGCAGCAGAACGGGCAGAGCAATCAGGGCAATTACAGCAGATTGCAAAGTTTTACGCATTTATTTATACAATTAGCAATTCTTAAAAAACCTCCGTGGCAAAATATGTCTAGAGATGAGCAGTGTTCGAGTCGAACTGTTCGCCAATTTCAAATTCGAGCTGTTTTGGGCGATGTTTGAGTCGTTTGACGAACCCGAACAATTTGCTTAAAATTCGGCTGTTCGAGTTTCTGTTCGATAACTGTTTGTTCATCAAAAGCCTAGCTTGATTTGCACATTAAAACTGTTTATCATTGTTAATAGACTGTTCCAGTGTATAGTGGGCGGGGGGGGGAGATCTGTGCTGAAATAACGCAGATATCCATTTTTTCAGTTCTGAAATACAAGACCTATAGTATATCCTTAAGTGGTTAGCCGAGCATTAAATGACCACCTATACGAAGAGGCGCCACACATACAAAATGTTAAAATGATTTTTTATTTATGACAAAATTAAAATAAAATGATAATAAAAAGCCAACAGCAGGCAAACATGAGGAACTACAGACTCAGAAAAAAATAGTGAACAACCTGGAAATTACTATAGTAATATATATACCAGTGTATCAGTATAGCTCTCATTCAGGTAACGACATGATGAAAATCATCACACAATAAATATAACTAGCTACATATAAAAGGCTCAATACAGAGGAACGAGCATGTATCATATTATTAGTAGTTAGGGCTAGAAATACCATAAATCCTAACATGCAACATATCCAAGAAACCGTAACCCAATAAACATATCCAATATAAAGTATAAAGCAGCATGTAATTACCAGAAAAATAGAGAGGAACCAGGAGTCCACCATACCCAACGCGCGTTTCACAATGAAATGCTTCGTCCGGGGTGGATAGACATTGGAGAGGTACCTTTTTATATAAGACAAAGGGCCAAATGAATGATACACAGCTGTGGATGCAAGACGCTTGCGTCAGAGTAGACCGTAAGTATTATAAAACTGTTGCCATAGAGATGACATGAACAAACAAAAAAATGCATCAAAAATAAAGAGTATAGACACGTACAAAAAATATGCACGACGAAGCATATTGAGCACAAAAAGAAAAAGTGAATCCGAAATGTGGCATGCCATGTGAGCAGTGCTGTAAGTGTTCCAGAAGATCTACTTCCGGGTGATCTGCCGTAAGTCATATTGATGACGTGTGGCTGCCGTACCACCGGTTGGCGGCCTGTGGACTGCGCCACAACAAGATGGTATCCCGGCAACAACAGCGTGCACGTGACTACCGCACTGCAAACTGGAACCCTGTAAGCAAAACCATGGAAGGTAAGTATCAAGGCATCATGGAAGCACATAGCTGAAGTTTCCATAGGGAAAAAGAAGAGAGACAACAAAGATTAATAAATAAAGTGACAAATATAAATATATTGCGGTAAAGCTAAAAACCCTGTGAAAGCACGGGGATTATTACCTTATAAGAGAAATAAAAATAATTAAAAGTGTAAAAAGTGTTAATAAAAACCCGCAGTCTAATTTAGTGCGGGTGTACGGCAAAAACGGTATCCAGGCAACCATGACGCAAAGATAAAAAATTACCACAAACAAGACCAATACACAAGTTATAGCCTGACAAAACTCTATAGATACATAACATATACATAAGATTAAATAAATATATACACATATAAATATATAAAACGATACATAAATAAACCAACATATGTACAAATGTGTACAGATATATAATAACAATAATTGTGAGTGCTACAGAAGAATGAGAGCCATATACAAGTGACAAAATCACATATATGCATAAAAAATAAAAAATAATAATGTGAAGTAAAAAGCACTAGATGCTATAAACTTGTGACAATATTAAGAGATACGTTGAGAGAAGTGGATCGTCAAGTGAAGAAAAGCAAACATGAAGACCACAACCTGAATAAGAAAAATATGGAACAAAAAAGAAGAATTAAAACCAACGACTAAAACAGCTCAGACACAAATATGATTTATTAAAAAGTCATTAGAAATACCAATACAATCAGACCAGACATTGGTACGAAAAAACGCAAGAGGCAAATGAGTGAGTAGCAATCATAGTGATTATCAGCTATTACAGAAAAGACTGGAAGCTGTTATATTCATTCAGTCCGAATTGAGAAATTGTATTCAGCTTATAAATCCATTTGGTTTCCTTCTGTGCCAGTAAACGTTTCCAATTACCCCCTCGTGGTCCTAAAAAGACCCTATCAATGCCCTTAAACTTTAAACTGGTGGGATCACAATTATGTGCTTCCCTAAAGTGACGTGGGATGGGTGTTAACGTTGAAATGTCACTAATGTCCTTGGCACCCTCAATATCCAGGACATGTTCACGGATACGTCTTCGAAACTCACGAGTTGTCATTCCCACATAAATGAGACCACATGAACAGGTGGCGTGATAGATAACCGCTCTAGTGGTGCAATTAATGTTGTGGGTGATGGTATATTTTTTACTTGAATCAAAATTGACAAACTCCTTAGCCCTTTCAACATTCTTGCACGCCACACACTTGCTACAGGGATAACATCCCCAGGCTGGGCCTTTAGAACCAAAAATGAACTTTGAGGTTTCTCCTTTGTGGTAGCTGTGTACCAAATGATCCCGTAAGTTACGTGCTCTTCTGTATGTCACCAAGGGAGCATTCCCAATAAAGTGAGACAAAGTGCTGTCAAGTGAAAGGATTGACCAGTGTTTCTGTAATATTTTGAATACCTCGTTGCTACGAGAGTTAAAATCAAGAATACACCTTACCTTAGAGTCAAACACTTTGTTCTCCCTTGGTCTATCCTGCAGTAGATCACACTGATTACTCATCCATGCCCGTGTGTATGCTTGACAAATAGACTTCCTCCCATAGCCGCGTTCTTCAAATCTTGTATATAAATCCTTGGCCTGCTTGTCGAACAGAGAATCATTAGAGCATATTCTTCTTGCCCTCAGGAATTGACCAGTTGGAATGTTCCTGAGTAAATGCCTAGGATGTTGAGAAGTGGCGTGAAGTAAGGTGTTAGCTGCCGTCTTCTTGCGGAATAGGTCAGTTTGGATATCCCCAAACTCATCAACCTGGATAAGAATATCCAAAAACTCAATCTTCTGTCTGCTACTTTCATAGGTTGGTTTGATGTTCAAGTCATTCCTATTCAGATGGTCAAAAAAGGAATGCAGATCCACTTCCGACCCCTGCCACACCATGAGCACATCATCAATAAAACACCACCATGCTACAACACCTGAGCAGAGTATATTTGGATTCGATTGGAAGATGTCCCTCTCCCACAACCCCAGGAAGAGATTTGCATAAGAGGGCGCACAAGACGCCCCCATTGCAGTCCCCTGGAGCTGCAGGAAGAGGGACTCCTTAAAATAGAAAAAATTATGTGTCAAAATGAAATGCAGGGCATTGACAAGGAATTCACAGAGAGCTCGATCACACCCACCAGACTCAAGAAAATACTGTGTGGCACGTAACCCATCTTGATGCCTAATTGATGTGTACAGTGACTCAACGTCACATGTCACTAAACACATGTCCTCCTCCAAATGGATACCCTCCAGTTTTCTGAGGGCATCCGTTGTATCCTTGAGGTAGGACGGAAGGGTCTCCACAAGAGGTTTCAAATGGAAATCTATTAGCTTACACAAGGGATGGCAAATGTTATTGACCCCAGAAACAATTGGTCTACCTGGTGGGGTAACTGGATCCTTATGTATTTTAGGTAATAAATAAATTACCGCCACAGTTGGATCTTCAATCAGGAGTCCTTCCATTTGTTTGGTAGTAATCACGTCCTGTTCAACAGCTTGCATAAGGAGCTCTCTCAGTTCGGATCTGAATTTCAAAAGAGGGTTAAAAGTCAAATGTTTATAACACAAAGTGTTGTTCAATTGTTTTAGCATCTCCTTCTCATATAGTTCGATGGGCCATAACACTACATTACCACCCTTGTCCTAGGGTTTAATAGTTACTGACTTCAAATTTTGTAACTCCTTGAGAGCCACTCTTTCACATGGAGTAAGGTTGTCCCTATAAATCGTTTCTGGGACATTTTGAATGTCCCTCATCACTGATCGGACAAAAAGGTCAATCTCTGGATACATTGAGATCTGTGGAAACTTGGTAGATTTTGGAAGGAGATGACTAGGAAATTTACCTCTCTGCTGATCTCCCGATTCCCCTGCTAATTCTTCCAAAATCCCAAGCACAGTCCACAGGCCTCCAACCGGTGGTACGGCAGCCACACGTCATCAATATGACTTACGGCAGATTACCCGGAAGTAGATCTTCTGGAACGCTTACAGCACTGCTCACACGGCACGCCACATTTCGGATTCACTTTTTCTTTTTGTGCTCAATATGCTTCGTCGTGCATATTTTTTGTACGTGTCTATACTCTTTATTTTTGATGCATTTTTTTGTTTGTTCATGTCATCTCTATGGCAACGTTTTTATAATACTTACGGTCTACTCTGATGCAAGCGTCTTGCATTCACAGCTGTGTATCATTCATTTGGCCCTTTGTCTTATATAAAAAGGTACCTCTCCAATGTCTATCCACCCCGGACGAAGCATTTCATTGCGAAACGCGCATCGGGTGTGGTGGACTCCTAGTTCCTCTCTACTTTTCTGGTAATTACATGCTGCTTTATACTTTATATTGGATATGTTTATTGGGTTACGGTTTCTTGGATATGTTGCATGTTAGGATTTATGGTATTTCTAGCCCTAACTACTAATAATATGATACATGCTCGTTCCTCTGTATTGAGCCTTTTATATGTAGCTAGTTATATTTATTGTGTGATGATTTTCATCATGTCGTTACCTGAATGAGAGCTATACTGATACACTGGTATATACACTCACCGGCCACTTTATTAGGTACACCATGCTAGTAACGGGTTGGACCCCCTTTTGCCTTCAGAACTGCCTCAATTCTTCGTGGCATAGATTCAACAAGGTGCTGGAAGCATTCCTCAGAGATTTTGGTCCATATTGACATGATGGCATCACACAGTTGCCGCAGATTTGTCGGCTGCACATCCCAAAGATGCTCCATACAAGGCAGGATGGATCCATGCTTTCATGTTGTTTACGCCAAATTCTGACCCTACCATCCGAATGTCGCAGCAGAAATCGAGACTCATCAGACCAAGCAACGTTTTTCCAATCTTCTACTGTCCAATTTCGATGAGCTTGTACAAATTGTAGCCTCAGTTTCCTGTTCTTAGCTGAAAGGAGTGGTACCCGGTGTGGTCTTCTGCTGCTGTAGCCCATCTGCCTCAAAGTTCGACGCACTGTGCGTTCAGAGATGCTCTTAGGCCTACCTTGGTTGTAACGGGTGGCGATTTGAGTCACTGTTGCCTTTCTATCAGCTCGAACCAGTCTGCCCATTCTCCTCTGACCTCTGGCATCAACAAGGCATTTCCGCCCACAGAACTGCCGCTCACTGGATTTTTTTTCTTTTTCGGACCATTCTCTGTAAACCCTAGAGATGGTTGTGCGTGAAAATCCCAGTAGATCAGCAGTTTCTGAAATACTCAGACCAGCCCTTCTGGCACCAACAACCATGCCACGTTCAAAGGCACTCAAATCACCTTTCTTCCCCATACTGATGCTCGGTTTGAACTGCAGGAGATTGTCTTGACCATGTCTACATGCCTAAATGCACTGAGTTGCCGCCATGTGATTGGCTGATTAGAAATTAAGTGTTAACAAGAAGTTGGACAGGTGTACCTAATAAAGTGGCCGGTGAGTGTATATTGCTATAGTAATTTCCAGGTTGTTCACTATTTTTTCTGTGTCTGTAGTTCCTCATGTTTGCCTGTTGTTGGCTTTTTATTATCATTTTATTTTAATTTTGTCATAAATAAAAAATCTTTTTAACATTTTGTATGTGTGGTGCCTCTTCATATAGGTGGTGAAGTATATCGTGGCACAGCTGTGTCGGTGCTCAAGATAGGTTGCCCACACCAGTAACATATATATAATAAATAACTTGGCACTCAACTTGTGTATGGTGATGATATTAAAGAAATAGATGTTTATTACTTGAATGGCAGTCCAGCATAAACGTTTCGGTCAAAACAATAAGACCTTCCTCAGTAAACCGACTGCTTATATGGTGTAGAGTATCGCTGGATTTAGACTGGGTCCTATATCATGGTTATGATGGACCGGGTAAACTGAGCGTGTACGTCTAGCGTTCCAAATATATAGTAAGGATGGGTATGGTAAGGATATAGGCTAATATAGCCGTGCTAGAGTATGGACGCAGGTATATATACCCGTGGTATCAGAAGATAGGGCGTTTAAGATATATCGGCATGAAGCTGTGAAATCCTCACCAGGGAGAGACTAAATCCCATATAAATTGGCAAATAATTAACAGTGCGATAGCGTAAGACCTATTGTTATAGGGCTCTTCTGAGAGTGCTCCTGGAATAGGTATGCTAATGATCCCGACTCCAGTGTGAGGTAGATAAAGGGTGTACATCAACGCGGTATCCGCCGCTGGTTGAATCAACCAGCTTACCCCACCCATGAAGCAAGCTACACCGCCTGTTTACCTAACTGCTATTTTGTAACGGCATCTGGCCCAGGAAATCCTTTTGGGCCTAGTAGCAATTTCTGCTACTCAGCAGAGTACCCCACCCATGAAGCAAGCTACACCACCTTCTTTCTTTCTCAATCTAACCCCTCGTCTCTGGGGTGTCCACTCTCCCTCCAGCTCTCTCCTTCTCACAGTTGGACTACCGCGTGTTTTCACACTGTGGCGAATCTTTTGGGCCCAGGCATAAGAATTTGTTGAGGTAATGGATAATATGTGCCGCCTTACAAACGTCCATGACGACACATTCGAGGAAGCAACTACACGCCTCAAATAGTGAGCAGGATATGGAGCACCCCATGGACAAACAGCGATCTATGTAGTATGCTCTTTCACAGAAGCAGTCCAATAGGAGGACACTATTCGGAGGCACAGGTAGTAACCGGAACGCCCCCTCAATGTCTGTTTTGGCCATTAGGGTGCTCCTTACCAACCTCTTGACCTGCCTGATTGTCTCGTCAAAGGAGGTACAGTACATAGTACTGTACTTGGTTCTGCGTCAATGTTGTCATTTACTGACCTGCCCCTTGGATATGACAAATGGTGGCTTAGTCTGAATGTATTGGGTTCATTTTTTGGCACAACTCCCAACGGGGGTACCACTACGTCTTCTAAGGAAAGTGTTCTGAATGGACCCGCCGCCATTCTTCCTAAAGATATTTATTTTTTTTTTTTTTTGTCAAGACGTCTGGGTGTTGGTAGAGTGAGTTTAGATTTTTACTCCAGCCTTTCTTGATTTTAGAAGGGCATGACATGCCTATATCTGTGTCTCCTCCTCCTTTTACTCCTCCTTTCTTTTCGCATGACTATATGTACAGTGGGGCAAAAAAGTATTTAGTCAGTCAGCAATAGTGCAAGTTCCACCACTTAAAAAGATGAGAGGCGTCTGTAATTTACATCATAGGTTTAGACCTCAACTATGGGAGACAAACTGAGAAAAAAAAATACAGAAAATCACATTTTCTGTTTTTTTATCATTTTATTTGCATATTCTGGTGGAAAATAAGTATTTGGTCAGAAACAAAATTTCATCTCAATACTTTGTAATACATCCTTTGTTGGCAATGACAGAGGTCAAACGTTTTCTGTAAGTCTTCACAAGGTTGCCACACACTGTTGTTGGTATGTTGGCCCATTCCTCCATGCAGATCTCCTCTAGAGCAGTGATATTTTGGGCTTTTCGCTTGGCAAGACGGACTTTCAACTCCCTCCAAAGGTTTTCTATAGGGTTGAGATCTGGAGACTGGCTAGGCCACTCCAGGACCTTGAAATGCTTCTTACGAAGCCACTCCTTCGTTGCCCTGGCGGTGTGCTTTGGATCATTGTCATGTTGAAAGACCCAGCCACGTTTCATCTTCAATGCCCTTGCTGATGGAAGGAGGTTTGCACTCAAAATCTCACGGTACATGGCCCCATTCATTCTTTCATGTACCCGGATCAGTCGTCCTGGCCCCTTTGCAGAGAAACAGCCCCAAAGCATGATGTTTCCACCACCATGCTTTACAGTAGGTATGGTGTTTGATGGATGCAACTCAGTATTCTTTTTCCTCCAAACACGACAAGTTGTGTTTCTACCAAACAGTTCCAGTTTGGTTTCATCAGACCATAGGACATTCTCCCAAAACTCCTCTGGATCATCCAAATGCTCTCTAGCAAACTTCAGACAGGCCCAGACATGTACTGGCTTAAGCAGTGGGACACGTCTGGCACTGCAGGATCTGAGTCCATGGTGGCGTAGTGTGTTACTTATGGTAGGCCTTGTTACATTGGTCCCAGCTCTCTGCAGTTCATTCACTAGGTCCCCCCGCGTGGTTCTGGGATTTCTGCTCACCGTTCTTGTGATCATTCTGACCCCACAGGGTGGGATTTTGCGTGGAGCCCCAGATCGAGGGAGATTATCAGTGGTCTTGAATGTCTTCCATTTTCTAATTATTGCTCCCACTGTTGATTTCTTCACTCCAAGCTGGTTGGCTATTGCAGATTCAGTCTTCCCAGCCTGGTGCAGGGCTACAATTTTGTTTCTGGTGTCCTTTGACAGCTCTTTGGTCTTCACCATAGTGGAGTTTGGAGTCAGACTGTTTGAGGGTGTGCACAGGTGTCTTTTTATACCGATAACAAGTTTAAACAGGTGCCATTACTACAGGTAATGAGTGGAGGAAAGAGGAGACTCTTAAAGAAGAAGCTACAGGTCTGTGAGAGCCAGAACTCTTGATTGTTTGTTTCTGACCAAATACTTATTTTCCACCAGAATATGCAAATAAAATGATAAAAAAAACAGACTATGTGATTTTCTGGATTTTTTTTTCTCAGTTTGTCTCCCATAGTTGAGGTCTACCTATGATGTAAATTACAGATGCCTCTCATCTTTTTAAGTGGTGGAACTTGCACTATTGCTGACTGACTAAATACTTTTTTGCCCCACTGTAGTTGTGACTTTTCCATGTGTTTGTTGTGTCTTCTGAGCAGTTTGTCAGCTTTTGGACACCTTTTAAGGTGTTTTCTATGTGTTTTCCATGTGTTTGTATGTGTTTGTGTTTGCCTGCCATTGGTTTCAATGGGATTCGACGGTGTTTGTCGAACGTTCGACGAACAGTTCGTTGAACACGTCCCTGTTCGACGAACCGAACCGAACCCGAACACTAGGGAGGTGGCTCATCTCTAAATATGTCCTTAGTACAGGATACTTAAGCCACTTGCCTTTCTAATTGCTTATAATTTTGGATGCGTCTGACCAACACAAATAGCAAAGATTGCTAAGGATCAAAATTTTAACAGAGTACTTACTATACATACTACATCTGTATATTTAAAATACTCCCCAAAGGTCTTGTAAGACCATTTGTGGAAAACAGTAAGTAAAATAAATGAAAAAAAAAGAATAAATAGGATAAATAAAGCAAAACTAAAAGGATATGAGACATTCATCGTCTGAGTGGTCAGATCAGTCTATATTTACAGTAAAACGGAGACTGAGGAAGTGATGAGGGGTTTTGCTTCTGCTAGCTGTGAACTAGTGTAGAGAGGGGATCTCCCTTTCATGCACAGTTTTCACTGTCATTCTCTTGTCCCTGTTCACTTCAATCCTTTCACTGTCCACATCTACTCCTCGCATAGTATTTAGTGAAATCTCTGTCCTCCACGTTTACCAGCTAGCTCTGCTGCACCATCATAATCAACTTAATTACCACATGCAACTGTAAGTTACCTTTAGAAATACCTCATAGTAGAGTTAACTGCCTGTACTAGCCCCCTTTCTAATAAAATACCAAAGGATATACACAGATATCTTGTCACAGTGAGCTCCTCTCTTGCTCTCACTGTGCTGATGTCACCTTGATCTCCTCTCTTGCTCTCACTGTGCTGATGTCACCTTGATCTCCTCGCTTGCTCTCGCTTTGCTGATGTCACCTTGATCTCCTCTCTTGCTCTCACTGTGCTGATGTCACCTTGATCTCCTCTCTTGCTCTCACTGTGCTGATGTCACCTTGATCTCCTCTCTTGCTCTCGCTGTGCTGATGTCACCTTGATCTCCTCTCTTGCTCTAACTGTGCTGATGTCACCTTGATCTCCTCTCTTGCTCTCACTGTGCTGATGTCACCTTGATCTCCTCTCTTGCTCTCACTGTGCTGATGTCACCTTGATCTCCTCTCTTGCTCTCCCTGTGCTGATGTCACCTTGATCTCCTCTCTTGCTCTTACTGTGCAGATGTCACCTTGATCTCCCCTTCTTGCTCTCACTGTGCCGCAGTCACCTCGATCTCCTCTCTTACTCTCAGTGTGTGAGTCTTCCTTTAATTGCTCATCGATAAATACTGACAGAAGTTTCTGCTTAGAGTTGGCATCTCATTGGTCACTGCAGTAAGGGAAAAAGTTGCAGTTTGTATGCTCAACTTTTGAAGAACAGAAAGAGGGACAGATCATCCAGCGAGTGTAGCACACTGGGGCAACTTTTGGCCACACCCCAATCCACATGCATTTACCATTTCTTTCTCCCCTGGCAGGAGGTGATGTCAGAGGAGAACTGGCAGTAAGGACATTAAGCGAATGCTCAAGGCTGCAGGGCATAGACCCAAATCCGCAGCTGTCCACTGTATCTGGGACAGTTGGGACAAGAGATGAGAGGATTGATTTCCTGTTTGTTGAATTCTAATAGCGGGCACAGTTTTAATGAAATCACATCCACTTTGCTTGGACAGTTAAATACAGCAGAATTTTGGTACATAAAAAGCAGAAGAAGATATGCAGCATTTATACTACATGTGAACAAAATTTTAAAGCAAAGTGGAAGTGATTCCATGAAATGTCCACCCTCAGTGAGTCGAAAGACGCCGCTGAACTCTGCTATTATTGTGCATTTTTCTCTATAGTCTTCTGGAAAAAAAAACGCATGAAGAAAAAAACATTTGCATTTTTAAGCGTAGAATCAAAGCTTTTCAGTACTATAAAAAAGCATTAAAACTCATATCTGCCCCAGCTCCAAATCTGCCCCAAAATCACATCAAATAAGAAAGAAAACACATAAAAGAAAAGAAGCAAACACGCAATAATCAGTGAAAATTGTTATTGCATTGTTTGGTGCGGACACATCAGAAAAAAGCAGCATGAAGAATTCAGCATTACAACTCAGCATTACAGTTTTATTAAATCTGTAATGGGTTTTATTAGAGAAAAATATCAATGTTTTTACATCATTTACCAATTCCCGTAAACAATCTGATTGCTGTGTTGTGTGGGTTGTTATGATTACAGGGGCACCAAATATGTCAGTTTTATGTGCCAATTTGTGATGTTTATTAGCACATATACACCATGGCCACAAGCCTATTGCATTTGTTTGTGTATTTTGATAAAATGACATATACACTTCAAGTATTATTATCATTATATAATATTTCAAATATTGTTAAAAAAATAAACATGTTTCTCATTTTGTTAAACGTTGAGTTTTCTAGCTTTGAAACTGATGACTTTGTGAGCAAAAAAATAAATAAAAAAAATCAATTTCTATAAAAGTTTACCACTGAAAGTGGTTTTAATACAATTTTACAGGTGCTTATTTTCAGTTCTTCCCTCCTATGCTTAAGGCATCTGAGTCAATCGATATTATATCTGTTTGACAAAAGCTTTGAGGAAGGTTCTTTTAATAATAAAAAGCTACACAAAATGTCAGTTCTAGGCATTTGACAAAATGTAAAATACATTTCTGTGGCACCTTGTGAAGAAAGAAACATGTATGCCGCAATAGTGCACATATAACAATAATGTATACAATATAGGACCAATCAAAAAGGTGGTAAAGATAATACACAACCAGCTGAAATGGAGGTGAGTATACTGACCAGTTTCAATGTCCACCATATATACAACCGAACACCTAGAGGCACATGAGCCAAAGATGGAGACTAAAGATTGGCATAACCTGTGGGTGCCACTGTAGGGCAGAGTCAGGCAAAATCAGGCAACATCAGTAGGGCATGCCTGCTAGGATCTCATGGGACAGGTCGGGCCTTATTTGTAATTACATCATGTGGTTATTGAGGCTATAATTATTGGGCATGTATATTATACTCTGACTGGAGAGGTGCGGCTTTTTTGCCTTATTTTGGGCTTGTTTGCAATCATGGGGGTATTTTGTATCCCTTTGTGGTTTTAAATGTTTTTAGTGTGTTCTGTCTCTCATTTCTATGTTTAATAAAGCCATGTTTTGCATTTATATTGGTGGTGACTCCCTTCTATAAGGCCTACCTGTCTCTTTCTACATATATTTGGCGTTTTTTCAGGTCTTGGTTTGAGTCCGATTGACTGTGGTGCCCCCATTTCTTCTTTCCTTGATGTCTCTCTATTACTAACCACTGGGCTTGATGTCAGCAGACATTACACAGCTGACATCAACCCCAAAACCATTACCCCGCTTGCCAACGCACCAGAGCAGAGGATAAGCGCCAGAATTTGTGCATCTAGTGGATGCGCCATTTCTAGGGTGGCTGAGAGCTGGTGTTATTAGTCTGGGAAGGGGCAAATATCCATGGCCCCCTTCACAGCCTATGAAGATCAGCCTGCAGCTGTTTGTTTAGCCTTTGCTGGTTATTAAAAATAGGGGTGACCCAAAGTCATTTTTTTGGGGTCCCCCCTTTTAATAACCAGTAAAGGCTATGCAGGGCCGGTTATAGGCAAAGTGGGACCCTGGGCAAAAGTTTAAAATGGGGACCCAAATGCTGACATATTGCACATTTCACAGAAGCATTTTGGTTGCATTTACATGTGTTGTGTCCAGGCCACTAAACGAGCGTGATCAACAATATTGAAGTCGCTTGATGCTTGTTTCTAGGCCTCTTTACACCGGCTGATGAAGAATGATGGGGACAGAACGATTACTAGTAGATCAATCTATCCCAATACAGTATCATGTTATCAGCAGCATATCTGCAGTTTTCACCTGGCGATGTTCTGCTGAGAACAATGATTTTTGTTCTGGCATAAATAATCCAATCACTCGATGAATAGACAGCTTTTCGCTTGTTTAGTATAATACACCCCATAGTCCTCCACGTAGCATACTGCACCTCATAGTCCTCCACATAGTGTAATGCACCCCACAGTCCTCCATATAGTATAATGTGCACCACAGTCCTTCATATTGTATAATGCAGACCCCATAGTCCTTCATATAATGTAATGTGTCCCATTGTCCTCCATATAGTAAAATACACTCCCCATAGTCCTCCATATTGTATAATATGTTCCCCATTGTCCTCCATACAGTATAATACACTCCCCATAGTCCTCCATAAAGTATAATATACTCTCCATAGTCTTCTACATAGTATAATGCACCCCATAGTCCTTCATAAAGTATAATGTGCACCACAGTCCTCCATATTGTATAGTGCACACCCCATAGTCATTCATATAATATAATGACCCCCATAGTCCTCCATATAGTATAATGCACTCCTCAGTCCTCAATAAAGTATAATACACTCCCCATAGTCCTCCATATAGTATAATACACTCCCCATAGTCCTCCATATAGTATAATACAGTCCCCATAGTCCTCCATATAATATAATACACTCTCCATAGTCCTCCATATTGTATAATATGTTCCCCATTGTCCTCCATATAGTATAATACCCTCCCCATAGTCCTCCATAAAGTATAATATACTCTCCATAGTCTTCTGCATAGTATAATGCACCCCATAGTCCTCCTTAAAGTATAATGCGCACCACAGACCTCCATAATGTAGAATGCACACCCCATAGTCATCCATATAATATAATGTGCCCCATAGTCCTCCATATAGTATAATAAACTCCCCATAGTCCTCCATATAGTATAATACACTCCATATAGTCCCCCATATAGTATAATATACTCCCCATAGTCCTCCATATAGTATAATATGCTCTCCATAGTCTTCTACATAGTATAATGCACCCCATTGTCCTCCTTAAAGTATAATGTGCACCACAGTCCTCCATATTGTATAATGCACACCCCATAGTCATCCATATAATATAATGTGCCCCATAGTCCTCCATATAGTATAACACATGCCCCATAGTCCTCCATATAGTATAATACACTCCATATAGTCCCCCATATAGTATAATATACTCCCCATAGTCCTCCATATAGTATAATATACTCCCCATAGTCCTCCATAGAGTCATAGAGTATAATAAACTCCCCATAGTCCTCCATATAATATAATACATTTTCCATAGTTCTCCATATAGTAAAATACACACCCCATTGTCCTCCATATAGTATAATACACTGCTGATAGGCCTCCATATATTAAAATACTCCTCAGTTCTCCATATAGTATAATACACTCCTCATAGTCCTCAATATAGTATAATACACCCCTTATAGTCCTCCATATAGTATAATGCACCCCATAGTTCTTCATATAGTATCATGATTTCCCCTTTGTCCTTGGTAAAGTATAATGCAGGACCCATATAGTACATATAGTATAATGCACTGCCCATAGTCTGACAGACTATAATGTAGCCCTATGTAGAAAATAATGTAGCACCCCCAAAGAATATAATGAAGCCCCCTTCATATAGCATATTGCAGCCCCTCATAGAATATAGTGTAGCTCCCCTCAAAGAGTATAATGCAGCCCCCATAGAATATATTGTTGCCCCCTCATAGAATATAATGCAGCCCCCTCTCATAGTATAATGTATCCCCATCGAATATAATGTAGCCCCTCATAGAGTATAATGCAGCCCCCCTTATATAGTATAATGTAGCCCTCCTATAGAATATAATGTAGCCCCCTCATATAGTATAATGCAGCCTGCCACAGAATATAATGTAGCCCAATTATGGCCACCAGTACTCACTCACTGATATATATATATATATATATATATATATATATATATATATATATATATATATATATATATATATATATATATAAAGCACAGTACTCACCTCTCCTTTTCGTTTCCCCTGCAACTCCAGGCTTTGCTCCGGTCTCAGCAGCTGCACTACCTGGCGTACAGCATGGTGAGCGATTAAGTGACGTAATCACGCACCCGCTGTTTCAGAGGCAGAGGGGAAAGTTGGGGAAGGAGCGTATCTCTTCCATTACAGCTTTCAACTGCATTGGCATCTATGATACCGATACAGTTGAATGTGTGGCATGCAGGGGGTGGCACTAGTGCCAGATGGGCTCCCATAGCATCCACTATTAGTGGCACGCCATTGGCTGGGGGCCCCTGGGTGAGCAGGGGCCCTAGGCAGCTGTCTAGCCTCCTGCCCCTAACGCCAGCCCTGAGGCTATGCAGACAGCTGTGAGCTGTTATTAATAGGCTGAGAATCTTTATGGATATTGGCCCCTTCCCAGAATAATAGTACCAGTCCCAAACAGTCTACTTTCCCTCAGCTGGTTAGTAAAAATAAGGGGAACCTTATACCATTTTTTTTTATTTATTTATTCAATAAATACAATTACAGATATCTCCACACAGAAAAATATTGACATATTTATATCTATCAATCTATCTATCTATGTTCCTCATCGCTATCTGTCTCTAACTTTGAACATCTTTAATACACAACACTCTTTAATTTTTATACTGCATTTCATTCCATATGTGTAACAGTGACAGCACACATGGATGGCACAATAACAAGGACCATGGATTTCACAAGTACTGTTTTTTCCAGTACCAGAAACATTAGGACATGTGAAGGGGGTCTAAATGTGTTAAACCGAACAAACAACATCTAGAAGTGCACATGTAAATCTGACTTCTACTGGCAGATCTGCAACGGATCGGGATCAAAGGAAAAACCAGGGAGCATAAAAACCACAAAAGGTGTGACTTGAAGAAAAGCCAATGGTGTGGTGCCATGAACAGAAGGTAGTAAGGGGTTAAACCCACTATGCATAGTTGCAGATGTATTTATTATATAGAATCAAATGGAAAAAAAATACTTCGTTTATTTCCTCCTCAACATTGGTTCTTCTTTTAGTGATACCTACCAGTTGATCCTTTGTGGTTTTTAAGTATTTAGCAAGGTTCTCAAATTGTATCTGCGTGTAGTTTACCATTAGAAAGAGGTGTAACAGAAAAATGTTTGGGAAAATTATTGTATAGGATGGTGAATGATACCTCACTTGCCTCAAGTTGCTTAATAATGCATTTATATTTATAGGGTAAAACAACACTTCAAACAATAAAATGTGTCACTTTATGCAATATTTTTCAGACTGTGTATCTTTAAAGAGAATCTGTCAGCACAATTGTGTCATGGAACGTAAAGACATGGCTGTAATGGCACTGTAATACTGATTAAAGTGAAACCTATGGTCAAGAAATCCTCTTTATTAATAAAAATAATAATAATAATCTTTATTTATATAGCGCCAACATATTCCGCAGCGCTTTACAGTTTAACAGTTTCAAACACAACAGTCATGAGTAACAACGTTAACAATACAATAATTAAAGTGAAATAAGACGACCCTGCTCGTGAGAGCTTACAATCTACAATGAGGTGGGGAGATACAAAGTACAGGTGTGTATTTACAATGATGTATTTACAATGATGGTCCAGCCATCTTCAGGGGGTGGGGGTAGATGGAGATAGTGAATGGGCTACACACACAAACATAAAATGAGTTTGATTAGGGAACGTGACAGGCCGCTCTGAACAAATGTGTTTTGAGCGAGCGCCTAAAACTATCCAAATTGTGGATGGTCCTAATATCTTGGGGTAGAGCATTCCAGAGGATTGGTGCAGCACGGGAGAAGTCTTGGAGTCGGGAGTGTGAGGTACGGATTAGTGCAGAGGTTAGTCGAAAGTCATTTGCAGAGCGCAGCGGTCGGCTAGGCCGATAGACAGAAATGAGGGAGGAGATGTAGGAGGGTGCCGCACTATGGAGAGCTTTGTGGGTGAGAACAAGTACTTTGAATTGTATCCTGTAATGAATGGGCAGCCAGTGTAATGACTGGTGAAGAGCGGACGCGTCCAAGTAATGATTAGCCAGATGGACGACCCTGGCTGCTGCATTAAGGATAGACTGGAGAGGGGAAAGTCAAGTAACAGGGTGGCCAATTATTAGAGCGTTACAGTAGTCCAGGCGGGAATGGATCAGGGCGACAGGGTTTTTGTTGTTTCCATGGGAGAAAAGGGCGGATTCTAGAGATGTTCTTTAGGTGTAAGCGGCATGAGCGGGCAAGAGATTGTATATGGGAGGTGAAGAAGAGATTGGAGTCAAACACCCAGACAGCGCGCCTGCTGCCGGGGTGTTATTATGGTGCCACCCACGGAGAGGGAAATGTCAGATCTTTATGGTTCTTCTCTAAGCCCCATTTGAAGTTTTATGCTAATCAGATTTCGGTGCACAGGGGCCAGACTGTACACTGGTCTTCTCCTCCCTGTCTGTGATTATTATTATTATTATTATTATTATTATTATTTATTGTTATAGCGCCATTTATTCCATGGCGCTTTACATGTGAGGAGGGGTATGCATAATAAAAACAAGTACAATATTCTTAGACAATACAAGCCATAACTGGTACAGGAGGAGAGAGGACCCTGCCCGCGAAGGCTCACAATCTACAAGGGATGGGTGAGAATACAGTAGGTGAGGATAGAGCTGGTCATGCAGCGGTTTGGTTTGGTTTGATTCTCCAACTCCACCACCTGTCTCTGGTCTGTGAATGATTGGTCACTGCTGAGATTTCAAATAGAGTAGTCAGGTCATTCACAAACTAGAGGCAGACAGGGAGGAGAAGACCAGTGTACAGTCCCCATCACCCCCGTGCACTGAAATCTAAATAGCAGAAAATGTCAAATGGTGATTAAAGAAGAACGATACAAATTTCTTCACCAAATGTATCAATGTCATCAGTATTGCAGCATCATTACAGCCATATCTTTATATTACAAAATTGTGCTGAAAAGTTCTTTCTAAAGATCTCTATCATTACAGTTATAATAGGTTGCAAAATGTTTGCTTTTTATTATAAGTATTGTAATACACAAAAAGGTTAAATATTTATTCTAAAAATGTACAGAATTCAGTACAAAATAACGCAAAGTCTATGTGACAGATGCACATACAATAAGAGACAGTGGTCTGTCCATTGTAAGAGTGAAATATAACATTTAATTAATAGCAGAAATATAGAGATATTTGTCAAAAGTAATCAGAAATATGGGATATCTCTAAATCAAAATCCCAAGAGCCGCTCATTCCTTCCAACTAGACAAGCAGTCTCCAATCTCCATAGATGACCATAAAAACACCTTTGTTCAACAGTATGTTGCCCTGTAATTGTTATATTGTTTAATGGAAAGACTGCAATGATTATATTTTAATTTCCCTTGAGAATTTATTCTTAAGTGAATTCACATGTTAGCAAATACCTATTTCTTACTATTATAGATTTTCTATAAAAAATGTTTTAAAAAACTTTCCTATCACTTCAATCCTTCCAACACAACCAAAGGCATTCAGCAGCTGTATACACAACACACTTAGAGTAAATATCTCCATCGTTGTTTGCAAAAGCTTTCTCAGACCCTCCAGCTTAGCAATAATCATCTCTCATTGACCACTGTTAGATTACTTTTCCATCTTACACTCCTTTCAAGTCATAGTTACATAGTTACATTGTTGAAAAAAAGACACATAATCATCAAGTTCAACTCAAGATAAGAGGGAAAAGGGAAGGGATGTCAAGGGGTAAAGGAAAAACCATAATGTATGAACCAATCTACCCTAAAAGAACAAATTTTTCCCTCCTAAGTACAAGTATTGATTGACTGGATTCGCATTCGAAATATTAATTTTACAGATGTGCGTAAGTATTTGCGATGTTATTTTCTTCCAAAAGGCATCTAAGCCTTTTTAAACCATCAACCATTCCCACTGTGGGCAGCTCCTAATTTAGGTAGCTCCACAGATTAATAAATTGTAAAGAAGATCCATGATGGATCCATGAAGGAGAAGCACTGGGCACGGAGTAGCAGGAGCAGCAGGAGAAGTGAGCAGTAAGGTGAGTATGACTATGTCTTTACTTTTTTACACCCTATCTTTATTATACTCTGGGGTCTGTAGAGCATGATAAAAAAACATAAAATTTATGGATAAGATTCTGCAAGAAAAGTCCAGTAAAATCCTGGCATAGGCAAATTTGTCAGATCTGCTGATTTCTAAACATAAGCCTTTTAATCTTGCCTCTTAATTAAGATCCTCCTTACCTCTTATTAGTTTTGTGGCTCTTATTTGTACTTTTTTAACTGCAGGCTCTCCTTCCTGTGATAAATCAATTAATTATTAAATAAATTAAGCCTAACAGGCAGCAGTCTATTTATCTTGATTGACGACCCATCCACTATTGTGAACTATACGTGGTACAGTAGATGTGTTGCTTGCAAAAAGTTCAAAAGTGTACTGAAAAGAAGAAAAAGAAGTGCAGCGCTCACCACATTCTTGAATAAAAAAGTCATTAAATCCAGGTGATAGGACATACGGGCGGTGAGCAGATGAATGTCCTATTACCTGAATTAAAGGACTTTTATACTTCAGAATGTGGTGAGTGCTGTACTTCTTTTTCATCTTGTCAAGTATCCTTTCTGTGAATTTATGACCAGAAATGAATTGCAAATTCCAGATGAGGTCAAATTAATGTATTGTAAAGTATTAGTATTTCCACCCCGTCTAGAAAGTCCTGGCCCTATTAATATATGATAACGTCTTGCTGGCTTTAGAGGCTGCTGATTAACATGCATGCTGTTGATCAGGCAATGATCTACAAAAACACATAGATCCTTCACTATAAGTGGCTCTCCTAGTTTTACTCTCCTTAAAACATATAATGCCCACAGATTATTAGTACTCGAAAACCCATATAACTTTATTTTTATTCACATTTAACCAAGTAGACTCCCAAAAACTGTTTGTCCAATTCAACTAGTTCAACTTATCCAATTCATTTTCCATACAGTAGACTACACAATACTCATAGCTTAATGTCATCCACAAAAATGGAAACATTATTAAATAAGTTGAATAGTAGTAGAACCTGCACTGAACCTTAAACTGACCCTTGTTTACCCATTAGGGACCTATATAGTACAATGTGAAATGTCTTCGTAAAGTTCAAAAACATTATGGCCTTAATAAGGTGAATGCAGCAATAAACAGGCATATTTAATGAATTCAGCTGGAGTCATGACTTCCCATGGCTTTTTGCACTTCTCTTTCTTCATATGTTCAATACTTTGTCCCATTGTCATTTCTCATTATTACATATAACTTATTTTATTGATATCTATGGTTTAATTTCTTTGCCTGTGTGGATTGGATAGGTTGCTACCGACATCTGGTGAGAATTTCATGTCAATAGCACCTTTATAAATATATTTACTTAGAAAATTGTTGATGTGTTCCATAATTATTTCACCCGCTGTATTTGGTTGTTAGCCAATTCTCCTAAATTTTCTTTACATGGTACTTAGTGAGAAAGGGGGGAGAATTTCTTTATTAGAACTGACAACTAGAGAAAAACAGGGTAGTAGTAGAAGACCTGTAAGATGATTGGATTACTCAGAAATTAACTCCTTAAGACCTTGTACAGCTAAGAGGAATTAAATATCAGTCAAATATATTATGTCTGTTAGTATAAATGGCCCAGCGGCGCTTGTATCTGAGGGTTCAAGTTAGCAGAAAGTAAAGACAACTTTCACCATTTGTCTGGTTAGAAGTGTTAACGTATGTATATTTTGTGCTTCATTAAAGCCAGGAGATGATAGACAGCTGAGGACTCGTTTGAATAGATTTATCAAGTACATCAATTAATATATACACTGTGTTCCAAATTATTATGCAAATTGGATTTAATTGTTTTGGTTTTCAAATAAACTCGTGGGCTCAATGGATCATTTAAATCAATCTTAAACACATGTGATAATTCGTTTTCCAGGTGATTCTAATTAAAGGAAAACTACTTAAAAATGATGTTCCACATTATTAAGCAGGCCACAGGTTTCAAGCAATATGGGAAATAAAAAGGATCTCTCTGCTGCTGAAAAGCGTTAAATAGTGCAATGTCTTGGACAAGGTATGAAAACATTAGATATTTCATGAAAACTTAAGAGTGATCATGATACTGTGAAGAGATTTGTGACTTAAACAGAGCACAAACAGAGTTCATGCAGATAAAGGCGTTATGAGGAAGGTTTTGCCAGAAAAAATTCATTGGATTGCCAAAATACCATTACAAAGCAGCAAACAGTTATTTGAAGCTTCTGGTGCCTCTGGAGTCCCTCGAACCTCAAGGTGTAGGATCCTTCAAAGGCTTGCGGAGGTGCATAAACCTACTATTCGGCCACCCCTAAACAGTGTTCACAAGCAGAAACGGTTGCAGTGGGCCCAGACATACATGAAGACTAATTTTCAAACAGTCTTGTTTATTGATGAGTGTCGAGCAACCCTGGATGGTCCAGATGGATGGAGTAGTGGATGGTTGATGGATGGCCACCATGTCCCAACAAGGCTGCAACGTCAGCAAGGAGGTGGAGGAGTCATGTTTTGGGCCGGAATCATGGGGAAAGAGCTGGTAGGGCCCTTTAAGGTTCCTGAAGGTGTGAAAAAGACCTCTGCAAAGTAAATAGAGTTTCTGACTGACAACTTTCTTCCATGGTCTAAAAAGCAGAAAAGTGCCTTCAGGAGCAAAATCATCTTCATGCATGACAATACACCATCTCATGCTGCAAAGAATACCTCTGAGGCATTGGCTGCTATGAGCATAAAAGGAGATAAACTCAAGGTGTGGCCACCATCTTCCCCTGACCTCAACCCTATAGAGAACCTTTGGAGTATCATCAAGCAAAAGCTCTATGAGGGTGGGAGGAAGTTCACATCAGAACAGCTGCTCTGGGAGGCTATTCTGACTTCATGCAAAGAAATACAAGCAGAAACTCTCCAAAAACTCACAAGTTCAATGGATGCAAAAATTGTGAAGGTGATATCAAAGAAGGGTCCTATGTTAACACGTAACTTTGCCTGTTAGGATGTTTTGAAGTTAAATAGCTTTTTTGTTCAGTGAATGTGACCTCCAAATGCCGCAAATTCCACCAATGAGCATTTTCAGTTCTTTAGAATTTCTAAACATTTGATATGTTTTACTGTGCCTAATAATTTGGAACAGTGCATTTTGAGTTTTTATTCATTTTGGAGATTATACTATTATCATTGGGAGGTTTATTCAATAAAATTCGATGTATAATCTAACGGGTGATGACTTTTATTACACTGACTGTCATTTGCAGTGATCATTTAGGAAAATCCGAGAAAAATATCATTTGAATAATATTTTGGTGCATGGTGTATATATGTATCCCTGTATCTTAAAGATATAGCGATACTTAAACCACAATTAGTTTTTAAGACCTGGCACTTAGCGTGCGTTAATTAGATATTATGAACTAATGTGTAAGTTATTAGCAGCAAAAAAATTGCACAAACAAGTCCAACATCAGAAGACAATCTTCATTCATAAAATGATAAATTTAGAGGTATACCTCATAGTATCACCCCAGATCCTGGGGCGATGGTGGTTCTGCGTGCTGTAAGCAAAAAGGTGCTTGAGCGGTGTCCCGGCCGGTGGCGCAAGCTCAGCGTAAGTCCTCCCGGAAAAAACAGCTGATATCAGTTCAAAGTGGGAAAGGAGCATTCATTTAGAGCCAGATCCTAGAAACTAATTGTGGTTTATGTATCACTGTATTTTTAAGATTTTGGTCTATACTAATTGCTATACTTGATATATCCATTCAAATGAGTCCTCAGCTGTCCATCATCTCTTGGCTTTAGTGAAGAGCGAATTATACATACATTAACAAATATATTATGCCCTTGACATGACAATAGCATTATAGAGTGCCTCCAATAGAATTATAGAACACCATTAACCTCTGAACTTGTTACCACACAACCCTCATCAATCAAACCAATCCAGGATCTCCTTACCATCTTTTGCTGACAAACTCAATTATAAAACTCAACACAAGATTGAATTAAATTGGCCACAGCATCCATTTTATTAACAAACAGGAATTACAATAATAATAATAATAATTTCTGTTTCATATTATAAAACAAAATAAATATTTATAATAAATGTATACTATGTCTATACAACCATTACCTTCAGTTCCAAATGACACACAGGATGCACTATACACCACTGTAACTGGCATAACTATGTTACAGGTGCCATAGAATCCTACTCTATCAGATCCCTTAATTTTACACACAGACTGTGGTTCTGTGCCCCACCAAGTGGAAGTGGTCAAAGAATTATGCATGCTATGTTTATTGTTTGATATTTTCTGTTATTCATGGGCTGATGCTGTAGCACCAAGTAATCTGCTAAGCAGCCATGAGTAGGCTATACTATCGAGATCACATAATGTAAATGGTGAATTTCCTTTCTCTGTACTGGCTAGAGAGGAGCATGTAGTGTACTGAGCACAGTTCAGCAGCATCAGTGCATGTGTAGCAGAGCTGTGTGTGAGGTTGTGTATCTACAGGATGGTACTTGTGCAAGAGTTGTGTGTGTTGTATGTTTGCTTGTAGTACTAAGGCTACTTTCACATTAGCGTTGTGCACTGCACGTCGCAATGTGACGTTGCGGCGCACCGACGCATAATGTGGAAGCGGGGAGTCGGGGGCGGAGTTCCGGCCGCGTATGCGTGGTCGGAAATGCTGCAGACAACGCACCAAAAAACGTTACATGCAACGTTTTTTGGTGGCGACGGTCCGACGCAACACGACGCAACTGTCGCACGACGGTTGCGACGTGTGGCAATGCGTCGCACTGCGTCACTAATAAAAGTCTATGGAGAAAAAACATCCTGCAAGCACTTTTGCAGGATGCGTTTTTTCTGCAAAACGACGCATAGCGACGTGCAGTGCACGACGCTAGTGTGAAAGAGGCCTAAACTGATTGTGTGTTGTCGGCAGTGAGTGTCTTTGTAATATGCATATAGCAGAGCTTGTGTGCATGATGTGCAAGCAGCAGAGACAGTGTGCGTGATATGCATGCAGCAGATCCTGTGTGGAAAATGTGCATTCAGCAGAGACTGTGTGTGTAATGTGTGGAAAGAACCCTGTAGGCTATGTATATTGGCAGATGTTCCTCAGCCCCTGGCTTTGGGTAGAGGGGATATGTAGCAGAGCCAGGTGGGACAGAGTTAAGTCCAGGTGAGTTAGTCTGGTGGATGGAGCAAAGTCGAGTGTGCTGTCGGTCAGTGACCAGCCAAAATGGGAGCTGTAGCTGGGAGAGAGACATACCAAGGTCTCTCTCTGAATGGAGACTGCATGGGTCTGCTACAAAATCTGAGCAGTCTGTGTGTTGGGGCTGTACAGAACCATGTGAAAGCCAAAATCTGTTCAGTGTGAATTTTGCCCAGAGTTGAACAGTTCTGTTTGGCATTCAAAGATGTTTTAGCTCGGGCTAAAGGGGATATTGAGACAAATAGGACGGTGCCTCTTCTGTGTATGAAGTTTGCTCTTCACCTTTAAATTTTGGCACTTTTTAGAGCGCCAATGAACATGCAGGGATTTTCTGCCAAGCACTGTAATGCCGCAGCCATCTTTGTTGTGGTATTACAGTGATTGGCTGGCCTCACAGCATCATCAGGTCTATAAGAGACTTGGCACCGCCCTGCTCGGCAAATTCAGCTCCGGACTCAGCTAGTGTAGGGAGAGCTGCTGCTGAGATAGGGTCAGAATCGTTCTTTTATTAGTTAGTATGGGTCTACTATTGTTCAATCCACAAATCCTGATAAACCAACAGTCCTTTTTAGGGCTAATTCGGGGGTACATAGATTGCAGTGCTAGGTAGGCAGGGGAGTCTATGTGCACATATCCACATCACGGTACGGCATGCAGGCACTGTATGTGAGTATATAGATCTCACTGCATACATCAAAAGGCTCCATTACTGTCTGCTGCTGCGTATTTTATATATACCTAGCTGCAGGTATCCGTTGCTAGTATTTTTTTTTTTTGCACCTTATACCTGCTAATTTTATTACAAAGCAACACATAGCCCCCTTTTTTTCTGCATTTATTTGCTTGGTCACACTGCAGACTACAGCCAGATCATTTTAATACCAGAGCGTGAAAATCTAACAACTTAAAATGTCTTTTTTAGTCCCAGGCATCAGATGTGACTGCGCAGTTTTTGGTACTATAGTATTTTTTGGAGTATCTTACAACATTTTTGGACACCATTTTGCTGACCAAAAAATATTTAGCAGGCCCAAAAATATTTAGCTACAGTTCTGATATTTATCACTGTGATTTGTACGCCACACACATCGCATATCACGCTAAATATTTTACAATTTTAGTACTCCAATTTTTTTTTTTGTGTCATAGCCTACTCATTGACATCAGACGCCCGGTCTATCTGTGGTGTACAAATACTTGCTTTTCAGGCATGCATTCCACTTTTTTGTCTGTCTGCTACCCTAGGTCTATGAACAGTAAAAAAGTTATGTTTCAGCTCACCCCCATCAGCAAATCCATGAGAGTCCACAGGAACATCCGAGCAAGGAAAACGCCACCGCCCAACGTCCTCTGCTGAGTAAGTAAGTAAGGGATATTCGCAATCTCCTCCTGAACTCTTCCACCAGTTCCCCTAAACTCAACCTAACTAGAAAAGAACGAGACACTTTGGAAGAGATGAAAAATAAAAATGATCTAGTCATAAAAATGTCGGACAAAGGGGGATCTGTTGTCGTTATCAATAGATCTGACTATTTTGAATCTATTCACAAAATGCTTTCTGAAAATGACACTTATATTCAATTGGATTCTGATCCCACTGCTGAGTTTTTGTCACAATGTAAAAGTATCATAGAGGATGGTTTACAACAGGGTTTTTTTTCTAAAGGACAGGCTGAATATTTGTATGTCGTTAATCCAAAAATACCATTCATGCATGCTTTACCAAAAATGCATAAAGATGTTTATCCACCTCCCATGCGCCCCATAATTTCGGGTATTGGCTCTTATAGTGAGCGTTTAGGGGAGTGGTTGGATACCATTCTCCAACCACTAGCACAAAGAGTCCCAGGATATCTGAAAGACTCCAGAGATGTTCTAAGTATGCTAGATAATGTAATCTGGAATTCACACTGGACATGGCTTACCTGCGACGTAGTTGCACTTTGTACATCCATCCCGCACAGCATTGCTTTAGTGGCTGTACAATTTCATCTAAATAAGTACAGTAATTTAACCTATGACTTACAAATATTCATTGGAACAGTTTTATCTTTTTTATTATCTCATAATTATTTCCTATTTGATAATAAATTTTTCATTCAAAGTAAGGGAGTTTCCATGGGGGCTAAATTCTCACCCTCAGTAGCAAATCTAGTAATGGCTTGGTGGGAGGAAATGTACATTTTCAGTGATAATAACCCTTTTTTTCAGGACATTAAATGGTATTTAAGATATATTGATGATTTATTAATGGTTTGGAAGGGCAATCAGAACTGCTTGGAGCAATTTATTTTTTATATAAATAACAATCCATTCAATTTAAAATTCACTTATATGTTTGATAAATTCACTATAAATTTTTGGGATTTATGTCTTCAGGGCTTCCCTGATACCATCATTCAAAGCAAAACATATCGCAAGCAAACTGCTGGCAATACTATATTACACGCACGTAGTTTTCATCCTCCCCACACCATTCATTCAATTCCAGTAGGAGAGGTATTACGAGCCAAAAGAAACTGTAATAATGAACAAGCTTTCACCCGGGAAAAAAATATTATTAAAAAACGTCTCAACAATAGAGCATACCCTAATTGGACTATAGATCGTGCCTTTTCTATTGCAGATACAAAAACAAGATCAGATCTTATACAAACTACTAATGTCCATGATGAACATAAAAAAATCAGAATTGCCTGTTGAACAGCCAGTGTTAATACTCACATATAGTACACATTTCAAATCCATCTCAGAAATTGTACTGCGGAATTTAAATTTGCTGAGAGATGATCAAACCATGGATATAATCTTACAGAATGGTATCAAAATAGTCTCTAGACACGCACCCACATTAGGTAATGCGCTATCTCCCAGTTTTCTGAATCAAACTAAACCAAAAACTCCCACCCACTGGCTATCAACAAAAGGTTTTTTCAGATGTGGTTCACACCCATGTAAGACTTGCTCGTATACCAAAAAAACTGTAGGTTTTCATTGTTCTAGTAATCAAAAACATTTTCCGATAAAAAGTTTCTTAAACTGCAATTCGGACTATGTAGTTTACATTATTGAATGTCTGGAATGCAGACTCCTATATGTTGGATCGACAATAAGGAAACTAAAAGACAGATTTAGGGAACATTTATTGGATATTGTTCAACCAACATTACGTCATGTGTCAAATGCATCAAGCCATTTCATTCACAAACATGACAGACACCCAAATCACTTAAAGGTTTATGCGATAGAACAAATTTACAAAAATATACGAGGCGGTGATAGAGAAAGTAAATTACGCGATAGAGAGGCTTTTTGGATTTATCTATTGAACACCAGAGTGCCCACAGGGTTAAACCTCAGAAAAGAGATGATGTTACACTATTAACATGTTATTATTGTGGGTTTTTTTTTTTCTTCTCTTTATTTTTTAGGGGGATAATCACACCTGGCTGCACAGTATTTGTGGTATGTGTATATAATATGTGCTTAATGGTTCTTGTTTTTTTTTTGTACCTGTCCTAATGACTGTGTGTTCTGGATGTCCAATGGGATTTGTCGGGGTGGAGTTAATTATTCTCATGGCTATTCACCTGTTAAATTTGTTTTATATGTCTTGTTGGACTATTCAAGCTTATGCTGTGGACAAAGAGCACCATGCTTGCTCGAAACGCGTTCAGCTAACTTATGGCTTCTTTTCTGAAATAGTTGTGCAGTTACTTGCAAGCAGCTTTTTCCGAATTTTAAATATGTGGAAATAAAATTGATGACTTTTACTCCGGAGCTGGATTCTTACTTACCCTAGGTCTATACAGTATTTTGGGGTAAAAAAAATATAAAAAACTCCAGGCCACATATTGAAACAGTCTGGTATCTCCGGCCAACACCTGGTCTATGTGTGCAGTACAAATACTTGCTTTTCAGGCATACATTCCACTTTTTTGGCGTTGTGTTAGCTTACTTCATGACAGTAATTTTCTTTTCCAAAAATTAAAAAAAGGCCACTTATTGAACATTGTGGTTTCTCTGTCAGATGCCTCTTCTATCTGTGGGTTAAAAATTGTTGCATTTGAGTGCTCCTTTGAACTGGTTTTGGTGTGTCTTCCCCTAGTTATTAATAACATTTGTTAAAAACCAAAACAATTACCAACATTCCATTGAATTAAAAGTGTTTTTTTTGGCACACTGATCACATATAAGTTATCTCAAAATAAATCCATTTGTATTGAACTTTTAAAATATTTCAGTAGTCCAGTTAAAATGAGCAAGGTAAGGGGCAAGGGACGGGGAAGTGGATGTGATGCTGATGGTGCATGCAGAGGACAAGGCCGTGACCAAGCTGAAAGTCGGCCACAACAAAGTCCCACATCTTCTCGCTCGGCCTTCCTGTCCCAATTTGTAGAGGACCGCAGCACACCACTATTGAAGCCAGAGAAGTGTGAAACAGTTGTTGGTTGGATAGCTGATAATGCTTCCAGTCACTTTGCTACCACCACCACGTCTTCCACACGGTCAAGTCTGAGTAGCCGTGAGTCTGTACCGCATATTACTCACACTGATCCTCCTTCCTCCCACCATGCCGAGTGCCCTGAGACAACTGATCCCACACTTGGACACTCCGAAGACCTTTAAAGATTCCGGACTCTCGGCCGGTCAACTTGAAGTGGGGCATGATGAGATCGCATGTAGCGATGCTCAAAGATTTGAGCAGCCATTGTCACACGAAGGCGATGGTGGGAAAGTGTCATAAGAGGTGGACAATGATGAGACACAATTGCCAGAAAGTAAGGAGGATGAGCAGGGTGCGGATGTGAAACACGTGGTGGAGGATGACATAGTAACTGACCCAACGTGGCAGGAGGACATGCAGAGTGAGGGCAGCAGCACACATGGGGAAGGAGGTATAGCACCACAACAGGCAGGAAGAAGCAGTGTGGTGGCCACAGACAGAAGGCGTGCATCCATTCCCCGTAACACCAACACAACAGAAGTTGCCATTCCAACTGTTAGATCTTCCCAAGTCTGGTTATTTTTTAAAGACTCTGCAGATAACACCAACCAGGCCATTTGCAGCACCTGCCATGCCCGCATCAGCAGGGGTAGCAAAACTACCAGCCTGATCACCACCAGCATGATCAGGCACATGGCAGCAAAGCACCAGACTTTGTGGGCCGAACCCCAGGCTCCAGGAACACTGTCTGCAGGTGACACCACTGCTTCTTCCACTGTTTTGCGTACAAGCCAATCCCCAGTCATCCAGCACCATCATCAAGCCCATCCATGTTGTTGTCCAGCACAGCCTTCAGTTGTCTATACCCCAGTCACTGGAAAGCAAGTGGAAATATGCAGCCAACGCCCCACAGGCCACAGTAAAAAATTCTCACCTTTCTTGTCTGCTTGCACTCGAAATGTTGCCTTTTAGGCTCATTGAGACGGAAGCTTTCCGAAACCTCATGGCGGCGGCCGTCCTAAGGTACTCGGTCCCCAGTTGCCACTATTTCTCCCGGTGTGCCGTACCAGCATTACACCAGCATGTGTCCCACAACATTAGCCGTGCCCTCAACAATGCTGTTACCAGGAAAGTCCACCTAACCACGGACACGTGGACAAGTGCTTGTGTGCAGGGACGGTACATCTCACTGACAGCACACTGGGCTAACATAGTGAAAGCCGGGACCCAGTCGTACCTTGGGATGGAACACATCCTCCCCAAGTCAAGGATTGCTGGCCCTACGTCAATCAGGGTTGCACCCACAGTCTACAGCTCCTGAACCTCCTCCTGCTCTTTATCCTCTATCCTCCATCTCTGAAATCAACACAAAAAACTAAACTCTAAAATTACTCTGTTGGCAGAAAAAAATAGCAAAAACTATAGCTCTCAAAATATGGCGATGCAAACATTTTTTTTTTGCAAATAAAAGTGTTTTTTTTTACTGTGTGACAGCCGCCAAACACAAAAAAAAGATACAAATCTTATATAGCTGAAATCGCACCAACCCGAAGAATGAAATTGTCCAAACACTTATACGCACGAATTACAATGTAATAAAGAAATAAAACAAATTCTTGACCTGCTGTTGATTTGTTTATTCTGGCTCCAAAAGATTGCAGTAAGGCTCAGCTCACATTTATCCTGCGCTCTGCTCTGAGCGCTTACACTGAGGTTTCCATGTAATCTCTGAAATACGTCATTCAGATGGAACCCCTGGTAGAAGATTGCCTTTAATGAGGTAGATTCAGACACTATGGACTATGCCTGTCCTATGATTAAGCAGTGCCTGTCTTTGTAAGTGTGCATAAAAGTGCAGTCAAACCAGTTTTCTCTAATAAAAAGGACAACAGAGGAACTCTGCTGCCTCATTTATAGTGAATGGATCCCTCGTTGGTTTCATCTCACGTCACTAAGCAGTGCTTTAAGGCCACATAATGTCACAACTCTGTTGTCCGGTGTCCCAGGACTCTAATTAATGCTAGGGATTCCCTAGCTCCCCCTGTTCCCTGGATTACTTCTGATGGTGAAGATGTTGGGTCATGTACCTTAGCAGTTAGCTCCTGAATCCATCCTCAGTCTGTACCCCTATGGGAGGTGGAGCCGCATATTCATCACTGTAATGAGCGGCACCACGTGACCGCTCACACAGGACAAGCTGCCGGCGCAGAGAGGAAGCATCGCGGGAGCTGGGTGAGTATTTTAATGCAAGCGGGCAGGCGCACAGGGGGTGGGAGGTGGGAGGTGACCACGAACTTTATTTTAAACCCCCCAAAAAACAAAAACCTTGATTTGTCATTCCTTCTCTCCAGCGAACACTGCTGGGAAGAAGGAATGAATGCCGGCTTCAGCACCACATGCAGGGGGGACAGCACTTAACTCTAGCGCTGTCTCCTGCATGGACCGTGTGGTCCTCAGTCGGCACACAGGCGGCACACGGCTGCTGCACGTGTGCCACACTGATGTGCCACGTGAGCACACGGACACACGGACACGGATAACTCCGGTACCGATTTTTCCGGTACCGGAATTATCTGGACGTGTGAGACTGGCCTAAGCAGTATTGTCAGTTTGAGTCTGTTCTATCTGATCACAAATTAGTTCAAAAAATAATTTTTAAGGTTTTTTTATTTATAAAAAAGAGGAAAAGCCTGTCAGTATGCATTGTTATTAAATGGGATTCTGGTTAACTAGTAGTGATGCACACTCTAGTGATCACAGTCAGCTTCACAACAGCACTTACAAGCTGAATAAAAAATATCCTGTAAGCACTGAACATGTTTATCAACACTTTTTGAGAGTGATGGCCTGTAACCTAGGCAACAAGCTATAAACAGTACTTACAAATTTCTTATTTATCAGAGGAATGGTACACTGGAAAGTTGTTTGATTTTAGAAGCACTTTCCAAATATGTATTTCTTTTTAAAGGATGTGAAATTTTCTAAAATCATACTGGCATAGTACAATATCCATCTAAGTCAGAAGTTTGAGGAACAAGGAGAAAATTAAAGTAGCACGTCTGTCAAAGTTTTTATCCTCTTAATACATTGCAATCATACTATATAACATTATGCACTTAAAATTGCTCATTTTGCCTTTCTACCCAAAAGAATTACCTGGGTAGAAGACAAAAATTATCAATTGGAAGTACGCGTTGACACATAATATGATTACTGCAATATATTAAGAGGATAAAAACTTTGATGGGAGGAGTGCTTCTTTAATTTAAATTACCACCAGAGGCCACTGGGTTCCAGTCCTCCGTGCAAAGCTACAGTACTGAATAGTTATGGCTGTACCTAGACAGTTGTAAAATATGCCAGTATGTCAGAATGCCAAATTTGTCATGGTGGATCAAGCTTTTTGCTCAATTTGATGTATCTTTACACTGTCTTGTTTAAGCTTATACTATCTACATTACTTTGGTAAATTAAAGGTGTTGTCCACTGCTAGGACAACAACTTCTTAAACTAAATGTTTGGAATCAATAAAATAAAACAATCTGTACTCACCTCCTGTGCTGGCGCCTTTACAGCGGTGTTAGCACTCGTGGTCCTAACCCTCTCATGTGGTGTTGTGACATGTGGTGCCCAGTGCCCAAACAGCTCATGCATCACTATTTCTGTCTTCATACATATTGAAGATGAAGAGGAAGCCCGAGATCAGCCGCAGCCTGGACTTCCTCTTCATGTTCAACCCATATGAAGGCGAACCCAGTGACTCCAGTGCTGATTGGGTGCCAGTCACCATGTGTCACAACACCGAACAAAAGCTCTGGAACCGCAAGTGCTGACACCGCTGGAACAGCGCCAGCGTGGGAGGTGAATATAGGTTTTTTATTTTACAAGGGCCAAATATTTAGTTAATAATGGACAAACCCTTTAAGGCATCCTAATTTTGATGCCCAAAATTACTATTTAGGACGCTTGCCTTTTTTTCCAGGTTATGATACAAAATGACCCCTTGTCAAGCATATCTGAAACATATCTAGAATGTGTCTTTTCTGTAAAAACGCCAACTATACCTAGATTATTCCACTTACCACATTCACTACGAGCAGGACTTCAATCACGGCACAGTATCTCTTTTCTCCATAAATGTCTGACTTGCACAAGGATATGTTCGAAAAAGTATTTCCACCTGCTGCACCATCCTATGTTGAATTGATACATTTCTAACGACAGATTTCTTTTAAATCTATAAAATGCAGGTTTTCCTATAAAGCTGTACATCAATCTGTTCAACTCCTCCTGCTTTGTAGCATTTCTCCAGCCACAGATGCATTAAATGTGACAGACTATATAGTAAATACTTCAGTTTGTGATGTTAGTGATGGCTCATGTCTTTATCTGGAAGTTTCTCTTCTCAAATTTAGACTTTATATGAGCTCAATAAAACACCCATTTAACTTGACCCTAGTGTTCAACTTTAATACCTTCTTCTCTGGAAGAGCTCTATAAACATTGGACTTCTGCAGACGACCTTGAATGTTTATTACAGCCGAACTAGAATAAAATGGATCAGAAAACCACAAAATGAGCTAATGCTCTAAATGCTAAAAAACAGCTTGCAGGTGATGTTGAAATCCATAGAAAACATTGCAAACAGTGAAACTAAATTTACAGATGTTGTTATACCACGCTGACTTTACATTGTAAACAACAGATTGCACGAGATAGATTATTTTAGGGCTGAAATTGCCTGTTTTCCAAGTATGCAAATTAGTTAATTGTTGGTTATGATGATTTATTAGAAAGGCCTGTGCATAGGGATTAGTCACATTGGGAATTCTGTGCATGTGTATACTGAACTATTCATCAGACCACAGTCTGCATAGCTGATTACGCCCAGGCAGACACAGCACCAATATATTTACCAAGAAAGTCACATCCAAATTATTTCAATATACTCATTTTATTCATCTTAGTCAGCCTGTGTACATGTTTCACAATGATGGCTCTGCACCTTGCTGCTCTACAGGGAGATAACTAGAAATGACTACTCTCCTTGGCAAAATGTGTAGAGGCCTCCTTATTCATCCACTATTTGATGTTTAATGAAAATGGACATTATATTGAGAAATACACCCAGGACCAAAATGTGAATGCAATATTAAAACTAAATAGCCAGATCGCTACTAGCAAATATGGATATACAATTGGAATAGCATGTTGTAGAGTTTTGTCATAGATTCAGTTACACGTTTGCATTCAAAAAACTATAAATGTGAAAAATTGTAATAAAAGGAAATAAAATGTAATGTTCAAATCTTTTGCTCCAATTTACACTTTATTCAGTCATCCATTTTTGTCATTCATAAAATTTATTAATTTTCATCAGTGCACGGCATACAAATTTCATCCATTTTTGCTCCATATCCGTTTTTACTATTAGTTCATCCATTTTATTTTTCAGAAAGTAAAAAAGAAAATGTCAAGCCTTTACCACACATTAGGTTAAGTTAACACTGTGTTTTTTTCCACTGTTTTTTCATTGGTTCCGCTCATAAAAATGCCAGGAAAAGCCCAAGATACTAGAAATGTTGTCCCATTAATTTAAATAGAAAAACAACTTGTTCTTCATCTTTTTAAGCTTTTGAATTACCTTAAATGCTTCAGGCTTTCAAAGACACCAAATGTTTAAAAGAAGTAACAAATACAGTCTTCAGGCGTTTTCCACTAGTAAGACAATCAATACTTTACATTACATTAGTGCCTGGAAAATGCTCATGTGTTCTTCATTACTTTATGGATTTCAAAAAACATTCAGAAAATTAAAAAAGTGTCCAAAAGGGTATACGCACACAGTGACTTTTCCAAGCAAATTCCACATGGAAAAGCAGCGCAAAAGTATTCCATAAAATGAACATGATGCACAGCAATGTCAAAACAAGTCGCTTTGCACACATTCCGTCTTATGTGACTTCTAATGAGTGGAACAGGCTGCCACGAGAGGTGGTGAGTTCTCCTTCAATGGAAGTCTTCAAACAGAGGCTGGACAGACATCTGTCTGGGATGATTTAGTGAATCCTGCATTCAGCAGGGGGTTGAACACGATGACCCTTGAGGTCCCTTCCAGCTCTAACATTCTATGATTTTTAACCACTTCAGGGTTCAATAGTTCATCATGGGTACATAGACTTAGGGCTCATACACATGACCATACTGTCAGTCCTATTTTGTGAACTCTGTTTTCAAACTCCCTCCTGTGGTCAGGAATGGTATTTCTGTGAGTTCTGTCCGTGGGCTCCCTCTGGTGGCTGAATGTGGAACTGCTGGTCTTGAAGTGGCTTCCTCAGCTGCATCGTTTAGGACTGGGCTGGTTCCTCTATTTAACTCCGCTCAGATCGTTACTTGATGCCAGCTGTCAATGTATCAGTACTGGTTCAGATCTCACTTGGATCTCCTGATGACCTGTCTACTTCAGCAGAAGCTAAGTCCCTGCTAAGCTCTTTTGTTGCTCATTTGTGCGCTGAATATATTTCTTAGTACCTGCTAAGTTTCTGTCCAGCTGGTTATCATGATATTGTCTCGCTAGCTGGAAGCTCTGGGTTGCAGAGGGGCACCACCGCACCGTGAGTCGGTGCGGGGGTTTTTTGCTCACTCTGCGTGGCTTTTTGTAGTTTTTTGTGCTGACCGCAAAGATCCCTTTATCTATCTTCTGTCTATTTAGTAAGAATGGCCTCCTTTGCTGAAACCTGTTTCATTCCTGTGTTTGTGCCTTCCTCTTAACTCACGGTCAATATATGTGGGGGGCTGCCCTTTTCCTTTGGGGAATTTCTCTGAGGCAAGGTGAGGCTGTATTTCTCTTTAGGGGTAGTTACCTCTCAGGCTGTGAAGAGTCGTCTAGGCAGAGTAGGCACGATCCACGGTTAATTCTAGTGTTTGTGATAATAGGATTAGGGTTGCGGTCAGCAGAGCTCCCACTTCCCAGAGCTCGTCCTATTTTGCAGTTTGACTATCAGGTCATTCTAGGTGCTCCTAACCACCAGGTCCATAACAGTACAGCTGGCCCAAAAGTGTTAATGCATCTCAATACAGGGATAAGAGAAGTTCTGAGACCATTTTTTTTCTCTGCAGTGTGTTTTGTCTATCTTTTCCCCTAAACCTCTGGGTGGTTCAGGACTCAGGTGTAGATATGGACATTCAAGGTCTGTCCTCTTGTGTGGATCATCTCACTGCAAGGGTACAAAGCATTCAGGATTATGTAGTTCAGAATCCTATGTTAGAGCCCAGAATTCCAATTCCTGATTTGTTTTCTGGGGATAGATCTAACTTTCTGAATTTCAAGAATAATTGTAAACTGTTTCTTGCTCTGAAACCTCGCTCCTCTGGTGACCCTAGTCAGCAAGTAAAAATCATTATTTCCTTGTTGCGTGGTGACCCTCAAGACTAGGCATTCTCCCTTGCGCCAGGAGATCCTGCATTGCTTAATGTAGATGCGTTTTTCTGGCGCTTGGATTGCTCTATGACGAACCAAATTCTGTGGATCAGGCAGAGAAAATCTTGCTGGCTCTATGTCAGGGTCAGGATGATGCTGAAATGTATTGTCAGAAGTTTAGAAAGTGGTCTGTGCTTACTCAATGGAATGAGTGTGCTCTGGCAGCAATTTTCAGAAAGGGTCTTTCTGAGGGCCTTAAGGATGTTATGGTGGGGTTCACCACGCCTGCTGGTCTGAATGAATCAATGTCCTTGGCTATTCAGATCGATCGGCGTTTGTGGGAGCGTAAAATTGTGCACCATATGGCGGTGTCCTCTGAGCAGAGGCCTGAGCCTATGCAATGTGATAGGACTTTGACCAGAGCTGAACGGCAAAAACACAGACGTCAGAATGGGCTGTGTTTTTACTGTGGTGACTCCACTCATGCTATCTCTGATTGTCCTAAGTGCATTAAGCGGTCCGCTAGGTCTGTCACCATTGGTGCTATACAGCCTAAATTTCTTTTGTCCGTTACTTTGCTTTGCTCTTTGTCATCCTACTCTGTTATGGCGTTTGTGGATTCAGGCGCAGCCCTGAATTTGATGGACTTGGAGTATGCCAGGTGCTGTGGTTTTTTCTTGGAGCCCTGGCAGCATCCTATTCCATTAAGGGGAATTGATGCTACGCCTTTGGCCAAGAATAAGCCTCAGTAATGGACCCAGTTAACCATGTGCATGGCTCCTGCACATCGGGAAGATATTCGCTTTTTGGTGTTGCATAATTTGCATGATGTGGTTGTGTTGGGTTTGCCATGGCTACAGGTCCATAATCCGGTATTGGACTGGAAATCAATGTCTGTGTCCAGTTGGGGTTGTCAAGGGGCCCATGGTGATGTTCCAGCATTGTCAATTTCTTCTTCCACTCCTTCTGAAGTACCTGAGTTTTTGTCGGATTACCAGGATGTATTTGATGAGCCGAAGTCCAGTGCCCTGCCTCCTCATAGGGATTGTGATTGTGCTATTAATTTGATTCCTGGTAGTAAGTTTCCTAAAGGCCGACTTTTCAATTTATCTGTGCCAGAACACACCGCTATGCGGAGCTATATAAAGGAGTCCCTGGAGAAAGGGCATATTCGCCCGTCGTCATCAAACGTTAGGAGCAGGGTTCTTTTTTGTGGCCAAGAGGGATGGTTCTCTGAGACCTTGTATAGATTACCACCTTCTTAATAAAATCACGGTCAAATTTCAGTACCCTTTGCCTCTATTGTCTGATTTGTTTGCTTGGATTAAGGGGGCTAGTTGGTTTACCAAGATAGATCTTCGAGGAGCGTATAATCTTGTGCGTATTAAGCAGGGCGATGAATGGAAAACCGCGTTTAATACGCCCAAGGGCCATTTTGAGTATCTGGTGATGCCATTCGGGCTTTCTAATGCGCCATCTGTATTCCAGTCCTTCATGCATGACATCTTCCGAAAGTATCTGGATAAATTCATGATAGTATATTTGGATGATATTTTGGTCTTTTCGGATGATTGGGAGTCTCATGTGAAGCAGGTCAGAATGGTGTGCCAAGTCCTTCGTGCTAATTCCTTGTTTGTGAAGGGGTCTAAGTTTCTCTTCGGAGTTCAGAAGGTTTCCTTTTTGGGCTTCATTTTTTCCCCTTCTACTATCGAGATGGATCCAGTTAAAGTCCAGGCTATTTATGATTGGACTCAGCCTACATCTGTAAAGAGCCTTCAGAAATTCCTGGGCTTTGCCAATTTTTACCGTCGCTTTATCGCTAATTTTTCTAGTGTTGTTAAACCACTGACTGATTTGACCAAGAAAGGTGCGGATGTGGTTAATTGGTCCTCTGTGGCCGTTGAGGCATTTCAGGAGCTGAAACGTCATTTTTCTTCGGCCCCTGTGTTGTGTCAGCCAGATGTTTCGCTCCCTTTTCAGGTCGAGGTTGATGCTTCTGAGATTGGAGTGAAGTGGACGAGGGCAAGGCCGCCCATGCATATCCATGATCTGGCCCAGCAAAACTTCCACACTCAGATTCCATCTTAACAAACGTATCTTTACTGTTAAACATTTTCATTAACACAGGGGAACACAATAATAGACAGTACAAAATATGCCTATTCGCAGAAATAACGTGTAATAAACTTTCTCTCACTGTCCCTATCCACACGTTACCAGTTTCTTTGTTCCAGGAGGTTATCTTCCCACGTCGCAGGCCTGTCTGTCAACGCTGCAGGGAGACGCTCCAGCCGAGGAGAAAGCAACAGGGAGTAAACAAAACTCTGTCTCTCAGGTCCAGACTGTAATCCTTGTGGTTCAGCAGGTAAGGGTGGGGTGTTCGGCCTCTCAACAGAGGACCCGCTTACAGTTCATGGGCTCCAGGATCTGTGAAGATGTCACCGCTGAGTGCTCCGCAGTGTGGGAGCTGGGAACAATCTGGATGTCAGCTTCCAAGAGAGAGGGGTTATCCAGGCAATCCTCTATATCGCCTCAGCAGGAGGACACCAGATCACACAGACTTCTCTCTGTACCGACTGGTTTCCCGGGCTCTTCTTCTTCTCTCCCTCCTTCCTGGTCACATGACATAACAGGGGGGAGTCTAGCCAATACAGTTTGTTTCTCTGTAATCACATTCGGCATAGGTATAACTTCTGGCCACACGGGGGCAGTGTCTGTCACAGATTCTATGTCAATGATAACAGAACAGTCACAGCCGGCCAGCTCATTACAGGAGCAGGGGCGGTTTTGTCTCAGAGAAGTTTTGATGGCTCTGTGATGAAGCCATGTGCTTTCTTTTCTAGGAAGTTTTCGCCTGCTGAGCGTAATTATGATGTTGGCAATCGGGAGTTGTTGGCTATGAAGTGGGCATTCGAGGAGTGGCGACATTGGCTTGAGTGCGCCAAGCATCGCGTGGTGGTCCTGACGGATCACAAGAATCTGACTTATCTCGAGTCTGCCAACCGATTGAACCCTAGGCAGGCTCGATGGTCGCTGTTTTTCTCCCGTTTCGATTTCGTGGTTTCATACCTTCCGGGTTCTAAGAATGTGAAGGCTGATGCCCTTTCAAGGAGTTTTGTGCCTGATTCTCCGGGAGTTTCTGAGCCGGCTGGTATTCTCAAAGAGGGGGTAATTTTGTCTGCCATCTCCCCTGATTTGCAGCAGGTTCTACAGGAGTTTCAGGCGGATAGACCTGACCGCTGTCCTGCAGAGAGACTGTTTGTCCCTGATAGATGGACTAGTAGGGTTATCTCGGAGGTTCATTGTTCGGTGTTGGCTGGTCATCCTGGAATTTTTGGTACCAGAGATTTGGTGGCTAGGTCCTTTTGGTGGCCTTCCTTGTCGCGGGATGTGCGTTCTTTTGTGCAGTCCTGTGGAACTTGTGCTCGGGCGAAACCCTGCTGTTCTCGTGCCAGTGGGTTACTTTTGCCCTTGCTGGTCCCGAAGAGGCCCTGGACGCATGTTTCCATGGATTTTATTTCAGATCTCCCTGTCTCTCAAAGGATGTCGGTCATCTGGGTGGTTTGTGATCGCTTCTCTAAGATGGTCCATTTGGTACCCTTGCCTAAGTTGCCTTCATCCTCTGATTTGGTTCCATTGTTTTTCCAGCATGTGGTTCGTTTGCATGGCATTCCGGAGAACATTGTGTCGGACAGAGGTTCCCAGTTTGTTTCGAGGTTTTGGCGGTCCTTTTGTGCTAAGATGGGCATTGATTTGTCTTTTTCTTCGGCTTTCCATCCTCAGACAAATGGCCAAACTGAACGAACCAATCAGACTTTGGAGACCTATCTGAGATGCTTTGTTTCTGTTGATCAGGATGATTGGGTGACCTTCTTGCCATTGGCTGAGTTCGCCCTTAATATTCGGGCCAGTTCGGCTACTTTGGTTTCACCTTTTTATTGTAATTCTGGTTTCCATCCTCGTTTTTCTTCAGGGCAGGTGGAGCCTTCGGACTGTCCTGGTGTGGATTCTGTGGTGGACGGGTTGCAGCAAATTTGGACTCATGTAGTGGACAATTTGATGTTGTCACAGGAGAGGGCTCAACGTTTCGCTAACCACCGTCGCCGTGTTGGTCCTCGACTTCGTGTTGGTGATCTGGTTTGGTTGTCGTCTCGTTGTGTTCCTATGAAGGTTTCTTCTCCTAAGTTTAAGCCTCGTTTTATTGGGCCTTATAAGATTTCTGAAATCCTCAATCCTGTGTCATTTCGTTTGGACCTTCCAGCTTCTTTTGCCATCCATAATGTGTTCCATAGGTCGTTGTTGCAGAGATATGTGGCGCCTATGGTTCCTTCCGTTGAACCTCCTCTCCGGTGTTGGTTGAGGGAGAATTTGAGTATGTGGTAGAGAAGTTTCTAGATTCTCGTATCTCAAGATGGAAACTTCAGTATCTGGTCAAATGGAAGGGCTATGGTCAGGAGGATAATTCCTGGGTTCTTGCCTCCGATGTCCATGCTGCCGATTTAGTTTGTGCCTTTCATTTGGCTCATCCTGATCGGCCGGGGGTTTCTGGTGAGGGTTCGGTGACCCCTCCTCAAGGGTGGGGTACTGTAGTGAACTCTGTTTTCGAACTCCCTCCTGTGGTCAGGAATAGTATTTCTGTGAGTTCTGTCCGTGGGCTCCCTCTGGTGGCTGATTGTGGAACTGCTGGTCTTGAAGTGGCTTCCTCAGCTGCATCGTTTAGGACTAGGCTGGTTCCTCTATTTAACTCTGCTTAGATCGTTACTTGATGCCAGCTGTCAATGTATCAGTACTGGTTCAGATCTCACTTGGATCTCCTGATGACCTGTCTACTTCAGCAGAAGCTAAGTCCCTGCTAAGCTTTTTTGTTGCTCATTTGTGCGCTGAATATATTTCTTAGTACCTGCTAAGTTTCTGTCCAGCTGGTTATCATGATATTGTCTCGCTAGCTGGAAGCTCTGGGTTGCAGAGGGGCACCACCGCACCGTGAGTCGGTGCGGGGATTTTTGCTCACTCTGCGTGGCTTTTTGTAGTTTTTTGTGCTGACCGCAAAGATCCCTTTATCTATCTTCTGTCTATTTAGTAAGAATGGCCTCCTTTGCTGAAACCTGTTTCATTCCTGTGTTTGTGCCTTCCTCTTAACTCACGGTCAATATATGTGGGGGGCTGCCCTTTTCCTTTGGGGAATTTCTCTGAGGCAAGGTGAGGCTGTATTTCTCTTTAGGGGTAGTTACCTCTCAGGCTGTGAAGAGTCGTCTAGGCAGAGTAGGCACGATCCACGGCTAATTCTAGTGTGTGTGATAATAGGATTAGGGTTGGGGTCAGCAGAGCTCCCACTTCCCAGAGCTCTTCCTATTTTGCAGTTTGACTATCAGGTCATTCTAGGTGCTCCTAACCACCAGGTCCATAACAGTCCTAGTGCTATCCATTAAAAATGCAGATCACACTCAGAGCAATGTTATTCAATGAGGCAGTGTGCATGAGTGATTTTTTTCACTGACCAAATCTGAATCTGTGTGTAAGGAAAAATAACTCATTCAATAACTTAATGATTTTTTTATACGATTGTGTGAACTTACCCTTAGCGGGCTTCCATCAGAAAACCACTCTCTGTACTTATCAGTATAAAGTGAAAGCCAGGATTTCAAGATTATTTCTGCAGTTACAGCACCAAGAACTAAAAGAGCCACCTTGTCAGAATGCAGCATTAGTGCTGCACAAGGTGGCTCTTTTAGTTGCAAACGCCTGGGGGGGTGACAGGTTCCCTTTAATTTGTACAAAATCCAATAAAAAAACTCCATGGGCTCCAAGCACTTCTATGAATTCCTTATTAAGCTTGTTACAAATAGAGGTATAATGCAGCAGTGTGAATGAGGCTGATATGGATTCTAAGCTAATGAATTAAAAAACAAAACAAAAAAAAATTGTATTATAATTAGGCATGATCTGACCCTTGGAAGTTTGGGTTCTGGTACCCGACCCAAACTTTATTCAAAAGTTCAGTTGGGGCACCTGAACTGTACCAGAACCTGAACCCCATTGAAAAAAATGGGGACCCAAACTTTTGAACTAGAAAATTCTCTATCTGCAACGGACACCTGGGAGAAGTCCATATTCAGCATTTAGCACCGGACAGTAACTGTCCTGTACGAACCCTGAACTTTTAAGCCTGGGTTCTCACATCTCTAATTGTAATGTCGCATTAAAATATTTCTGTATGCATCATCATTCAAAATGTAGTACTAATATATCTGGGATACTTTTTGTTTAAATGGACACTAAATACAATCATGTGTATGAGGTCTGAGTTATAGTATATGACCCTTTGCAGCTTTGACTACCGATTTATTGTAAATATATTAATTTATTTGCTTTTGCTGCATTACTGAATCAGAACATATATATATATATATATATATATATATATATATATATATATATATATATATATATATACATATATATACTGTATAACTATTCTCATTTAATCAAAAACATAGAAAACCATAAAAACAACAGCCTCATATATACACTGCTCAAAAAAATAAAGGGAACACTTAAACAACAGAAAATAACTCCAGAGAAATCAAACTTCTCTGAAATCAAACTGTCCACTTAGGAAGCAACACTGTTTGACAATCAATTTCACATGCTGTTGTGCAAATGGAATAGACAACAGATGGAAATTATTGGCAATTATCAAGACACACTCAATAAATGAGTGGTTCTGCAGGTGGGGACCACAGACCACATCTCAGTGCCAATGCTTTCTGGCTGATGTTTTGGTCACTTTTGAATGTTGGTTGTGCTTTCACACTCGTGGTAACTCTGCAACTCACACAAGTGGCTCAGGTGGTGCAGCTCATCCAGGATGGCACATCAATGTGAGCTGTGGCAAGAAGGTTTGCTGTGTCTGTCAGCGTAGTGTCCAGAGGCTGGAGGCGCTACCAGGAGACAGGCCAGTTCACCAGGAGACATGGAGAGGGCCATAGGAGGGCAACAACACAGCAGCAGGACCACTACCTCAGCCTTTGTGCAAGGAGGAACAGGAGGAGCACTGCAAGAGCCCTGCAAAATGAACTCCAGCAGGCCATATATGTGCGTGTGTCTACACAAACGGTTAGAAACCGACTCCATGAGGATGGTCTGAGTGCCCGACGTCCACAGATTGGGGTTGCCACTGGTGCCCTGTGCTCTTCACAGATGAAAGCAGGTTCACACTGAGCACATTTGACAGACGTGACAGAGTCTGGAGATTCCATGAAGAGTGATCTGCTGCCTGCAACATCCTTCAGCATGACCAGTTTGGCAGTGGGTCAGTAATGGTGTGGAGTTGCATTTCTTTGGAGGGTCGCATAGCCCTCCATGAGCTCGCCAGAGGTAGCCTGACTGCCATTAGATCCTCAGACCCCTTGTGAGACCATATGCTGATGCGGTTGGCCCTGGGTTCCTCCTAATGCAGGACAATGCCAGACCTCATGTGGCTGGAATGTGTCAGCAGTTCCTGCAAGATAAAGACATTGAAGCTATGGACTGGCCCGCCTGTTCCCCAGACCTGAATCCGATTGAACACATCTGGGACATCATGTCTCGCACCGTCCACAAACGTCACATTGTACCACAGACTGTCCAGGAGTTGGCAAATGCTTTAGTTCAGGTCTGGGAGGAGATCTCTCAGGAGACCATCTGCCGCCTCATCAGGAGCATGCCCAGGTGTTGTAGGGAGATCATACAGGCACGTGGAGGCCACACACAATACTGAGCATCATTTCCTTGTCTTGAGGCATTTCCACTGAAGTTGGATCAGCCTGTAAATTCATTTTCCACTTTGATTTTGAGCATCATTCCAACTCCATACCTCTGTATGATATTAATTGTGATTTATGGTGATCATTTTTAGGCTTTATTGTTCTCAACACATTCCACTATGTAATGAATAAAGGTTTACAGCTGGAATATTTCATTCAGTGATATCTAGGATGTGGGATTTTAGTGTTCCCTTTATTTTTTTGAGCAGTGTATATGTATGCTATGAATGTCAGACCTGTGAAACCGGCCTGATGAGGCTTGGATATGTAGAGAAAACTAAAGAACAAGTAACAATCACACTTAGGCCAAGGAAGTTTTATGGAGCCCACAGAACCTGCTGCCATATAACAAAATACCAACATTTTAAATGGCAAAGATTTTGCACTGGGGAAATGGAGCCTCTACTTATGTACTGTGAATGTATCCTAAGAAGCATTGTATAAAATAGATTCTAAAGAAAAAAAATCTAAAGCTTTCCTTTTGCACAATCCATATTGTGTGTAATAGCTAATTATATACTTCATTTCTATGGAATTCACAGTATAGAGACCTTAACTGTAATTCACATGTTCTCTTTACACCATCTAACAAAAATGTACGTTTTCTTGGTTGTGCATATTTTTGCTATGCAAAAGGCTGATCTCTTTCCCATGCATGCATATTAATGAATAAGTCTCCGAATTCACACACAACAAGCTGTTCAAGCTGTTTTCTCTCTCAGTAACTCAGAGTCAGACCGAAATAACTTGCCAACGGAGACGTCTTTATTGCAGAGGATGCCTCACTCACAAATGTACATGTCATTCATTCACCGGATAAAGATTCTCCATGTGTATTACCTTAAAGCTATGATCTACGCAAGCATGAATGGGAAGCCAAAGTCAGTTAATTCTACTTATCGTCATTTGGTCACGGAAGAATTTAAGAATTTCTCGGTCAAAAATAAACAATATCACATGCAGTTATATTCCTAAAACGGATTTGTTCTCAGGTTTCAAAATACAAATTGAATACATTACTAAATAGCTTTAAGACCTGGTGAGAAGGATGTATTTACTTAATCTATGTCAGGACTTGCTCACAGGAGCATATACATTGGATGAGTGCTATTCAATGTTTTATGAGATGGCACTCGGAAGGATGTTATTCTACCGGGCAGCGCAAATTGGATGCCACTCACTGATTTCAAATTTATGGGTGCATGGCATTCATCGGACTGCACTCAGGTGACATAATCGATGCGACTCTCTCGGAAGAGTGAATCTACAGTCGTGTGAGCGAACCCTCAAAAAGACTATATAATCCTTTACCAAAGTTTAACTCAATCTCTGCCCATCTAGTCTGATTGACAGCTCCTCAGTGTCCCTCCTGCTGCCGAGATCTCACACTCTCACATTGAAATTGTTCACTTTTGTTGATTATTCTAATGGGAATTATCTTATCAAAACATTTTCTAAGACCCTGAGTAAGTTTAAAGTTACACATTTGTATATAAGGGTATGTGCACACGTCCGGATTTCTTGCAGAAATTTCCTGAAGAAAAACGGAAATTTTCTGCAAGAAATCCGCATTTTTTTTGCGTTTTTTTTCCGTTTTTTTCGCGTTTTTTTAGCATTCTGCACGCGTAATTAGCTTGCAGAATGCTAAAGGTTTCCAAGCGATCTGTAGCATCGCTTGGAAAACTGACTGACAGGTTGGTCACACTTGTCAAACATAGCGTTTGACAAGTGTGACCAACTTTTTACTATAGATGCTGCTTTTGCAGCATCTATAGTAAAAGATAGAATGTTTAAAAATAATAAAAAAAATAAAAAAAATGCTTATACTCACCCGCAGACAGCTGATCTCCTCACCGGCGTCCGTTCCGTATAGATGGTGTGTGCGCGCAGGACCTTCCATGACGTCGCGGTCACGTGAGCGGTCACATGACCGGTCTCGACCAATCACAAGACGGCGACGTCATCGGCAGGTCCTTCACCGCACACCAGCTACAGGAACCGAAGCGGCAGCGTGCAGTGGAGAGGCGGGAAGACATCGAAGGTAAGTATAGGACTATTTTTTATTTTAATTCTTTTTTTTGACCAATTATATGGTGCCCAGTGCGTGGAGGAGAGTCTCCTCTCCTCCACCCTGGGTACCAACCGCACATAATCTGCTTACTTCCCGCATGGTGGGCACAGCCCCGTGTGGGAAGTAAGCAGATCAATGGACTCCTAGGTGTGCGGAATCCCCTGCAATTCCGCATTTTAATGAACATGTTGCTTTTATTTCCGTGATGCGATTTTTTCGCGGAAAAAAAGGCTACATTTGCACAAAAAATGCGGAATACACTGAAAATAATGGGAGGCATATGTTAGCGTTTTTTTTCGCGTTTTTATCATGTTTTTATAGCGAAAAAACGCGAAAAAAATGCGAAAAATACTGAACGTGTGCACATGGCCTAACAGTCTGGAAATCACGCTGCAAGCTTGGACTGAATGAGGGCCTTCCAACCGGAGCTCAATTGCTTCATATACCCCTATGAGATTGTAGACTTCAGACATCCATATATCACTGACAAAGTACAGACTGTGATTTCTAGACTGAATGCGGGTCCTCACATATCCTCAAAGCATAATATATCCCTTTGAGTCTGTTGAGTTGAGGCCACGAGACTTGCGGTCAATACAAAAATTAAGGTCCGTGCTTGCATGAATATATACGTATAACTGAATTCAGCCTCAAATATATACTCAGTGATAAAAGATTTAGGAGCTTTTGATAGCTCTTTCCTAATTTCTATAGAAAACTTTAGTAATGATCACATAGGAAAGCTGCAACAGTGGTCAATTTCATAGAAGCATATAGATGACAACAAACGGGGCTGCCATCAACAATTTCTCTATGCAGCCAAGATGTCAGGCTCCTAGCAAAATGTGTAACGTGAAGAGTCTAAATGGCAGGATCAGATGACTGGGCAAACAGAAACTGGCTAGGACAAATGGAAGGTTTTTTGGAGACTGTAGGTGGGTACTGCTTCTTTAGGTATATAAGGGGCAACAAAAAAAATGGATGCACTGATCACTAATCAGTATGCAATGCTCCCCAGCATTCATCACTAGGCTGCTTCATGTGTAATTTGTATGTAGCCATCATTGACTAACCCCTTTGTCTTTGACTTCATTGAATATTTCAGAGAAACATAAGAGATAGTGGTTGGCCTATGATCAGCTTTATACAAATTGCAAAGGAAGTGGTTACATAATGAGCCCAGGGCTCAGCAGAACTGAGACCGTGACTACATTACACAATGTTAGGATTGTGCATGTTTCAGTCCCTTTAAAATCTTATAAAAATCCTGGATAACATCTTTAAAAGGTTACATCGCTGAGCTAATACAGTATAGTATTGTAGTATCAAACAATTTATACTACATTAGTACAGTATTTGACATTTGAGCAAAAAGGCCCCTGGTTGAGAATAGTGTGTGGCCCCCTGTCTTAAGTAACATGTCATGCAACAAAAACAAGCTGTACACATATGAGAAAATCATAGTATACACATTAGACAAGTACAACACACATCACAGAAACATAAAACGCATCACACAAGCACACATAATACAAGAACGTAGTTCACATCACACAGCACACATCTTACAGCTGCACATCACTCAAGTGCACCTCACACAAATACATAGCACATGTCACAAAAATATAGAGCACATGCAACACCATTGCATGGTAAAAGACACATGACTTATTCCTTCCAAAAACCATACTAAGGACCAACGGGTCCTTGTTGCAAGTGGAAGAGAAGGCAATTTCAGCAGCTAAATAGGAAAGAGTTCTCTACAGTTAGAGTCTGGGATTCTTCGCAAGTTTAGGACTGCCCTTCACCAAATGGAGTTGGGAATTTGATCAAGATTAATAGTGTTCTCATTGCTGAGAAATACAGATATGTATCCATCATGCAATACCATCAGGGAGGCTTTTGATTGCTACCTTTAACGTCAAAAGAACAAGGAGTCTTGTAACAGAAGAGATTCAAAGATCCCTGATCTCAACATCTATGAGTCTGAATGTGATGAGATGAAGAGACACAAGGATTTAGGCAAGTCTACATTTACATAAGATTTGTGGTTAGCTGTACCAGATATTTGGAACAATCTGGCTGCCAAAAGGCAAATGGTATTATTAACCCCAAATATTGATTTGCTTTAGATTTTTATTTTGTTCATTTGCTTTGCATTTTATTAATTGATAAAAATAAACTATTAACACTTCTGTTTTTTTAAAGCATTCTTACTTTGGAGAGTATTCTATACTTGATAACTTGTGACAGTGCTCTACATCGGAAACATACATGAATTCTTCCAGTATCCAATGATTTCCCAAAATCCACTCTACATACTGATATATTCTGTCCACTAACAATACTAAGTTACTCCCCCAGTCGAATGACCAGTAAACTTTCAAGGGTCATGTGCCTTTGTGATGGGCCCTCTCTTCTCATGAAAAGGATGATGTTTCGAACCAGCATGGTTCTTACTCATAGGATATGAGTAAGAACCATGTTTGTTCGAAATGCCTCATCCTTTTCCTAATTTTCTGTGTAATTTATTCCTAGTTCCCTTCAATATGTTTTTTTTAAACTAGCTTCATTAAACGTGAAGTTTTAAAATATAATATTTTTTTCCTTTGGAATTGCTGGATTTTTCCTATTGCTCTTGTGCCTCACCCATCCTCCAACTGGGATTTTTTCCTTCCATGCATCCCTACCTTGACTGGAAGATCCCAGGGCTATAGTATACTTTGGGCAGAAATGGTAAGTATTTTTCATTTTTGCTGTTGAAGATTGTAAGATCTCGATCTACATCCAGGCATCCTCCTACCTAGTTTGCTAGTTTGGACTCAACTTTTTTTAGCAAGTCAAGGAGTTTAGTGGGTCATTATGGACCTTTCCGATCAATTTGTTAGTAACTGTTATTTACTAAAATCACATGTCTGAGGCTGTAAATAAAGAGAGGCCTCAGACTAGTCATAGATGTTCTTTAATAATTTATGTGTTCTTAAATATTTTAAATAGAGGTTGTGTCATTCAAACAATTCCTTTTCAAATGCTATAATAGATGCATTATCTAATTTGCTTCCATTACTCAATGCATGGAGTACATTTTCTACTCAGATTAAAAAAGTCCTTAAAGTAGCTTGTAAAAAATACATTCAATCATACAGTCCTACAGGCGTCCAAGCAATGTGTATTACAAATTACATGCTTACTACGGCTGTGACTTCTAACCTCTGATAAGACAATGGTTGCAACAGTTTTAAGAGTTCAAGGCATACCGGAAAATCACTCTCTTAAAAGGGCAGATGACATTTCATGAAATTGATAGGTGCAACTGCCCCAGGAAATATTTAGCTAATAACATACTTGAACCACTTTTATGTACTTCATAGATATGTCAATAGCTTCTATATAACTGTCATACTTCTATTAAAATGTTTGGAAGAATAAAAGTGAAGCGAGAATGGATATTCAATAGTAGGGAACTGTATATTATATCCAGCCCAGGGACACACATAGAAATTATTGGGCACCATAGCAAACATCCTAATTGCCCCCCACCAATATAAATAAATATAAATATTCATCAGTGGGGGGGTCGCAGTGTATATGTGCAGTCAAAGAAGGGTATATCTCCTAACATTTAAAGACAGGGAGAGGTACATGTATTGCTACATTTACACAATCATTTCGCTCCTATTGAAGGCCACTATATTAACTCTTTATCTGCCCACATAGAGTGCCCCCCCACTCACCATATGATAACCTCACACAGTATTATGGCCCTGGCATATAGTAAGAGGACCCTCACAGCCGACAGCTCCATGTTCCACCATTGCATTCACCTGTATCTGCATCCTCTGTGGGAGCCATGTTGTCAGCCACTGTTAGAGGTATATTACTATATCATAGGATAATATTATTTGGCCAACAGTTATTTCTCCAAACTTTCACACACGCAGGAGCGCTTGCTCCACCGAGCGCTCCTGTGTTCTCTATAGAAGAGCCGATGCCAGACTCCTCTGGCGGCTTCTTAATCTGATCTGAGAACAAAGGATTATCATTCCAAAATCTAGCATAGATATCTGGGAGGTTACCTCCACTGACATCATCATCACTAACCATTAGCTGACCCCACCGATATGGAGAGTGCATGTGAATTGGTGAATAAAACTCACTTTTTTCACTTACTTCCTTGGATTATTTGGTATATGTGCTGCAGTATACAAATAATTACAGGCTCTGGATAGAAATCTAGAGTCAAAAAGTGAAAACAAGAATCATGATAAACCCAATTATCTATTAATTATTATTGAAAATAAAATTAAAGTAAAAAACAAGGTGCTGCATCTCAAAAAAGGATACAGCAGCATGCATGAACTATAGATTTGAATCATGTACAGACTAACTATCCATATGGTTAAATTAATATCTATACGGTCTTTCGAGAAGTTATATATTCATAGTAGATATTAAAAAGTTTTCTGATGCAATTGGAAAAATGTGGGAAAGTATATCTACAAGAAGTTCAAGAAAAGTGCTTAGTGCTATCAATATAAGATGCTTGTATAAATCCCATAGAGTCAATGGTATACATATTATCCCCACAAGTATCCAAGGATCAGTAAATAAAATGTATATCAACACAAAAACGTGCCAAGGCCTAAAAGTTTACATAGCAGCAACCAATGTTCAATATTAAATAGTAACAGATCGAATAATCATACAAAAGAGAAGAGGGTATCATGAAGTGCATGAACAAGAAGGTAAGATCATAAAGTGCATAGTGCTAAATAATATATCAATGCCTGTTAGGTATTGTATGTAATCAATAAAACAGTCTGATACTGCATTAATAATGTCACTATGAATGTGATCAACAGTTACCTAAATGAAGGCAAAGGGGAATACGAGTGCTGGCTGCGTCCCTCACCCCAACTCGCGTTTTGCCTATCTTCTTCCATGGGGGAGCGGAAGAAAACCCCAGAAGAAGATAAGCGAAACGTGTTATTTTTAGTTTTTAATATGTATGTATACACATGCACTGATTCAAGTACTATTCTATTTATAAAAAAAATAACTGCAGATGTGCAGACGGTATCCATGCATGGCGCCTTTGCTTTCCAGTCCCAGATGCTTTGAAGTTATTCTGTTGCCAAAGTGGCACATACTGTATGTGACTTGGAATTAGGAGTAATAGTACACCAATGTCAAACTCCCTCCCTTTATGTGGGCTCTGGCTGTGAGCCCACATCTTTCCGGGGACATGTCAGCTGTTTTGAACACCTGACATGTGCCCGCAATAGCTGATCGTGGGTCACTGGTGTATTGGCATGACAACCGGAGGTCTCCTGGAGACGTCTATGATTGTCAGTGCCCGATTACTGTGAGCGCTACCCAGTGGTCCACGCTTATAGCAAGTGACAGATTCTACTATATAGAGGCGATCTGATCATCGCCTCTATGCAGCAGAGCGGATCGGGCTATGGCTGCTTCTAGTCTCCCATGAAGACTATTGAAGCATGCCAAAAGTTTAAAAAAAAGTTTTTAAAAATATAAAAAAATATATATAATAGTTCAAATCACCCCCCTTTTGCCCCATTCAAAATAAAACAATAATAATAATAAAAAATCAATCATACACATGTTTGGTATGGCCGGGTTCAGAATCTCCCAATCTTTAAAAAAAAGGAATAACCTGATCGCTAAACAGCATAGCGAGAAAAAAAAGTAAAAACTACAGAATTATGTTTTTTTGGTCACCGCGACATTGCATTAAAATGCAATAACGGGCGATCAAAAGATCATATCTGCACCAAAATGGTATAAAAAAAAGGTCAGCTCAGCATGCAAAAAATAAGCCCTCACCCAACCCAAGATCATGAAAAATAGAGACGCCACGGGTTTCGGAAAATGGCGCAATTTTGGCAAAGTTTGGAATTTTTTTTCACCACTTAGAAAAAAAAGAATCTATACATGTTTGATGTCTATGAACTCATAATGACCTGGAGAATCATAATGGCAGGTCAGTTTTAGCATTTAGTGAACCTAGCAAAAAAGCCAAGCAAAAAACAAGTGTGGGATTGCATTTTTTTTGCAATTTTACCGCACTTGGAATTTTTTTCCCGTTTTCTAGTACACAACATGGTAAAACCATTGATGTCGTTCAAAAGTACAACTCATCCCACAGAAGAAGGGATGCCAAAAACAAAAACGCAAACTTGAAAAAAGCTCCGGGGGTTAAGGGGTTAAAGAATGAGCATGTCATGAGGCTGTATGTACTTCAACATGTGCATATGATAGATGCTCAGTTCAGTGGGCTTGGGGAGAGGGATACTTATATTGTAAAGACTCTAGGAATATAAAAAAGTGAGGCAGCACTGCAAAGTGTAAGGCTGTGGTCATATTATCTATGATTCTCTCATGAGAAATAATCAGCTCAGTTATGCTATCTTCTCCATTGTCTGAGTCTGTGGATGTCGGATTCACCAATTAGCCCCTCTCATGCTGGAGTCCTGCCCCAATTATAATTTTTTGCAATACTGTGGAATTTTTGCATCTTTCTAGAAATACTGTGCTTGTGATATGTATACACATGTATACACATATAATATGTTTATGTTTAAATGACATCTCTGGAAGTTGAGTCTATTTTTCAGCTATGAATCCAATAAGCACAATGTGTAAATGTCACCTGTGGCAGTATTGAGACTGAAGCTGCGGTGTCCTGTCATGGGTCCGATTGGGCACAGCCAGCCTTATCCTTCTCTGCAGGAGGCGAGGGAGAGGAGCGCTTATCAAGGTTTACAGCTGACAAAAAAGCAGGGGTCAGTGTTACAACATACAGTATCCTCACATCCTTGGGGAGCTGACTGGTGTGCAGATAGCCTGGCTGATACTGTCAGTGAGCACAGTAGCTAATTAATTGACAATGCTTTTGTTGCAGTCTGGACTGGAGTCTTTTGGGACACCATCAAGGCACTTTATTAGCACAGGCTCAGCTTGAAATTCACCTTGACTCTATGACAGACTCACCCCAGCGCTGTGCCATTTCTGATGCTTAGTGATGACTGGTGATAATACTGCAGGAGCCAGGGCTCAGCGGGAGTTGGATGATGGAGTCCCACTCTCCTGCGGCTCGGCACTGACTACATTCTCTCAGGTGCCTGTCACAATAAAGATCCTCCCTGTTGCTCCATCCACAGACCGCTCCTGTCTAACGTTTGCGCTGTTTGCAGTAAAAACTGTTGAAGGTAAACCTTGATACCGGGTTTGCCAGCTCATGGGCCCCAATGCGGCCCCTGATCTAGCCACAATACTGTATGTATTTCTATCATTTTCAATTAATAGAAATGGAAAAAAATCAAGAAAATCCATGGATACCAGACTTATAACAATATAGAATAATAATATAAAGAATATAGAAAATATATAATAATAGAAAATATATAATAAAATAAAAAATCTCAATCCAAAATTGATCCTTATTTACAAAACAAGAGCTAAGAAGCTCTGTATAGTGTTTGACCCCCTTAAAGGAAATCTGTCAGCAGGTATTTTCTACCACATCTCTGAGCAGCTTGATGTAGGGGCAGTGACCCTTATCCAGTTGATGAACTGTATAAATTATAGTTTTGATTAAAAACTGTTTTATCTGCTGCAGATCTTGCAGGTCTCTGAAAACTGAGCTCTGTATATCCCTGCCCACACCACTGAAAATGTCTCACAGAGCTCACGCTGACATTAGATAGGTGAAGTGAGTTCATTAGCTGTGAATTCCCAGGACCTTCCTGACGGCACCGCGAGCATGTTAACATTCTCACGCTTGCAGTGCCGTCAGACAGGTAATAGGAGTTCACATGGAGACACTGAGCACACACTGCTCAGTGTCTCTGCTGGATGACAAGCTATATGGTTGCAGCATGTAACCATGCAGCCTGCCATCTAGATGTAACAGAGCTAGACCCATTGTGGGACAAATGGATTATCATCTTCTCTGCAGAAAGGTGAGGAAAATTGTGGATTGTTTAATTTAACTCTTTTGCAGGAGACAATGGCATCTGTGGAATGGGCAATGTCATAAGTATGGTTTAAATAAGATTTTTAAAGGAGTCTATATCATTCTTTCAATTAAAGGACTTTTTTTCTGGGTGTCTGTGTTTTTATACAATATGACTATGGGGTTAGTAAAGGGGGCATCTTATTGATGCCTCTCCATTACTAACCTTGGGGCTTGATGTCACCTGACAATACAAAGGTGACATCCACATCCTCAACTACCACTCCACTTGCCACCCCTACAAGGCACGTGGGAAGAGTGAGGCTAAGTGCCAGAATTGGCACATCTTATAGATGCGCCTTTTCTGGGGTGGCTAAGAGCTCATGTTTTCAGTCTGGGGGGCCAGTATCCATGACCCCTTCCTAGACTATGAATATCAACCTGCAGCTGTCTGCATAGCCTTTGCTGTTATTAATTATAGAGGGACCCTACATCATTTTCTTGGGGGGTCTCCCATTTTCATAGCCAGTAAATCTAAGTACACAGCTGTGAGCTGATATTAATGGTCTGGGAAGCTACTTGTCAGGGTCAGTCATAACACATTACAGTACAAAGGTATTGCAATTAAAGATGATAGGATCAATTTGTGGAAGATTAAGGTTGAGTCGAATTTCCTGAATCTCATGGTTTCACATAAATTCTAATATTTTGCGATTCAATTATCATACCTTTAAAGTGCTGGTCAGTTCCTGGACCAACACATATCAGTGAAGCACAGTTTGTACAGTAGAATCATTATTAGTGATGAGCGAGTATGCTCGTTACTCAAGATTTCCGAGCATACTCTGGTGATCTCCGAGTATTTTGGGTGTTTCCGGAGATTTAGTTTGTGTTGCCGCAGCTGCATGATTTGTGGCTGCTAGAGAGCCTGAATACATGTGAGGATTGCCTGTTTGTTAGGGAATCCCCACATGTGTTCAGGCTGTATCATGTAATCATGCAGCTGCAGCGACACAAACTAAATCTCCGAGCATGGCCAAAATACTCGGAGATCACCCGAGCATGCTCAGATATCTCGAGTAACAAGCATACTCGTTCATTACTAATCATTATCCATCTTCAGAGTCACTGGGTAATTCTCTGTCTCCTGTAGTGTGTAAGCTTTTATGGTCAAGAGGGTCCTCTATTTCTCCTGTAGAGTTCTTAAAACACCACAAGAACACAGTTATATCCCATAAAAAAATCACTTTTATTAATATACCTTTAAAAACAATATGTAGGCACAAAGGACAGGGTAGGGGAGGTGGAGAACTAAACCACAATACACTGTAAGCGTAGGGACCTGTGAAACCCCCCATAGCCGGTGTACCCAGCAGTACTCAATAGTAATAAGATAACAGCCCATGAAAATAAGAAGAATAGTAAATGAAATACAACAGGCATGATATCAAGCACCTAACTAGGTGCAGACACAGTAATATAGGTACCGTACCTGGTGTGTGCACCAACTAGGGGGCCCAGGACCCTCCCGACGCGCGTTTCGGAGCACAAACACTGCTCCTTCCTCAGGGGGCGTGGGGGACAGAGTAAAAGCAGCCGTCTTAAATACATGACCAGATTATGTGTACCCCAGCAGCTGCGTGCACCGCCAACCACGGCGCCACCGCCGCCAACCGGAACCGGATACACGCGAGGAGCACGTGACCCAGCCCCAGAAAGCAGCAGGGCACCGCTGTAAGCAGAAGCCGCCAACCACGGCAAACACGCCGCCAGCCGGAACAGGAAACACGCGCAAAGCACGTGATCCTGCACCAGCCGCAGCGAGGAAGCTGCCGCCGGCAACAACGCCAAACACAGTAGTCCCGCCGCCATCCGGAACCGGAAACACGCGGGCCCACGTGATCCGGACTCCCATGGCAACGAGGACGCCAAGGTCGGCGCAGGGCAGACAGCCGCGGGAATGACCATACTCAGGGGGTGCAAAAGCATGTAGATATATCGCCACAGAACAATCACACACATATATACATATACAAAAGACAAAATCGCAAAACAATAAGAACAAATGAACAAAAATAGGCAAAGTCAGATGTACATATACAATACATATCTGTAGACATATATCCTATCACAAGGAGGATTATACATATAATAACTAAAAATGAAATGAAATAACACACATTACACAGGGTATGCAATAAAGTAAACAAATAACCGAGATAATGAAAAAATAAAAACTAAAAATAAATAAATAATAAATAATACATAATCGACAATAAAGAATAAAAAAACAAAAAATGAAAAAACAAAAATACAAATGTATACTTAGGAAAAACGCATAAAACACATAAGTGAAACACCTCCTACAACAACAAACTGAAACCAAAAATAATAATAAAAAACAAAAAACATGCAGCCCAACAATAAAATACATAAAGACACCAAAACAGCTGACAAATATATCCCGCCAGCAACCCATCATTCAGGCCATTCTTCTGTCTTCCGCTGAAAACGTGATGATAAATAATTGGCCTAAATAATGGAACATATAATAAAATAATTAAAAACAATGTATATAGGGACAGTAATCACACCAAAATGAGCAAAAGGGGGGATCACAAGAAGGGAACAAATGAAATATTCTCGTTTAAGCCATCTGGGTGGATGGTCCGTAATGTCCACATCCATCTCGTCTCTAATTGCGCCAAACGTTTAGAGAGGTTACCCCCTCGAATATTTATATGTAAAAGATCAATGCCACGGACACGTAATTGAGAGCTATCACAATGGTGAAACTCTCTAAAATGACGCGGAAGAGTCTTTAAGGTGGTCACGTCCGTGCAGGTGGTAGCCGCCTATATGCCCAACACATGCTCACGTACCCGGACCTTCAGTTGACGTGTGGTTAATCCCACATAAATAAGGCTACACGGGCACGTGGCATAATATATCACATAACGGGATGTACAAGTGATATGTTGTCTGATGGTATACTGTTTCATACCATCAGAAGTAGAAAAGGTAGTAGATCTATCAATGTTGGGACAGGCGACACACCTCCCGCACGGAACGCAACCACCCCCTTGCCGCATTGCATCAAGAAAAGTGGGAATACTCTGCCCGACATAATGACTGCGTGTCAGTTGGTCCCGTAAATTTTTGGCGCGTCTGAACGCAATAGGAGGATTATCAGGGAGGAATTTTTTGAAAATTGGGTCGACCTTCAAAATGGGCCAAGCGTTTTTAATGGCCACGCGCACCTTTTCATGCTGGGGGTTGTAAGAAGTAACGAACCGTACCGTATTCCCACCACCTAATTTTCTCGGGGCCGTACTATACAACAAGCTGTTACGATCGGAGTATTTAGCGCGATGGTAGGCCTTCTTAACACTCCGACCGCTATACCCCCTGGACAAAAAACGTCGTTTTAATTCCTCCGCCCGCAACTCAAAATCGATATCAGTAGAACATATCCGGCGGAGGCGAAGGAACTGACCCACAGGAATTGCTCGAATCATATGGTGTGGATGGCAGGACGAGGCATGCAACAGCGTATTTGTTGCCGTTTTTTTACGGTAAATGTCAGTCTGGATAAGACCCAATCCATCCTTCCGTATGGTAACATCAAGGAAATCAATCCTATCAGGATCCCACACCGGAGTAAGGCGAATATTAAGATCATTGCTGTTCAAAGAGACAATGAATTGCGCAAGGTCGACGGCATTGCCCTGCCAGACAAAGAAGATATCGTCGATGTACCTCGTCCAAAGAAGGACGCGGTCCATCGACCCCTGTTTGTCTGACAGGAAGAGATCCCTCTCCCACAGCCCCAGGAACAGGTTAGCATAGGACGGCGCAAAGGCCGCACCCATGGCTGTACCCTGGAGCTGCAGGTAGAAGGATCCCTTAAACACAAAAAAGTTGTGGGTGAGGGTGAACTCCAGCAGCTCCAGGATGAGATCCCTCAGGGCTGGAGAAAACATAGATGTATTAAGAAAAAATTTAACAGCCTGAAGCCCATCACAATGGCGAATGTTAGTATAGAGGGATTCTACATCAACTGAAGCCAAAAGAGTATCACCCCCAAGACACAAGCCATCGACCCTGCGCAACAGATCGCCAGTGTCTTTAAGGAAGGAGGGGAGATTGAGCACCAGCGGCTGGAGGTGGTAATCGATCCACTTGTTGACCTGTTCCAAAAAATTCCCCCTCCCAGATACGATAGGTCGGCCGGGTGGTGACTTACTATCCTTATGGATCTTAGGTAGGAGATACAAAGTGGGGATAGTAGGTTCTTTGACCAGCAGAGCCGAGGCCAGCTCCCTGGTGACAATGTCGTCGTCCAATGCCTTTTTAAGAATAGATTCTAATTTAGAATTAAATGCCGAGAGGGGATTGTACGTAAGTTTTTTATAACATACAGCGTTATTTAGCTGGCAAAACGCCTCCCTCTCGTACATTATTTTAGGCCACACAACGACATTGCCACCCTTATCTGCCGGCTTAAATATAACGTCCGGAAGATTTTGAAGAAACTTGAACCGGACCCTCTCCTCTCTGGTCAAATTATCACTACCCCCATATCTCGGAATTTTTAATAGTTCATCGGTCACCACTAGTGTTAAGCATTCCGATACTGCAAGTATCGGGTATCGGCCGATACTTGCTGTATCGGAATTTCCAATACCGAGATCCGATACTTTTGTGGTATCGGGTATCGGGTATCGCAACAACATTAATGTAATAATGTGTAAAAAAGAGAATTAAAATAAAAAATATCGCTATACTCACCTGTCCGACGCAGCCGGGACCTCAGCGAGGGAACCGGCAGCGTTGTTTGTTTAAATTTCGCGCTTTTACTTGGTTACGTGAAGTCCCGGCTTGTGATTGGTCAGGGCGGCCATGTTGCCGGGACGCGGACCAATCACAGCAAGCCGTGACGAAATTACGTCACGGCTTGCTGTGATTGGTCCGCGTCCCGGCAACATGGCCGCCATTAACCAATCACAAGCCGTGATGTCACGGGAGGCTGGACATGCGCGTATTTTGAAAAGCGCGCGTGTCCAGCCTCCAGTGACGTCCCGGCAACATGGCCGCCATTAACCAATCACAAGCCGGGACGTCACGGGAGGCTGGACATGCGCGTATTTTGAAAAGCGCGCGTGTCCAGCCTCCAGTGACGTCCCGGCAACATGGCCGCCATTAACCAATCACAAGCCGGGACGTCACGGGAGGCTGGACATGCGCGTATTTTGAAAAGCGCGCGTGTCCAGCCTCCAGTGACGTCCCGGCAACATGGCCGCCATTAACCAATCACAAGCCGGGACGTCACGGGAGGCTGGACATGCGCGTATTTTGAAAAGCGCGCGTGTCCAGCCTCCAGTGACGTCCCGGCAACATGGCCGCCATTAACCAATCACAAGCCGGGACGTCACTGGAGGCTGGACACGTGCGCTTTTCAAAATACGCGCATGTCCAGCCTCCCGTGACGTCACGGCTTGTGATTGGTTAATGGCGGCCATGTTGCCGGGACGCGGACCAATCACAGCAAGCCATGACGTAATTTCATCACGGCTTGCTGTGATTAGTCCGCGTCCCGGCAACATGGCCGCCCTGACCAATCACAAGCCGGGACTTCACGTAACCAAGTAAAAGCGCGAATTTTAAACAAACAACACTGCCGGTTCCCTCGCTGAGGTCCCGGCTGCGTCGGACAGGTGAGTATAGCGATATTTTTTATTTTAATTCTTTATTTTACACATTAATATGGTTCCCAGGGCCTGAAGGAGAGTTTCCTCTCCTTCAGACCCTGGGAACCATCAGGAATACCGTCCGATACTTGAGTCCCATTGACTTGTATTGGTATCGGGTATCGGTATCGGATTGGATCCGATACTTTGCCGGTATCGGCCGATACTTTCCGATACCGATACTTTCAAGTATCGGACGGTATCGCTCAACACTAGTCACCACCCGTACAAATAAATCTATACTGGGACAGGTGGCAAATGAGGGGAACTTCGTGGACCGTGGACGAATACATGGAGGAACCTTACCTCCTAGACCGCGGTGCTCAAGTGCCAGCTCTTCGAGGATTCTCACAGCCTCCTGTTCCTCCTCTGTAGGAAAAAGACGTTGCAATTCATCATTATAATAGTACCGTTTAAACAGCAATGATCTAGCAAAGATGTGTAAATCTTTCACCAGGGAAAAAGTATCCAACCCCGGTGTGGGAGAGAAGGACAGACCCCTACCCAGAACCGACAAATCTACCTCAGATAGTACATGATGGCTCAAATTAATCACCTTGTTGTCACCGCCATCCACACCAGACGAATTCAAGGGACCTCTCTTATAAGGATGGTAAGCATGGTTACGTAATCGATGGACTTCACTTGTACCATGTGTAGAAGTTGATGATGCAGATGTGTCAGATAATCCACTCAATGAAGTAATAGACATGTTAGAGGATGCTCTACGTATAGCAGAACTTGTTTTACTTCTCCATAAGTAAACCTTTTTTGACTGATAGTCTTTCAGGTCTCTACTGTACTTCACTGACTGATTATCCTGAATTTTTCTCACCACTTGATCCATGGTTTTATTTAATTCCACTTCAAATTGCTCAATCCGCTCAGCTGAACATCCTTTCCGTATTTCTGCTTGGGCAGAATCAATAGATTTGTCCAAGTCTGTTATATTTTTAGTATTTTGTTCAATGAGCAGTTTCAGAAATACTTTGGAGCACCCATCACAAGCTTCTTCCCATTTGGAAATAAACTGCTCATCCTCTACTGGAAAAGTAGGGATAACTCTTACCCTAAGTCCCCTAGGGATCATATTGCTAGAGCTATACTTTTCTAAGAACAGTCTATTCCACCATAGTTTAGATCTTTTTAATAGGGATGTTTTCATCTGCAATAACTTGTCATCCCAACTGTGATCCACCACCTGTTGCGCATCTCCCACACCTGTACCAAAGACCTGATCGGATTGTTTGAGCCAAGCTTGTTCACGTGCTCGGTAGTCCATTTTGTCCACAACCAAAGACCCTGTGCATAACACAGAAATAATACCAAAGCATAAAGTTGTGGCATACATAATACATATAGGGAAAATCATACTAAATAATATGTATAAATAGTGTACCCTCCTAGATATGTATGTCACGGACGTAATAGGGACAACTGTAACAACAGAAATCCTAAAACACCACAAGAACACAGTTATATCCCATAAAAAAATCACTTTTATTAATATACCTTTAAAAACAATATGTAGGCACAAAGGACAGGGTAGGGGAGGTGGAGAACTAAACCACAATACACTGTAAGCGTAGGGACCTGTGAAACCCCCCATAGCCGGTGTACCCAGCAGTACTCAATAGTAATAAGATAACAGCCCATGAAAATAAGAAGAATAGTAAATGAAATACAACAGGCATGATATCAAGCACCTAACTAGGTGCAGACACAGTAATATAGGTACCGTACCTGGTGTGTGCACCAACTAGGGGGCCCAGGACCCTCCCCGACGCGCGTTTCGGAGCACAAACACTGCTCCTTCCTCAGGGGGCGTGGGGGACAGAGTAAAAGCAGCCGTCTTAAATACATGACCAGATTATGTGTACCCCAGCAGCTGCGTGCACCGCCAACCACGGCGCCACCGCCGCCAACCGGAACCGGATACACGCGAGGAGCACGTGACCCAGCCCCAGAAAGCAGCAGGGCACCGCTGTAAGCAGAAGCCGCCAACCACGGCAAACACGCCGCCAGCCGGAACAGGAAACACGCGCAAAGCACGTGATCCTGCACCAGCCGCAGCGAGGAAGCCGCCGCCGGCAACAACGCCAAATACAGTAGTCCCGCCGCCATCCGGAACCGGAAACACGCGGGCCCACGTGATCCGGACTCCCATGGCAACGAGGACGCCAAGGTCGGCGCAGGGCAGACAGCCGCGGGAATGACCACACTCTGTCCCCCACGCCCCCTGAGGAAGGAGCAGTGTTTGTGCTCCGAAACGCGCGTCGGGGAGGGTCCTGGGCCCCCTAGTTGGTGCACACACCAGGTACGGTACCTATATTACTGTGTCTGCACCTAGTTAGGTGCTTGATATCATGCCTGTTGTATTTCATTTACTATTCTTCTTATTTTCATGGGCTGTTATCTTATTACTATTGAGTACTGCTGGGTACACCGGCTATGGGGGGTTTCACAGGTCCCTACGCTTACAGTGTATTGTGGTTTAGTTCTCCACCTCCCCTACCCTGTCCTTTGTGCCTACATATTGTTTTTAAAGGTATATTAATAAAAGTGATTTTTTATGGGATATAACTGTGTTCTTGTGGTGTTTTAGGATTTCTGTTGTTACAGTTGTCCCTATTACGTCCGTGACATACATATCTAGGAGGGTACACTATTTATACATATTATTTAGTATGATTTTCCCTATATGTATTATGTATGCCACAACTTTATGCTTTCTCCTGTAGAGTGTAAGCTCTTATGGTCAGCAGGGTCCTATATCTTTCCTGTAGAGTGTAAGCTCTCATGGTGAGTGGGGTGCTCTCTCTTTCTCCTGTAGAATATAATCTCTTATGTAAACTCTCTCTTGCCCATAAAGTGCAAGCCCTCCTCTCCCTCACATTGTATATTTTAGGAGCAATTACAAGCTTTCCAGTACTGAAATCGATGCAAATTTATTCACTGTAAATCACATTTTTAAGGAATATTCAGCAAAGTCAGCAAATTTAAATTTCAAAAGATTTGGTTATCTGTAAATGCAAAGTTTTATAGACACAATTGCTTTGTTTAGGTTTTATACTAGGATTGAAAAAAGTCCCTGGAATTTATACCGTATGTTATGTGTCTTCCAAAATAGGCCCACAAAAAACAAGCCTCCTGTGAATACAGTATATAAGGTAAAAGTGCGGCTGTAGAAATGCAGAAATGATAAAACAATTATAAAATCTGTGCTTCATTTAAAGGGAACCTGTCACCTGAATTTGGCGGGACCAGTTTTGGGTCATATGGGCGGGGTTTTCGGGTGTTTGATTCAATTGCCTTGCGCTGGCGTGTACTCCGGAGGACAGAGAATGAAATTCAATCCAATATTGGGGCCAGCATGCAGCCAGTGAGTAAGGAAAGGGTGAATCAAACACCCGAAAACCCCGCCCATATGACCCAAAACCGGTCCCGCCAAATTCAGGTGACAGGTTCCCTTTAAATGCCAAACTAAAAAAATCCTTTTAGGGAACCTGACAGGAGATTTATGCTGACTGTACCAAGGGGACCATGAATCAGAGACAGCCGTGTATGCTTCACAATTGGCCAGCTTTTAAAAGTATGTTTTTCTCTGAAGCACTGCAACATGTTATAGTAAAACATAAATGGCTGCATTAATGCAGCTGGTCTGATTCATGCTGCTTGTGTTTTGGGCAGAATGAATTAGCTGCCAGGTTCCTTTATTAGATTAATCTCCATATAATGCATGGAGCCAATACAGCAATGCAGCTACAGATGTATTCCTGTGGCTTTTTTTTTTAGAGAGAAAATATCAAAACTTTTTTTAATGTAGCCGTTTACCCTTTCACGCATTTTTCCCTTTATTAGTGTAATTCCATATAGCAAAAAATATGTATAGAACTCATGGGTTAATTAGTTGAAAATAAAAATAATATTGAGAAAAGGCGGAAATTTTGGGATTTTTTTCAGTTATTTACATCTTCAGATATAGATACTGCTCAGGACCTGGCACAAGGGCAGAAAATGATATATCAGTACCCCTTATCTGAAGAGTTAACTAAAGGTACCGTCACATTAAGCAACGCTGCAGCGATATAGACAACGATGCCGATCGCTGCAGCGTCGCTGTTTCGTCGTTGTGTGGTCGCTGGAGAGCTGTCACACAGACAGCTCTCCAGCGACCAACGATGCCGAAGTCCCCGGGTAACCAGGGTAAACATCGGGTTACTAAGCGCAGGGCCGCGCTTAGTAAACCAATGTTTACCCTGGTTACCAGTGTAAATGTAAAAAAACCAAACACTACATCCTTACATTCCAGTGTCCGCTTCCCTGCACTGTGTAAGCGCCGGCCCTAAAGCAGAGCGATGACGTCACCGCTGTGCTCTGCTTTACGGCCGGCCGGCGCTGACACAGTGCAGGGAAGCAGACGCCGGGGGACCCGACAGACACCGGAATGTAAGTATGTAGTGTTTTTTTTTTTTTACATTTACAATGGTAACCAGGGTAAATATCGGGTTACTAAGCGCGGCCCTGCGCTTAGTAACCCGATGTTTACCCTGGTTACCAGTGAAGACATCGCTGAATCCGCGTCACACACACCGATTCAGCGATGTCAGCGGGTGATCCAGCGACGAAATAAGGTGCTGGCTTTCTAGCTCCGACCAACGATGTCACAGCAGGATCCTGATCGCTGCTGCATGTCAAACACAACGATATCGCTATCCAGGACGCTGCAACATCACGGATCGCTATCGTTATCGTTGTTAAGTTGTTCAGTGTGAAGGTACCTTAATCCTTATGGTCTTATCTCCATAATGGAAGTAGATAAATTGGCCTCTTCTGGGAAAGCTCCGTGTCCAGATTAACTTTGTTAGTTTTATCTTATAAGTGAACCCAGATATATTTCTATCTATCCTACGCAACCATCTTAGGCCGGCGTCACACATGCAAGTTTTACGGACGTAAGAGCGCAGAAATTACGTCCGTAAAACTCGCATAACATACGGCACAATTATTCTCAATGGGGCTGCTCCTATCAGCCGTATATTACGGATCCGTAATATACGGCTTTCTACGGCCGTACAAAATCGCAGCATGCTTCGTTTGTCAGCGTATTGCGCAAAAAAATTTCCAATGAAAGTCTATGGGGGTGAGAAAAATACGGATTCCACACGGACCAGCAGTGTGACTTGCGAGAAATACGCAGCGGTGTTAGTGAAAAGTCGGTAATTCAATTGCCGGCTTTTCATTTCTCCTGCACAAACCCGACAGGATATGAGACATGGTTTACATATAGTAAACCATCTCATATCCCCATTTTTTTTTTGCATATTCCACACTACTAATGTTAGTAGTGTGTATGTGCAAAATTTCAGCGCTGTAGCTGCTAAAATAAAGGGTTAAATGGCGGAAAAAATTGGCGTGGGCTCCCGCGCAATTTTCTCCGCCAGAATGGTAAAGCCAGTGACTGAGGGCAGATATTAATAGCCAGGAGAGGGTCCATGGTTATTGGCCCCCCCTGGCTACAAACATCTGCCCCCAGCCACCCCAGAAAAAGCACATCTGGAAGATGCGCCTATTCTGGCACTTGGCCACTCTCTTCCCACTCCCTGTAGCGGTGGGATATGGGGTAATGAAGGGTTAATGCCACCTTGCTATTGTAAGGTGACATTAAGCCAGATTAATAATGGAGAGGCGTCAATTATGACACCTATCCATTATTAATCCAATTGTTTGAAAGGGTTAAAAAACACACATACACATGATTTAAAAGTATTTTAATGAAATAAACACAGCGGTTGTTTTAATAATTTATTGCTCTCTCAATCCATTTGCAGGCCCTCGCTTGGCAAAATAATAAACGCACAAGATACATACCTTCAGATGACCTATCACGTCCAACGAGGTAATCCATCTGAAGGGGTTAACTAATATTACAGGCACGAGCTGCGATAAACCACTCGCTCATGCCTGTAATCCCCCGGGTGCTGAAAGGAAAGCTGGATCTGTACTTACATTGAGTCACGGTGATGCGCCCCTGCTAGATGTTTTCATGAACTGCAGCCTGGGAACTTTTTCCCACGCTCCAGGTCATATGAGGACATCCACCAGGGGGCGCATCACCGCGACTGAAGGTAATGTAGGTCAATGACCTACATTTGATTCATTCGCCGGGGAATTACAAGCACGAGCACACAGCTGCATTAGCAGGGCTCCTGCCTGTAAAATAATTAACCCCTTCAGATGGATTACCTCGTGGGACGTGACGGTTCAGCTGAGGGTATGTATCTTGTGCGTTTATTATTTTGCCAAGCGAGGGCCTGCAAATGGATTGAGAGAGCAATAAATTATTAAAACAACCGCTGTGTTTATTTCATTAAAATACTTTTAAATCATGTGTGTGTGTGTTTTTTAACCCTTTCAAACAATTGGATTAATAATGGATAGGTGTCATAATTGACGCCTCTCCATTATTAATCTGGCTTAATGTCACCTTACAATAGCAAGGTGACATTAACCCTTCATTACCCCATATCCCACCGCTACACGGGAGTGGGAAGAGAGTGGCCAAGTGCCAGAATAGGCGCATCTTCCAGATGTGCCTTTTCTGGGGTGGCTGGGGGCAGATGTTTTTAGCCACAGGGGGGCCAATAACCATGGACCCTCTCCTGGCTATTAATATCTGTCCTCAGTCACTGTCTTTACCATTCTGGTGGAGAAAATTGCGCGGGAGCCCACGCCAATTTGTTCCGCCATTTAACCCTTTATTTTAGCAGCTACAGCGCTGAAATTTTGCACATATACACTACTAACATTAGTAGTGTGGAATATGCAAAAAAAATGAGGATATGAGATGGTTTACTATATGTAAACCATGTCTCATATCCTGTCGGGTTTGTGCAGGAGAAATGAAAAGCCGGCAATTGAATTACCGGCTGTTCACAGATATTGCGCTGAATGAAATCTAAATACAGAATATATATATATGTGTCTCAATTACATATATATATATATATATATATATATATATATATATATATATGTTTTCCTGAACATTTGAGCACATAAATCCATTAGATGTCGGTTTTGCAAGCCTGCGCGAAAATCTCGCAGTACGGATGCCATACGGATTACATACGGAGGATGCCATGCGCAAAATATGCTGACACACCCTGCCTACGGATCAATATTTTGGGAACATTTCTCCGTATTACGGCCGTAGTACGGACGTATAATACGTGGCGTATTGTCTTACGCCAAGTGTGACGCCGGCCTTATTGTAAAGGAGTAGTAATGAAATTCAGGAACAACACAAAAGTTAAAGTGTTGCTGAAGGTGTCCTGGACTTGGCTTCTTTCAGAAGTGATAATATAAAGCATTTCTTGCCAAACTTCCTTAAATTTCAACAGAGTCAAAGAAAATAGAGCAATTTTTGTCCACCATTTGGAAAAAAAAAGGAAATTTATCAAGTGGAGCAGCCGAGGGCCGCGCTGGCCTAGTCAAGCCTCTGCTCATAATCTCCATCCGGCTTTTCAAACGTCATTTTCTCTAAAACACGACAGCATTTCAGATAAAGATATACCTGGCTTCAATCACATAGCCAGGCGCTAATTTATGCTGTCTGTAGTTTGGGCAGCATAAATCTAATGATAGGTTCCCTTTAAAAGCAGAACATGCAAATAAAATACATTTAGAGGTAAATGAGGATATATTATTTTATTCATATAACAGTGGTTTCTATCTTGAGCAGTCAGGATCAGATTAAGGTTGGTTGTCACCCTTCCCCACCTTCCAACTCTGAAACCCAAACTCCGTCTGACCCAATTTTGCATTTAACTATAAAACCGGAGAACATATGGCTTCTCCATTAAATTCTCGGAGTGAAATCAATGAAAAAAGAGCCACTTGCATGGCCATCATGGAGGCTGGTGGCTATGGAGATCATAGATCAATGGTTAGCACTGTAGCCTTGCAGCGCTGGGGTCCTGGGTTCAAATCTTTCCAAAGACAACACCAGCAAGGTGTTTGTATGTTCTCTCCGTGTTTGCGTGGGTTTCCTCTAGGTATTCCAGCTTCCTCCCATACTCCAAAGACATACTGGTTGGGAATCTAGATTGTGAGTCCCATTGGAGAAAGTACTAATCTCTGTGGAATGCCTAAAAACTGGACCCCACATCATGATCTTGTTACAGAAAACTCTTTTTCCTTTTGTGTAGAATTTAGAAACAGACTCCAGGCTGCTCTGACCTGTTGCATTGCAAAGGGCAACAGAATAAATGCATCTGGTTGCTGAACAGCTTAGTGTCATTACCGCAAAAATTGCACTTAGATTGTCATCATTGAAGTACCTTTTGACCTTTTGAAATCAGCAATTTAGCTAATATATTTCCCCTTCACAATATGTACAAGTATAAGTACAAGTGTATAAAGTACAGTGTGAGGTCAGGTGTTATTGACTTACATAGCCTAGGAAATCTAGTATTACACCATATGAAGATGAAGTAATAAGACAAGTAATATGGGTTCATACTGATCTCTTAATTGGGTTCACATTTCTCTTCACTGTTAATAACAGATGATAGTGCTGCAATTTTTAAACTAATTGTATTTGCTTCTAAGATGGTGTTTTAAGTCTACTTTAAAAAGTTGAATTGTCTTGATTCAGTGTCCAGTATTATGGTTTTCCCATTTTTGTGAATTTCATAGAAATCATACGATTGAATATCATTATAATATGGGTTGAGATGGAATTTTTTGTTATAAATGAATCAAAATCCACACCGTGTCTGCGAATTGAGATACTGATTTGGCTTTAAACCTAAGTCATATTGCACGACTCGTTAAAGGGTTGATTGTGACTTGTAGGATCGTTACTTCCAACAGGTGGCGCTATAGAGTTTAAGTCCTCTTTTTCTCTGAAGAGGCAATTTGCATATTAAAATTCCCAGAGGAGCATTGCACGGCGAATAAGCCTCCTTACCTTGACAAGCCAGAGCTGGTATGTCACTCTCCATAAAGAGAAATGTTACCCCTTAGACCTCAAAATCCATATGTCATCCTTTAAGAATTCCCCTTTAAATTTGCTCCTGGTTTTAGATATAAAAACACTGGTTCACTACGTAAAACAGGTGATGAACAATATATTGATACAATGGCAATTTTTGGAAAATTCTAATTTTTTATTACATACAATATGGGCACTGTAAGAAATATTACAATGGCCCATTGTAATATATAGGATAAGGAAGGATCATTCAGCAATATATAGATGAATGATTAAACTTCACATTTCTTAGTATATTTTAAAAGCCATATAGAACCAGCAGGGAAACAGTTCCTATATTAACCTACACGTATCGTCATAATGCCTTACTCATGGTAATGTGATGCCGAAATGAGTAGGTTAATACAGGAACCGTTTCCCTGCTGGTTCTATATGGCTTTTAAAATATACTAATAAATATAAAGTTTTATCATTCATCTACAGAGGGGGAAATAAGTATTTGATCCAATGCTGATTTTGTAAGTTTGCCCACTGACAAAGACATGAACAGTCTATAATTTTAAGGGTAGGTTAATTTTAACAATGAGAGGTAGAATATCAAAAATAAAATCCAGAAAATCACACTGTGCAAATTATAAAAATGTATTTGCATTTTGCAGTGAGAAATAAGTATTTGATCCCCTACCAACCATTAAGAGATTTGGCTCCTACAGACCAGTTAGATCAGTGTTTCTCAACTCCAGTCCTCAAGACCCACCAACAGGCCATGTTTTCAGGATTTCCATAGGTGATGGAGTTAACGCTGAAGCAAGTGATGAAATTATCACCTGTGAAATACTAAGAGATCTTGAAAACTTGAACTGTTGGTGGGTCTTGAGGACCGGAGTTGACAAACATTGAGTTAGATGCTCCTAATCAACTTGTTACCTGCATTAAAGACAGCTGTTTTACCTATATAGTCACCATTATAAAAGACTCATGTCCACAGACTCAATTAATCAGTAAGACTCTAACCTCTACAACATGGGCAAGACCAAAGAGCATTATAAGGATGTCAGGGACAAGATCATAGACCTGCACAAAGCTGGAATGGGCTACAAAACCATAAGTAAGACGCTGGGTGATAAGGAGACAACTGTTGGTGCAATAGTAAGAAAATAGTAGAAATACAAAATTATTATTATTATTATTATTGTTTATTTATATAGCACCATTAATTCCATGGTGCTGTACATGAGAAGGGGTTACATCAAAATACAAATATCACTTACAGTAAACAAAACTAACAATGACAGACTGGTACAGCGGGAAGAGGACCCTGCCCTTGCGGGCTTACAATCTACAGGATTGTGGGGAAGGAGACAGTAGGTCAAGGGTTGCAGTAGCTCCAGTGGTGTTGAGGTGGCCGTGTAGTCTTTACAGGCTGTAAGCTTCTTTGAAGAGATGGGTTTTCAGGTTTCTTTTGAAGGATCCAAAAGTAGTGGATAACCGGATGTGTTGGGGCACTGAATTCCAGAGGATGGGTGATATTCGGGAGAAGTCTTGGATGCGATTGGGTGAGGAGCGAATAAGCATGGAGGAAAGGAGGAGGTCTTGGGAGGACCGGAGATTACGTGAGGGAAGATATTGAGAGATTAGTGTGGAAATATACGGAGGAGAAAGATTATGGATGGCTTTGTAGGTCAGTGTTAGTAATTTAAACTGGATACGCTGAGAAATTGGGAGCCAGTGAAGGGATTTGCAAAGAGGGGAAGCAGGAGTGTAGCGAGGAGAGAGATTAATTAGACGGGCAGCAGAGTTAAGGATGGACTGGAGAGGTGCGAGAGTGTTAGAAGGTAGGCCACAGAGGAGTATGTTGCAGTAGTCGAGGCGGGAGATGATTAGGGCATGCACGAGCATTTTGGTAGAGTGTGGGTTGAGGAAAGGACGGATTCTGGAAATATTTTTGAGCTGGAGGCGACAGGAGGTGGCGAGAGCTTGGATGTGCGGTTTGAAGGACAGGGCAGAGTCAAGGGTTACTCCGAGGCAGCGGATTTTGGGGACAGGGGAAAGTGTGATTTCATTTATTTTGATAGATAGATCAGGTAGGCAAGATATGCGAGAGTGAGGAAAGATAATTAGTTCAGATTTGTCCACATTGAGCTTGAGGATGAAAATGATCGTCAATCGACATCGATCTGGGGCACCATGCAAAATCTCACCTCATGGGGTATCCTTGATCATGAGGAAGGTGAGAGATCAGCCTAAAACTACACGGGGCAACTTGTTAATGATCTCAAAGCAGCTGGGACTCCTGTCACCAAGAAAACCATAGGTAACATATTACGCCGTAAAGGTTTAAAATCCTGCAGTGCCTGCAAGGTCCCCCTGCTCAAGAAGGCAGATGTGCAGGCCCGTCTGAAGTTTGCAAATGAACACCTGGATGATTTTGTGACTGATTAGGAGAAGGCGCTGAGGCCAGATGAGACAAAAATTGAGGTCTTTGGCATTTACTCAACTCGCTGTGTTTGGAGGAAGAGAAATGCTGCCTATGACTCAAAGAACACCGTCTCCACTGTCAAGCAAGGAGGTGGAAACATTATGTTTTGAGGGTGATTCTCTGCTAAGGGCACAGGACTTCTTCACCCCATCAGTGGGAGAGAAGATGAAGCCATGTACCGTAAAGTCCTGAATGACAACCTCCATCCCTCCGCCAGGACATTAAAAATGAGTCGTGGCAGGGTCTTCCAGCAAGACAATGGGCCAAAACATAAGCCAAAGCAACAAAGGAATGGCTAAAAAAGAAGCACATTAAGACCATGGAGTGGCCTAGCCAGTCTCCAGACCTTAATCCCATAGAAAACTTATGGAGGGAGTTGAAGCTCCGAGTTGTCAAGCGACAGCCTCGAAACCTTAATGATTTAGGATGATCTGCAAAGAGGAGTAGACCGATAACACCAAACAGGCCATTTGCAGCACCTGCCATGCTTGGAACTGAGGGATCTCCTCTGCTCCAGCTTGCCTCCTAGTGCACTATGGATCCATATTATTGCCATCTAAGGTATGCTCCCCACTATTGATTTCTTTGAGGATTCTGCTGATCTTTTTTCTTTGGAGTCTATTATTTGGTACATTTTGTACCTAGTGTGGTTATCTATTCTTCTATATTTTTTTTATATACTCTTATGCGCATTTCCACTGTATGTCAGGATTGACTGCATATTAATTCTTTCCTATAGTGCCTATAGATGACTCTGTTTATTGCTCCTTTCTTGAGTATCATCTCAGCCACTATTAGTATGTAATAAGCTCTACTGAGTATGCAGCCTATTTCAGGATTCATAAGTATTTCACTATGCTGATTTGAGTGTTTCATTTCTGGTATAGCATTTTTGGGGGAGTTTGTTTATTTGCCTTTTCTCTTGTGATCTGTATTATATGTATTCTCCTGCTCATTGAGCTAGTTATAGTAGCACGCACACAGTGGGCAAAATTAGGGGTTCTTCTTCTACTGCAGGTGCTATACTGACACATTATACATCCGGTAGTTTTGATAGCTTATTGATATATTATTTGCATATTCTTTGTATGTATATGTGCATTTTTTGTCATGACCAGATTATTGTATGATGAATAGAATTACATGACTGTCCTGTGATAGTGTATCGGTCTTGGGGGCTGACCCCACTAGGGGGTATGTACCATTCTGTTTTTAAATGTTTTTAAATTGTTTGGTGTGTTCTTTTGACTCAAATAAAATTGTTATTTTTATTTATTTACTCTGGTGATCCCTGGTTCTAGTATGTTTCTTGCCTTTTTTCAACATAACTCTTTCTGACATACTTCAGGTTGATCCCAGGTTTGTACTGTAGTGACGGTGCCCTCCACCCTCTTGGTTCTTGTTATTTGAGCAATGTTTCCATCATTTTCAGACCTTAAAAAGACCCCACGGGGGGATCGAGGTAAAAATACTCGGGTCTCCCATAGACTTACATTGGGCTCATGGGTTCTGGCCGAGTACCCGAATATTCCAATCTGCTCAACCTGAGCAACGAGCACCCGAGCATTTTAGTGCTCGCTCATCACTATTAATAATTCAAAAACTAATATTTATTTTAACCTAAGGATGTTTTTGTAGTGTGCGAGAAAATCAAAGTACTGAAACGAAACTTCCTAAATAAGTTGATGGCATACAGTGTGCAGATGTTGCCTTACTCCGATAAGGAACTAAAAGATATTCATTCATCAAAGCACATTGATTGACATTCCTGTAGATTATTCTGAATTCCAATTATTTATGATTTCACAGCTGTACTCCCATATCATTTAAGCCGATGTGGGTTTAAAGTTCAGTCACTGATTGTAAGCCTGTGTGAAAATAATAGATTTGTCAATAATCTGCTCTATTTGTCATTTCTCAACACATATTTTAACTCATCGGAAATAATCCCTTAAGATTGGAGATAACATTCTAAATACCCACAGTTAATATATTTTCCAGTACTGAAAAACATCCACATCTGGTAAGTCACTACCAACTGTGAGGGTGCCACCTGTTACAATGCAAAATGCTCTTTACAAGTCCAAGTCTGTGGAAACAAAACACCAGCTGGTCAAGGAAAATCCACCTTAATTGACTTTTATGCTATCAATTAAACTGACTTAAAAGGATGAGGATAATACAGATGGTTTGTTTGGGATATTGGGATGGAATTATGAATGGATCATGAGTTGAACATGACATGGACTACAGAAAGAATTTAACACTAGGCAGGATCCAGTAGACAATGAGCATAAACCATGTTACCTCTGTAAAACTAAATCCAGACAACAGTGAGGCTATAATTAGTATAGCAAATACTGGAGTCCAAATTAGACTTCTGTAATCATTACCTTCATGGTAATGTGATTTCACGTGCACTTGCCATCATTATTGTGTGATACGGCCACATTTATTAGCAAGTACAACACCTGGGAGAACAGAGGGATTAGCTCTAGGTACACAAATCTTTTTTAATTGCTTAACAAATGGAAATAAGAACAGACGAGTAGTTAGTAAATGACAGTAGATGTGATCATTAGTCTAGATTAGTTTGGGATAAATTTAAAGTACCTTGCTGCATATATTTAAGGGCATGTATTTATATGTATATATCTGGAGACACCTATGTATTACATAAATGGCTATGGACATCAATCAGTTGCTTGAATGGGGCGCCAGGAGACATACACACTTGCTTCATTTATTGAAACCTTAAAGAGCTAAATTAAAGTATACCTTATCAGTAGTGTTAATCATAAATCTACAATCGAGTTAAGTGTTCCTGTGTGGTTTTCAGAAGAGTTTCTATTCCCACAATAAACTGGATCATCTATTTTGGAATTTGGGTTTGTCAGTGCTTGGTGTGGTGAGTTCCTTTCCCTCTGAATATGATAAAAACTGAGAACTGGCTTTTTCCTGTTATGTTTGAAAGCAATTATCAACAGAATCATTTGAACCAAGTACATAGTAACACAATAGGTCAAGCCCTATGCCTAGGAGTAAAAAGGGCCAAAATAGTAAAGGGCTAGTGACAAACTGTTCCATGCGGGAGCTATGGGTAAGACCTAGTGGAGCAACATTACTTGTGACACTTACTGTATGTTTTCTTTAAGAGGTATCTTTACTTTTGATAGGCTACTTTGCTTCTGAAATGTAATTTGTCTTAATGATATGATTACAAATAGCGATGGGCATTAGTGGTCTATCTAGATTAAGACAAGTAGCATTAACTTACTAACTATATAAGCACTGGCACTTTATATAATTTGTTGCTATCCCATGATCTTCCCACCCACGAAAGAATCTTTTGCAGACAGTATGTATTTTGTACCTGTGTCCAACTATCTTCTTTATCAGTATTATGTATTTTGATGGTTTGCTGCCTAGTCTGTTTTGTACATACTTTAATAAACTTTGTTATATTTGATCTTGAACTATATTGTTCCATGTTTCTTGTGGATTATGTTTGAATACAACTTGTGTATGCCTATCTACTCATCAGTTGAAACTAGTAGGCGATTGATTAAAAGCACTTATATGTTTCTTTTTGTCATTGCTTGAACTCTTGTACTTTATGCATAATGGCAATATGAGAACACAGCACCAGGCAGGTAAATGATGAACAATAAAGGGAAAGTGCTCATGAGGGAAATGTTTCAAGTCAATTTTACGTGTTGCAGCTTTGATGTTATTATCTCTAAATTTAACTAATCTTTTACTGAGCTCAGCTCCATTTAATGTGTAGTGGCTGCTGATGGGTACTGCAGAACAGCTTTTATCCTAAAGGAACAAATAACAGCTGATCGAAGGGGGTGACATCACCGATATGATATTTATGACCTATCCTGAAGATAGGTCATCAATGTGATTTGAGTGGACAACCCCTCTGAGAATGAGGACCTGAATTATCACTTTCATGTGTTGCAGAAAAGTGCTGACCCAACAGATAAATTAATTATCACTTTTATTTTTAACAGCTGACAAATATTTGTGTATCTGAACCTTCAAGGAACAGTTCGTATAAATTAACCCCTTTCTGACCTCGGACGGGATAGTACGTCCGAGGTCAGAAGCCCCGCTTTGATGTGGGCTCCGGTGGTGAGCCCGCATCAAAGCCGGGACATGTCAGCTGTTTTGAATAGCTGACATGTGCCCGTAATAGGAGCGGGCAGAATCGCGATCTGCCCGCGCCTGTCAACTAGTTAAATGCCACTGTCAAATGCAGACAGCGGCATTTAACTACCGCGTCCGGAAATGATCGCATCGCCGACCCCCGTCACATGATTGGAGGTCGGCGATGCTTCAGAATAGTAACCATAGAGGTCCTTGAAACCTCTATGGTTACTGATCCCCGGCAGCTGTGAGCGCCACCCTGTGGTCGGCGCTCACAGCACACCTGCAATTCTGCTACATAGCAGCGAACATCAGATCGCTGCTACGTAGCAGAGGCGATCGTGTCGTGCCAGCTTCTAGCCTCCTATGGAGGCTATTGAAGCATGGCAAAAGATAAAAAAAAAAAGTAAAAAAAAATGTGAAAAAAAATAAAAAAATATGAAAGTTTAAATCACCCCCCTTTCGCCCCAATCAAAATAAATCAATTAAAAAAAAATTTAATCTACACATATTTAGTATCACCGCGTTCAGAATCGCCTGATCTATCAAAAAAAAGCATTAACCTGATCGATACATAGCGTAGTGAGAAAAAAAATTTGAAACGCCAGAATTACGTTTTTTTTTAAATGTAATAACGGGCGATCAAAAGAACATATCTGCACCGAAATGGTATCATTAAAAACACCAGCTCGGATTGCAAAAAATAAGCCCTCAACCGACCCCAGATCATGAAAAAATGGAGACGCTACGAGTATCGGAAAATGGCGCAATTTTTTTTTTTTAGCAAAGTTTGGAATTTTTTTTCACCACTTAGATAAAAAATAACCTAGTCATGTTAGGTGTCTATGAACTCGTACTGACCTGGAGAATCATAATGGCAGGTCAGTTTTAGCATTTAGTGAACCTAGCAAAAAAGCCAAGCAAAAAACTAGTGTGGGACTGCACTTTTTTTGCAATTTCACTGCACTTGGAATTTTTTTTCCCATTTTCTAGTACATGACATGGTAAAACCAATGATGTCGTTCAAAAGTACAACTCGTCCCACAAAAAATAAGCCCTCACATGGCCAAATTGAAGGAAAAATAAAAAAGTTATGGCTCTGGGAAGGAGGGGAGCGAAAAACGAACACGGAAAAACGGAAAATCCCAAGGTCATGAAGGGGTTAAATATATTTTCAATCAAAAGCAAAATAACCTTAGATGCAATTTTTGTTACTTATCTAATATTGATCCTGAATTACCGCCTGTATTAAAGTCTAGAGATGAATTAATAATTCACAACTCACATCAGCTTAGGGCTGGTGTTTTTCACATTTAATGTGTTTACCAGAGAAGCTCCAAGTGTGCACGTTAGTCATAAAAATGGTCTTCCATTGCCTAATGGATGCCACTAGAGTGTCCTTTGACCTTCTGGCAGACCAGAATTACATTAGTATAACACATTAAGGTTGGAGTCACACTAGCGTTTCAAAAATCAGTCCGATGTTGATCCAAAAAAGTAGGACGAGTGTCAGGTGAGTATCATGCGAGTATAATGTGATTTTTCTCACCTAGCATTCTTATGACATCCATATTACATGCGTACGCAATGCAATTTTAACATTAGCCTTTACATAGAGTAATTCTCTGTACTTTAAAGATAGTTTTCGAACAAAAGATTTTTCAATACATAGCTAGATAGGTAGAAATAAGTGAGTGAGATATATAATAATTGATTAGCAAGTTTAGCTAACTGTACATTTATTTAAGTAATAAATACTTAAAAAAATGGTGTGGCTACCCTCGAAATTTAAATAACCAGCCACAGGTGTGGGCTAATGTTCATAGCCTGGGTAGCGGGCAATAAACATGGAGCTTCCTATGCTGTTAATATCAACTCACAGCTGTATACTTAGCCTTTACTGGTTATTAAAATGGGGGTCCCCCACCAAAATAAAAAACATGATGCCGCTCCTATAATAAACCAAAGGCTAACCAAACCATTGCTAAGCCTTCCCCGGTACTCGCAGAGACACGAGGTGGCCGTGTGCTCCAGCCGGAAGTGCCACCGTGCAGTAACGAGGTGAGCAGGGGGCGTAGTTATGGTGATGTAAACAATCCTTTGCGATAGGCTTGTGTATGGACCAATGATCAAAGCATTCCTTCCCTCTTGCTTCACAGGGATTGCCCCAACAACCGGATGAAGAGTACGCCTACAACTCCTATTAACCACATAGTAAGTGCTACATCCTCCATTCAAGTTGATTACTTAGAAGTAGTGTTGAGCATTCTGATACCGCAAGTATCGGGTATCGGGTATCGGCCGATATTTGCTGTATCGGAATTCTGATACCGAGATCCGATACTTTTGTGATATCGGGAATCGGTATCGGAACCATATTAATGTGTAAAATAAAGAATAAAAATAAAAAATATTGATATACTCACCCTCTGACGCGCCCTGGTTGTAACCGCCAGCCTCCGTTCATAAGAATGAGCGCTTGAAAGTCCTTAGATGACGTCGCGGCCTGTGATTGGTCGTGGAGCAGTCACGTGACCGCAACGCGAGCAATCACAAGCCGTGACGTCATCTAAGGTCTTTCAAGCGTTCATTCTTATGAACGGAGGCTGGCAGGTACAACCAGGGCGTGTCAGAGGGTGAGTATATCAATATTTTTTATTTTTATTCTTTATTTTACACATTAATATGGATCCCAGGGCCTGAAGGGGAGTTTCCTCTCCTTCAGACCCTGGGAACCATCAGGATACCTTCCGATACTTGGTGTCCCATTGACTTGTATTGGTATCGGGTATCGGTATCGGCGATATCCGATACTTTTCGGGTATCGGCCGATACTATCCGATACCGATACTTTCAAGTATCGGACGGTATCGCTCACACTACTTAGAAGCCGTTCTCTACTTTCTTTTGCTGCTCACACACATCCACTTATATTGTAGCTTCTGACTGGTAGCGCGGCAGCTGCCTGCCCTATAGATTGAATAAATATGTATTCAGTGTATGCATTCAGCTTCAGAGAAGTGAGGCCATCGCTCAAAAGAAAAGACGTGAAAAATCAACATTCATGTAAATCATTTTAAGCTTGTCTGTGGTCAGTTGATTTAACTGAAATCTGTCTGTTTTGCCAGAAAGTGTAACTATTCTTCATTTTACATCTATAGATTTTGTAACGATAACTTTTTGTCATCCTATTATTTCTTTACCAGTTTCACAGAAACTATACAATGTTGTTGAGGATCTTATTTCTTCCATTTAAAGGGTCTGTCTCTTCTCACCAATTACTTTCAATATGCACAATATATAAGCCAGAGAAGAGATTTGTGAGCAAGCAGAAACTCACCCTGATCTATTCATATACAATATTACATTTTCATTTTTTTGTAAAGAATAAAAGCATGCATGCCAAACTACATGTTCCCCCATATCAGCTGTTTATCAGGATTATTACCCCTTAAAGCACTTTTGTAAATGTATTATAAAAGGGGAAAAATGCCTTAAGACCAATTTCTGAAAATATGCATGGTATCTGCAGCATTATTCTGTTTATGAAGGCTAACTTATCCCATTGTATAAACCTCCCACTTTGTGCTTTCAGTAATGGAAACAAGACCTAAAATTCTGTTCCTTTTCATTTAGTAATATAGTTGTCAGTATCTAGTCCTGGAATCTGTTTCTGTTGCCCTTAGACTTGCCTCAGTTAACATGGATCTTGATGTTTTACGTCGGCCATCTTGCTTCCTGCCAAAGCTGTATATATATAAAGCCAGCACCTGTTCTGTTTCATTGCTTGTGTATTATGCTTTGGACCTTGTTCCTCTGCAGTCTCAAGCCTGGACTTACTATCCCTGTTGGTCCTTTCCTAACGGCGGAGTCTGCCAACCTGCACGTCTGGATCCCTGCCTGCTGACTGAGTGATTGCTGAACACCTGACTTCAGAGACCTCTGCCTGACCACACCAGTGGTGAAGTAAGAACTCCAGCCAGCTAGTGTGTTCCTCTGCTCTGCAAGAGACTGTGTCAGTGCTGGACATTCTTGTGCACTCATTGCTCAGTGACTGCTGTATCGCAGAGTATCAGTCTGCTGCTATTGTTTATTGGATTGACTAAAGATTTATCTGGACTTATATGCTATATTGCATTTAGATCACAAATACAATATTGCTTCTATTTTCCTGAAGCAGAGATGCGAAATCTGCTTCAGGAAAATGGCCGCCGCGATCTCCATCTGCGCACGCGCGGCATCCCGCGGCCATTTTCCTGAAGCCCCGGGAAGCAGAGCGCTCGATCTGCGCACGCGCGGCCACAGGAAGATGGCCGCCCCCACCGATCACCAGGGGAATAGCGCAGATCGCGCTCTTTTCCCTCCCCTGTGCAGTGGATTCTGGACTTGGGCATGCGCACACCACTACACCACCAACGGAAAACTAAGCAAGATCTGGGGGAAGACACCACGCCCATCTGACCAGACCAGCCTGATTGACAGGCGAAAACGGCTACTTTGGTAACGTATTTCGGCAGCATAGGTGGGGAATCGGGGTCCACAAAATACACTATTGTAATGCACAGCTCAGGCCCTATTTAACTGTATTTTTATCTCATACGGAAAAAACAGGGTGACAGGTTCCCTTTAATGTTAAAGGGAGTGATTTTCCAAAATCTGGCCCTGGGAACAATTTATCTGTGCAGACATCATTGTGACCAATTTTTATCTTTATATATGATTCGCCATGTGATGACTGAGCATTCTCTCACCAGTCGTTCTGACATTTCACCAATTTACATAAAAGGGATTATCATGCTCTTAGTCTGTGCAGCCGCTTCCATGTGGCCAATGCTCCTACCACCACAATCGCCAATTTCTGCATGATTTTTATCTATAACCCTTGAGGGTGGGCAGAGCTTTAGAACCTCCAAACCATCGAGTCATCTGCATGAACCCTTATAAAAGAGGCCCTTAGATTTAATTCACTATGTAACAAATTTTTATTTATTTTGTATTCCTGGGTCCAAAGTGTGTTTTCCTAACCCGTTATACCAAAAACAAATAGAAAATAGTTGTTTTTCCACAAAAACTTTGCTTCTGTGATCAGGACAATGAAGACTACTCAGTAATGAATATGAATGGAGAATTTTCCCGAAAACAGAACAATTTCAAAATGTCATTGTCCTTATCACAGAAGCAAAGTTTTTGTGGAACAACAACTATTTTGTATTTGTTTTAGGCATAACAGGTTAGGAAAACACAATTTGGACCCAGGAACAAAAAATAAATACAAATATGTTATATTGTAATTTCCTTTTTTTGACACAATAAATACAAAATTTTTCTGGCCTGTGGTCATAAAATCAAAGTTTGTGCTGAATGTAGTCGTTTTCCATAGTCTTTAAACATAAGCAGTTGAAATATTACACTTGGAAGCCAGGAAAAAAAATTGTGTTACATAGTGAATTATACAGCAGTTATAATACAAATCTCTTTTTTTCCACATTTCTTGTCCATAAACTGCATTTAATATCACCTTTTAGACTCAATTCCCTTTTTAATATGCAGAAACACCAGCAGTACACCTATAGGTAAATATACTAAATTCAACTTAATCATAAAAAATATAGAGAATCCAGAGTTTTTTACGTATAAAAAGTATATATTTTTTATTTCATATAATTTAATAAGTTTTTTCCATTATAACAAGTATAAAGACAATCTGTCAATATGGACAACAAGATGATCCAAATCAGGTGAAAAAACGCTGTAAATAACGCTATAACCCAGGACTGACTATGTGCTGAATTTCTAATTATCGTTATTGGCTGCCCAATATAATGCACATGAATACAATTATAAATGTGAATGTCAACAACCACTTTATATAATTATTTATTGCGCAATTGCGCTTCTGTAAATCACATAAAACTATGGGTGTTACATTAAACTTCCAATGAGCATGTATAAAGTAATCCTAAATGGGCTCAGATGAAAAATAAAGATGCTGACTCCTAATATAAATGAATATAGGTAGCGCTGTTGCGCAAATACAACGAGCTCATAGGTGTCACACCATATTAGAAAAAAGACTGCACATAAAACATGTTACAAATTGTAAAGGTTATTTACCCATGTTGAATAGATGTCAGTCCTAGGAGCGTTAGCTATCCCGACGCGCGTTTCGCGAGAAAAGACTCTCGCTTCCTCAAGGGGGCGTGGTCTTATGGCGATAAGCGTCTGCCTTAAATATGATCTAATTCCGGTCACATGTTAACGGACCGGCAAATAGCACGGCGCTTCTAAGCGTCAGGGGTGGATGCCGTTCCTAGGTTACTCTCTGCCTATCAGCGGTCACCATGTACCTGCCAGAAGCAGCGGCTAGCGCCAAGCCGCATGACATCCGACACGCAACAGGAGATCGTGTACTGACAGCGCAGAGAAGGACAACAGTGTTAACACTCCAAGGCAAAACCGATCAAAGGTATTAACTGTTTCCATATATATCAGATGCATACTACTAAACAAAAAATTAATTTACAACGACAATTGAACGATATTAGTGGCTGCAACTATTAAAAGTGCAAAGAGCATTAATGAATAACAGTGATATTTAAAGCCATTAATGTGATATTATAATAAATATAATGTGCAATTATTATACAATAACAAGTGTACTCTTATATATTCAGTGGTCATATGATACATTTATATTATTCTGTGAAAAAATGTTAAAAAATCATCAATACATATTTGACAATTACATATGCAATACTACAAATAAAAAATAAAATAAATATTTATATATAAAGATGATGAATTATACATTATGTAAAAATCTTCTTATATGGACGTGATCTCCTAGGTGAATGACAAATGGTGATCTTGATAAGTTACCAGCCAAAATAAGTAACAATTGTCGCAGATCTAAGAAATAAAAATAAGTTAAAATGAGTAAAATGCAAGAAAACATTTAAAAACCTAACCATAAGACAAATATATGGAAGGTGGTATATCTGGAGGGGGTATCATTGGGGGGCCGATCAAACCACATGATTATAGATAAGATGAGTATCCGTTAGTTTCATTCAGTCCATTTGGTACCATTGTGCCCAGAGTAAAAATCCACTTACATTCCTTTTGTGCTAATAAGCTTTTTATATTTCCACCTCTGATTCCACATTGTACATGTTCTATGCCTCGGACTGTAAGATGGTTAGGATTACAGTTATGGAATGTATGAAAATGTCGAGGTAGTGTTTTTAAATATCTTTTACTGACTTTGCAGCCCCAATGTCTCGAACGTGTTCCCGAACACGGGTTCCTAAACGCCTGGAGGTCAAACCTACGTGTATTTTGGGACATGTGCATGTTGCGTAATAAATAACTTGTGTGGTATTACAAGTTATACGCTGTTTGATATTATACTCTTTTCCATCTACCGAATAAAATTTGGCAGATCGAACAATATTTTTACATGATACGCAATTGCCACATGTAAAACATCCCTTAACTGGTCCTTTAGAATCTAGAAATGTACCTCCTTGTTTAATGATTGAAACATAGTGGCTATTTGTTAGTAAGTCACCCTGTTAGTAAATCAAAAAATTTTCCCCCCTTGTCGACAGTTCCAGCTGTGGATATCTTCACACGCCTGGTAGCTGAAGAATTTAAACAAATTTCTACTAAACGTAAATTTGATAATTTGACTGCCCAACAGCGACAAGCAGTTAAGGAGTTACAATCATTTGATGATATAGTTATCAAAAGAGCCGACAAGGGGGGAAATGTGGTACTCTGGCCACGTCTCATGTATGAACGTGAAGCTAACAAACATCTTAAAGATATTAATACCTACATTAAATTGGATAATAATCCAGTTCACAAATATCAGGATCAATTAGAAGAGATTCTTTTGAGGGCAGTAGAACAGGGAATTATTCCCAAAAAATTATTTGATGGTTTATTTACCAAATTTCCAAAAATCCCCACCTTGTACTTTATTCCTAAAGTGCACAAGGATCCAGTGAATCCTCCAGGTCGCCCCATTGTCTCTGGCATAGGAGGACTTTGCGACCCTATTTGCAAATTTATTGATTATTATTTGAAACCCTTAGTCGAGTCGCTTCCCTCCTATGCCAGAGACACTTCGGATGTCCTTACCAGAATCAATGGTATACAACTTGAAGAAGATATGGTACTGGTGACGGCCGATATAGAAACACTCTATACGTGCATTCGCCATGATGATGGCATGGAGGCGGTCCGCTTCTTTCTGGGAACCAGCAACTGGGATGGCCATACATGTGAGTTGATTCTTGAATTATTGGATTTTATTTTGACAAAAAATTTTTTTGTATTTAAAGACATTTTTTATTTACAGAAACTCGGCACTGCCATGGGCGCGGCCTGTGCACCATCTTTCGCCGGCCTTTTCCTGGGTTACTGGGAGAGGGGCGTGTTCGGCGGGGATGGTGTCCGGGGCGCGGACCATGTGCAGTGCTGGATACGTTATATTGATGATTTATTGATTATTTGGCAAGGTACCGGAATTGAACTGGAGGAATTCATGCAGCAGTTAAATTGTAATGAGATGAATATTAAATTGACATACTCTTGGAGTAGAAAATCTATCGATTTTCTAGATATCAGTATCCAGGTGGATCAAGATCAATTTTTACAAACTGATGTGCATAGAAAATCTACCTCTACAAATTCATTGCTGCATGCAAACTCAAGTCATCCTTACAGTACCATAAAGGCCATCCCAGTTGGTCAATTCCTCAGAATGAGGCGGATCTGCTCTTCTGAAACCAACTTTCAATTTCAGGCCAGAGATCTTCGTGAGAGATTCTTAGAGAGAGGATATTCCAGAAAAAGTATTAAAACAGGTTATAATAGAGCAAAATCCTGTATAAGAGAGGATCTATTGTGCCCCAAAATCAAAGAAAAGGAAAAAGAGAATAAAATCCGCTATATCTCAACTTACAATGGACATTGGCAAGAAATGCGAACTTGTATCCAAAAATATTGGCATGTGCTGAAAGCCGACCCAATTCTAGCAAAGAGTCTCACTAGCTCACCTCTGATGACCTCTAGACGTAGCAAAAATTTGGGTGACTTACTAACAAATAGCCACTATGTTTCAATCATTAAACAAGGAGGTACATTTCTAGATTCTAAAGGACCAGTTAAGGGATGTTTTACATGTGGCAATTGCGTATCATGTAAAAATATTGTTCGATCTGCCAAATTTTATTCGGTAGATGGAAAAGAGTATAATATCAAACAGCGTATAACTTGTAATACCACACAAGTTATTTATTACGCAACATGCACATGTCCCAAAATATACGTAGGTTTGACCTCCAGGCGTTTAGGAACCCGTGTTCGGGAACACGTTCGAGACATTGGGGCTGCAAAGTCAGTAAAAGATATTTCCCTTTTAAAAACACTACCTCGACATTTTCATACATTCCATAACTGTAATCCTAACCATCTTACAGTCCGAGGCATAGAACATGTACAATGTGGAATCAGAGGTGGAAATATAAAAAGCTTATTAGCACAAAAGGAATGTAAGTGGATTTTTACTCTGGGCACAATGGTACCAAATGGACTGAATGAAACTAACGGATACTCATCTTATCTATAATCATGTGGTTTGATCGGCCCCCCAATGATACCCCCTCCAGATATACCACCTTCCATATATTTGTCTTATGGTTAGGTTTTTAAATGTTTTCTTGCATTTTACTCATTTTAACTTATTTTTATTTCTTAGATCTGCGACAATTGTTACTTATTTTGGCTGGTAACTTATCAAGATCACCATTTGTCATTCACCTAGGAGATCACGTCCATATAAGAAGATTTTTACATAATGTATAATTCATCATCTTTATATATAAATATTTATTTTATTTTTTATTTGTAGTATTGCATATGTAATTGTCAAATATGTATTGATGATTTTTTAACATTTTTTCACAGAATAATATAAATGTATCATATGACCACTGAATATATAAGAGTACACTTGTTATTGTATAATAATTGCACATTATATTTATTATAATATCACATTAATGGCTTTAAATATCACTGTTATTCATTAATGCTCTTTGCACTTTTAATAGTTGCAGCCACTAATATCGTTCAATTGTCGTTGTAAATTAATTTTTTGTTTAGTAGTATGCATCTGATATATATGGAAACAGTTAATACCTTTGATCGGTTTTGCCTTGGAGTGTTAACACTGTTGTCCTTCTCTGCGCTGTCAGTACACGATCTCCTGTTGCGTGTCGGATGTCATGCGGCTTGGCGCTAGCCGCTGCTTCTGGCAGGTACATGGTGACCGCTGATAGGCAGAGAGTAACCTAGGAACGGCATCCACCCCTGACGCTTAGAAGCGCCGTGCTATTTGCCGGTCCGTTAACATGTGACCGGAATTAGATCATATTTAAGGCAGACGCTTATCGCCATAAGACCACGCCCCCTTGAGGAAGCGAGAGTCTTTTCTCGCGAAACGCGCGTCGGGATAGCTAACGCTCCTAGGACTGACATCTATTCAACGTGGGTAAATAACCTTTACAATTTGTAACATGTTTTATGTGCAGTCTTTTTTCTAATATGGTGTGACACCTATGAGCTCGTTGTATTTGCGCAACAGCGCTACCTATATTCATTTATATTAGGAGTCAGCATCTTTATTTTTCATCTGAGCCCATTTAGGATTACTTTATACATGCTCATTGGAAGTTTAATGTAACACCCATAGTTTTATGTGATTTACAGAAGCGCAATTGCGCAATAAATAATTATATAAAGTGGTTGTTGACATTCACATTTATAATTGTATTCATGTGCATTATATTGGGCAGCCAATAACGATAATTAGAAATTCAGCACATAGTCAGTCCTGGGTTATAGCGTTATTTACAGCGTTTTTTCACCTGATTTGGATCATCTTGTTGTCCATATTGACAGATTGTCTTTATACTTGTTATAATGGAAAAAACTTATTAAATTATATGAAATAAAAAATATATACTTTTTATACGTAAAAAACTCTGGATTCTCTATATTTTTTCAATTCCCTTTTTACACTACTATAGGCACAACTCATAGACGAGCGTTTTTTTTCTAAACCCTTTTACTTGTCTAGGAAATTATTTTTTTTCCTTCAATATTAAAGTATAATTTTTCTTAGTCATGCATGGAAATTTGATATTTCTTTTCTAAGAGGAACATAAAAAGCACTACCAGCCAAGATGCTATACAAACAGAAATCCGTACTAGGGGTTAATCCAAGGCAATGGATAAAATAAAATATCTACTTGTACAGAAAGGCAAGTGTTGATGGAGACTGCGGCTGCAGGCAGGAAGAGATATACGGGTAAAATTTGCACTCTGACACTGTAATAACATATGGCCATGCTCCATTGATTTTATGCCGTACACCTAATAATACACACCAATTCAACAGTCCTCAGGAAAAATTTGGAATAGTTTGTAATAAAGTAGTGTTCCTCACTTACAAGTAACATTTAGTTTTTGTTGACAATTCAGGCTTTATGAGCATGGTTGATATGATTAATGACTTGACTTAATTAAAGAGTAGCACCTTTGGAAGCTGATTGATGATCTGTAATGATATATGGTCTATTGTTTCATCTACAGTAGGTATATTATACACAGTAGTAGGTGAGATCCATATTGGGCAAAGGCATTTGTGATCCTGGAATTGTTGACATCCCTGACTGCTGGACCTATGCTTTACAGTGCTTCATAAATTGCGTAATCAGGAATGTTTATCAAGCAGAATGTCTGACAAAGACCTCAGAACGTAACTAACATCCTTAGATGTGGTTTATAATGCACATAGACCTGAGGATTCTCCATCATAGGGCGATGTGTGTGAAGTTTTTTTAGTGTCTGAACAAATTACCATCACCTTCCTCAGCGCCTGTGCTGCCTTCTACAAGCTTGTATATTGACTCCCCCTGTACATCCCTCAAAATACCTTTTGAATTGCTGCAGTGATGTATGTAAATTGGATTGTCCAGTCTGATTATTGCAGCGTCTGTCCCTCCTCTCTGCTGCTAATCGCCAGTCTATGGCTGTGCCTTCCACATAGCCCAACGTAATCTCACGCCTGCGCAGGAGCATTGCCGGGTCATGCAGGTGCACTTTTGCTCTGCCCCAAGAGGTTGACAGTGAAACTATGTCTAGGGCGCAATATGGTCTTCCTGTCAGGAAGCTCCAGGGAATGTGGGGGTTAACCCCTTACTGACCTCGGACGGGATAGTACGTCCGAGGTCAGCTACCCTGCTTTGATGCAGGGCTCCGCGGTGAGCCCGCATCAAAGCCGGGACATGTCAGCTGTTTTGAACAGCTGACATGTGCCCGCAATAGCGGCGGGTGAAATCACGATTCATCACCCGCCGGTATTAACTAGTTAAATGCCGCTGTCAAACGCAGACAGCGGCATTTAACTACCGCATCCGGCCGGGCGGACGGAAATGACGTCATTGCCGACCCCCGTCACATGATCGGAGGTCGGCGATGCTTTAGAATGGTAACCATAGAGGTCCTTGAGACCTCTATGGTTACTGATCTCCGGCAGCTGTGAGCGCCACCCTGTGGTCGGCGCTCACAGCACACCTGATTTTCTGCTACATAGCAGCGATCTAATGATCGCTGTTATGTAGCAGAGCCGATTGTGCTGTGCCTGCTTCTAGCCTCCCATGGAGGCTATTGAAGCATGGCAAAAGTAAAAAAAAAAAGTTACAAAAAATGTGAAAAAAATATAAAAGTTTAAATCACCCCCCTTTCGCCCCAATCAAAATAAATCAATGAAAAAATCAAACCTACACATATTTGGTATCACCGCATTCAGAATCGCCCGATCTATCAGTAAAAAAAAGCATTAACCTGATCGCTAAATGGCGTAACAAGAAAAAAATTCGAAACGCCAGAATTACGTTTTTTTGGCCGAAAAATAACCTAGTCATGTTAGGTGTCTATGAACTCGTAATGACCTGGAGAATCATAATGGCAGGTCAGTTTAAGCATTTAGTGAACCTAGCAAAAAAGCCAAACAAAAAAACAAGTGTGGGACTGCACTTTTTTTTGCAATTTCACCGCACTTGGAATTTTTTTCCTGTTTTCTAGTACACAACATGGTAAAACCAATGATGTCGTTCAAAAGTACAACTCGTCCCGCAAAAAATAAGCCCTCACATGGCCAAATTGACGGAAAAATAAAAATGTTATGGCTCTGGGAAGGAGGGAAGTGAAAAACGAACACGGGAAAACGGAAAATCCCAAGGTCATGAAGGGGTTAAAGTGGACCTTTCACCAAGTCACTCTGCAGTGAGAATAGTCTGTTTAATGTGGGGGCGTGTTTTCTGTCCCCAGTGTTTTGCTGCCTGCTTATGATTGGTCAGTGCAAGAAAGAGGAAGAATCACCCGCCCCAGTGATATCTCTCTGGTTATGCCCACTTGTACTTGAGAAAAAATAACTGTTTAGGTGCCAAATACTGTGATCGCTAGTGTCTCCGAATTAGAGAGACAACATTTTTTTTAAAATAATGTTTTATTTTCTTCTGCAGCACCTACCACATTGTGTGTTCAGTTCAGCCTGAAAAATTTGGTAAATGGTCAACTTTAAGTTAAGTTCTAAATCAGTATAGGGCACAGCATATATTAACTACAGTAAGGAAAATGCATTAAATTTATGGCTGAAGATATCATGTGATGAGAGCTACAATACATTTTAAATCTAACGATGACACTTATTTGCTGCGTAATATATAAACTGATTAGTTTCTTATGATATCTTGATACTTAACATTTTGAAAATGTCAGCAGTATCTCACTGATATTGGAATAAGACGTACTGTGTTTGGCATTCTACAGTATTTACAGTCCAGATCTAATGCATATGCCTTGCCCATTTTTTCTGTTGACCTTTTAGGGTTTGCTAGTTATACAACCATTTCAATCGACTGGTTTTATGTTTCTTCCATAGACTTCAATGTTTGCACTGCAATATCACATGACAAGGAAACAGAAAAAACTCATACACTAATTTATTATATGTGTTACTCGTACCTTATAGAAATGTATGCCTTTGGAATATAGACTCTGTGGCTTAATGGGGGTTTGAAGTTTTTAGAAAAATCTTTTTTTGTTTTGAACTCTTTCGGACTTTTTTCTTAACAAAATATAGCAATCCTATGGAAACTTTGAAGTGACCATCTCCTTTTCATGATTAAATATCTAGTGGTCTAAACTAAAAGATGATGTAAAACACTGATATGAAAGCAATGGAAGCACTTAGGTACCACTATAGCTGTGAAAGGGCATTAGCCATATATAATACTTCAATCACCTGTGCAATATTAAGGAAACCCTGAAAACAAGACAAGTTTGAGGGGCGTGAGGACTGGCATTTGGGAAACACTTCTCTAATGTAGCGTACAGGGGATCAATAGCTCCTCAGAAGAAGTACAGAACATGGTAACGCATGCACTAGAAAGAGACAGGAGACAGCCATAAACAACCTGTCAGTTGAAAAACATAACTAGATGTCTGCGCTGAATTGCTGTATTATTCTAAATCAGAAAAATAGATCCAGAGATTGATAACTGGCTCTGCATACCGCAAACTGTTATGGAACAAGCCCTGGTAATGACCTGCCAACAGTCATTGGAAGTGGTAAACATTCGGGTTGAGCGACTTTTATTTTTATAGGATCGGGTCGGGTTTCACGAAACCCGACTTTCTCAAAAGTCTGGTCGAGCGAAATAGGCCGATCCTATAAAAAAGTCGGGGTCGGGTCGGCCGAAACACGAAACCCAATGCAGTGCAATGGGATACTATGGTTCCCAGGGTCTGAAGGAGAGGAAACTCTCCTTCAGGCCCTGGGATCCATATTAATGTGTAAAATAAAGAATTAAAATAAAAAATATTGATATACTCACCTCTCCGACGCAGCCTGGACCTTACCGCTGGTAACCGGCAGCCTTCTTTGCTTAAAATGAGCGCGTTCAGGGCCTTCCATGATGTCACGGCTTCTGAACGCACTCATTCTTAGGAAGGAAGGCTGCCGGAAAGAAGCCGAGGGTGAGTATATTCCTATTAGGTACATACTCACCCTCGGACGCGCCCTGCTTCTTTCCGGCAGCCTTCCTTCTTAAGAATGAGCGCGTTCAGGGCCTTAGATGACGTCACGGCTTGTGATTGGTCGCGGCCGCCCATGTGACCGCTCACGCGACCAATCACAAGCCGTGACGTAATTCTCAGGTCCTAAATTCCTAGAATTAGGAATTTAGGACCTGAGAATTACATCATGGCTTGTGATTGGTCGCGTGGCGGTCACATGAGCGGCATGCGACCAATCAGAAGCCGTGACGTCATGGAAGGCCGTAAATGCCCTCATTTTAAGCAAAGAAGGCTGCCGGTTACCAGTGGCGATGTCCAGGGGCCTCCGGATAGGTGAGTATATCAATATTTTTTATTTTAATTCTTTATTTTACACTTAAATGTGGATTCCGATACCGATTTCCGATATCGCAAACATCTTGGAACTCGGTATCAGAATTCCGATACCAGATTCAGAAGATCGCCGACCTCATGGCCGACCCCACACAGGGATCGGGTCGGGTTTCATGAAACCCGACTTTGCCAAAAGTCGGCGACTTCTGAAAATGGCCGACCCATTTCGCTCAACCCTAGTAAACATCCTAACCTAAATGATAGACCTTTGGGAATTACAGGGTGTAATGTCCTGAAGTGACCTGCACTGACTGACCAGTGTCACCGGAGGCTGACTGTGGTGATATGCCCTGATATAACGATTGGAATATTGGACTGTAACACTAAGTAGTGCTGTGTTCTGCACTAACAGTGACCCTAACAGTGAGAAAGTTGTGGCCTGGGCAGTAAATCTATGGTTTAAGACAATGTTGAAGGCTGCACTGCACCTAGGTAGAACTGCTGGAAGTTGTATGTCTCTGATGTCTCTTGTGCCTTGCACCTTTGAGTGAGTGTTACTAGAAGAGAAAAACTGTAGCCAGCTCTAGGTGTAGCCTATGACAAAGTGTTCCACCCTGTGCTAAGTTACGGCTGTTTGTTGCCAGTGCATACCGCCACTTGAGACTGCTCCTGAAACGTAGCCTCACTATTAAAGTCTATGCCACTATGTTGTAGCAGAACTGCCAAAGTAAGAAAGTGTTTGTGTATAATGGCCAAGATAAATGCTTAAGTACTGCTAAATATCCATTGTACCCTCACATGAGAAATGGTAGAGTTGTGTTAAAATGTGCCAGAAATGCTGCAGATTTTTAATATGTTTTTATTGGAAGGGGGAGGGAAGGTGGAAAATCTGCAGAATTTTATAGAAACAGCAAATTGGAAGAAAATGAATCATTCTCATCCATGCATTGTGTGTATTTTCTATACAGAAACTGACCTTTTGTGCACATATTATTTTAATCTGCTGCATGTCACTTTACGCTGGGGAAAGTAGACTTCACTATCCTTCTATATCATTTCTAAACACTCTTTTTTGGTGATTGCTTTGTATCTCCGTTCATACTACACCCACATACACAAATGATACACCATTTGAAAGGTAAACTTGCCCCTTCAGCAGGAAATTAGCCAAACAAACCACACATGCATGATGTGATCACAAAATACAGTTTAAACATTAATTTTCATAAACCTGTAGTAAGGAAAAATGACCTGCAGGTGGCACCACACTATCCCAAAGCACATTACCACAAAGCTGCTTACAGACATCAGAAACAAATCCTAACATTTGCCTTGGGGGCTTTCCAGCTTGCCGCACTCCTTGCCCAGCCGATTTCAGGCACATTGGAGGAATGCACACTTCACTGCAGGTGAGTCACATATGCAAACACATTTGTAAACATGCACTGCCTATTCAATTGCACACTTAAGGTACCTTCACACGAAACGACATTATAACGATATCGCTAGCAATCCGTGACGTTGCAGCGTCCTCGCTAGCGATATCGTTTCGTTTGACACGCAGCAGCGATCAGGATCCTGCTGTGATGTCGCTGGTCGCTGAATAAAGTCCAGAACTTTATTTGGTCGTCCGATCGCTGTGTATCGTTGTGTTTGACAGCAAAAGCAACGATACCAGCGATATTTTACACTGGTAACCAGGGTAAACATCGGGTTACTAAGCGCAGGGCCGCGCTTAGTTACCCGATGTTTACCCTGGTTACTAGCGTAAAATGTAAAAAAAACAAACAGCACATACTCACATTGCGTCCCCTGCAGTCTGCTTCCTCCTCTGACTCAGCGCCGCAAAGTGAAAGTGAAAGCAGCACAGCGGTGACGTCACCGCTCTGCTCTCACTGTACGGCGCTCAGTCAGTCAGGAAGTGGACGCAGGGGGACGTGAATGTAAGTATGTGCTGTTTGTTTTTTTTAGATTTTACGCTGGTAACCAGGGTAAACATCGGGTTACTAAGCGCGGCCCTGCGCTTAGTTACCCGATGTTTACCCTGGTTACCAGGGGACCTCGGCATAGTTGATCGCTGGAGAGCGGTCTGTGTGACAGCTCTCCAGCGACCAAACAGCGACGCTGCAGCGATCGACATCGTTGTCGCTATCGCTGCAGCGTCGCTTCGTGTGAAGGTACCTTTACTCATTTCCTCCGTTTATCCTCCACTGACACACACAAATGATACACCATTTCAAAGGTCAAATTACCTGCAGGTGCCATTTGCCTTTGGGTCTTTCCAGCTTGCCAAAGTGCTTGTGTGGCGCCCCGGGATCCTGGTCGTCACAGTGGTAATGCTTTCCTCCCGGGGAGAGTGATGCTATGTTCAGAGGCAAGGAAGGATAACTGCATCCAGGTATCACAAACATGCAACACATTCATACTCTAGGTCACCAAGGGGAGCTTCTGATCCTTTTTACTAGGTGACTCTCCATATATATATAACTGGTAGTCTGGAGGAAGAGTTAGTTCAGTTCCTGTCAAAGAGACAGAGGGGAAGGAAAACAGAAAGATGTGCTAGAAAGAGATTGCCAGAAGGGAGCTTGTTGTGGAACAGCAGCTGAGGTGGAGCTGGTACGATAAGAGAATAGCTGAGCAGATGTGGGGGTCTGCAGCTCCTGGCAGCAAGAGGAAACTGAGAAGGAAAGAACATCGTCCAGTCAGTTCCTGACAGAGTTAGGTCCAGACGTCAGTCTGAGGAGGACAGAGGGTCCACGGAGCTGTGCATGCCCTCAGAGCTGCAGCTCCCAGAAAGAGACATTTTGAAGGCAGAACTGTACTGCAGCGAGCATGAAGGAAGGCAAAGCAAAGGAGAGGATACCAGAAGGGGACCAGCCCCGAACAGGCTGCCTCCTTCTGAGGCCCAGAACACCGGTAGCCGGAACACCGAGGTAGTAAGGACCTCTACGCCTTACTTCAGAGACCGGCAGGACAGCTAATTGCATGTTACCTGTCCGCACCTACACCCAGGAGGCACAGTGACACCCCATAGTGCCGGGTTATCTAAGAGACCCTATAAACAAGCTCAATTCACCAGTCATAGGGGTTTTGTCCTATCCTATACGGGGGACAGAGAGAGAGACTCTAAATCTGTGAGGACCTTATTTGAAGCTTATGCAGTAAGGGACTACACCACTAAAGCGCAAGGGAAGGCTATTGATTTCCACCGGGACAAGGGGACTCTGAACTTGCCTCTGAACCACCCAGACTCTGCCTGCCCTGTGGTCTGGTGCCCTGGACTGTGGATGCTGAAGTCTTCAGTAAAGGTAAAAAGACTGCAACCTTGTGTCCTTGTTCTTCTCTGCGCCTCTCACCATACCACCATCTTCACACTGGGAAGCCCTAGGGATATACTTCACCTGTGGGAAGGTATACCATCTAGCTGACATAACATCACCCCAGCGGACCCCTTAAAGCAGCGTCGGTCACCTTGACCGAATATCACAGGGGGTGTCTCGAACATAGACTTTCCCCTTTAAAGACCTTTCCCTTTTATACAGGCATCCCAGGGCCCCACACTGGGTCAGCCACCGTGACATCCCCCCTTTGATCCAACTGGAACTGGTACCGAGTACCCCCTTGCCTGACGGGGCGCTTCACTTGCCAAGCCTATTTCAGGCAAAGTCGAGGATTGCACACTTCACTGCAGGTGAGTCACAAATGCAAAACACATTTGTAAACATGCACTGCTTTTTCAGTGATTACTTTATCCCACACACACAAATGGTGAGTCACATATGCAAACACATTTGTAAACATGCACTGCTTTTTCGGTGATTACTTCGCCCCACACACATAAATAATACACCATTTGAAAGGTACATTTGCCCCCTTCAGCGAGAAAAGACACAAACAAACCACATATTCACAATTTCATCAATAAATACAGTTTAAACATTCATTTTCTGAAACCTGCAGAAAAAACAATACCCTGCAGGTGGGGCATCACAACCTCAAGACTTTTTTTAGCCTCTACCTATCAAACCAATTTATTGCATTAACAATCTACATATATAAATACCTCTCTGCGTTCATCATCTTATTAAATACATTTACATTTGACCAGCTTAATTTTCCTGAAATTGCCTGCACCCCGACAACCAATGTGCGAAAATTTTGCACGGGCCAACTAGTATATCTTTATTGTTGAATTCAATGGCAAAGTTAAAATTTACAATAAAGTCTGTCAAAAAACCTTGAAAAGTTCAAAATCTAAAAAAGAAACCAGATATTCACCTCTGCTGTCAATTTCCCTATTACTAGCAGGGTTTCCATGTCAGGCTCAATGCATCTCAGACACCTGTAGTGATGGTTCATCCCATGTTAACGCTACATCACAGACTGTAGTGGTCACATATGCATGAAACTAAACTTTACCAAAACTGGCATGGAAAACCTGCTAGGAGCAAAGAAATCATCAGCTGAATTGTGTAGTATCTTCTTGCAGCAAATCCACAACATGGACATACCGTACCATAACTCCTAATCTTGTCACTTCTGTTTGATTTCAACCCTGCATACTCTAAATCCATCAATACTTCTTACTCAAATTGGGGGTCATGTGTGGATATTCTTTCCTCACAGATTCTGAGAATCCATGAATACATATATTATGGAGGCATTCCCACTTAGTAGCATTGTTTCACAGAAAACAAGATCCCTCATGGGTCACCACTCACCACATGGAAAAGTGCATTTGAATAGCTAATACCAACTTAGGCCTTGATCTTTCAGTGTTGTTTCTCCAGTTTTCTGAGGTAATTTGTTCATTTTTAGTGGCTTTAAGGTGATTGTCATGGATTTTTTTATTGATGGAATATCGTTAGGATAGATCATCAATGTCTGATCTGCGGGGGTGTGATATCCGGTAGCCCCACCAATCAGCTGCTCCTGGTGCCGGTGGCTGCGACAACTGCTCAGTTATGGAGCTGTACATCACAGCTCCAACAGTAGAATAATGGCCGAGACTGAGTGCAGCACATCCACCCACTATTGATTTGAATTTGGGGTGGATGTGCAGTACCTGGCCGTGGCCACTATAAAGTTGATGGAGCTGTTCTGTGTAGCTCCATAACTGAGCAGTTCTGTACACCGCCGACATCGGGAACAGCTGATCAGCGGAAGTGCCGGGTATTTCACATTTATGATCTATTGTAAAGATAGGCAATCAATGTAAAAGTCCTGGACAGCTCCTTTAATATATGTGCCTTATTTATATGATTTGCACTATTTTTTAAGTTGTGTTTCCATGGCAACTTTACTTTTCCAGATCTTTTACACAGATTCACATTATGTGATTCTTACCAAATTTTGCATTTTTTGGCACATACTATTCCACTCTATGCCTGGAATAAGGTTTTGGTCAGAGTTTTTAATTTCACACATTTTTAGACAAACATGGGGCATTTTATTCTGACTTTCTTTGCTAAAACGTTGCAAAAATCAGTTAAATGCATACCACAAGACAATAAAAAAGTTACTTCAAAAATATTGCAAATGCTAAATCAGCATCTTTAACTCTGCATTTAACTATGCTTAGTACATAAGCTCTCATGGTCAATTATTATTTGACATGGGGGAGACGGCACATCAAATAAATCAAGGTGGCTGTAAGATTAGGTAATTCCAAAGAGATTATTCAGGATCTTGCAAAAATGTGTAATCTATCAAAATTCTGATCATGAATAACCCATCCAGTATACAAGACACAAGTTCTAACAAAATAGGAAAATATCTGTGCTCTCATCAAGAAAATGCCGTCAACTAAAAAATTCAAATATCCAGTCATAAACCAAACCAATGTTCGCTCGCGATATGAAAAGTAGATGACTTCCAGTTTTATCTTCTATTCTTGCACCAATAGTATTATTTGTACATGGGATTCATATGGTCAAACTCTCAGAACCAGGAGTGGACCATACTACAAGCACGTTACATGTATGAGGGATTTCCTTAGCAGTTACATGTGGGCAGTGTTGACAACATGATTCCGGCAAGTTATTATGCTAAACCGGGATTAACCTAGTGGACAAGTGGCAAATTATTACACTGACTGAACTGACTGTTTACCTGGCATGTAAAAGAATAGAAAAAAAATTCATTTGAAACTGCAGAGAAAGTGCAGAGATTCTCTTCTCAAAAGATAATGATAAATGAAATTGAAAAAGAAAATATATGTCCTTTCATCTCCAAGCTGTAGATGTGGCTCAGCTGTTTGGAGCCTGCAGGTAATAACAGATCCATGAGTTGCAAATACAAATTGCACTTTCTACATAGACCATCTAGGGTAATCATGGGTGATATCATGTAGAAAAAAATGCAATCAGACATTTCCTAAAGTGTTCTCGTAGATGCTATTTATTGACACAGGATGCATGCGGTTACAAAGACAAGTAATCTACTTTTGGGATTACACAGTTAAATCCTAGGAATTGAGCTAATATAACATATGCAAGTTCTAATATTGTGGCAAAAATAAGCCAAATTCTAGCCAATTCTAGCTCTAGCCCTATGAAACATCAAAAGTGCTTAATATTTGTAGTAATGCCTTCCATCCTAAAAAAATCATCATTCATCTTTTTCCTGTATAATATCTATTAAGATGTATTCAGTCTTAAGTATGTGTGATTTCCAAAGGGTAGAGCAGGAAGCCTCCAGAGATTAATTACATTATAGGTCTGGAGATCCCCTACATATGATTGGATCTTTCAATGAGACATATATTCTGGCCTATCCAGTATTCAGGAGGCTTACAGGGACAGTTTCTCATGATCCCCTGGGAACTGTGTTAAAATGAAAAAGCCCTTCTGGACATGAACCTGAAATGAGATGTGAAGGTCCCAGAAATGCACATAGATGATCAAGGTATACAAGAATATTCATGAAGGCTTATATAGGGCCTTGTTCTTAATCATGGCAAAATAATTATGAATGTAGAAAACGTATATCACCAAGAAATCTATATCTTAGGAAAAAATCCCATATTAGCTCATGACTTTATCATCCTCAGTACAGAATGTATCATTTGTATGATCCTTCAGGAAAAGTTGTTTTTTTGTATGTTTGTTGATGAGATACTAGACACATTATTCCATTCCAATTCTACCATTGATGACAGTCATCAATATAACCAATCACGTATATACATAGCCGTCCAAACATAAATAATACTGTGCAATTCTGAAGTGAACACTTGGGAGATCCTGTGTCAGGAGAATCCTCAGAAATGATTTTCTGCCTGTGATTCTACTACTTCATACAATCTCTTTCACTGACTCTTAACCAAGGAATCTGTTGGAATTATATTCAACAGTTGCTGACATCGAAATCTTGCCCTACTCCCTTAACAATACACAGCGGATCCTGCTCTATATCAAGAGCTGAGCTGTTTTGAAAGACCCAGGCTGGCTCCGTTAGCTGATCAGCTGTGTCAAAGCAAATGCAATTGACAGTGAATGAAAATCCCCACTCAGCCTGGCAAAATAAAAAGCATCCTTCTCATTAAGTCGGCATTGTGCACTGTGCGTAGTAAGAGACAGCAACTTGTGGCTTCACACACAAGCTATTCTCTTCTTAGATTGATTCCTACAAGACCAGTACATAAATTCACCAAAATGAACAAATTCTTTAACCACGTTTCCATTACTGAATCATCAAAACCAAAATTACTTACCTGGGTATGTAGTCACTTGTCTATAAAATGTAAAACATCAAGTACCGGATAACCAGACCCAAATACATGTATGTCTTAATATTGATTATGTGCAAGTTTAATTAAAGTGGTATTCTTATTGGATAACTGTTTCTTTGTCAGATCACATATGTAAGATTTCATACCGGGCACAAATAGCTATAAAGAACTAATACTACTACTACTACTGCTGCCACTACCTAGTAAATGGACCAGCTTTAGAAGGTACAATGTCACCAGTTGGCATGAATACTCAACAAGTTATCACTCTTTACCTCTGCAAGGCAAGATCCCTCACGTGACATGGACATGGTCACACCTATCAATCAACACAGTAAGGAAGTATCCATGCAACTTACTGCAGTCGTCTGAATCGTATCCATCCAGGTCCACTTCCTCCTCCTGTTTAGAAGGCAGTGTGGTAGTAGTTGTGGTTGTAGAAGCAGCTCCATATGCCCCAAATAGTTTGTCCACATCTTCCTCTTCCTCTTTAGAACTTTCCGACGGACTAACAGATGGTTGGCTGACGTTAGATTTTAGGGAGTTACTACGGGTCACGGTGGTTGGGATACCACGAGGAAAACGGGGGAAATAGTCTGAAATTTGTTTGATTGGCTTGATGGGGCCTGGACACACATCAATGGCCATATGCTCCTGGATGCTTATGGTCATTTTCTCTCCTTTTCGGAGTGTCATGCATGCGATTCTGTTCCAAAACCCAAACCAGAGAATGGATTGAAGAAAGAGAGTGGTTTATTGAAGTTCAACTACATAAAGAAGCAAATATTTCCCTTGGAAAAGAAGGTCAAAAATGCTCCTGCAGGCTATGTTGTTGTCTCTTGGACTTTCAGACACCTTTTACATAGTGCCTGTAGCTTCCTGCAGCCACAAACGATCCTTATCCTCCCAGTGACTGCTATGCCTAAGCGTGAGGCAGAGACAAGCTGACAGGCAGGAGGGGGTGTGTATAGGGTGATGTCACTTGTTAGCAACCAAGCAAAATACAGGAAGCAAAGGAATGAGGGATGGATCAGGTGCATTCAGCAGCTCTGTACCTTTCAGCCTGCCAGCATCATAATTAGGCTTGGTCAAAATTAGGGACTTCAGAACAAAAGGACATTTCTTGATTCTTGAACAGGTGAACGACAGAAATAACTGCAAATGCTGCAGGGTTTCCCATTGCTGTCTTAGCTTTTCCTGAACAGCTATTGCAGCCCAGAGGATCAGTTCTGCACCAACACATAGGGTTAATACTATACCGTAGACGCTGCATCCAACTTTCATGCACAGCATGATAATCATTCTCAATTCGGCTGAATTGAAAAAAAAAATACAGCTGGTGAGAGCGAAATGTTAGCATCAAATTTGTACGTTCTTTTTAATTAGCACAACACTTACACGTTAGTTGCAAATAGATAGCTAATAAAAGCAGCGTTAATTACATGCACCCTCAAGTCAATGTGAATATGTTCTGATGCTGATGTAGATACCATGATGTAGGGTGGCAGGTTGTATACTACATCTGACATGAGGCTTTATCTACTGTTGTTACTATACAGTACTCAGGCAATTTCATGTGAATAACCATGTTACCTCGAATTCTTAAGAGTTTGGTTAGACACAACTAAGCTTTTGGGAAAGTAATATTTAATGAGGTTTTTGAAAACAGCAAACAAAAAACCACCACAACAAATGATTGATTACGCTCTATAAGACATTTCTTAGGCCACATTCGCACTTCCATATTTTTGGTCTGAGTTCAGTCCCTAGAAAAAAGCAAACATCCTCGGACCAATGTTATTCAGTAGAGCTGTTCGGATTACCTTTTTTAACATGGACCCAATGTCAGCGTGAAAAGAATCACAGCGTTCTCTGATCTTTTCCAGATTTTAGCTGAGACTTGCCTATTCAAGTCTATGGGTGTGCAAAAAAAAAATCATATCTGACGCAGATAAACTGTATAGCATCAATGGACACCTTGGTATTATTAACCTAGGAAACTGTATTTGGTATTGTAAATTTTATTCACTGCTCATGTATAAAAACCGGCACAATGCAGATTGAATACAGATGGTGATACAAATGAAAAATTGTCTTTTTTTTCTGGATGAAAATGCGTTGAACTGAAATTAGTATCTATATTATCTCATCTACCAACTACTGCGCATTACACGGATCACTCCACTGTTTTATATGGAAGTTGTATAGCACTTTATTTCTCCTGCAGAGGCGCTACACTGGATTGCTATGAATAGTTTACATCCGAATGTCGTAGGTCAGCAGCATGGTAAGCTCCTATGAGGATCTAATACCTCTAAACAGGGTGTTACATCAACATGTAAAAAGCTGCTGCACTTTTGATGTGATGTCAGCACTGCAACCAATTATCAGAGGCCAGCAGAAGAGGTGAAGACTCAGCGGTGGACTCAGAAAAGTAAATAAAGCATGGTTTGTTTGTTTTTCCATCATTTTGGGGGGTTTTGTTTTCTTTCTCTCCTTCCATAACTTTTTTATTTTTCCTTTGACTTAGCTGTAACAGGGCTTGTTTTTTTGGACGAGTTGTAGTTTTGAATTACTGTAAAAAGGGAAAAAATTACATTCCGCTCACCTCTGGCAGCTGCTGTTAGGCGAATATGCTGGCATCAGACACATGTGGAGAGAGGTCACTCCTGAGCCCTCACTGCAAGCTATCACTCCTGCTGCAGTCATGTACAAGTTTATGATTTTGCATTAAAAGGTTAACAATGAGATATATGAAAATCTTTCCTTTGAAATACATCCATTTGCCAAAACTAGTTTATTTTCTCTATTACTTTTAATAATATTTTCTAGTAATTTCTGTATCCATGTTCTGTAACAGAAATGCGAACAGGAACAGAACTACGAGAGTAGTCGCACTATGAATACTTACTAACAAGTGTCCATTTTTAGTGCTAGTCTGAGCATGTCCCTAAAAAAGAAATATAGTGTCCCTCTTGTTTCTTTTTCTTTTGTAATGTACTGAAAATGTGCTAAAATCAATGTTAAAACATGCTCTGTGCAAAGTAGAGAGCACCTGCCAGGCACCTAACACCCAAATCCCAGTAGGGCACCAAGTGAGACACCTTCCATCTCCCTCATTCATGAAGTGACAGCATGAACTTTGCCTTAAGTCATCAGTAATAAAACCCCATTGGCAACTAGAATAGTTCATCCAAGTAAATCATAGTTCCCCATGTCTCACAAATGACCTGCACCAGCGAGAATACATTTCTTTTTAAATATTAATCACAATGCCCCCCAAGTGTTGGTCACTGCAAACACTCAGTAACTTTATGGGGATCTGACTTGGACTCCAGAATTATGGCCCAAATCGCTTTGAACGTTGCTGTATTTTTGTACAATGTGAAAAGCATAAAAACGTTGCAATTTTGGCATTTTCACATCAGCTTTGGCTAGTTACATCCATTTTGGCAGAGCTGTGGTGGGTAAGTATGAAATAGGGGTGTGTTGTCACAGCTCGTGTATTCATGATGAACTGTGGCATGTCTTTAACCAACAATCGTACTTCAGTCTAAGACGGTAGTAACATTTATGACAAGGCACACTTCTTTTTTTAGATGGACCTGATTCATTAAGAGGCATGCACGTGTAAAGTGTCCGACCGAGGTTGTCATGGGCGAGTTGCTGATCCCACTCGCTCTGGCACTCTACAGACAGTATGTGTCCCCATCCCAGTGTGCTGCTGTGTGAAGGGTGCATCACACTTACTTCAGGGCCATAGGCCTCCATTGGCTCCAGGCTTTCCTCTTTTGGAACCTCAGCAGTAATAACTCCAGGGGACACGGATTCCATTAAAAAACAATCAAACTTTAACTTGACAAATGTCAGTCTTTACAAACAGGCATACAGGATAAGGCCCAACAGGTTGTCGTCTTTCCCACATGTACCGGACACAACTTCAGCCCTGGGTTTCGGTATTAGTAGAGTATGTCTCTTGCTATCTCCCTAGCACTAGGAATTCTTCTCTACTTGTAGCAGTATATTCGGATTCCAACTCACTCTGCCTCTGAGAGCTTGAGTCCAATATCTCCTGCATCTATGAGAAGTGTGACCCCGGGCCCCGACGTCTATCTCGAGGCTTCCAGGCCAGCAAGGGGATTCATGTTTGAGGGGTTGTCTGGCAATCCACTGTCCCGAGTAGTATGTCCACATTGTCCCTAGCAACCCAATGCTTCAGACTACTGCTGACAGTTCAAACTACTGTCCCTAAACTGACTTACACTAACCTGAAACTATCTTTCAATTCTCCCTCCCAAACTGGGCTGGCTATTACAGTTAACACTGCCTAAGCTAAACTGTAGCCCCAGTGAGTTACCCTTTTATAACATTCAACCCTTTAGAGTGTCAGGGAGCAGACCATCAGCTCTACCACTCCTACATACCCAGGAATTAAGTTATCAGTGGGTTTATATAGTGGAAGGGAGTGGTCACAAGGTGCTGCAGCTGAGTACTCAAGCTCCAAGATCACAGCAAGAAGGAAAAGGGTCCTTTACCCTTTCAGCACTGAATGAAAGTAAGTCCACTCTAATTCAAGGTGAACAACTAACGGATCTTAAAGCGAACTTGCGAGCTATTAAACGTTGTGGCCTTCTGATCCCAGATCCGCCTAGAGTCACATCAGGATGTGACAGACCCGTGACACCCAGCCCTGGTCAGTCTCATTTCCTTTGCTAATTATTGTTATATTTTGTGCAAATCTGTACTCTGCCAGAAAAAGTGTACTGTTAGTGCAGCGCCCCAGAGTCCTGGTCGTTGCAGTAATGTCACTCTGCCACTAAAAGGGGAGTGATGTTACGTCTGATTGCACTAAAGGAGTTCACCTGACCAGGTAACACTCACACTACACTTCACACTCCGGCCACCAGGGGGAGTGGATCTATCTAGTAGGCCACTCCTCACACTCTGGTAAAACTGGGGGTTAGATAGGAAGTTAGTGAAAAGCTGACTGGGTTGGAACCAGGCAACATCCTGTGGCAGAGGGTGTTGCAGGGGAAGATTCAGGGGGTCCCTGTCAGGGGTGGGATCCTGACAGAGGCCTAGCGAACAGGAAAGAACGTTACGGGACCACGCCTGCACTTCATCGCGGCGGTACCTGTTGTGAATTCTGTTGTGGGTTCTGCTTTTGGGCTCCCTCCGGTGGTTATAAGTGGTAGTGCTGCTGTTTGTCCTTCACAGCAGTCATCAGGTGCTTCCACTTTGGACGGGGCTATTTAGTCTGGCTTCACCCTTTAGTGAGTGCCAGTTGTCCATTGTTTTTCTGGAGGATTCACATCTCTGCTTGGTTTCTCCTGCTGGATTGTCCAAATCATCAAAGATAAGTCCTGGCTTTGTTTTTGCAGTCCACATGCGGTGGACTTTATAGTTCTGTGAATTGCTATGTTTTTTCTTGTCCAGCTTTGTCTGTGTAAGGATTTATTCAGCCAAGTTGGAAGCTCTGGAGTCGCAGAGTTACCCTCCATGCCTGTAGTTAGGTGTGGAGATTTTTGTATTCTCTGTGGTGGATTTTTGTAGTAATTTAATACTGACCACACAGTACTCTGTCCTGTCTTTTCTTTCTAGGTAGCGTGGCCTCCTTTGCTAAATTCTGTTTTCAGTCTGCGTTTGTAATTTCCCTCTCCTCTCACAGCCAATATTTGTGGGGGGCTGTCTTTCCTTTGGGGATTTTCTCTGAGGCAAGATAGTTTTCCTGTTTCTTTCTTTAGGGGTAATTAGTCCTCCGGCTGTGACGAGGTGTCGAGGGAGTGACAGGAACATCCCACGGCTACTTATAGTTGCGGTGTTAAGTTCAGGGTCTGCGGTCAGTATAGAGGCCACCTACTCCAGAGCTCGTCCATGCTGCTCCTAGGCCACCAGATCATAACAGTACAACTGGCCAACAATGAGTTAACCGCATCTCAAAAGAAGGGAAAGAAAGTGCTGAGCCATTTTTTTTTCTGTACTCTGTTGCGTTTTTTTTTTTCCCTCTTCACCTCTGGGTGGCTCAAGAGTTAGGCGCTGACATGGATGTTCAGGGACTTGCTTCTCGGGTGGATCAACTTGCTGCTAGAGTACAGGGTATTTCTGATTATATCGTGCAGACTCCTGTTTTAGAGCCTAGAATTCCTACCCCCGATTTGGTTTTTGGGGACAGGTCCAAATTTTTGAGCTTTAAAAATAACTGTAAACTGTCTTTTGCTCTGAAGCCCCGTTCCTCTGGTGATCCCATCCAGCAGGTAAAAATTGTCATTTCTCTGTTGCCTGGCGACCCGCAGGATTGGGCATTTTCCCTGGAATCTGGGAATCCGGCCTTGCTTAATGTAGACACCTTTTTTTCAGGCGCTTGGGTTATTGTATGATGAACCTAATTCTGTGGATCATGCTGAGAAAACCTTGTTGGCCCTGTGTCAGGGTCAAGAAGCGGCAGAATCATATTGCCAGAAATTTAGGAAATGGTCTGTGCTTACTAAGTGGAATGAGGATGCTTTGGCGGCAATTTTCAGAAAGGGTCTTTCTGAATCTGTTAAAGATGTTATGGTGGGCTTCCCCACGCCTGCAGGTCTGAGTGATTCTATGTCTCTGGCCATTCAAATTGATCGGCGCTTGCGTGAGCGCAGAGTTGTGCACACTATGGCATTGTCTTCCGAGCAGAGTCCTGAGCCAATGCAGTGTGATAAGATTGTGTCTAGAGCTGAACGCCAAGGATTCAGAAGTCAGAATAGGTTGTGCTTTTACTGCGGCGATTCTGCTCATGTTATTTCTGATTGCCCTAAGCGTGCCAAGAGAATCGCTAATTCTGTTACCATAAGTACTGTACAACCTAAATTTCTGTTATCTGTGACCCTCATCTGCTCATTATCGTCATTCTCTGTCATGGCATTTGTGGATTGAGGCACCGCTTTAAATTTGATGGACTTAGAATTTGCCAGACGTTGTGGTTTTCCCTTACAGCCTTTGCAGAGTCCTATCCCTTTGAGGGGTATTGATGCTACACCATTGGCTAAAAATAAACCTCAGTTTTGGACACAGTTAACCATGTGCATGGCGCCAGCCCATCAGGAAGATTGTCGTTTCCTGGTGTTGCATAATTTGCATGATGCTATTGTGCTGGGGTTTCCATGGTTACAGGTACATAATTCGGTGTTGGATTGGAAATCTATGTCTGTGACTAGTTGGGGTTGTCAGGGGGTTCATGATGACGTTCCTCTGATGTCAATTTCCTCCTCCCCCTCTTCTGAAATTCCTGAGTTTCTGTCAGATTTCCAGGATGTTTTTGATGAGCCCAAGTCCAGTTCCCTTCCACCGCATAGGGACTGTGATTGTGCTATTGACTTGATTCCAGGCTGTAAGTTTCCTAAGGGCCGACTTTTCAACCTGTCTGTGCTTGAACATGCCGCCATGCGGAGCTATGTAAAGGAGTCTTTGGAGAAGGGGCATATTCGGCCATCTTCTTCTCCATTGGGAGCAGGTTTTTTTTTTGTTGCCAAGAAGGATGGCTCCTTGAGACCCTGTATTGATTATCGCCTCTTGAATAAGATCACGGTCAAATTCCAATACCCTTTGCCTTTGCTTTCTGATTTGTTTGCCAGGATTAAGGGGGCTAGTTGGTTTACTAAGATTGACCTTCGAGGGGCATATAATCTTGTTCGTATTAAGCAGGGTGACGAATGGAAAATGGCGTTTAATACGCCCGAGGGCCATTTTGAATATCTTGTGATGCCATTCGGACTCTCTAATGCCCCATCTGTGTTTCAGTCCTTCATGCATGATATTTTTCGGAATTATCTTGATAAATTCATGATTGTATATTTGGATGATATTTTGATTTTTTCAGATGATTGGGAGTCTCATGTGAAACAAGTCAGGATGTTATTTCAGGTCTTTCGTGATAATGCCTTGTTTGTGAAGGGGTCTAAGTGCCTCTTTGGAGTACAGAAGGTTTCTTTTTTGGGCTTCATTTTTTCTCCATCATTTATAGAAATGGATCCGGTTAAGGTTCAGGCCATTCATGATTGGATCCAGCACACATACGTGAAGAGCCTTCAGAAATTTTTGGGCTTTGCTAATTTTTATCGCCGTTTCATTGCCAACTTCTCCAGTGTGGTTAAACCCCTGACCGATTTGACGAGGAAGGGCGCTGATGTAGCTAATTGGTCCTCTGAGGCTGTTTCTGCCTTTCAGGAGCTTAAGCGCCGATTTACTTCTGCCCCTGTGTTGCGTCAGCCGGATGTTACTCTTCCTTTTCAGGTTGAGGTTGACGCTTCTGAGATTGGGGCAGGGGCCATTTTGTCTCAGAGGAATTCTGATGGTTCCTTGATGAAACCGTGTGCCTTCTTTTCTCTAAAGTTTTCGCCTGCGGAACGCAATTATGATGTCGGCAATCGTGAGTTGTTGGCTATGAAGTGGGCATTTGAGGAGTGGCGACATTGGCTTGAGGGGGCCAAGCACCGTATTGTGGTCTTGATCGATCATAAGAATCTGATTTACCTCGAGTCTGCCAAGCGGCTGAATCCTAGACAGGCCCGATGGTCCCTGTTTTTCTCCCGTTTTGATTTTGTTGTCTCGTATCTTCCGGGTTCTAAGAATGTTAAGGCTGATGCGCTCTCTAGGAGTTTTTTGCCTGATTCCCCTGGGATTCTTGAGCCGGTTGGTATTCTGAAGGAGGGGGTGATTCTTTCTGCCATTTCCCCTGATTTGCGACGGGTTCTTCAGGAGTTTCAGGCTGATAAACCTGATCGCTGTCCAGTGGGGAAACTGTTTGTTCCTGACAGATGGACTAGTAAAGTGATTTCTGAGGTTCACTGTTCTGTGTTGGCTGGCCATCCTGGGATTTTTGGTACCAGAGATTTGGTTAGTAGGTCCTTTTGGTGGCCTTCTTTGCCACAGGATGTGCGTTCTTTTGTGCAGTCCTGTGGGACTTGTGCGCGGGCCAAACCTTGCTGCTCCCGCGCCAGTGGGTTGCTTTTGCCTTTGCCGGTCCCTGAGAGGCCTTGGACGCATATTTCTATGGATTTTATTTTGGATCTTCCTGTTTCCCAGAGGATGTCTGTTATCTGGGTGGTCTGTGACCGGTTTTCTAAGATGGTTCATTTGGTACCTTTGCCTAAATTGCCTTCCTCTTCTGAGTTGGTTCCGTTGTTTTTTCAGCATGTGGTTCGTTTGCATGGCATTCCGGAGAATATTGTGTCCAATAGAGGTTCCCAGTTTGTTTCTAGGTTTTGGCGGTCCTTTTGTGCTAAGCTGGGCATTGATTTGTCTTTTTCTTCCGCATTTCATCCTCAGACAAACGGCCAAACCGAGCGAACTAACCAGACTTTGGAAACTTATTTGAGATGCTTTGTGTCTGCCGATCAGGATGATTGGGTGGCTTTCTTGCCATTGGCCGATTTTGCCCTTAATAATCGGGCTAGTTCTGCTACCTTGGTTTCACCATTCTTTTGTAATTCTGGGTTTCATCCTCGTTTTTCTTCAGGGCAGGTTGAGTCTTCTGATTGTCCTGGGGTGGACTCTGTGGTTGACAGGTTGCAGCAGATTTGGGCTCATGTTGTGGACAATTTGGTGTTGTCTCAGGAGGAGGCTCAGCTTTTTGCCAACCGTTGTCGGCGTGTGGGTTCCCGGCTTTGGTTTGGGGATTTGGTCTGGTTGTCTTCTCGTCATGTTCCTATGAAGGTTTCTTCCCCGAAGTTCAAGCCTCGGTTTATTGGTCCTTATAGGATTTCTGAGATTATCAATCCAGTGTCTTTTCGTTTGGCCCTTCCAGCCTCTTTTTCCATCCATAATGTTTTTCATAGATCTTTGTTGCGGAAATATGTGGTTCCCGTGGTTCCCTCTGTTGATCCTCCTGCCCCGGTGTTGATTGATGGGGAGTTGGAGTATGTTGTGGAGAAGATCTTGGATTCTCGTTTTTCAAGACGGAGGCTTCAGTATCTTGTCAAGTGGAAGGGTTATGGCCAGGAGGATAATTCTTGGGTTGTTGCCTCCGATGTTCATGCTGACGATTTGGTTCGTGCCTTCCATTTGGCTCGTCCGGATCTGCCTCGGGGCTCTGGTGAGGGTTCGGTGACCCCTCCTCAAGGGGGGGTACTGTTGTGAATTCTGTTGTGGGTTCTGCTCTTGGGCTCCCACCGGTGGTTATAAGTGGTAGTGCTGCTGTTTGTCCTTCACAGCAGTCATCAGGTGCTTCCACTTTGGACGGGGCTATTTAGTCTGGCTTCACCCTTTAGTGAGTGCCAGTTGTCCATTGTTTTTCTAGAGGATTCACATCTCTGCTTGGTTTCTCCTGCTGGATTGTCCAAATCATCAAAGATAAGTCCTGGCTTTGTTTTTGCAGTCCACATGCGGTGGACTTTAGTTCTGTGAATTGCTATGTTTTTTCTTGTCCAGCTTTGTCTGTGTAAGGATTTATTCAGCCAAGTTGGAAGCTCTGGAGTCGCAGAGTTACCCTCCATGCCTGTAGTTAGGTGTGGAAATTTTTGTATTCTCTGTGGTGGATTTTTGTAGTAATTTAATACTGACCACACAGTACTCTGTCCTGTCTTTTCTTTCTAGGTAGCGTGGCCTCCTTTGCTAAATTCTGTTTTCAGTCTGCGTTTGTAATTTCCCTCTCCTCTCACAGTCAATATTTGTGGGGGGCTGTCTTTCCTTTGGGGATTTTCTCTGAGGCAAGATAGTTTTCCTGTTTCTTTCTTTAGGGGTAATTAGTCCTCCAGCTGTGACGAGGTGTCGAGGGAGTGACAGGAACATCCCACGGCTACTTATAGTTGCGGTGTTAAGTTCAGGGTCTGCGGTCAGTATAGAGGCCACCTACTCCAGAGCTCGTCCATGCTGCTCCTAGGCCACCAGATCATAACAGGTACCCCAAGAAAGGACAAGAAGCGAGGTTTATTGTGCTGAGTGAGAAACAAGATCAACGCAACAAGGAGAAACACCAGTAGGAGTCCTGCTGTTAGACGAGGCAACATCCTACTGAGGCGCGTAGCCGGTGGCCGGAAATGCCGAGGAAGTATTGAGCTCCAGGCCTTACTTCAAACCTATGACAGGACAGTCAGTTATAGGCGGGCTGTCTCACTCAAATCACCTAAGAAGACATAGGGGGCAACAGTTAGAGAGGGGCAACACTAGGTCCCAGAAGAGCTTCGAGCCTACCCGTCATACGGGTGCGTCCTAGCCATATCATCTGGGGGGACGAAGAAGAACATCAAAATCGAGTTGTGAGAGAACTTCAGAAACAGATACAACAGTTGTGGGGACTATCCCGTAAGCACAGCAGGGGAGGACCACAACACACAAGCGCTGAAGGTAGGCACAGATTTCCACCTGCAAAGGGAACTCTGGAGGTGCCATCGGACCGGCCGGACTCCCGCAGCCCGGTTAACCATATTCCAGACTGAGAATCCTGAAGCCTTCAGTAAAGAGGTAAAGAGACTGCAACCTGGTGTCCTCGTTATTTACTGCGACCTGCACCGCACCACAACCTTATCACATTCTCAACTTTCACTGGACGCCCCTCAGCAGGGTCACGGACCGGGCCTAGCCACCGTGACAATCCCAGAAACGAGACGTAGTGGCCCGGTACCGGGTGCCCCTCGGCCCTGCGGCAGTGGGGGCGCTCCAAGTTGGTGTCACGAACAGGATCTACTTAAGCCTGAAGAATCAGGTCATGTGTGCCTTGGAATTGTGCTTTGTTGTGCTTGGACTGTGACTGATTGCAAAGACTGCGCATTGCTGGTTGCTGCCAAGAACTCCCGCCACAATTCGCCATTGCCGCGCACGGAGGGAGGAGCCTTAGCTTCGTGGGCGGAATCGGTCAAAGGAAGCGCGGGACAAGAAAGCGCGGTAAAGTGCCAACTCCGGAAGAGGAACTCCAACCTCCAGCAAGTTAGTGGGAGGAAGGGACAGCCATGTCCGAGTCGGGAGGAGCGGAGGAGGCGGTCGCAGCCGTGGATGCAGGGGCAGCTCCGGTCCCCACAGCGGACGTGTCCGCGGCCCTAATACCACCACCGGTTGCCGCAGAACCCGCTGCCCCCATCGGCCAGTCGGACGCTGCCACTACCACAAAGGCCATAATGCCCTTCTCTATGCCGTATCTGCCCAGAGCGGCCTGGCTCCCACGATACTCCGGGGAGTCGCACACATTCACTGACTTCAAAGAAGGGATCTGCAGCCTGCTCGAGTTCTATCCCCTGACAGAGCCTCAGAAGGTTCATATGATAATCGGCCAACTCTTTGAGGCGGCTCTGAGGGAAGTGAAGTCCTGGCCCGCCGTGGATAAGGGAACGGCACAGCAGGTTTTTGCAAAGCTTAAAGCCACCTTCAATACCCGTACTGCTACAGAAATTAAATTGACTTTCTATGGATGCAAACAGAGACCGCAGGATAGCTTACGGGACTATGCCCTTAATCTCCAGGAGGCGCTGCGGGCCATTAAGCAGAGTGACCCCGGCAGCATGCAAGATGAGGATAAACTCCTGAAAGAGCGGTTCATTGAGGGGCTCCTGTGCAGTCACCAAAGGGGCCAATTACACTTCCTGGCCATGCAGAATCCAGACTTGACTTTTGCGCAATTCAAGGATAAAGCTATCCAGGCGCTGCAGGAGCGACAACCCAGCCGCGCAATACCACCCAGGTGTCCCGCTCTCACATACCACCAGGAGGTGGCGTCGGATGCCCCAGTCGCCACCGAGGCCGACGCCCAGAGCCTAGAGGACGACTCCCATGCAGGACTCCGCCTCCAGATGCAGGAGCTGACCAAGAGCGTTGCTGCCCTAGCCCGGACGGTGCAGTCCCTACAGGAGGCCCCCAAGGAGAAGATCCAGCTGGCCTCCAGACCAGAAGATGTCCTCTGGATGCGACAGAGGAGGACTCCACCGACCAGAGGCCGGGACGACAATCGCTTCCATCGGGACAGGCGACCCATCTGCCGCCGCTGTCACCAGGTGGGCCACCTTGCAAGGTACTGTCCTTTAAACGAGCAACCCCTGGGGCAAAGGGCCAACTTCCAGGAGTAGGAAGATCAGGCCCGCAGCATTGGAGAGCCAAATACATTGGAGGGCGACCAGTTCTTCCTGTTGTGATCGACGGTATCCCCATGAACGCTCTGCTGGACACCGGTTCTCAGGTGACGACTATGCCTTACGTGCTTTATAAACGGTATTGGGAGGACACTGATATTACTCGTGGCCCCGATGACGATTTCACCATCATAGCCAGTAATGGTCAGCCATTGCCACAAGTGGGATATAAAGAGGTCACCAACAAGGTGGGGCGGGTGGAATTGAAGGCCCAAGGGATTGTAATTGTTGATACTGACCACCGTGAATGTAATCCCATGATGACCATCGGTACCAATGTTATAGAAAATTGTCTTGCAGAAGTTATTGTCTTGTTACAACAGGTAGCAGAAATCGCTGGCTACAGTGAACAATGCGCCCTGCAAAAAGAAATCAGAGCTCTGATGCAGAGACAGCAGGTAGAGCTGACTGGTGGTGAAATTGGTCGTGTCACTGTGAGTGATTCAAACCCTATTGCGATACCCCCCAGGAGTGAGATGTTAATATGGTGTCGGGCAGCCATAGGCCTCCGGGGAAAGGACTACCAGGCCCTGGTAGAACCCGTGTATTCAGACAATAGGCCTACTCTCCTGACAGCTAGGGGGGTGGTCGACGTCCACCAGGGGAGGGTGCCCGTACGTGTCTTTAATTGTGGGGAGGAAGAGGTCCACCTCACCAAGTATGCCACGCTTGCCAAACTGTTCGCTGTCAATAATAGTGTGATACAGACACCTGGACCCTTGGCCCCGTCTAACCTGGTGGAGGACAACGGTTCTGCGGGGCACTCGAAAGACTGGTGTCAGGAATTGCATGTGGGCACTGACTCCACCCCATCCCATCAGAAACAGGGGGCCTACAGGGTGGTTCACGAGTACGAGCGGGTATTTAGCAAACACCCCTTAGATTTTGGACAGGTGAAAGGGATCCAACATCATATCCCCACGGGAGATCACCGGCCCATAAAAGAGAGATACCACCCTGTGCCCCCAGCTCATTACCAGTGTGCCAAGGACATGTTGCGGGAAATGAAGGAGGCTGGGGTGGTGAGAGACAGTTGTAGCCCCTGGGCAGCTCCTTTAGTCCTTGTTAAAAAGAAAGATGGCACAATGAGGATGTGCATTGATTACAGGCAGTTGAATCGCATTACACATAAGGATGCATACGCACTGCCCAGGATAGAGGAGTCTCTGGCTGCCTTAAAATCTGCTAACTACTTCTCTACCTTGGATCTCACCAGTGGGTAGTGGCAGGTTCCCGTGGCGGAGGCGGACAAAGAGAAGACGGCCTTCACGACACCAATGGGTCTCTGCGAATTCAACTATATGCCCTTCGGATTGTGCAATGCCCCGGGGACGTTCCAGAGGATGATGGAGTGCTGTCTGGGGCACAAGAACTTTGAAACCGTACTGTTGTATTTGGATGATGTCATTGTCTTCTCTAAGATCTACGAAGACCATCTGAAACACCTGGCTGAGGTGTTTGAAGCCCTGTCCAACTTTGGCTTAAAGGTGAAACCGTCCAAATGTCATTTGCTGAAACCCAAAGTGCAGTACCTGGGCCATGTGGTGAGCGCTGAAGGAGTGGCCCCAGACACCGACAAGGTCACGGTGATCCAGGACTGGCCGAAGCCCAGCAACCTCCACGAAGTCCGGCAGTTCCTCGGGCTGGTCGGCTATTACCGAAGGTTCATCAAGGACTTCACCAAGAAGGCCGTGCTCTTGCAAAACCTGTTGGTGGGCCAATCAAAGAAGACCAAGGGGAAGAACGCCCCATTTGACTGGAACGAGGGGCTGGAAGGATCCTTCACTTGTTTGAAGTCGGCACTGACGGGAGAAGAGGTGCTGGCCTACCCCGAATACGACCAACCATTTGTGCTGTACACGGATGCCAGCAATGTGGGATTGGGAGCCGTGCTGTCCCAGGTCCAGAAGGGCAAGGAGAGGGTGATTGCTTTTGCCAGCAGGAAGCTCCGTCCCATGGAAAGGAACCCTGACAACTACAGTTCCTTTAAACTGGAGTTCCTTGCCATCATCTGGGCAGTGACAGAGAGGTTCAAACACTACCTGGCCTCGGCGAAATTCACCGTCTTCACGGATAATAACCCGACGCACTTGGATACAGCCAAACTCGGGGCCTTGGAACAGCGGTGGATGGCCCGGCTGTCCAACTACGACTTCACCATCAAGTACCGGGCAGGACGCAAGAATGCGAACGCCGATGCCTTGTCCCGGATGCCCAATTTGCCAGAAATGGGGGAGGACCCGGAGGCACTTGAAGAGGTAGAGTTGCCTGTGTTCCATCGCCCCAAAGCCGCTCAGCACTCCCATCATGTGAAGAACCGGTACAAGAACCAACAGGATGCCACGCTGAATCCCCTGCCCCATCACGGATGGGCGGAGACCCAGGATGGTGACCCCGCGGTCCGTCGGGTGAAAGAGCTCCTGACACAGGCAGGGTTGCATCCCAGCACGGATGATCCACAGGAGACACGACAGCTGTGGAAGGGGAGAAGTCAACTGTTTATCCATGATGGCAAGCTGTGCCGGAGGAGTATCGACCCGCGTACTCATGAATTGGTATGGCAGATAGTGGTGCTGAGGCGAGATGCGCCCATGGTTCTGGGAGCCTACCACGATTGAGCCGGACACTTTGGATGGAAGAAGCTGGAGAGGCTACTCCGAGGGAGGTTCTATTGGATTGGCATGAAGGGAGCCATTGAGAAGTGGTGTCGGGAGTGCGGTCCATGTAGCCTACGCAGTAAGGACCGTGACAGCCAACGGGCTCCCTTGCAGCCCATCATCACCAAACGGTCGCTCGAACTGGTCGCGCTGGATCATGTGAAGCTGACACCTAGCCGGTCAGGCTATATCTACGCTCTTACCATCGTAGATCACTACTCCAGATTTTTGGTGGTTGTACCTGTCAAGGATCTAACGGCCAGGACGGCTTCCAAGGCCTTCCAGCAGTACTTTTGTAGGCCCCATGGGTACCCGGAGAAGGTACTGACCGATCAGGGACCAGCATTCGAAGCAGAGGTGTTCCAAGAGTTCTGTCATCTGTACGGGTGTAAGAAGATCAGAACCACACCGTACCATTCCCAAACCAACGGGATGTGCGAAAAGATGAACCAAGTGGTGATCAACTTACTGAAGACTTTACCCATAGAGGAGCTGAACCTGTGGCCAACAAAGTTGCCTGACTTGGTGGACATATACAATCATATCCCAGTAAATTCCACCAACTGCACTCCAGCGTACCTGATGCGAGGAAGATCTAGCAAGTTACCCATTGACCTGGACATGGGGGTCCTAGTCCCCGAAGATACCTCGCCGGATGCAGATTGGGATGCAGAAAGGCAGCAAAAGTACTGCAAAGTACAGGAATGCGTGGAAAGAAGTCTCGCCCAGGCTAGACAAAAACAAGAAAGAGACTACAACCAGCATGTTCCTACGATTCCCTTGTCACCCGGTGAGCACGTACTCAAATGAAAGAGGAGGCTACACAAACTCGACGACCAATGGGAAGCGGAACTGTATACCGTCCTGACATCCGATTTCGACAACACGAAGGTTTGTCTCATCAGCAAGGATGGAGGGGAGACCTCGATGGCGATATCCAGGGACCACCTTAAAGTCTGCCCTAATAAGTTGAGAGAGAGGGAAACGGATCCAGGAACCTCCCCACCTGTAGAAAAGGAGAAGATGATACACACGGTTCTTGGCGATTTTCCCCAGTCCTGGACTCAGATAAATCAGTCCATCGTGGTACCCGTTCTAACGTTCCGCCAGCCGGACCCACCAGAACTAACGGTGGTGCCAGATCGTCCAGACCCGCAACCTCAGCAGATCCCGCCCGAGGAAGCCATGCCAATCGTTGAACCGGCAAGTCCTCCCTCTGCTATTGGCGAACCTGCCGTACCCACTGTTGGTAACAGCAGCTCTGAGAGCTCCAGCCTGCCAGTGCTACCCAGACTCACTAGAAGTGTAGCTAGAAGACAGTGCACTACACCAGCGGTAGCAAGCATAGTGGACCGTGTTAGGCCAATAGCAACCCCTGCGCTGCAAAGGTCCACACGCAGCACTCAGAATCAAACTCCCCTCCGCTACAAAACTTGGAGGTATTAGTGTGGGCTGCTATTTAGTTGAAAATGTTTGTGTGCATATCTTTTGTTACAGGTTTTAAAATGGACAACGGAGTAATGGACAGTGAATTGCTCCAAAAACTTCTAAAAGGGGACCCCTTTGTTTACCCGGGGTCCCCGCTGTTTCAACCACTCAACTGAGAGTCATAAATTGTGCATGACCTAACTTTCGCAACGTTCAATAGTCCTCACCTCCCATAAACGGAAACACTGTTATGTTTAATTGTTTATGATATTTCAAAATTTTGTGTGTTTTCTGTTAACATGTATTGTTGTTCTTGTTTTCCCAGTCCGGGAGTACTGGATTTAACCGGGGGGAGTGCAGCGCCCCAGAGTCCTGGTTGTTGCAGTAATGTCGCTCTGCCACTAAGGGGAGTGATGTTACGTCTGATTGCACTAAAGGAGTTCACCTGTCCAGGTAACACTCACACTACACTTCACACTCCGGCCACCAGGGGGAGTGGTTCTATCTAGTAGGCCACTCCTCACACTCTGGTAAAACTGGGGGTTAGATAGAAAGTTAGTGAGAAGCTGACTGGGTTGGAACCAGGCAACATCCTGTGGCAGAGGGTGTTGCAGGGGAAGATTCAGGGGGGTCCCTGTCAGGGGTGGGATCCTGACAGAGGCCTAGCGAACAGGAAAGAACGTTACGGGACCGCGCCTGCACTTCATCGCGGTGGTACCCCAAGAAAGGACAAGAAGCGAGGTTTATTGTGCTGAGTGAGAAACGAGATCAACGCAACAAGGAGAAACACCAGTAGGAGTCGTGCTGTAAGACGAGGCAACATCCTACTGAGGCACGTAGCCAGTGGCCGGAAACGCCGAGGAAGTATTGAGCTCCAGGCCTTACTTCAAACCTACGACAGGACAGTCAGTTATAGGCGGGCTGTCTCACTCAAATCACCTAAGAAGACATAGGGGGCAACAGTTGGAGAGGGGCGACACTAGGGTCCCAGAAGAGCTCCGAGCCTACCCGTCATACGGGTGCGTCCTAGCCATATCATCTGGGGGGACGAAGAAGAACATCAAAATTGAGTTGTGAGGGAACTTCAGAAACAGACACAACAGTTGTGGGGACTATCCCGTAAGCACAGCAGGGGAGGACCACAACACACAAGCGCTAGAAGGTAGGCACAGATTTCCACCTGCAAAGGGAACTCTGGAGGTGCCATCGGACCGGACGGACTCCCGCAGCCCGGTTAACCGTATTCCGGACTGAGGATCCTGAAGCCTTCAGTAAAGAGGTAAAGAGACTGCAACCTGGTGTCCTCGTTATTTACTGCGACCTGCACCGCACCACAACCTTATCACATTCTCAACTTTCACTGGACGCCCCACAGCAGGGTCACGGACCGGGCCTAGCCACCGTGACAACCCCAGAAACGAGACGTAGCGGCCCGGTACCGGGTGCCCATCGGCCCTGCGGCAGTGGGGGCGCTCCATTAGCAATCAAAAGCTGAAGAATTGGTCCAGCTATTTTTAACTTGCAAAATGTGACAATATAATTGGGCCCTTTAGAGTGCTCAGAGTGAAGAGACTATGCCAATTTAAAACATAATGGGCCAGATACATCAAGACTGGCATTGTTAACACCTTTCTTGATGAGATGTGCTGGCATTAGATGCTCCTGATTCATGAATCAGAAGTGCTGGATGAGTGGCGTACCCCTCTGTGTGTGCCTCACCCCAAATCTATGTACAGCCCCTGCTGGAGTAAGATTTGTGGCATAGTAAATATTGCCGCTTGTCATGAAGTTGATGAGTGGCGATCCCCATGGTCCCATCCCTGGGCAAAAATGTTGTGAAGATGGGAATAGTTTCATAATTTTAGTGTAGCCTTCAGTTGCAAAAGGAAAATGCTGCTTTTCAAAGGTTTTTACTAGGAAAAGCATTGATGAAACGGTCTTAATTTGCAAAAATAAGTTATTTATCCTGATGGTTATTTATTATTATTTTTTAATAGATCCTGGAAAGAAACACTAATTGCATTTCTGGTCCTACTGCAGACAAGACTACCTTCTAAACATGTCAAGTCTCCTCTTTTTCTGAGAATATATCAACCTCCTCATACCTGCACACAGTTTTCATGTTTCGTCACAAGGATTTTTACATTGGCACAAAGATAATTGCTGTAAGGCTGAGAGTGATTGAACAGAGCACTCCAGAGTGTGCAGTTGTTAAATGTCACATAGTTCTCACTTTCTCAAGAGCAAGAAGCTGTTTATATGAAATACTCGCAAATCAAAGTAGGTCTAATCCTAGCAACAGCCTGCATTGAATATTTTTAATCAATGATTGAAAACTCTATATGTGTAGGCATTTGGTATTTGGATCATACTATGTCCATTCTATTCCAACCAAACAATTTATGAAAAGCTTGTTGCTGAGTTCCATCTTATACACACAGGGCCGGTGTTAGGGGCAGGCAGACTAGGCATCCGCCTTTGGCCCACTCTCTCCCAAGGGCCCCCACCCAGTGGCATGCTGCTAACAGTGGCACACCTAGTGGCCGCTATGAGGCCCGAGAGTAAGGGGGGCATGGCACCATCCTTTGCATCGTGCATTCAACTTATTGGCATCATAGATGGTGATACAGTTGAAAGTAATGATGGAGGAGAGAGCATCAGATAATGCTATCTCTCCCTTCACTCCCCCTCTGCCTCTGACGCAGTGGGCTCGCGATGATGTCACTCTATCATGCACCACACTGTGCCAGCAGTGGAGCTGATGAGATGCACTGCAGAAGTTGGAGTATCGGGGAACATGGAGAGGAGAGCATTGTATTTATTTATTTTTTAAAATACTGCTGGACTGTGGGGCTGTATTATATTGTGTCTGTGTGTAATACTGCTGGACTGTGGAGCTGCATTATACTGTGTGTGTGGAGTCTGCATTATACTGTGTGTGGAGTCTGCATTATACTGTACGTGTATTATACTCTATGGGGAGGCTGAATTATACTATATGGGGGGTTGCATTACACACCATGAGGGGGGTTGCATTATACTTTATGTGGGGGGCTACATTATACTCCGGGGGGCTGCATTTTACTCTATAGGGTACTGCATTAGACTATTTGGGGGTTGCATTATAATGTATTGAGGGCTATGGGGAATACATTATACTATATGAAGAATTATTTGGTACATTATACTATGAGGAGTGTATTGCACTATATGGAGGACTATGGTGGTGCATTATACAATATGAAGAGGAGTGCATTATACTATAGGGAGGATACGTGGAGTGTATTATACTATATGAAGGAATATGGGGAGTGTATTGGACTATTGGGAGTGTATTATACCATATGGAGGACTATGGGGAGGGTATTAAAGTATATGGAGGGATATTGGTCACATTAAACTATATGGAGGACTATGGGGTGTGCATTATACAATATGGAGGACTATGGAGTGCATTATACTATATGGAGGACTATGGAGAGTGTTATACAGGGTGGGCCATTTATATGGATACACCTAAATAAAATGGGAATGGTTGGTGATATCAACTTCCTGTTTGTGGCACATTACTATATGGGAGGGGGAACACTTTCAAGATGGGTGGTGACCATGACGGCCATTTTGAAATTGGCCATTTTGGATGTAACTTTACTTTTTTCAATGGGAAGAGGGTCATGTGACACATTAAACTTATTGAGAATTTCACAAGAAAAATAATGGTGTGCTTGGTTTTAACGTAACATTATTCTTTCATGAGTCATTTACAAGTTTATGACCACTAAATAAAGTTGGATCCAAAAAGGCCGACTTCAAAATGGCCGCCATTGTCACCGCATCTTGAAAAGTTTTTCCCCTCCCATATACTAATGTGCCACAAACAGGAAGTTGATATCACCAACCATTCCCATTTTATATAGGTGTATCCATGTAAATGGCCCACCCTGTACTATGTGGAAGATGATGGAGTGTATTATACTAAACAATCAAAATGCTGCCTATTCATCAAGTCATTGGATTTTGCTCATGCCGAATCATTGTTCTCAGCAGCACATTGCCTGGTGAAAACTGCAGGTATGCTGCTGATAACATGATACTGAATGGGGACAGTTTGATCTACTAGTGATCGTCCTGTGCCCATCATCCTTCCTCAGCCAGTGTAGAGAGGGTGGGAAACAAACATCACTTCAATATTGTCGTCACACTTGTTTAAAGGATAGAACTCAGCTCATGTAAATACAACTGAAATGTTTCTGTGTGATGGTCCAATATTTTAGCATTTGGGGCCCCATTTTAAACTTTTGTCCAGGGTCCGACTTTGTATAAAACTGGCCCTGTATACACAGCACATCTATTGCATAAGATTTAACAAATGCTCTTTAACCCCTTCACCCTGATACCTGTTTTCACCTTCCTGACCAGGCCAATATTTTCAGTTCTGACCACTGTCACTTTATGAGGTTATAACTCTGGAATGATTCAACGGATCCCACTGTTTCTGAGATTGTTTTTTCATGACATATTGTACTTCAAGATAGTGGTAAAATTTCTTTGATATGACTTGCATTTATTTGTGAAAAAAATGGAAATTTATCAAAAATTTTGAAAATTTCGCAATTTTCAAACTTTTAATTTTTATGCCCTTAAATCAGAGAGACATATTACACAAAATATTTATTAAATAACATTTACCATGTGACAACTTTACATCAGCACAATTTTTGAAACATAATTTTTTTTTGTTAGGAAGCTATAAGAGTTAAAAAATTTTAGGGACTTCTCATTTTTACAACAAAATTTGCAAGCCATTTTTTAGGGACCAACTCACATTTACTTTTATTTCACAAAAATTTCCTTTTAGACCTAATATTTTATAGTTTCGCCAGGGTAACAGGAGAAAATGGACCATATAATTTGTTGTGCAATTTCTTCTGAGCATGCTGATACCCCATATGTGGGGGAAATCTACTATTTGGGCATACGGCAGGGCTCTGAAGGGAAGGAGCGCCATTTCTCTGTTTGAATGTAAAATTTGCTGGCATAATTAGCGGATGTGATGCCATGTCATGTTTGGAGAGCCCTTGTTGTGCCTAAACAATGGAAACCACCAAGAGGTGTCACATCATTTTGGAAATTAGACCACTTAGGGAACTTATCTAGATGTGTATTGAGCACCTTGAACCAACAGAAGTTTATAGCATAGAGCCGTGAAAATGAAAAACAAAAATCACATTTTTCACAGATAAATCTTTTTAAGCTCCAAAGTTTGCATTTTTATAAGGGTAGCAGGAGAAATTGCTCCATAAAATTTCTCTTGAGTACATCTATACCCAATATGTGGAGGAAAACAACTGTTTGGGTGCACAGTTGGACTTGGAAGGGAAGAAATGCCATATTAGGGCTGTCCCACACGTCCAGATAATTCCGGTACCGGAAAAAATCGGTACCGGAGTTATCCGTGTCCGTGTGCCCGTGAGCTCACGTAGGCCATACGCACGATCGAGTGCTTTAGCGCAGCTCCTGCCTGTAAAATAATTAACCCCTTCAGATGGATTACCTCGTGGGACCTGACAGTTCATCAGACGGTATGTATATTGTTGGTTTATTATTTTGCCAAGCGAGGGTCTTCAGGTGGATTGAGAGAGCAATAAAATACTAAATCAACCTGTTTGTTTATTTCATTAAAATACTTTTTAATAATGTGTGTGTGTGTTTTTTAACCCTTTCAGACAATTGGATTAATAATGGATAGGTGTCATAATTGACGCCTCTCCATTATTAATCTGGCTTAATGTCACCTTACAATAGCAAGGTGGCATTACCCCATATCCCACCGCCACACGGGAGTGGGAAGAGAGTGGCCAAGTGCCAGAATAGGCGCATCTTCCAGATGTGCCTTTTCTGGGGTGGCTGGGGGCAGATGTTTGTAGCCAGGGGGGGCCAATAACCATGGACCCTCTCCTGGCTATTAATATCTGCCCTCAGTCACTGGCTTTACCACTCTGGCGGAGAAAATTGCACGGGAGTCCACGCCAATTTTTTCCGCCATTTAACCCTTTATTTTTGCAGCTACAGTGCCCAAATTTTGCACATACACACGACTAACATTAGTAGTGTGGAATATGCAAAAAAAAAGGGGGATATGAGATGGTTTACTGTATGTAAACCATGTCTCATATCCTGTCGGGTTGGGGAAGGAGAAATGAAAGCCAGCAATTGATTACCGGCTTGTCACAAATAACGCGCTTAATTAAATCTAAATACAGAATATATATATATGTGTCTCAATGACATATATATATATATACTGTATATATGTTTTACCGAACATTTGAGCTCATAAATCCATTAGATGTCGGTTTTGCAAGCCTGCGAGAAAATATCGCCGTACGGATGCCATACGGATTACATACGGAGGATGCCATGCGCAAAATACGCTGACACACCCTGCCTACGGAGGACATACGGATCACTATTTTGGGAACATTTCTCCGTATTACGGCCGTATTACGGCCGTAAAAAACGGACCATATTGTCTTACGCTGAGTGTGACGCCGGCCTACTGACCAAATACTGCTAGTGTGACGGCAGCCTAATAGTGGGCATTAACTCCCTCTGATGTCACTGTCAGCAGTGAGAACAGGCGCTGACATGCCTTCTTCAATGCTTGTCTGCGGTGCAGAGTATCAGATCAGCAATCTGACACTATACAGTGATGTCTCAGGATGGGACAATGTAAAAAGTGAAGAAAAAAATTAAAAAGTATAAAAATATTTTTTTTAAAATCCCCAAATAAAGAAAAAAATAAACAAATATTTTTCCAATAAATACATTTATTTAAGTAAATAAAAAATATAATAAAAGTACACATATTTGATATCACCATGTCCGTAACGACCCGCTCTGTAAAACTGTCCCACTAGTTAACCTCTTCAGTGAACACCGTAAAAAAATAAAAACTAGGCAAAAAATATAGCTTTAACATCGTACCGCCAAACAAAAAGTGCACTAAAACGCGATCAAAAGACAAATGTAAATAAAAATGGTACCACTGAAAACGACATCTTGTGCTGCAAAAAACAAGCCATCACACTACTCAATCAGCAGAAAAAGAAAAAAAGTTATAACTCTCAGAATAAAGCAATGCAAAAATAATTATTTTTTCTATAAAAGTTTTTATTGTGTAAAAGCGCCAAAACACAAAAAAAGATATAAATTGGGTATCGCTGTAATCATACTGACCCAAATAATAATGTTGCCTTATCGATTTTACCACATGTAGAACAGTATAAAAAAACGCCAAAAAGCATTTCCTGAATTGCTGTTTTTTGTTCATTTTGTCTCCCAAAAATCGGAATAGAAAGTGATCAAAAAAGTCATGTGCCCAAAAATGGTACCAATAAAAGCATCAGCTTGTCCCGCAATAAATCAAGCCATAACATGACTCTGTGAGCCTAAATATGGAAAAATTATAGCTCTCAAAATATGGTGATGCAAAAACCAGGTCTCACAATAAAAAGCGTATTTTAGTGTGTCAGCTGCCAAACATAAAAACCCAATAAAAAATCTGGTATCACTGAAATAGCACCAACCCGAACGATAAAGTCGCTTAATCACTTATAGCGCATGAGGAACAGCATAAAAAATAAATAAAACCAATTCTTCACATGCTGTTGATTTTTTCATTCGGCCTCCCAAAGATTGCAGTAAGGCTTGGTGCATATTTATCCTGCGCTCTACTCTGAGCGCTTACAACGGAGTTTCCTTGTAAATCTCTGAAACATGTGATTCAGATGGATCCCCGGCAGAAGATTCCCTATAATGAGGCAAATGGAGGCACTGTGAACGCCATAGGACCTGTGATCCGTCAGTGTCCGTCCTTTTTAGGATTGCATAAAAGTGCCGTCGGCCACATTTTTATGCACTTCTGAAAAGAAGGACACTGCTGAACAGAGGCCAGATGGAGTCCAGAGTAACTCTGCTGCCTCATTATAGTGAATGGATCCATTGGGGGTTTCATTTGTCACGTCACTTGTAGATTTATATGGAAACCTCAAATTAAGTGGCCAGTGCAGAGTGACGGATAAATGTGATCCCAGTAATGTAATGAATGTAATGTAATGTAATGAAAGGAAAGCTGCGTGATCTGTACTTACATTGAGTTGCGGTGAGGCGCCCTCTGGTGGATGAACTCATATGAACTCGAGCGTGAGAACTTTTCCAAGGCTGCAGTTCATGAGAACATCCACCAGAGGGCGCCTCACCGCAACTCAATGTAAGTAAAGATCACTCAGCTTTCATTCATTCCCCGGGGATTACAGACACGAGCGAGTGCTTTAGCGCAGCTCCTGCCTGTAAAATAATTAACCCCTTCAGATGGATTACCTCGTGGGACCTGAGAGTTCATCAGAGGGTATGTATATTGTGGGTTCATTATTTTGCCAAGCGAGGGTGTTCCGGATGGATTGAGAGAGCAATAAAATACTAAAACAACCTGTTTGTTTATTTCATTAAAATACTTTTTAATAACGTGTGTGTGTGTTTTTTAACCCTTTCAGACAATTGGATTAATAATGGATAGGTGTCATAATTGACGCCTCTCCATTATTAATCTGGCTTAATGTCACCTTAAAATAGCAAGGTGGCATTAACCCTTCATTACCCCATATCCCACCGCTACACGGGAGTGGGAAGAGAGTGGCCAAGTGCCAGAATAGGCGCATCTTCCAGATGTGCCTTTTCTGGGGTGGCTGGGGGCAGATGTTTTTAGCCACGGGGGGGCCAATAACCATGGACCCTCTCCTGGCTATTAATATCTGCCCTCAGTCACTGGCTTTACCGCTCTGGCGGAGAAAATTGCGCGGGAGCCCAGGCCAATTTTTTCCGCGATTTAACCCTTTATTTTAGCAGCTACAGCGCCCTAATTTTGCACATACACACTACTAACATTAGTAGTGTGGAATATGCAAAAAAAAGGGGGATATGAGATGGTTTACTGTATGTAAACCATGTCTCATATCCATCCTGTCGGGTTTGTGAAGGAGAAATGAGAAGCCGGCAATTGAATTACCGGCCTTTAACATATATCGCGCTGAATTAATTATAAATACAGAATATATATATATATGTGTCTCAATAATATATATATATATATATATATATATATATATATATATATATATATACTGTATATATGTTTTCCCAAACATTTGAGCACATAAATCCATTAGATGTCGGTTTTGCAAGCCTGCGAGAAAATATCGCCGTACGGATGCCATACGGATTACATACGGAGGATGCCATGCGCAACATACGCTGACACACCCTGTCTACAGATCACTATTTTGGGAACATTTCTCCGTATTACGGCCGTATTACGGCCGTAAAAAAACGGACCGTATTGTCTTACGCTGAGTGTGACGCCGGCCTAAGGGTATGTGTCCACGTTCAGGATTGCATCAGGATTTGGTCAGGATTTTTCATCAGTATTTGTAGCCAAAACCAGGAGTAGAACAATTAGGGTATGTGTCCACGTTCAGGTTTGCTTCAGGCTTTGGTCAGGATTTTATGCAGGTAAAATCCTGACCAAAAATGCATCTGAGGTCACTGGCAGGTCACCTGCGGTGTTCCTGCGTGTTTTGCTCATTGTAGCAACATGCTGCGTTCTGAAAAAACGCACCGCATGTGCGTTTTTGCGGGAATTCCGCATGCGTTTTTTAATGCACAGTGGAGACGGGATTTCATTAAATCCCCTCCACTATGCTGTAACATCTGGACGCTGCATTTTTGATGCTGCGGCTCAGCGCTGCGTCAAAAACGCAGCGTTTCCTGAACGTGGACACATACCCTAAGAGGAAAACTATAATAGAAACATATGCTCCACTTCTGCATTTATCACCCACTCCTGGTTTTGGCTACAAATACTGATGAAAAATCCTGACCAAATACTGATGCAATCCTGAACGTGGACACATACCCTAATTGTTCCACTCCTGGTTTTGGCTTACAAATACTGATGTAAAATCCTGACCAAATCCTGAACGTGGACACATACCCTAAGGGTATGTGTCCACGTTCAGGATTGCATCAGGATTTGGTCAGGATTTTACATCAGTATTTGTAAGCCAAAACCAGGAGTGGAACAATTAGAGGAAAAGTATAATAAAAACATATGCTCCACTTCTGCATATATCACCCACTCCTGGTTTTGGCTTACAAATACTGATGTAAAATCCTGACCAAATCCTGATGGAATCCTGAACGTGGACACATACCCTTAGGGTATGTGTCCACGTTCAGGAAACGCTGCGTTTTTGACGCAGCACTGAGCCGCAGCATGAAAAACGCAGCATCCAGATGTTACAGCATAGTGGAGGGGATTTCATGAAATCCCGTCTCCACTGTGCATTAAAAAACGCATGCGTTTTTCCCGCAAAAAAGCACATACGTTGCATTTTTTCAGAACGCAGCATGTTGCTACAATGAGCAAAACACGCAGGAACACCGCAGGTGACCTGCCAGTGACCTCAGGTGCATTTTTGGTCAGGATTTTACCTGCACAAAATCCTGACCAAAGCCTGAAGCAAACCTGACCGTGGACACATACCCTTAGGGTATGGGTATGTGTCCACGTTCAGGATTGCATCAGGATTTGGTCAGGATTTTTCATCAGTATTTGTAAGCCAAAACCAGGAGTGGGTGATAAATGCAGAAGTGGAGCATATGTTTCTATTATACTTTTCCTCTAATTGTTCCACTCCAGGTTTTGGCTTACAAATACTGATTAAAAATCCTGACCAAATCCTGATGCAATCCTGAACGTGGACACATACCCTATGTGTCCACGTTCAGGATTGCTTCAGGATTTTGTCAGGATTTTATGCAGGTAAAATCCTGACCAAATCTGCACCTGAGGTCACTGACAGGTCACCTGCGTTGTCCTTGAGTTTTTTCTGCAATGTAAGGACATGCTGCGTTCTTAGGGTATGTGTCCACGTTCAGGCTTGCTTCAGGCTTTGGTCAGGATTTTATGCAAGTAAAATCCTGACCAAAACTGCACCTGAGGTCACTGGCAGGTCACCTGCGGTGTGCCTGCGTGTTTTGCTCATTGTAGCAACATGCTGCGTTTTGAAAAAACGCACCACGCATGCGTTTTCGCGGCAAAAACGCATGCATTTTTTAATGCATAGTGGAGTCGGGATTTCATGAAATCCCCTCCACTATGCTGTAACATCTGGACGCTGCGTTTTTGACGCTGCGGAAAAAAGCAGCGTCAAAAACGCAGCGTTTCCTGAACGTGGAAACATACCCTTAAAAGACGCGCCGCATGTGAGTTTTCTCGGGTGTGCCGCATGCGTCTTTTACTGCATAGTGGAGACAGGATTTCATGAAATCCCCTCCACTATGCTGTAACATCTTTACGCTGCGTTTTTTATGCATGCTGCTCAACGCTGCATCAAAAACTCAGCGTTTCCTGAACGTGGACACATACCCTTAGGGTATGTGTCCATGTTCAGGATTGCATCAGGATTTGGTCAGGATTTTTCATCAGTATTTGTAAGCCAAAACCAGGACTGGAACAATTAGGCCGGTTTAACATGTCAGTGGCTCCGGTACGTGAGGTGACAGTTTCCTCACGTACCGGAGCCACTAACACACGTAGACACATTGAAATCAATGCATCTGTGCAGATGTCATTGATTTTTTGCGGACCATGTCTCCATGTGCCAAACACGGAGACATGTCAGTGTTCGTGGGAGCGCACGGATTACACGGACCCATTAAAGTCAATGGGTCCGTGTAAAACACATACCGCACACGGACGTTGTCCGTGTGCAGTCCATGTGCCGTGCAGGAGACAGCGCTACAGTAAGCGCTGTCCCCCCACATGGTGCTGAAGCTGCCATTCATATCTTCTCTGCAGCAGCATTTGCTGTAGAGAAGATATGAATAATCCTTTTTTTTTGTTTCTGGTGTTTAACATAAAGATCCCTGTCCCCACCCCCTTCCCACCCCCTGTGCGCCCGCCCGCTGTTATTAAAATACTCACCCGCCTCCCTCGCAGTGTCTTGTCCTGGCTGCAGCTTCTCCTGTATGCGGTCACGTGGGGCCGCCCATTACAGAAATGAATATGCGGCTCCATCCCTATGGGAGGTGGAGCCGCATATTCATGACTGTAATCGGCGGTCCCACGTGACCGCTCATACAGTAGAAGGTGCAGCCAGGACAGGACACTGCGTGGGAGCCGGGTGATTATTTTAATAACAGCGGGCGGGCGCACGGTGGGTGGGAGGGGGGTGGGGACAGGGATCTTTATGTTAAACACCAGAAACAAAAAAAAAAGGATTATTCATATCTTCTCTACAGCAAACGCTGCTGCAGAGAAGGTATGAATGGCGGCTTTAGCACCACGTGGGGGGGACAGCGCTTACTGTAGTGCTGTCTCCTGCACGGTGCGTGTGGTACCCAGTCGGTACACGGGCAGCACACGTGTGCCGCACGTGTGCCACACTGATTTGCCACAGAAACGCACGGGCACACGGACACTGATAATTCCGGTACCGGAATTATCTGGACGTGTGGGACAGGCCTTAGAGGAAAAGTATAACAGAAACACATGCACCACTTTTGCATTTATCACCCACTCCTGGTTTTGGCTTACAAATACTGATGAAAAATCCTGACCAAATCCTGATGCAATCCTGAACGTGGACACATACCCTTAGGCTGCCGTCACACTAGCAGTATTTGGTCAGTATTTTACATCAGTATTTGTAAGCCAAAACCAGGAGTGGGTGATAAATACAGAAGTGGTGCATATGTTTCTCTTTAATACTTTCCCTCTTAGGCCGGCGTCACACTAGGCATATGAAAATACAGTCAGTTTTTTACGGCCGTAATACGCAGTAATTGTCCCAAAACACTGTTCTGGATTCAATGCGAGGATGCAATTTTTATGCACAAATTTATCCGTGTGTCATCCGTATGGCATCCGTATGGCTTCCGTACGGCGATTTTTTCTCGCAGGCTTGCAAAATGGACATATCATGGATCCATCGGCATATATACAGTCTATATATATATATATATATATATATATATATATATATATGTCAGTGAGACATATATATGTGAGACATCAGTGCGGCACACGTGCGGCAGCCGTTTGCCGCCCGTGTGCCGACTGGGTACCACATGGACCGTGCAGGGGACAGCGCTACAGTAAGCGCTGTCCCCTGCTTTGGGTGCTGAAGCCGCCATTCATTTTTTCTCTCCAGCAGCATTCGCTGGAGAGAAGAAATGAAAAATCATTGTTTTGGGTTTCTTTGCGGTAGAAATAAAGATCTTTGTTCCCCCCCTCCCACCCCCTGTGCGCCCCCCCCCGCTGGCAAGAAAATACTCACCCGGCTCCCTCGAAGCGTCCTCAGAGATTTTTCATTTCTTCTCTCCAGCGAAAGCTGCTGGGGAGAACAAATGAATGGGGGCTTCAGCACCACCCTTGGGGGACAGCAATTACTGTAGCGCTGTCTCCTGCACGGCACACGGACTGCACACGGACAGCATCCGTGTGCGGTACGTGTTTTACACGGACCCATTGACTTTAATGGGTCCGTGTGATCCGTGCGCTCCCACGAACACTGACATGTCTCCGTGTTTTGCACGCGGACACACGGTCCGCGAAAACACGCTGACATGTGCAGAGACACATTGATTTTACTGTGTCTACGTGTGTCAGTGTCTCCGGTGTGTGAGAAAACTGACACCTCATGTACCGGAATCACTGACGTGTGAAACCGGCCTTAAGGGTATGTGTCCACGTTCAGGATTGCATCAGGATTTGGTCACGATTTTATGCAGGTAAAATCCTGACCAAATCTGCACCTGAGGTCACTGGCAGGTCACCAGCGTTGTCCTTGAGTTTTTTCTGCCATGTAAGGACATGCTGCGTTCTGACAGGATGCGCCGCATGTGAGTTTTCTCGGGTGTGCCGCATGCATCTTTTACTGCATAGTGGAGACAGGGTTTCATGAAATCCCCTCCACTATGCTGTAACATCTGGACGCTGCGTTTTTTATGCATGCTGCTCAACGCTGCGTCAAAAACGCAGCGTTTCCTGAACGTGGACACATAAACTTAGAGCATTAATGGAGCTTCTTAGTGTATCACTGCAATATTCTTCTACATCGTGGATCCCAAAATTCCATTCAAAGAATGTCTTTGTTTTACTTGTAACAAAATCGCTGAGGTCTTTTCCTTCAAAAACTAGTTTTTTACCTTCCAACTGTTTCAGCTCCTTTTTCTTTGCAGATGTATTTTCTTTGTAATAAAATATTACAACACCCTGTGTCTTTATTTAATTAAAATACTTTTTAAAAATGTGTGTGTGTTTTATTAACCATTTCGTACTATTGTATTAATAATGGATAGGTGTCATAATTGACGCCTCTCCATTATTAATCTGGCTTAATGTCACCTTACAATAGCAAGGTGACATTAACCCTTCATTACCCCATATCCCACCGCTACACGGGAGTGGGAAGAGAGTGGCCAAGTGCCAGAATAGGCGCATCTTCCAGATATGCCTTTTCTGGGGTGGCTGGGGGTAGATGTTTGTAGCCAGGGGGGGCCAATAACCATGGACCCTCTCTAGGCTATTAATATCTGCCCTGAGTCACTGGCTTTACCACTCTGGTGGAGAAAATTGCGCGGGAGCCCACGCCATTTTTTTCCACCATTTAACCCTTTATTTTACAAGCTACAGCGCCCAAAATTTGCACATACACACTACTAACATTAGTAGTGTGGAATATGCAGAAAAAAAAGGGATATGAGATGGTTTACTGTATGTAAACTATGTCTCATATCATATCGGGTTTCGGAAGGAGAAATGAAAAGCCGGCAATTGAATTACCGGCTTTTCGCTAACACCGGTGCGTAGGTCTCGCAATGCACACGCATGGTCCATGTGTAATCTGATTTTTTCTCGCACCCATAGACTTGCATTGGCAAGTCTCGGCCGAGATACGCTGACAATCGCAGCATGCTGCGATTTTACTCGGATCCTGAATACAGCGGAGAAAATATCGGATGATGGGAGCTGCACCATAGATTAATATTGGGCCGAGTGCTATGTGATTTCTTATCGCATAGCACTCGTCCGTATTACGGTCTAGTGTGACCCCGGCCTTATAGAAATGATAGTTCTAATAGCTCAAGATTAATTCGTGGGTGTGGTGGCGGCAAGCCAAACACAACAATGGTCTCCCAAATTCAGTTTCAATTCTGATACATGCTCCTTGGATCATTCCTGTATTAGATGCAGTTGTATCAAGAGATATACCAATGATAAGGTCACGCAGCGCGAATCGGTCCACCACCTGAATAACAACTTCAGCCATTAGCTCACCAGTACCTTTCTGGGCAACAGGTACGCCAAGCAAATGCTCAAAATCTTTTCCAGTTTCAAGAACAGCATCTCTATCTTCTAGAGTTTTGACACTCCCTCAGGCAACAATTCACTATCCTAATGTAAGATTAAATGAGGAAGATTTTCAAACAGTGACTTTTCCATGTTCTCAGCCATTTGTCTTCTGTTAATCGCCCGAGCTCGGAAAAGGGTAGATGGAGATATGGAAATGCATGAAACATCGTGACCAAGGCTTTTTACAGTTGCAATAAATGAAGTACTTGCTTGTCGAATGGAGAGTTGTTCTCGATCCCATGTAGCCATGAGTGTGTGATCGAGAGGTTTTAATCTACGACCTGCACAAGATTTTTTCACTGGTGGTGCAGAAAATTTGTCCTCTTCGTGAATTGATGACGGAGATGAGACTGAGTGTTCCACGGTTCATTTTGGCGATTTCTTTATAATGTTTCTCCTTGTATGCCTCCTTTTTTTCTGCATTTATTTTCTTCTTTTTAATTTGTGAGGCAAAAACCTTATCTACACCACTCATTGATAAACTCATATAATCCTCTCTTTGTGACATAAGGAAAGCTTTATCGTCTTCTAGTATGCTATTCATGGAGATCACATTTTGCCTGGCAATATCAAATAGCTCAACAAGATCACCTTTCCAAATCTGCCGCTTCATATTTACTTTGTCAATGCTTCTTGATTTCTCTTTACCCAGATGTTGATATTCCTTGTATAACTTCTGTATACGAGTTTGGATATTCTCCTCTGTCATGACAGGGATACTTGCTTTCTTCCACAATTCCTTTAGTTTAATACTTGTGGATTTAGCAGCACACGAGAGTGTTTCTTTCATTTCCTTGTGATGGTAAATAAAAACTAAAAGCACGTGTTCCTTGGAAGGGAGTTGAGCTCCCAAAAATTCACCACCAGGCACCTTTTCAAGTAACCAAATTCCCTTTCTAGTACTCTTTTTCAGTTAAACTACCCGCAAAACATAATAGAAACACAACATACACATTAGTGTGATGTCGATAATACATTTTCATGAATTTCGGTATTTTCAGATAAAAGTGATCAAAGTGTGCAACCTCTAAATATTAATTGATTTTGCTAAAAATTTTTACATGGATCTTTTAGATGACTTAGACCAAGGATTCAAGCAAAGTCATATGAAAATCATAACTTTGGAAAAATGAAACACCCTAATATATATATATATATATATATATATATATATATATATATATATATATATATATATATATATATATTTAATTCAGCGCTAGATAGCAGAAAAGCCGGTAATTCAATTGTCGGCTTTTCCGATCTCCTTCACAATCCCGACAGGATATGAGACATAGTTTACATACAGTAACCATCTCATATTTCTTCTTTTATTACATATTCCTCTTTACTAATGTTAGAAGTGTATGTGTGTTAAATTAGGGGGCTCTAGCTATTAAATTAAAGGGTTAAATCCTGGAAAAAATTGGCGTGGGCTCCCGCGCAATTTTCTCCGCCAGAGTGGGAAAGCCAGTGATTGAGGGCAGATATTAATAGCCTAGAGAGAGACCATGGTTATTGGCGCCCCAGGCTAAAAACATCTGCCCCCAGCCACCCCAGAAAAGGTACATCTGTAAGATGCACCTATTCTGTCACTTAGCCTCTCTCTTCCCACTCCCGTGTAGCGGTGGGATATGGGGTAATGAAGGGTTAATGTCACCTTGCTATTGTAAGGTGACATTAAGCCAGTTTAATAATGGAGAGGCGTCAATTAATGCAGCTGTGCTCCTGCCTGTAAAACTTGGTGAATGAATGGAATGCAGGGGAATGTACTGTAGTAACCTCGAGTCGCGGTGATGCACCCTCTGCTGGATGAACTCTCATTATTATTATTATTATTTATTGTGATAGCGCCATTTATTCCATGGCGCTTTACATGTGAGGAGGGGTATACATAATAAAAACAAGTACAATAATCTTAAACAATACAAGTCATAACTAGTACAGGAGGAGAGAGGACCCTGCCCGCGAAGGCTCACAATCTACAAGGGATGGGTGAGAATACAGTAGGTGAGGATAGAGCTGGTCATGCAGCGGTTTGGTTGATCAGTGGTTACTGCAGGTTATAGGCTTGTCAGAAGTGGTGGGTCTTCAGGCTCTTTTTGAAGGTTTCGATGGTAGGCGAGAGTCTGATGTGTTGTGGTAGAGGGTTCCAGAGTAGGGGTGATACGCGAGAAAAATCTTGTATACGATTGTGGGAAGAGGAGATAAGAGGGGAGTAGAGAAGGAGATCTTGTGAGGATCGGAGGTTGCGTGTAGGTAAGTACGGGAGACGAGGTCACAGATGTATGGAGGAGACAGGTTGTGGATGGCTTTGTATGTCATGGTTAGGGTTTTGTAGTGGAGTCTCTGGGCAATGGGGAGCCAGTGAAGAGATTGAAAGAGCGGAGAGGCCGGGGAATAGCGGGGGGACAGGTGGATTAGTCGGGCAGCAGAGTTTAGAATAGATTGGAGGGGTGCGAGAGTGTTAGAGGGGAGGCCACAGAGCAGGAGGTTGCAGTAGTCAAGGCGAGAGATGATGAGGGCATGGACTAGGGTTTTTGCAGATTCTTGGTTGAAGAATGTACGGATTCATGAAATATTTTTGAGTTGAAATCGGCAGGAAGTGGAAAGGGCTTGGATATGTGGTTTGAAGAAGAGATCAGCATCAAGGATTACCCCGAGGCAGGGAGCTTGTGGGACTGGGGAGAGTGTGCAGCCATGTACTGTAATGGATAGGTTCGTTTGGAGGGTCGCGTGAGATGGGGGAAAGATGATGAATTCTGTTTTGTCCATGTTAAGTTTCATAAATCTAGCGGAGAAGAAGGATGACATAGTGGACAGACATTGAGGGATTCTGGTTAGTAGGGAGGTGATATCTGGTCCAGAGATGTAGATCTGTGTGTCATCAGCATAGAGGTGATACTGAAAGCCATGAGATTCTATGAGCTGTCCCAGGCTAAAGATGTAAATGGAAAAGAGCAGGGGCCCAAGGACTGAACCTTGTGGGACTCCGACAGATAGGGGGCGAGGTGAGGAGGTGGTGTGTGAGTGGGAGACGCTGAATGTCCAGTCTGTTAGGTATGATGAGATCCAGGATAGGGCCAAGTCTGTGATGCCAAGGGATGAGAGGGTCTGTAATAATAGGGAATGGTCCACTGTGTCAAAGGCAGCCGACAGGTCGAGGAGGAGGAGGACAGAGTAGTGTCGCTTGCTTTTGGCGGTTAAGAGGTCATTGGTGACCTTAGATAGGGCAGTTTCAGTGGAATGGTGTGACCGGAAGCCAGATTGTGAGCGGTCAGAGGGAGCAAGAAGAGAGATGGGAGGACAGTTCAAGGTAGACGTGTTGTTCCAGTAGTTTGGAGGCATAAGGGAGAAGTGATATAGGGCGATAGCTAGATACAGAGGATGGGTCAAGAGAGGGCTTTTTGAGGATAGGTGTGATGGAGGCATGTTTAAAGCTTGAGGGGAAACCACCAGTTGTTAGTGATAGGTTGAAGAGATGGGTTAGGGTTGGGATGAAGACTGTGGTGAGGTTTGGGATGAAGTGGGATGGGAGTGGGTCAAGTGCACAGGTGGTGAGATGCGATTTTGAGAGTAGAGTGAAGAGTTGATCTTCTGTAATGGTGAAGAAGTTGGTTTTGAAGGTGGAGGGCTGGGAAGTCGGGAGGAAGGGCTCAGGGGATTGTTGACCAAAACTGTCTCTGATGTTCTCAATCTTCTGCTTGAAAAATGAGGCAAAGTCTTCAGCTGAGATAGGTGGGGAGGGAGGAGGTGCTGGGGGACGGAGGAGAGAATTGAAGGTGTTGAATAACTGTTTAGGGTTGTGAGACAGGGAGGATATGAGAGATGAGAAGTAAGTTTGTTTAGCTGTGGTGAGTGTGGTCTTGAAAGTAGTGAGGGACTGTTTGAATGCGATAAAGTGCTCATTGGAGTGGGATCTTTTCCATCTGCGCTCAGCAGCCCTGGAAGCTCGCCTCAGTTCTTTGGTCAGGCTGGTGTGCCAGGGTTGTCTGTTGATTTTGTGAGCTTTGGTATGTGTAAGTGGGGCATCAGATTCCAAAGCTACAGCTATTGTGGTGTTATATAGAGCAGCAGCGTCATCCGCATTGTGTAAGGAACTTATGTCTGTGAGAGGGAGGAGGGATTCAGAGAATGAATTTAGGTCAAGATGTTTAAGATTTCTGCGAGGGTGTGAAAGTTTGTGGGGTGGGGATTGTAGACATGGAGTGGAGAGGGAAGAGAATGTGAGAAGGTTGTGGTCAGAGAGAGGAAGAGGTGAGTTAGAGAGGTTAGATAGGGAGCAGAGGTGGGTGAAGATGAGGTCCAGTGTGTGACCATCTTTGTGAGTGGCTCCAGAAGACCATTGAGTGAGGCCGAAGGATGAAGTGAGAGATAGAAGTTTAGTGGCAGCTGAGAGGGAAGTGTCAATGGGGATGTTGAAGTCACCCATGATGATAGTGGGGATATCCGCGGAAAGGAAATGAAGTAGCCAGGTGGTGAAGTGGTCAAAGAAGGTGGTGGCTGGCCCTGGGGGGCGGTAAATGACAGCCAGTTGGAGGTTGCACCTCAAAGGAAGGGAGGGTAACAGAGGTTGGCAGTGGGATTGGAGTGAAGGAGCAGTTATCTGACAGGAGAAAAGCAACTCCTCCACCATGTTTGCTGCTGGGGCGGGGTGTGTGAGAAAGGTGGAAGCCACCGTAAGAGAGTGCAGCAGGTGAGGCTGTGTCAGAAGGGGTGAGCCAGGTTTCGGTGATGGCGAGAAATGAAAGTTTGGTAGTAACAAAAAGATCATGGATGTAGGAAAGCTTGTTGCAGACAGAGCGAGTGTTCCACAGAGCTCCTGTTAGTGGGACTGGGGAAGCGGGGGCTGGACGAATGGGTATAAGGTTAGAGAGGTTACGGAAGTTTGTGATAGAGCATGGATGGGAGGTAGAAATGACTGTGGGAATGTGGTGAGGAGGACCAGGATTAGGAGAGATATCACCAGCAGTGAGAAGGAGCAGAGAAAGTGGGAGCAGGAGAGGGCATGAGGGGGCTGTCTGTGTTTGGAGGCAGAGGATTGTATGTTAAGTAACAGTTCTGAGGAGGAGGTGAGATGTATGGGGAGGATTGAAGCAGAGATAAACAGTTCCTTACTTGGTGTGGGGATTAGGGGAGTTAGCAGAAAGTGAAGGATTATAGGGGTGAAAGTGAAAACAAACAGAAACATTGTTTACAGTGACTGGACAGTTACCTTCAGTTCCCTTCTGGTTCAATTCAGGTTTTAATTCTACTGTTATCTTCACACTTTTAGGACACACTTCTAGGTATCACACGGCAGACTAAAGTCATGCAGACTTTAGCTATGCAATATATGTAAAACTAAGTGCGTTCAGGTGTGAAGCAGAGAGGAGTGGTCTCTGCTCATCTTGGTCAGAGAATTAAGGGTGGACCAGATGCATACAATCAAGCCTGAGTAAACAAGGTCATAAATAACACAGGGTAGAGCTGGGGTTAGCTGAAAGGCATACCATGAAAATGCTAGGAGCAGAGGAAAGTCTGTGTGCAAAGCCGGGTGACGTACTATGTGCACTTCATAGACAGACAGCAGGAGAGCAGGAGAGCTGGGTGGATGAACATACCATGAGAATGCTAGGAGCAGAGGAAAGTCTGTGTGCAAAGCTGGGTGATGTACTATGTGCACTTCATAGACAGCAGGAGAGCAGGAGAGCTGGGTGGATGAACATACCATGAGGATGCTAGGAGCAGAGGAAAGTCTGTGTGCAAAGCTGGATGATGTACTATGTGCACTTCATAGACAGACAGCAGGAGAGCAGGAGAGCTGGGTGGATGAACATACCATGAGAATGCTAGGAGCAGAGGAAAGTCTGTGTGGGAGCACAAATATTCTGAAAAGTTCCCATGCTCGAGTTCATATGAGTTCATCCAGCAGAGGGCGCATCACCGCAACTCGAGGTAACTACAGTACATTCCCCTGCATTCCATTCATTCACCAAGTTTTACAGGCAGGAGCACAGCTGCATTAGCAGAGCTCCTGGGTGTAAAATGATTTAACCCATTCAGATGGATTTACAGCGTGGGACAAGACTGAACGACGGAAGGTACGGAATATTGTTGTTGTTTGTTTTTTTTACTTTATTTCAGGTGACAAGGGTTTTCAGGTGGATTAAGAGTAAAATAAAATATTAAAACACCATGTGTCTTTATTTCATTAAAATACTTTATAATAATGTGTGTGTTTTATTAACCATTTCATACTATTGGATTAAGAATGGATAGGTGTCATAATTGACGCCTCTCCATTATTAACCATGGTCCCTCTCTAGGCTATTAATATCTGCCCTCAGTCACTGGCTTTCCCACTCTGGCGGAGAAAATTGCGTGGGAGCCCATGCCAATTTTTTCCAGGATTTAACCCTTTAATTTAATAGCTAGAGCACCCTAATTTAACACACATACACTTCTAACATTAGTAAATAGGAATATTTAATAAAAGAAGGGATATGAAATGGTTTACTGTAAGTAAACCATGTCTCATATCCTGTCGGGTTTGTGAAGGAGATAGCAAAAGCCGGCAATTGAATTACCGGCTTTTCTGCTATCTAGCGCTGAATTAAATGTAAATATATATACAGTATATATGTGTCTCACTGACATATATATATATATATATATATATATATATATATATATATATATATATATACACACACACACATTCTATGTGTACACATTTATTCTACCTATTCTATTCTATTCTATTCTATTCTGTCAGTGTGATTTTACTGTACACCGCACTGAATTGCCGATTTTCTATAGAACACCGCTGCATATTTCTCGCAAGTCACACACATGGTCAGTGTGTAATCCGTAATTTTCTTGCCTTCATAGATTTTCATTGGCTTTTTTTTGCACAATTTTCTATGCCCATAACATACCGGATGCGTAATATACGGCAGATAGGAGCTGCCCCATGGAGAATCATTGGGCCATGTGCAATGCATATTTTCTGGACGTATTTTCTGCGCTCATACGTCCGTGAAACTCGCTAGTGTGACGCCGGCCTTATTGTTCCACTCCTGGTTTTGGCTACAAATACTGATGTAAAATACTGACCAAATACTGATAGTGTGATGGCAGCCTTAGCCCTGCTACTACATTACAGTACATGTAGAATCACACAGTTATGGAAAACCATGCTAGCTACAGCCAAAAATATTTTCTATCAAACTGATAAACCATTTCAGTAATGGCTCATCTCCTGATGATCTGAATAATTGCAAGTAAACACAGCAATTAAATACAGATATACTGACGATTGATAGAATCATAAACATGCCCACTCCCCACGAAAAACCCACTCTCAACTGGGGATTGCTTTCCATCTGCTAGTGACTTGCAGGAGTTAATACAAACATGGCAATTTCATCACTTTTTCATGCATAGACAATTCATATTCATTAGTCTGACACAATCATTTCAAGTAAACGCAGAAAGCAATTATTACTAAATATGATGGTTATCTGATGAGCAGAAAAATAGGTACATCTTCGGGTATTGCAAGTTGTAACTAAAGCCTATATATACAGTCTTGGCCGAAAATGTTGGCACACTTGAAATTATTCCAGAAAATAAAATATTTCTCCCAGAAAATGATTGCAATTACATGTTTTGTTATATTTCCTTTGTGTGTATTGGAACAACACAAAAAAACAGAGAAAAAAGGCAAATTGGACATCATTTCACACACAACCCCAAAAATGAGCAGGACAAAATTGTTTGCACTTTTCCAAAAATGTTGGTAAATAACTTTGTTTTAAGCATGTGATGCTCATTCACACTCACCTGTGGCAAGTAACAGGTGTGGGCAATATGAAAATCACACCTGAAAGCAGATTAAAAGGGGGAAGTTGACTCAATGTTTGCATTGAGTGTCTGTGTGTGCCACACTAAGCAAGGAGTACAGAAATAGAAGAGAACTGTCTGAGGACTTCAGAAACAAAATTGTTAAAAAATATCAATAATCTCAAGGTTAAAAGGCCATCTCCAGAGATCCTGATATTCCTTTGTCCACAGTGCGCAACATAATCAAGAAGTTTACAACCTAAGGCACTCTACTTAATCTCCCTGGACGTGAACGACAGAAAAAAATTGATGAAAGGTTGCAACGCAGAATAGTCTGAATGGTGGATAAGCAGTGCCAATCAAGTTCTAAAAAAATTCAAGCTGTCATGCAGTCTAAGGCTGGCATCACACTCAGCTTATGGAAATACGGTCCGTATTATACGTCCGTAATACGCCACAAAATTCCAGAAATGGTGATCCATATGTAATCCGTAGGCAAGGTGTGGTCGCGTATTTTGCGCATGTAATGTTGCGTATGTAATCCGTATGACATCCGTAATGCATATTTTTTACAAAATGGACATTTAACAGATTTTGAGGCTGAAATTGATTTAAATCACCATCAGCAACCCTATTTAAGCCCTCTACAACAGGTGGCACCCTCCCATATGGCCATTTTATGGTTGTGCATCTGTTGGTGTGTTGTGGTAACGTTTGCATCATGTCTGACCTACTGCACTTCACCCCAACTCAGCGGGTTTTAACTGGGTCTTGTTGCGTCAGTTTGGCCAGCCATACCCTGTGATTGTAGATCCGCAAAGGAGGAGAAGAAGAATGTGGGTGCATCCTCTTTTGACTAAACGCCTCACTAAAGGCAATTTTCAGAGGCTCTATACAGCTCTGCGGGCACAGCCTGACAAGTTCTATCTGTACTGTCGCATGACCATCAGAACCTTTGATATAATGTTGGAGATATTACGTCCACGTATCACCTATCAGGACACAAGGATGCGCAAAGCCATATCCGCAGAGGAGCGTCTTCTCCTTACGTTACGGTGTGTATTCAACATTCTCACATACTGTATGTTGATGATTTTTTTTTATGTGTTGTGTTCTAGCAGGTTTATTCATGTATATGTGTACATTAGGTCACAAGCAGATGTTAAAAAGTGTGTTCAATGTTATAGTTAAGTACCCTTGGTACATTTTTCATTTTACAACATTAAGCATGTATTTTAAAATATACAATCTACTTGTGCTTCTTCATGTTTTGTGTCAACTCTTGTAACCTACCTAATATTCCTTTGTTTACACTTTCAGCTTCCTGTCCACTGGCTTGTCATATGCGGGACTACACCTGTAGTTTCTGATTGGCCAGTCGACAATTTCTGGCATTGTGCGGTCAACCTGTAGTCAAATATGGGATAAACTCAAGGAACCTGTGATGCCTGAGCCAAAATTGGCTGATTGGCTCTAAATAGCCCTTGGGTTCCAGGACAATTGTGACTTCCCAAACTGCATTGGAGCCGTGGATGGGAAACATATCAGGGTATGTAAGCCGCCAAACTCTGGCTCCCAATTCTACAATTATAAGCAGTTTTTCTGTTTTGTAGTTCTGTTAGCTGTAGTTGACAGTAACTACAAGTTTATAATTGTAGACATTGGGGCCTATGGCCGAACTTGAGACTCTAGGGTCTTCAATTCGTCCATTATGGGTCGGTGGCTACGTGACAACCAGTTAGACCTCCCACCACCACAACTCCCAGGCTCCAATGCAGAAGCAGTGCCTTTTGTTCTTGTTGGAGATGAGGCGTTCCAACTGATGAGACACGTCATGAGGCCTTTTCCCCGGCGCAACCTCGACCACCGGCAGAGGATCTTTAATTTGCGGCTTTCTAGGGCGCGGAGACTGGTTGAGTGTGCCTTTGGTATTCTGGTGGCCAAATGGCGTGTCCTCCAGTCTGCTATTCAGCTCAGTGAGGATACAGTGAATGAAGTGATAAAAGCCTGTGTTATTTTGCACAATTATACCCGCATACATGATTGCTCCACAACTGATATTGCTGAACACATGTTGAGCAATGTGATTAGGCCTACACCACATGGTCCTCCTCCGCGCCGTCCCCTTTCTGGCATAAAAGTTAGGGATGTTTTCACAAATTATTTCGTTTCTCCTCAGGGTGCTATTCCCTGGCAAGATAATGCTTTTTCTCAGTTGTGATTTCCTTCTTTTATAAATATATTATCAAAATATAAATTTTGTTGCCAAAGAAACAGTACTCTGTGTGTTGAATGTCCTTAATTACCATATGATTATGAACAGAGCATATGTGTGTGTTGTAATAATGATTGGTCCACAAACATCATTTGGCTTTTCACAACATTTTTTACTCTAAGAGCAAAAGCCTTTTGTTGATAACTTTTAACCATATTTTTGGCATATGTTATTTTTTTTTGGTATTTTTTACCAACAACAAAACACAACAAAGTGCAAATACTGCACAAAAGAACCAAAAACATGGTTTTGCATAACAAACAAAAAGAAGAAAAAAAAGAAAAAAATTGCCTTACAGATCCCTGTAAGTTGGCGGTGGAGATGGCGGCAGCTCAAGGTCCTGTTCAGGGGGCCTTTGTTGGGCCAATTATCCTTCACCCTGTGAGGATGCTGTGGGTTGCTGAGCCGAATACAGGCCTTGTCCATATTGGCCAGTTTGGTGTTGGCCATAAGGGAATTGTCTCTGGCCCTCATACTGATGGACATTTTGGCTGGACTCATACCCAACCCCAAAATGGCCATGTTGTCCAAACCCAGGTTGGGACCAGCCTACATCACTGGGTCTGGAAAAGTGGCCATATTGGGAATGTGGGTTGTAGGGTGCCATTTGGTACAGAGCTGGCCTTTGTAGAGTTTGGGTTGGGAGGGGTTGAGGTGTAGGCATACGTGGAGGAGGTGCTTCAAATCCTGATTGATCATGCACCTGTTGAGTTATTTGAAGGCGCAAGAGTTTAGTTTGTGAAACTTCTCTCAAGAAATTCAAACACCTCATAGGGGTTATTTGGAAGGGTGCTCCAATCAATCAGGATTTGAATACACCCTCTCACACATAGCCTCACCTCACAGGGAAGGGGACGAAGGTACCGGGCAAGGCTGCAGGCAAAGGCCTCCTCTCCATCATCCGTGGATGCCCTTGCCAAATACTTGATGACCCCAGCATCCACATCCCTCCTAGTGGCTTTCAGCTCACTCCTTCTGCGGCCTCTGCGTAAAGCCCCAGCTGCCTGTGGGGAGGACACCAGTGGGCCAGTAGGGCTGCTGCTGTGGCCATGCTCTTCCTGGCTTACATGATCAAGTGCTGCTGAGGGTGGTGGTGCTGCATCTTTGACACTTGCTGCTGTCTGTAGTGATGCTGAAGCCGATGGACCTTGAAGGATGGAGGTAGAAGAGGCCAAAGATGGGCCTGCCACCTCTTCTTCCACACTAACGGGATCAATTACAGCCTCCGAATCAGACCCGATCTCCCTCTCTGTGAGGTTGGACTGTGTTCTGTTATTAAACAACAAAACAAAAAAAAATACATTAATAGTTGAGTCATTTGGTAAAATAATTTTATTAGCCATCTGTGACCTCATCTCCTGATAATTACAAACACACAACCTCCGATCCTCACAAGATCTCCTTCTCTACTCCCCTCTTATCTCCTCTTCTCACAATCGGATACAAGATTTATATCGTGTATCACTCCTACTGTGGAAACCACTACCACAACACATCATACTGTTGCCTACCATTGAAAGCTACAAAAAGAGCATGAAGACCCACCTCTTCCAACAATCAGATAACCTGCTGTAACCACCGATCGACCAAACCACTGCATGAACAGCTCTACCCTCGCCTACTGTATTCTCACCCATCCCTTGTTGGAGGTTGTGTGGCTTTGCGGGCAGGGTCCTCTCTCCTCCTGGAGCTTTTTTTTTGTTATTTTTTTTTGTTTTTAATATTTTTGGGAAAATATTTACCCCTCCTTACATGTAAAGCGCCATGGAATAACCAGAACAAATAATATTAAGAATCATATTTTCAAACAAAAATGTGTTGTGTTGTTTTTTCTTACTGCCTTAGATCCATACTGGCATCCAAAAAGGACAGACGATCGTAGTAAATGTATTTCCTTTTTTTGGGTGGTGCGGCTGACCCACTTCTTGCCCGCTGCTGCCTTTCCTGCCGGTACTGGTCCCTGATGCTGCACCATCGTGTCATAATATCATCCACTGCAATGACATGGATAAAAATATTGTTTAAGCTCATTCTGCACATTGCTTAACCCCTTAGTGACAGAGCCAATTTGGAACTTAATGACCGAGCCAATTTTTACAATTCTGACCACTGTCACTTTATGAGGTTATAACTCTGGAACGCTTTAACAGATCCCGCTAATTCTGAGATTGTTTTTTCGTGACATATTGTACTTCATGATAGTGGTAACATTTCTTCGATGTTACTTGCAATTATTTATGAAAAATATGGAAATATGGCGAAAATTTTTTAAATTTTGCAATTTTCAAACTTTGTATTTTTATGCCCTTAAATCAGAGAGATATGTCACACAAAATAGTTAATAAATAACATTTTCCACATGTTTACTTTACATCAGCATAATTTTGGAAGCAACATTTTTTTTTGTTACGGAGTTATAAGGGTTAAAAGTTGACCAGCAATTTCTCATTTTTACAACACCATTTTTTTTTAGGGACCACATCACATTTGAAGTCATTTTGAGGGGTCTATATGATAAAAAATAACCAAGTGTGACACCATTCTAAAAACTGCACCCCTCAAGGTGCTCAAAACCACATTGAATAAGTTTATTAACCCTTTATGTGCTTCACAGGAACTGAAACAAGGTGGAAGGAAAAAATGAACATTTAACTTTTTTTGCAAACAGAAACCACGTAACTATAAATCACAAGGCGCTAGACACGTGTGCCCAGAACAGCAGCAGGCAAACCAGTCAGTGGGGTGTGTATGACTAACAGCAAAACAGTGTGTAATGTAAAAGGTTGCCGCGCTGAACGGCACTCACAACATGAAGTGTCGTCCTGTGTAAATAATGGCCACTTGTCTGGCGGTGTCCTCATTCACAGTCCAAAAGATCCTTAGCAATGGGAGTGTCCTCCCAGAAGTTGCAGTCCCCCGGACAAAACCCGTGTGTCAGCGTTAGCCCCGGCCGTTGGCGCCGCTGACAGCGTAGCGAGGTGAGCGGGGGGCATGGTGAGGTGGTGACGTCACCTGTCCGTAACTAACGGACGTATGCAGGGGCCAATCCCGACGCGTTTCGAGGGCAGCGTCCCTCTTTCTCAAGGTATGGCGCCTGCACTGCCGCTGTTCTTATATATCTGCCCGCGCTCCTGCAGCCTCATAATTTGACAGTGAATGACACATTTCGCCAGCTGCTGTCTCCTTGTCCTGGCCCATTTATGAGCAATCAGATGTTACTTTGTAATGCTAAACCATGGATACCCAAGAAACTAATGACTAAAACTATATGCCTGTGGAAAATGTGATATTTAAAAAACACAATCTTTATTTAATTAATAAATAAAACCAAGAATAATGAGTAGTATTAAAAACCATTATAAAAAAGCATACTAAAAAAGCAAAAAGCTCACTCCAAACTACACATGTATATAAACGTGCAGACTCAGAATGAGTCTATGAACAGCTGCAAAAATACAAATAGTGGCGTAATGCCACCTATAGATTACTGGCAATAAGTGTTATTCGCCATTTCTAAAAATTTAACAAAATATGTAAAATCAATAAAATTGTGCACAACTTTATGAGACAACTGTGACCTCTCCGTTATCTCAAAGCTTACTCTACCAGCACAAGGAACTTTAAAATATATCAAGAGGACACAAAAAACATACTTTATATAAATATCAAAAGACCTTACAGAGCATACAGCTCAATCTCCTGATTCAGTCCTTTGGGGGCCAAAGTGTCTAATGTGAAAATCCATTTGGATTCAGTACGGGACATACTCTTAATAAAGTCCCCTCTTCTCGGGTTTTTTTGGACCGTCTGGATACCACAAAATGAAAACCCTTCGATTGAACACTCGTGTCTTTCCACAAAATGCCGCGACAGGGGGTGTATTAAAGATCCTTTCAAGATACCATCCAGGTGTTCCTTAATCCTGTCTCTGAGTCGTCTTTTTGTACGTCCCACGTACATTTTCTCACAGGGGCATCTTATTATAGTGCTTTGGAACAAAGCACTATACTGTTATTCCACCGTGGTAAACTTCTTATTATAGTGCTTTGGAACAAAGCACTATACTGTTATTCCACCGTGGTAAACTTCTTCTTATTCTTATTATTCAGTCCGCACGTAATGCGGCCCGAACCGCTAAACTCACAGACTCCAGTGAGGTGTCATTTCGAAGCCAGCGTCCCCAAGAGGTGTGCTAAGTATTTTTCGTGCCGATCGGATTTGTAGTTTTTGCGCAATTTGTGTTTGAAAAAAGTCTTTCAATGCGTTTCAATAGGGAAATTGTCCCATACGTTTATAATGGGCTGGTTTCTGAGGCAATTTCTAAAAATAACTGCCACCTGGCTGATTAGCTCATTGATATGCGCAGTCAGACACAGTTACTATGCCAACGCCTATGAAGTCTACATCAGCTCACCAGGTCACAAGTTTTGTCAGATAATATCAGCTCTTAAAGTGACAGTACAGCACAATTCCAAACCACTATCCTTAGTCTTATGATTATTAGACTGTGGCCCGATTCTAACTCATCGGGTATTATAGAATATGCATGTCCACGTAGTATATTGCACAGCCACGCAGTATACAGTGCAGAGCCGCGCAGTACACAGCGCAGAGCCGCGCAGTACACAGCGCAGAACCGCGCAGTACACAGCGCAGAGCCGCGCAGTACACAGCGCAGAGTCGCGCAGTATAAAGCGCAGAGCCGCGCAGTACACAGCGCAGAGCCGCGCAGTACACAGCGCAGAGCCACGCAGTACACAGCGCAGGGCCACGCAGTATAAAGCGCAGAGCCGCGCAGTACAAAGCGCAGAGTCGCGCAGTATAAAGCGCAGAGCCGCGCAGTACACAGCGCAGAGCCGCGCAGTACACAGCGCAGAGCCGCGCAGTACAAAGCGCAGAGTCGCGCAGTATAAAACGCAGAGCCACGCAGTACACAGCGCAGAGCCGCGCAGTACACAGCGCAGAGCCACGCAGTATACAGTGCAGAGCCGCGCAGTACACAGCGCAGAGCCGCGCAGTACAAAGCGCAGAGTCGCGCAGTATAAAGCGCAGAGCCGCGCAGTACACAGCGCAGAGCCGTGCAGTACACAGCGCAGAGCCGCGCAGTACACAGCGCAGAGCCGCGCAGTACACAGCGCAGAGCCACGCAGTATACAGCGCAGAGCCGCGCAGTACACAGCGCAGAGCCGCGCAGTACAAAGCGCAGAGTCGCGCAGTATAAAGCGCAGAGCCACGCAGTACACAGCGCAGAGCCGCGCAGTACACAGCGCAGAGCCACGCAGTATACAGTGCAGAGCCGCGCAGTACAAAGTGCAGAGTCACGCAGTATAAAGCGCAGAGCCGCGCAGTACACAGCGCAGAGCCGCGCAGTACACAGCGCAGAGCCGCGCAGAACACAGCGCAGAGCCGCGCAGTACAAAGCGCAGAGTCGCGCAGTATAAAGCGCAGAGCCCCGCAGTACACAGCGCAGAGCCACGCAGTATACAGTGCAGAGCCGCGCAGTACACAGCGCAGAGCCGCGCAGTACACAGCGCAGAGCCACGCAGTACACAGCGCAGAGCCGCGCAGTACAAAGCGCAGAGTCGCGCAGTATATAGCGCAGAGCCGCGCAGTACACAGCGCAGAGCCGCGCAGTACACAGCGCAGAGCCGCGCAGTACACAGCGCAGAGCCGCGCAGTACAAAGCGCAGAGTCGCGCAGTATAAAGCGCAGAGCCACGCAGTACACAGCGCAGAGCCGCGCAGTACACAGCGCAGAGCCACGCAGTATACAGTGCAGAGCCGCGCAGTACACAGCGCAGAGCCACGCAGTACACAGCGCAGAGCCGCGCAGTACACAGCGCAGAGCCACGCAGTACACAGCGCAGAGCCGCGCAGTACACAGCGCAGAGCCACGCAGTATACAGCGCAGAGCCGCGCAGTACACAGCGCAGAGCCGCGCAGTACACAGCGCAGAGCCGCGCAGTACACAGCGCAGAGCCGCGCAGTACACAGCGCAGAGCCGCGCAGTACAAAGCGCAGAGTCACGCAGTATAAAGCGCAGAGCCGCGCAGTACACAGCGCAGAGCCGCGCAGTACACAGCGCAGAGCCGCGCAGTACACAGCGCAGAGCCGCGCAGTACACAGCGCAGAGTCGCGCAGTATAAAGCGCAGAGCCACGCAGTACACAGCGCAGAGCCGCGCAGTACACAGCGCAGAGCCACGCAGTATACAGCGCAGAGCCGCGCAGTACACAGCGCAGAGCCGCGCAGTACACAGCGCAGAGCCGCGCAGTACACAGCGCAGAGCCGCGCAGTACACAGCGCAGAGCCGCGCAGTACAAAGCGCAGAGTCGCGCAGTATAAAGCGCAGAGCCGCGCAGTACACAGCGCAGAGCCGCGCAGTACACAGCGCAGAGCCGCGCAGTACACAGCGCAGAGCCGCGCAGTACACAGCGCAGAGCCGCGCAGTATACAGCGCAGAGCCGCGCAGTACACAGCGCAGAGCCGCGCAGTACACAGCGCAGAGCCGCGCAGTACACAGCGCAGAGCCGCGCAGTACACAGCGCAGAGCCGCGCAGTACAAAGCGCAGAGCCGCGCAGTATAAAGTGCAGAGCCGCGCAGTACACAGCGCAGAGCCGCGCAGTACACAGCGCAGAGCCGCGCAGTATAAAGCGGAGAGCCGCGCAGTACACAGCGCAGAGCCGCGCAGTACACAGCGCAGAGCCGCGCAGTACACAGCGCAGAGCCGCGCAGTATACAGCGCAGAGCCGCGCAGTACACAGCGCAGAGCCGCGCAGTATAAAGCGCAGAGCCGCGCAGTATACCGCGCAGAGCCGCGCAGTGCACAGCGCAGAGCCGCGCAGTACACAGCGCAGAGCCGCGCAGTATAAAGCGCAGAGCCGCGCAGTACACAGCGCAGAGCCGCGCAGTACACAGCGCAGAGCCGCGCAGTACACAGCGCAGAGCCGCGCAGTACACAGCGCAGAGCCGCGCAGTACACAGCGCAGAGCCGCGCAGTACACAGCGCAGAGCCGCGCAGTACACAGCGCAGAGCCGCGCAGTATACAGCGCAGAGCCGCGCAGTACACAGCGCAGAGCCGCCCAGTACACAGCGCAGAGCCGCGCAGTATACAGCGCAGAGCCGCGCAGTACACAGCGTAGAGCCACGCAGTACACAGCGCAGAGCCGCGCAGTATACAGCGCAGAGCCGCGTAGTATACAGCGCAGAGCCCCGCAGTATACAGTGCAGAGCCCCGCAGTATACAGCGCAGAGCCGTGCAGTACACAGTGCAGAGCCGCGCAGTACACAGCGCAGAGCCGCGCAGTATACAGCGCAGACACACGCAGTACACAGCACGGACACGCGCAGTACACAGCGCAGAGCTGCGCAGTACACAGCGCAGAGCCGCGCAGTATACAGCGAAGAGCCACGCAGTATATAGCGCAGAGCCGCGCAGTACAAAGCGCAGAGCCGCGCAGTATACAGCGCAGAGCCGCGTAGTATACAGCGCAGAGCCGCGTAGTATACAGCGCAGAGCCACGCAGTATACAGCGCAGAGCCACGCAGTATACAGCGCAGAGCCACGTAGTTATACTGCCCAGTCACGTAGTATATTGTCCAGTCACATAGTATACTGCATATCCCTGTTAAAAAAAAAAAAAAAGAATTAAAATAAAAAAGTTACATACTCACCTCCTGGAGCGGCCGGTATCTGATGGTTGTTGCACCTCCTAGAGCGGCCGGTACACGATGCTTGTTGCACCTGGAGTGGCCGGTACCTGATGCTTGTTGCGCGCTCCGGTCCCAAGAGTGCATTGCGGTCTCATGAGATGATGACGTAGCGGTGTTGTGAGACAGAAAGACGGAAGTGCCCTTAGACAATTATATAGTAGATTACCCCGCTCACCAAATCGGACCCCGAGGGGCCCGGCTCACCAAATCGGACCCAGAGTGACCCCGCCCACCAAATCGGACCCAGAGTGACCCCGCCCACCAAATCGGACCCAGAGTGGCTCCGCCCACCAAATCGAACCCAGAGTGACCCCTTCCACCAAATCAAACCCAGAGTGACCCCTTCCACCAAATCGGACCCAGAGTGACCCCACCCACCAAATCGGACCCTGAGGTGCCCAGCCCACCAAATGAGACCCTGAGGTGCCCAGCCCACCAAATCGGACCGAGTGACCCCACCCACCAAATTGGTCCCTAAGGTGCCCCGCCCACCAAATCGGACCCAGAGTGGCTCCGCCCACCGAATCGGACCCAGAGTGGCCGCGCCCACCAAATCGGACCCAGAGTGGCTCCGCCCACCAAATCGAACCCAGAGTGACCCCTTCCACCAAATCAAACCCAGAGTGACCCCTTCCACCAAATCGGACCCAGAGTGACCCCACCCACCAAATCGGACCCTGAGGTGCCCAGCCCACCAAATGAGACCCTGAGGTGCCCAGCCCACCAAATCGGACCGAGTGACCCCACCCACCAAATTGGTCCCTAAGGTGCCCCGCCCACCAAATCGGACCCAGAGTGGCTCCGCCCACCGAATCGGACCCAGAGTGGCCGCGCCCACAGAATCGGACTAAAAGTGACCCCGCCCACCGAATCGGACCTAGATTTACCCCGCCCACAAAATCAGACCCAGATTGACCCAACCCACCAAATCGGACCGCCTGAGGGGCACCCAAGTGTGAAAGTCTTGCAGGGGCAGCCCGGGCACCATTCCAAAGCACTATCTGTAGTTCCTTCAGGAAATACCCATCTAGTTCTTATTATTATTATTCAGTCCGCACGTAATGCGGCCCGAACCGCTAAACTCACAGACTCCAGTGAGGTGTCATTTCGAAGCCAGCGTTCCTGAGAGGTGTGCTAAGTATTTTTCGTGTCGATCGGATTTGTAGTTTTGGCGCAATTTGCGTTTGAAAAAAGTGTCTCAATGCGTTTCAATAGGGAAATTTTCCAATACGTTTATAATGGGCCTGATTTCTGAGGCAATTTCTAAAAATAACTGCCACCTGGCTGATTACCTCATTGATATGCGCAGTGAGACCCAGTTACTATGCCAACGCCTATAAACTCTACCAGCCCACCAGGTCACAAGTTTTGTCAGATAATATCAGCTCTTAAAGTAAAGCACAATTACAAAGCACTATCTGTAGTCTTATCATTATTGCCCCGCTCACCAAATCGGACCCAGCCCACCAAATCGGACGAGAGTGCCCCCGCTTGCCAAATCGGACCCAGAGTGCCCCCGCCCGCCAAATCGGACCCAGAGTGGCGCCGCCCGTCAAGTCGGACCCAGAGTGGCGCCGCCCGCCAAATCGGACCCAGAGTGGCGCCGCCCGCCAAATCGGACCCAGAGTAGCGCCGCCCGCCAAATCGGACCCAGAGTGGCGCTGCCCGCCAAATCGGACCCAGAGTGGCGCCGCCCGCCAAATCGGACCCAGAGTGGTGCCGCCCGCCAAATCGGACCCAGAGTGGCGCCGCCCGCCAAATCGGACCCAGAGTGGCGCCGCCCGCCAAATCGGACCCAGAGTGGCGCCGCCCGCCAAATCGGACCCAGAGTGGCGCCGCCCGCAAAATCGGACCCAGAGTGGCGCCGCCCGCCAAATCGGACCCAGAGTGGCGCCGCCCGCAAAATCGGACCCAGAGTGGCGCCGCCCGCCAAATCGGACCCAGAGTGACCCGGGCCGCCAAATCGGACCCAGAGTGACCCGGGCCGCCAAATCGGACCCAGAGTGACCCGGGCCGCCAAATCGGACCCAGAGTGACCCGGGCCGCCAAATCGGACCCAGAGTGGCGCCGCCCGCCAAATCGGACCCAGAGTGGCGCCGCCCACCAAATCGGACCCAGAGTGGCGCCGCCTGCCAAATCGGACCCAGAGTGGCGCCGCCCGCCAAATCGGACCCAGAGTGGCGCCGCCCACCAAATCGGACCCAGAGTGACCCGGGCCGCCAAATTGGACCCAGAGTGGCGCCGCCCGCCAAATCGGACCCAGAGTGGTGCCGCCCGCCAAATCGGACCCAGAGTGGCGCCGCCCGCCAAATCGGACCCAGAGTGGCGCCGCCCGCCAAATCGGACCCAGAGTGACCCGGGCCACCAAATCGGACCCAGAGTGACCCGGGCCACCAAATCGGACCCAGAGTGACCCGGGCCACCAAATCGGACCCAGAGTGACCCGGGCCACCAAATCGGACCCAGAGTGACCCGGGCCACCAAATCGGACCCAGAGTGACCCGGGCCACCAAATCGGACCCAGAGTGACCCGGGCCACCAAATCGGGCCCAGAGTGACCCGGGCCACCAAATCGGGCCCAGAGTGACCCGGGTTGACCAAATCGGGCCCAGAGTGACCCGGGCCACCAAATCGGACCCAGAGTGACCCGGCCCACCAAATGGGACCCAGAGTGACCCGGCCCACCAAATCGGACCCAGAGTGACCCGGCCCACCAAATCGGACCCAGAGTGACCCGGCCCACCAAATCGGACCCAGAGTGACCCGGCCCACCAAATCGGACGCAGAGTGACCCGGCCCACCAAGCCTCAACCCTGAGGGGCTACAACTACCAAACCAGCGCCTGAGGGGCACCCAAGTGTGAAAGTCTTGCAGGGGCAGCCCGGGCACCATTCCAAAGCACTATCTGTAGTTCCTTCAGGAAATACCCATCTAGTTATTCTTCTTATTATTCAGTCCGCGCGTAATGCGGCCCGAACCGCTAAACTCACAGACTCCAGTGAGGTGTCATTTCGAAGCCAGCGTTCCTGAGAGGTGTGCTAAGTATTTTTCGTGTCGATCGGATTTGTAGTTTTGGCGCAATTTGCGTTTGAAAAAAGTGTCTCAATGCGTTTCAATAGAGACATTTTCCAATACGTTTATAATGGGCCTGATTTCTGAGGCAATTTCTAAAAATAACTGCCACCTGGCTGATTAGCTCATTGATATGCGCAGTCAGGCCCAGTTACTATGCCAACGCCTGCGAACTGTACATGACCACACCAGCACAGTTTTGCCAGATAATATCAGCTCTTAAAGTGATAGCACAGCACAATTTCAAAGCACTATCTGTAGTCTTATTATAATTATTGCCCCGCTCACCAAATCGGACCCAGAGTGGCGCCGCCCGCCAAATCGGACCCAGAGTGGCGCCGCCCGCCAAATCGGACCCGGAGTGGCGCCGCCCGCCAAATCGGACCCGGAGTGGTGCCGCCCGCCAAATCGGACCCGGAGTGACCCGGGCCAACAAATCGGACCCAGAGTGACCCGGGCCACCAAATCGGACCCAGAGTGACCCGGGCCACCAAATCGGACCCAGAGTGACCCGGGCCACCAAATCGGACCCAGAGTGACCCGGGCCACCAAATCGGACCCAGAGTGACCCGGGCCACCAAATCGGACCCAGAGTGACCCGGGCCACCAAATCGGACCCAGAGTGACCCGGGCCACCAAATCGGACCCAAAGTGACCCGGGCCACCAAATCGGACCCAGAGTGACCCGGGCCACCAAATCGGACCCAGAGTGACCCGGGCCACCAAATCGGACCCAGAGTGACCCGGGCCACCAAATCGGACCCAGAGTGACCCGGGCCACCAAATCGGACCCAGAGTGACCCGGGCCACCAAGTCGGACCCAGAGTGACCCGGCCCACCAAATCGGACCCAGAGTGACCCGGCCCACCAAATCGGACCCAGAGTGACCCGGCCCACCAAATCGGACCCAGAGTGGCCTCAACCCTGAGGGGCTACAACTACCAAACCAGCGCCTGAGGGGCACCCAAGTGTGAAAGTCTTGCAGGGGCAGCCCGGGCACCATTCCAAAGCACTATCTGTAGTTCCTTCAGGAAATACCCATCTAGTTCTTATTATTATTATTCAGTCCGCACGTAATGCGGCCCGAACCGCTAAACTCACAGACTCCAGTGAGGTGTCATTTCGAAGCCAGCGTTCCTGAGAGGTGTGCTAAGTATTTTTCGTGTCGATCGGATTTGTAGTTTTGGCGCAATTTGCGTTTGAAAAAAGTGTCTCAATGCATTTCAATAGGGAAATTTTCCAATACGTTTAAAATGGGCCTGATTTCTGAGGCAATTTCTAAAAATAACTGCCACCTGGCTGATTACCTCATTGATATGCGCAGTGAGACCCAGTTACTATGCCAACGCCTATAAACTCTACCAGCCCACCAGGTCACAAGTTTTGTCAGATAATATCAGCTCTTAAAGTGACAGTACAGCACAATTACAAAGCACTATCTGTAGTCTTATCATTATTGCCCCGCTCACCAAATCGGACCCAGCCCACCAAATCGGACCAGAGTGCCCCCGCTTGCCAAATCGGACCCAGAGTGCCCCCGCCCGCCAAATCGGACCCAGAGTGGCGCCGCCCGTCAAGTCGGACCCAGAGTGGCGCCGCCCGCCAAATCGGACCCAGAGTGGCGCCGCCCGCCAAATCGGACCCAGAGTGCGCGCCCGCCAAATCGGACCCAGAGTGGCGCCGCCCGCCAAATCGGACCCACAGTGGCGCCGCCCGCCAAATCGGACCCAGAGTGGCGCCGCCCGCCAAATCGGACCCAGAGTGGCGCCGCCCGCCAAATCGGACCCAGAGTGGCGCCGCCCGCCAAATCGGACCCAGAGTGGCGCCGCCCGCCAAATCGGACCCAGAGTTGCGCCGCCCGCCAAATCGGACCCAGAGTTGCGCCGCCCGCCAAATCGGACCCAGAGTGGCGCCGCCCGCCAAATCGGACCCAGAGTGACCCGGCCCGCCAAATCGGACCCAGAGTGACCCGGCCCGCCAAATCGGACCCAGAGTGACCCGGCCCGCCAAATCGGACCCAGAGTGACCCGGCCCGCCAAATCGGACCCAGAGTGACCCGGCCCGCCAAATCGGACCCAGAGTGACCCGGCCCGCCAAATCGGACCCAGAGTGACCCGGCCCGCCAAATCGGACCCAGAGTGACCCGGCCCGCCAAATCGGACCCAGAGTGACCCGGCCCGCCAAATCGGACCCAGAGTGACCCGGCCCACCAAATCGGACCCAGAGTGGCGTCGCCCGCCAAGTCGGACCCAGAGTGGCGCCGCCCGCCAAGTCGGACCCAGAGTGGCGCCGCCCACCAAGTCGGACCCAGAGTGGCGCCGCCCGCCAAATCGGACCCAGAGTGACCCGGCCCGCCAAATCGGACCCAGAGTGACCCGGCCCGCCAAATCGGACCCAGAGTGACCCGGCCCACCAAATCGGACCCAGAGTGACCCGGCCCGCCAAATCGGACCCAGAGTGACCCGGCCCGCCAAATCGGACCCAGAGTGACCCGGCCCGCCAAATCGGACCCAGAGTGACCCGGCCCGCCAAATCGGACCCAGAGTGACCCGGCCCACCAAATCGGACCCAGAGTGGCGCCGCCCGCCAAGTCGGACCCAGACTGGCGCCGCCCGCCAAATCGGACCCAGAGTGACCCGGCCCACCAAATCGGATCCAGAGTGACCCGGCCCACCAAATCGGACCCAGAGTGACCCGGCCCACCAAATCGGACCCAGAGTGACCCGGGCCACCAAATCGGACCCAGAGTGACCCGGGCCACCAAATCGGACCCAGAGTGACCCGGGCCGCCAAATCGGACCCAGAGTGACCCGGGCCACCAAATCGGACACAGAGTGACCCGGGCCACCAAATCGGACCCAGAGTGACCCGGGCCACCAAATCGGACCCAGAGTTACCCGGGCCACCAAATCGGACCCAGAGTGACCCGGGCCACCAAATCGGACCCAGAGTGACCCGGGCCACCAAATCGGACACAGAGTGACCCGGGCCACCAAATCGGACCCAGAGTGACCCGGGCCACCAAATCGGACCCAGAGTGACCCGGGCCACCAAATCGGACCCAGAGTGACCCGGCCCACCAAATCGGACCCAGAGTGACCCGGGCCACCAAATCGGACCCAGAGTGGCCTCAACCCTGAGGGGCTACAACTACCAAACCAGCGCCTGAGGGGCACCCAAGTGTGAAAGTCTTGCAGGGGCAGCCCGGGCACCATTCCAAAGCACTATCTGTAGTTCCTTCAGGAAATACCCATCTAGTTATATATATAACCCCCCTGGTGTGGCATGAGATCTTTTCCCTAAAGGTGAACTCCCTAGTTTTGTCCATATCCCAAAAAGATTTCTGCGCTGCCAGCGGACGTTTTATATGTGAACAGCTGTGTGACACCATTTTCAAAACTAGACCCCTTCAGGAACTTAACTAGATGTGTGGTGAGCACTTTAAACCCCCAAGTGCTTCACAGAAGTTTATAACGTAGAGCCGTGAAAATAAAAAAATCGCATTTTTTCTACAAAAAAATGATCTTTTTGCCCCCAAATTTTTATTTTCACAAGGGTAACAGGAGAAATTAGACCACAAAAGTTGTTGTGCAATTTCTCCTGAGTACGTCGATACCCCATATGTGGGGGTAAACCACTGTTTGGGCGCACGGCAGAGCTTGGAAGAGGAGTGCTGTTTTACTTTTTCAATGTAGAATTGGCTGGAATTGAGATCGGACGCCATGTCGCGTTTGGAGAGCCCCTGATGTGCCTAAACAGTGGAAACCACCCACAAATGACACCATTTTGGAAACTAGACCCCTTAAGGAACTTATCTAGATATGTGGTGAGCACTTTAAACCCCAGGTGCTTCACAGAAGTTTATAACGTTGAGCCGTGAAAATAAAAAATCACATTTTTTCTACAAAAATGATTTTTTGCCCCCAAATTTTTATTTTAACAAGGGTAACAGGAGAAATTAGACCACAAAAGTTGTTGTGCAATTTCTCCTGAGTACGATGATACCCCATACGTGGGGGTAAACCACTGTTTGGGCACACCACAGAGCTTGGAAGAGAAGGAGTGCCGTTTTACTTTTTCAATGTAGAATTGGCTGGAATTGAGATTGGACACCATGTCGCGTTTGGAGAGCCCCTGATGTGCCTAAACAGTAGAAACCCCCCACATCTGACCCCATTTTGGAAACTACACCCCTTAAGGAACTTATCTAGATGTGTGGTGAGCACTTTAAACCCCCAATTGCTTCACAGAAATTTATAACGTAGAGCTGTGAAAATACAAAATCCTTTTTTTTACCTCAAAAAAGATTTTTTAGTCTGCAATTTTTATTTTCTCAAGGGTAACAGGAGACATTGGACCCCAAAATCTGTTGACCAGTTTGTCCTGAGTACGCCGATACCCCATATGTGGGGGGGGCACTGTTTGGGCACCCATCAGGGCTCGGAAGGGAAGGAGCGCCACTTGGAATGCAGACTTTGATGGGATGGTCTGCGGGCATCATGTTGCATTTGCAGAGCTCCTGATGTACCTAAACAGTAGAAACCCCCGAAAAGTGACCCCATTTTGGAAACTAGACCCCCCAAGGAGCTTATGTAGATGTGTGGTGAGCACTATGGACCACCAACTGCTTCACAGAAGTTTATAATGTAGAGCCATGAAAATAAAAAAAATCATATTTTTTCCACAAAAATGATTTTTTCACCCCCAATTTTTTACTTTCACAAGGGTAACAGGAGAAATTGGACCCAAAAATGTATTGTGCAATTTATGATGAGTAGGATGATGCCCCATATGTGGGGGTAAACCACTGTTTGGGCGCATGGCAGAGCTCGGAAGGGAAGGAGTGCCGTTTTGGAATGCAGAACTTTGATAGAATGGTCTGCGGGCTTTATGTTGCGTTTGCAGAGCCCCCGATGTACGTAAACAGTAGAATCCCCCCGCAAGTGACCCCATTTTGGAAACTAGACCCCCCAAGGAACTTATCTAGATGTGATGTGAGAACTTTGAATGCCCAAGTGTTTCACAGAAGTTTATAATGCAGAGTCGTGAAAATAAAAAAAAAATGTTTTTTCCATAAAAAAGATTTTTTTAGCCCCCAAATTTTTATTTTTACAACGGTAACAAGAGAAATTGGACCCCAAATGTTGTTGTCCAATTTGTCCTGAGTACACTGATACCCCATGTGTGGAGGGGACTACTGTTTGGGCGCACGGCAGAGCTCAGAAGGGAGGGAGCACCATTTGACTTTTTGAGCGCAAAATTGGCTGTGGCGTTTAGAGACCCCCTGATGTACCTAAACAGTGGAAACCCCCCAATTCTAACTCCAACCCTAACCCCAACACACCCCTAACCCTAATCCCAACCCGATCCATAATCCTAATCACAACCCTAACCCCCAAAACACCCCTAACCCTAATCCCAAAGCTAACCATAACCCTAATCAAAACCCTAAACCCAACACACCCCTAATCCTAATCTCAACCCTAACCTCAAAACCTAACCCTAATCCCAATACACCCCTAACCCTAATCCCAACCCAAACCTTAACCCTAATCCCAAACCTAACCCTAATCCCAAATGTAACCCTAATGCCAACCCTAATCCCAACTCTAACCCTAACTTTAGCCCAAACCCTAACTTTAGCCCTAAACCTAGCCCCAACCCTAACCCTAACTTTAGCCCCAACCCTAACCCTAGCCCTAACCCTAGCTCTAACGCTAACCCAAGCCCTAACCCTAGCCCTTACCCTAAGGCTATGTGCACACGTTGCGGACTTTGCTGCGGATCCGCAGCGTTTCCGCAGCTGCGGGTCCGCAGCAGTTTCCCATGAGTTTACAGTACAGTGTAAACCTATGGGAAACATAAAACGCTGTGCCCATGCTGTGGAAAAAACCGTGCGGAAACGCAGGGGTTTACATTCCGCAGCATGTCAATTCTTTCTGCGGATTCCGCAGCGGTTTTACACCTGCTCCATAATAGAAAACCGCAGGTGTAAAACCGCAGGGGAATCCGCACAAAAACCGCGGTACATCCACGATAAATCCGCAGGAAAAACGTAGCGTTTTGGCCCTGCGGATTTATTAAATCCGCTGCAGAAAAATCCGCAGAGAACCATTCTACGTGTGCACATATCCTAACCCTAACCCTAAACTTACCCCTAACCCTACCCCTACCCCTAACTCTAACCCTACCCCTACCCCTAACCCTAATTGGAAAATAGAAATACATACATTTTTTTATTTTATTATTTTTTCCTTATTAAGGGGGTGATAAAGGGGGGGGTTATTTACAATTTTTTTTATTTTGATCACTGTGATAGGATCTCACAGTGACCAAAATAAAAGAAGAGGAAGAATCTTCCTCTGCCGGCCGGCAGATCATGGCGGGCGCACTGCGCATGTGCCTGCCATTTTCTTACCGGAGCAAGAAACCGGCGGCCAGGAGAGGACACAGGAGGACCCAGGGACACCGGTAAGTATAACAGGGTCCCCGAATCCCACTATTTCTCTGTCGTCTGATGTGCGATCACATCAGAGGACAGAGAATTACACATCGCTTTTTTTTTTTTTGTGGTCGCCGGTAAACAGTTAATTACCGGCGATCGCAAAACAGGGGTCGGTAAAAACCGACCCCGATCATGTTCTTTGGGGTCTCTGTTGTGATTCGGTTCGTGGGCTCCCCCGGTGGTCTCTTGTGGTACTGGTGTCCTGCAAGCTTTGCCTTCTCAGTTCACCTGTTCCTATCAGGATGTGGGAGTATCCTATTTAACCTTGCTCATCAGTCATTCTAATGCTGGCCATCAATGTATCCAGAGTGATTCTGTTGCATGTTCCTGCTCCCAGTTTTCTGCTCAGCTAAGTTGGACACTTTAGTCCTTAAGTCTATTTTTGTATGTTTTGTCCAGTTTGCACTTATGTGAATCTCTGCAGCTGGAAGCTCTTGTTGGGCTGAAATTACCACTCCAGTGGCATGAGTTGTCACATGAGTTAAGGTAATTTCAGGATGGTGTTTTGAAGGGTTTTGCAGCTGACCGCGAAGTCTTCTGTTGTATCTTTCTGCTATTTAGTTAGCGGGCCTCTCTGTGCTAAATCTGCTTTCATACTACGTGTGTCTTTTCATCTGCTCTCACCGTTATTATATGTGGGGGGCTGCTATCTCCTGTGGGGACATTCTCTGGAGTCAAGCCAGGACTGTGTTTTCTTCTACCAGGGGTAGTTAGTTCTCCGGCTGGCGCGCGGCATCTAGAGACAATGTAGGAATGCCCCCTGGCTACTTCTAGTGTGGTGTGTAGGTTTAGCATCGCGGTCAGCTCTAGTTTCCATCACCCGAGAGCTTGTCCGTTTATTCTATGCTTCTGATGTTTCCTTGCCATTGGAAACCATAACAGTATGGCCAGCCCAAAATGTTTAATCTATAGGCTGAAGCAGGAGAGAAAAGGAACTGTGTGAAACCTTTTTTTTTTTTTTTTTTTCCCTTCCTCTGAAGTTGCACTCCAGCTCTAATTGCAGTCTCCTGTTTTCCTCTCCTCTTAACCCCTGAATGGCTCAGACTTTATCTGTTGAAATATGGATCCCCAGAGTCTGGCTACCAATTTGAATAATCTTGCCTCTAAAGTTCAGAATATACAAGATTTTTTGTTACATGCTCCTCGGTCTGAACCTAAAATTCCTATACCGGAGTTTTTTTTTGGAGATCGATCTTGTTTTCTAAATTTTAAATACAATTGTAAATTGTTTCTTTCACTGAGATCTCATTCTGCTGGAGATCCTGCCCAGCAAGTAAAAATTGTTATTTCTTTACTGCGGGGTGACCCCCAAAATTGGGCATTTTCATTGGCACCAGGGGATCCTGCGTTGCTCAATGTGGATGCGTTTTTTCTGGCTTTGGGGTTGCTTTATGAGGAACCAAATTTGGAGATTCAGGCTGAGAAAGCCCTAATAGCCCTCTCTCAGGGGCAAGATGAAGCCGAAATATATTGCCAAAAATTTCGAAAATGGTCTGTGCTTACTCAGTGGAATGAGTGCGCTCTGGCGGCAATTTTCAGAGAAGGTCTCTCTGATGCTGTAAAAGACGTCATGGTGGGGTTTCCTGCGCCTACTGGTCTGAATGAGTCCATGACAATGGCAATTCAGATTGATCGGCGTTTACGGGAACGCAAACCTGTGCACCAGTTGGCGGTGTCTTCTGAAGAGGCACCACAGAGTATGCAATGTGATAGCTTTCTGTCCAGAAGCGAACGACAGATTTATAGGCGCAAAAATCATTTGTGCTTCTATTGTGGAAATTCTACTCATGTTATATCAGCATGCTCTAAACGAACAAAGAAAGTTGATAAATCCTCTGCTATTGGCACTTTGCAGTCCAAGTTTATTTTGTCTGTAACTCTAATTTGTTCGTTATCTTCTATTGTTGCGGATGCGTATGTGGATTCTGGCGCCGCTTTGAGTCTTATGGATTGGTCCTTTGCCAGGCGCTGTGGGTTTGATCTAGAGCCTCTGGAAGTTCCTATACCTTTAAAGGGTATTGATTCTACACCATTGGCTAGTAATAAACCACAATACTGGACACAAGTGACTATGCGTATGACTCCAGACCATCAAGAGGTGATTCGCTTCCTTGTACTGTATAATCTACATGATGTGTTGGTGCTGGGATTGCCATGGTTGCAAACTCATAACCCAGTCCTTGACTGGAAAACAATGTCTGTACTAAGCTGGGGATGTCAGGGAAATCATGGGGACACATCTTTGGTCTCCATTGCTTCGTCTATTCCCTCTGAAATTCCTGAGTTTTTGTCTGATTATCGTGAGGTTTTTGAGGAATCTACTCTTAATTCTCTTCCTCCTCACAGAGATTGCGATTGCGCCATAGATTTGATCCCTGGCAGTAAATTTCCTAAGGGTCGTCTATTCAATCTGTCTGTACCTGAACATGCTGCCATGCGAGAGTATATTAGGGAGTCCTTGGAAAAGGGACATATTCGTCCTTCTTCGTCTCCTCTTGGAGCGGGGTTCTTTTTCGTAGCTAAAAGCGATGGTTCTTTGAGACCTTGTATTGATTATAGACTCTTGAATAAGATCACAGTCAAGTATCAGTATCCTTTGCCATTGCTGACAGATTTATTTGCTCGCATTGAGGGGGCGAAGTGGTTCTCTAAGATTGATCTTCGCGGTGCGTATAATTTGGTGCGAATTAAGCAGGGGGATGAGTGGAAAACCACATTTAATACGCCCGAGGGCCATTTTGAGTATTTGGTGATGCCTTTTGGTCTGTCAAATGCCCCTTCGGTCTTTCAGTCTTTTATGCACAATATTTTCCGTGAATATCTGGATAAATTTATGATTGTGTATTTGGACGATATCTTGATTTTTTCGGATGACTGGGAATCTCATGTTCAACAAGTTAGGAGGGTTTTTCAGGTTTTGCGGACCAATTCTCTGTTTGTTAAAGGTTCAAAGTGTGTTTTTGGGGTAGAAGATTTCTTTTTTGGGGTACATTTTTTCCCCCTCTTCTATTGAGATGGATCCTGTGAAGGTTCGGGCTATTTGTGACTGGATGCAACCGACTTCTCTTAAGGGCCTTCAGAAATTTTTGGGCTTTGCTAACTTTTATCGTCGATTCATAACTGGTTTTTCTAGCGTTGTCAGGCCTTTGACTGATTTGACTAAAAAGGGTGCTGATGTTGCAGATTGGTCTCCTGCTGCTGTGGAGGCCTTTCGGGAGCTTAAGCGCCGTTTTTCTTCTGCTCCGGTGTTGTGCCAGCCTGATGTTTCTCTTCCTTTTCAGGTGGAAGTTGATGCTTCCGAGATCGGAGCGGGGGCGGTTTTGTCGCAGAAAAGTTCAGATTGTTCAGTGATGAGACCTTGTGCGTTCTTTTCTCGAAAATCTTCGCCCGCCGAGCGAAATTATGACGTCGGTAATCGGGAGCTTTTGGCGATGAAGTGGGCATTCGAGGAGTGGCGTCATTGGCATGAGGGTGCTAAACATCAGGTGGTGGTCTTGACTGATCACAAAAATTTGATTTATCTTGAGTCAGCCAGACGTCTGAATCCTAGACAGGCGCGCTGGTCGTTGTTTTTCTCCCGGTTTAATTTTGTGGTTTCGTATCTGCCAGGTACTAAGAATGTGAAGGCGGATGCCCTTTCTAGGAGTTTTGAACCTGATTCCCCTGGTGATTCTAAACCTACGGGTATACTTAAGGATGGGGTGATATTGTCTGCTGTCTTCCCAGACCTGCAACGTGCTTTACAAGAGTTTCAGGCGGATCGGCCTGATCGTTGTCCGCCTGGTAGATTGTTTGTGCCGGATGAGTGGACCAATAGAGTCATCTCGGAGGTTCATTCTTCTGCGTTGACAGGTCATCCGGGAATTTTTGGTACCAGAGATTTGGTGGCTACGTCCTTCTGGTGGCCTTCCCTGTCTCGGGACGTGCGTACTTTTGTGCAGTCTTGCGATGTTTGTGCTCGGGCCAAGCCTTGTTGTTCTCGGGCTAGTGGGTTGTTGTTGCCCTTGCCTGTTCCTAAGAGGCCTTGGACACACATCTCTATGGATTTTATTTCTGATCTCCCTGTTTCTCAGAAGATGTCCGTCATTTGGGTGGTGTGTGACCGCTTTTCTAAGATGGTTCATTTGGTGCCCTTGCCCAAGCTGCCTTCCTCATCTGAGTTGGTGCCCCTGTTTTTTCAGAATGTGGTTCGGCTGCATGGTATTCCGGAGAATATCGTTTCCGACAGGGGATCCCAGTTTGTGTCCAGATTTTGGCAGGCGTTTTGTGCCAGGATGGGCATTGATTTGTCTTTTTCATCTGCATTTCATCCCCAGACAAATGGCCAGACGGAACGTACTAATCAGACCTTGGAGACTTATTTGAGGTGTTTCGTGTCTGCTGATCAGGATGACTGGGTCTCCTTTTTGCCGTTGGCTGAGTTTGCCCTTAATAATCGGGCCAGTTCTGCCACTTTGGTCTCCCCTTTCTTTTGCAATTCAGGGTTCCATCCTCGTTTTTCATCTGGTCAGGTGGAGTCTTCGGATTGTCCTGGAGTGGATACCATGGTGGATAGGTTGCATCGTATTTGGGGGCAGGTGGTGGACAATTTGGAGTTGTCCCAGGAGAGGACTCAACGTTTTGCTAATCGCCATCGTCGTGTTGGTCCTCGTCTTCGTGTTGGGGACTTGGTGTGGTTGTCCTCCCGTTTTGTCCCTATGAGGGTCTCTTCTCCTAAGTTTAAGCCTCGGTTCATCGGTCCTTATAAGATTTTGGAAATTCTTAACCCTGTGTCTTTTCGTTTGGACCTCCCAGCATCCTTTGCTATCCATAATGTCTTCCATCGGTCATTATTGCGGAGGTATGAGGTACCACTTGTGCCTTCTGTTGAGCCTCCTGCTCCTGTGCTGGTTGAGGGTGAATTGGAGTACGTGGTGGAGAAAATCTTGGACTCCCGTGTTTCCAGACGGAGACTTCAATATCTGGTGAAATGGAAGGGCTACGGTCAAGAGGATAATTCTTGGGTTACAGCTTCTGATGTTCATGCTTCTGATTTGGTCCGTGCCTTTCATAGGGCTCATCCAGATCGCCCTGGTGGTTCTTGTGAGGGTTCGGTGCCCCCTCCTTAAGGGGGGGGTACTGTTGTGATTCGGTTCGTGGGCTCCCCCGGTGGTCTCTTGTGGTACTGGTGTCCTGCAAGCTTTGCCTTCTCAGTTCACCTGTTCCTATCAGGATGTGGGAGTATCCTATTTAACCTTGCTCATCAGTCATTCTAATGCTGGCCATCAATGTATCCAGAGTGATTCTGTTGCATGTTCCTGCTCCCAGTTTTCTGCTCAGCTAAGTTGGACACTTTAGTCCTTAAGTCTATTTTTGTATGTTTTGTCCAGTTTGCACTTATGTGAATCTCTGCAGCTGGAAGCTCTTGTTGGGCTGAAATTACCACTCCAGTGGCATGAGTTGTCACATGAGTTAAGGTAATTTCAGGATGGTGTTTTGAAGGGTTTTGCAGCTGACCGCGAAGTCCTCTGTTGTATCTTTCTGCTATTTAGTTAGCGGGCCTCTCTGTGCTAAATCTGCTTTCATACTACGTGTGTCTTTTCATCTGCTCTCACCGTTATTATATGTGGGGGGCTGCTATCTCCTGTGGGGACATTCTCTGGAGGCAAGCCAGGACTGTGTTTTCTTCTACCAGGGGTAGTTAGTTCTCCGGCTGGCGCGCGGCATCTAGAGACAACGCAGGAATGCCCCCTGGCTACTTCTAGTGTGGTGTGTAGGTTTAGCATCGCGGTCAGCTCTAGTTTCCATCACCCGAGAGCTTGTCCGTTTATTCTATGCTTCTGATGTTTCCTTGCCATTGGAAACCATAACAGGTCTCGGCTACCCCCCGGCTACCCATCGGGAGCCACGAGGAGCACCGGGGGAGATAGGTAAGTATCGGGGGGCTATCGGGGACCCCATTTCTCTGTCCTCCGATGTGCGATCACATCGGAGGACAGAGAAATTAAATGGCAAATCGCGTTTTTTGTTGTTGCGACCGCCGGTAAACGGTTAATTACCGGCGATTGCAACTCGGGGGTCGGTAAAAAAACCCCAAATCATGTTCTCTGAGGTCTCGGCTACCCCCGGCAACCGAGACCCCAGAGAAAATCTGACTCTGGGGGGCGCTATTCACTTTTTCCACAGCGCCGTTAATTAACGGCGCTGTGGTTTAAGTACCCTTAACTTCCGCCGTTAAAAGGCGTATCGGCGGTCGTTAAGGGGTTAAACCAGTTGGCATTGATAGATCATATTTGAACGATGATAATAAAATGACTTCTTAAATGATTTGCGTAAAGTTACAATTGCTTAAAAAACAAACAAAATATTACAAAAGAATAAAAGGACAGGCTCCACACCCCTCTGTACCAGTTTGGCGTAAACTAAAATATTAACCAACGCAACATCAATATTAGCTAGGTACGTAAACACTTTATCATGTTAATCATCTTGGTTTTTTCATAAACAAATAAAAAAATACCATACTAAGGCAAAAAATATTCTTCCTGTAATCATGTTGGTAAAGCATTTTTCAAGGTTAATTTATGTCTAGTGTTGAGCATTCCGATACCGCAAGTATCGGGTATCGGCCGATATTTGCTGTATCGGAATTCCGATACCGAGATCCGATACTTTTGTGATATCGGGAATTGGTATCGGGATCGATATTAATGTGTAAAATAAAGAATAAAAATAAAAAATATTGATATACTCACCTCTCCGACGCAGCCTGGACCTTACCGATGTAACCGGCAGCTTCTGTTCCTAAGAATGAGCGCTTGAAAGACCTTAGATGACGTCGCGGCCTGTGATTGGTTGCGTGAGCGGTCACGTGACCACCACGCGACCAATCACAAGCCGCGACGTCATCTAAGGTCTTTCAAGCGCTTGAAAGTCCTTAGATGACGTCGCGGCTTGTGATTGGTCGTGTGGCAGTCACGTGACCGCTCACGCGACCAATCACAGGCCGCGACGTCATCTAAGGTCTTTCAAGCGCTCATTCTTAGGAACGGAAGCTGCCGGTTACATCAGTAAGGTCCAGGCTGCGTCGGAGAGGTGAGTATATCAATATTTTTTATTTTTATTCTTTATTTTACACACTAATATGGATCCCAGGGCCTGAAGGAGAGTTTCCTCTCCTTCAGACTCTGGGAACCATACAGGATACCTTCCGATACTTGGTGTCCCATTGACTTGTATTGGTATCGGGTATCGGTATCGGCGATATCCGATACTTTTCGGGTATTGTCCGATACTATCCGATACCGATACTTTCAAGTATCGGACGGTATCGCTCAACACTATTTATGTCGCAACATGAGTGTACTTACAAAGTTGTGTCTGCTCCGCACGTGGCCGTTGGGCATAATCTGGGAATAGGATCCCACAGATGGTCCTCCAAGCTGCCTCTTTCCTGGACCGGTTGGCATAATTTGGATCCCGCTGGTCCCAGATTTCTGGCCTTTCTTGGACCAGGATGAGGAGCATATCCACGTTGATTATGCTGGCCATGCTGCTTGGAACTCCGTGGAGGCGAGCGCCAGACTTCCGGGATGTCTGTCTGGCTTTTTCAGCCAATTAGCATGTCTGAACTTCCTGATTGAGGGCTTGGAACAATTTCTGGCACCTGGAGATGTCTGGAGATGTCTGGGGTATTTCTCGCAAGTCACACTGCTGGTCCGTGTGTAATCTGTATTTTTCTCGCCCCCATAGACTTTCATTGGTTTTTTTTTTTTGCGCAATACGGTGACAAACGCAGCATGCTGCGATTTTCTACGACCGTATAAGACCGTATAATATGGATCCGTAAAATACGGCAGATAGGAGCTGGGCCATAGAGAATCATTGTACCGTATGCAATCCTTATTTTCAGCGCCTCTCATATGTCCGTAAAACTCGCTAGTGTGACGCCGGCCTAAGGGTGCATCGGTGTCAGCGCCAACTATCTTTCAGCATTTGAATTAAATGAAATGCTATGCCAGGAGACCGAGGAGGAGCCCATTGCTTACTCGGAGACATAAAAAGCTAGACAGCAGTTTGCCAAAATTTATATAAGTAAGCAAAGATCGTTCTGGGAAAAGTGTTTTGTAGATAGATGAGACAAAGATGGAATTTTTTGGTAAAGCACAGCATTCTACTTTTTACCTTAAAAAAAGAGTGAGGTATACAAAGATAAGAACATAGTACTTACAGTCAAATATGGTGGAGGTTCAAATATGTTTTGGGGTTGTTTTGCTACCTCTGGCTTTGAGTGTCTTTACTGTGTGCAAAATATTTAGAATTGACAGTCCTCAGTGTGTACTGTGTGCAAGGCATCATGAAATCTGAAAATTACCAAAGGATTTTGAGTCGCAATGTAGTGTCCAGTGTCTAAAAGCTGTTTTTGTGTCCTAGATCATGGGTTTTCCAGCAGGACAGTGACCCATACTTCGAAAAGTTCCCAGAAATGGATGGAAACTGTCATGTCGGACGCTGTTCATACTAGGGCGTCTGACAGACAGCGGTAATTCTGCTTTTGTCCACTATGCGCTCAGTGGCATCGGCTAGTGTTTATCTAGCTGGTCCGGGGTTAATTTAGCTGGTGCTCAGATTGGAAGCTGGGTCACGCCCACTGCCTTTAAATAGTTCTTCTGAACATTGGGCGTCGCCGATTATAGCTTCTGTCTTGTGCTTGGTTATCTCGGTCTGGAGTGGTGGTCTAGGAGAAGGAGAATCGTATCTGGCGGTGTATTTCCCTTTGTTGTATTTTCTCCTTCCTTTATTTGTATTTATTTTGCCCTGTGCACTTATTGTATATTCCTGTGTGACTGCGGCATAGTGTATATTTTCTGTTATCCTTGTCTGTGCTAACTGTGGGTATTGGTGTGTGGTCTCGTCACAGGGTGGTGGGTGGAGGTTTCAGCCTAGGGTTGAAACAGGAGACAGGGTGAGGGTGGAGGCCCAGACATGCACACCATCAGTGTAAACTCTGGGAGAGGGTCAGTCAGGGTTTCCCAGAGTTGAGGGAGATCGCAGGGGCCTGGGTTATTAGCTCTTGCCTACCTAGGCTTCCCGTGACAGAAACAAATTGCTGGAGTGTTTTGACATGGCCAGCAATGAGTCAGAATCTAAATCCCAACATTATTTGAATTCCATGGATCCCATGACCTCCATAACCCGCCAGTTGGAGGCGCTGTCCCTACAGGTCACTGAGTTGAGGGGGGAAGTGCAGCAGGGACTAGCAGTATCTAATGTGCAAGCTGGAGCGGCAGGTAAAGTTGCTGAGCCTAAGTTTCCTTTGCCTGAAAGGTTTGCTTGGGAACGCAGTAAATTTGTTGCTTTTCGTGAAGCTTGCAAACTTTATTTTCGTATGCGCCCGATCTCAGGTAATGAGGCTCAGCGTGTGGGCCTGGTGTTGTCATTACTAAACGGGGATCCTCAAGCATGGGCATTTTCTTTGCCTTCTGATTCTGCTGCATTTAACTCAGTGGAGAGTTTTTTTTCTGCTCTTGGACACATTTACGATGATCCTGACAGAATGGCTCTAGCAGAATCTAAGATATGCGCTATTCACCAGGGGGAGCGTGTTGCAGAGGATTACTGTTCTGAATTTCGCCGCTGGGCGGTCGACACACAGTGGAATGATTCCGCGCTGCGGAGTCAGTTTATTCATGGGGTTTCTGGAAGGGTTAAAAAAGCCCTCCTGATGTACGAGACTCCTGCTTCTCTAGATTCCGCTATGAGTCTTGTTGTCCGCATTGATCGCCGTTTGTGTCAGGGGGAGCATGAGACATCACCTATGGGAGAGGGTTTAGGTTCACATGAGGTTGCTGCAGGTGAGCCCACGGAGCCTATGCAAATCGCAGGGGTGTCACATGTTAAGCATCGAGCCCCTGTGCTCAAGAAGCAGGGAGCCTGTTTTTACTGTGGTAAAACTGGTCATTTTGTTAACATTTGTCCTCTGCTGTCTAAGAAAAACGCAACGGCGGAAAACTTCTAAGCTCAGAGGGTGTGGAGGAGACCAATCTGAGCTTATGCATATCCTCCATGATGGTTTCTCAATGCATACTCCCTGCCAAAGTTATTGTCACTGGCAGAGAGCTGCCAATCACTGTTTTTGTGGATAGTGGTTCTGCCACAAATCTCATTGATGAGGAGTTTGAGCGCACAGCCGGTTTTAGGATCGAAAAACTGCCTTATCCTATCCACGTGGTCACCATCAATGCTGCTCCTCTCTCTCACAGGGGGAGATTACTGAGTTTGTGGCTGAGGTGAAACTCCACATTGGGGTTCTACATTTCGAGCAGGTTACATGTAAGGTGCTCAGGAATCTTCCTGCACAGATGGTTTTGGGTTTTCCATGGTTGTCTATGCACAACCCGGTTATTGACTGGAAAACTCAGGACATAATTCAGTGGAGCGAATTCTGCCAGGAGAATTGCCTGGCCACATGTGTGTCTGCTGTGACTTCAAGCGTTCCTGAGTCACTTCTGTATTTTGCAGATGTGTTCTCTGAGAAGGGTTGTTCAGAGTTGCCACCACATCGCCCCTATGACTGTACTATCAGGTTTAAACCAGGGGCCAAATTGCCCAAAGCAAGGATGTTTAACATCTCCGGTCCGGAGAGACAAGCGTTAAAGGATTACATTGCTGAAAGTTTGAGCAAAGGGCGCATCAGGCCTTCATCCTCGCCTGTGGCAGCGGGGTTCTTCTTCGTAAAGAAGAAAGATGACGGACTACGCCCGTGTCTGGATTTCAGGGAGTTAAACCAGATTACGGTTCGTGATCCATACCCTATGCCACTGATACCAGATTTGTTCAACCAGGTGGCAGGTGCTAAGTGGTTTACCAAGCTTAACCTCAGGGGGGCGTACAACCTCATAAGAGTCCGTCAAGGTGAGGAGTGGAAGACGGCTTTTAATACCCCTGAGGGTCATTTTGAAAATTTGGTGATGCCATTTGGGTTGACAAACGCACCTGCAGTGTTCCAACATTTCATAAATGATGTGTTCTCGCATGTTTTTGGGAAATTCATTATTGTGTACCTAGATGACATTCTCATATATTCTTGCGACCGTGATACTCATTTAGATCATGTCAGGCAGGTGTTACAGCTTCTCAGAGAGAATAAGCTCTATGCAAAACTTGAGAAATGTGTATTTTTGGTTCAGGAGTTGCCTTTTTTGGGTTATATTGTGTCTGCTTCTGGGTTTAAAATGGACGCCGCTAAGGTGCAAGCAGTGTTGCGTTGGGAACGGCCTGATAACCTAAAAGCACTTCAGCGGTTCCTTGGGTTTTCTAACTACTATATGAAGTTTATCAAAGATTTTTCTGTCATTGCAAAACCGCTAACTGACATGACTAAAAAGGGTACCAATTTCTCCGTTTGGCCTGAGGCTGCTGTGCGCGCATTTGAATTTCTTAAGAACAGTTTTGTTTCGGCCCCCATTCTTGTGCAGCCAGACGTATCGAAACCTTTTGTCGTTGAAGTCGATGCGTCAGAGGTTGGCGTGGGGGTGGTGTTGTCACAAGGCTCATCCTTGAGCAATTTGCATCCTTGCGCCTATTTCTCCAAGAAACTGTCGTCTGCCAAACGTAACTACGATTTCGGCAACAGGGAATTGTTGGCAATCAAGTTGGCCTTTGAGGAATGGTGACACTTCTTGGAGGAGTCGGTTCATCAGGTTACAGTTATTACCAACCATAAGAATTTGCTTTATTTGGAGTCTGCCAAGCGTCTGTCCCCCAGGCAGGCTCGCTGGGCATTGCTTTTCACGCAGTTCAACTTTGTTGTTACTTACAGACCTGGGTCTAAAAACACTAAGGCGGACGCTCTGTCCAGGTGTTTTCCAGGGGGAGAACCTCGGGAAGATCCGGTACCCATCCTCCAAAAGGGTGTTGTGGTTTCGGCTCTCACAACCGAGGTTGAGGCTGAGATTGCCGAGGCCCAGGAGGAGGTACCATCTGAGCTTCCCATCAACAAATCGTTTGTACCGCTTCATCTCTGCTTAAAAGTTTTGGCGGAGCATCATGATGCTGTCCTGGCTGGCCACCCAGGGGTCAGGGGTACTTTGGAGTTGGTGTCACGTCGGTTTTGGTGGCCCAAAATCCGACAGGACGTGGTCTCATACGTGTCAGCTTGCACCACGTGCGCTAGGGCTAAGACGCCCCATTCCCGTCCTGTTGGCACACTACTTCCTCTCGAGGTACCTAGTAAGCCATGGACGGAGATCTCCATGGATTTTATCACTGACTTGCCCTCCTCAGCCGGGAACACGGTCATTTTGGTGATTGTTGATCGGTTCTCAAAAATGTCGCACTTTGTGTCTTTGCCTTCGTTGCCTAACGCTAAGACTCTGGCTCAGGTATTTGTGCAGGAGGTGGTCAGACTTCATGGGGTTCCGTCTGACATCGTTTCTGATAGAGATACTCAGTTTGTGGCAAAATTTTGGAAAGCGTTTTGCTCACGGCTGGGGATCAAGTTGTCTCATTCTTCGGCGTTTCATCCTCAATCAAATGGTCAGACCGAGCGTATGAACCAAAATTTGGAGCAGTACTTACGCTGCTTTGTTTCTGATAACCAGGAGGAGTGGTCGACGTTCCTTCCTTTGGCTGAGTTTGCCATCAATAATCACCGCCAGGAGTCATCTGGGGAGTCTCCGTTTTTTTGTGTTTACGGGCTACATCCTCAATTTTGTACTTTGAGTCAGGGGGGCTCTTCCGGCGTCCTGGAGGAAGACCAGTTAGGAGCACAACTGTCATCAGTCTGGAGGAGAGTTAAACAGCGCTTGCTGAGTGTGGGTGCTAGGTACAAACGTGTGGCTGACAGTAGGCGTGTGCCAGGCCCGGACCTGAGTGTGGATGACTGGGTGTGGTTATCCACAAAAAACATAAGACTCAAAATACCATCCCTTAAATTGGGTCCTAGGTTTATTGGTCCATTTAGGGTCACCGCCGTCATTAACCCAGTAGCATACCGATTGGTGCTTCCTACGGTGTATAAGATACACAACGTGTTCCACAGATCTCTTTTAAAGAAGGTGGTGGGTTCCGTGGACGCGGCGCCTATGCCACCTCCACTCTTGGTGGATGGTAATTTGGAATTTGAAGTCTCCATGGTGGTTGACTCTCATGTAGTGTGCCGCACTTTACAGTACTTGGTACACTGGCGTGGTTATGGGCCTGAGGAGAGGTCTTGGGTTCCAGCCTCGAACTTTCATGCGGATCGGCTGGTCAGTATGTTTCACCGCCGCCATCCGGACAAGCCGGGTCCTATAAGTCGTGAGGGCCCTGGGGTCCCTCGTAGAAGGCGGGGTACTGTCATGTCGGGCGCTGTTCATACTAGGGCGTCTGTCAGACAGCGGTAATTCCGCTTTTGTCCACTATGCGCTCAGTGGCGTCGGCTAGCTTTTATCTAGCTGGTCCGGGGTTAATTTAGCTGGTGCTTGGATTGGAAGCTGGGTCATGGCCACTGCCTTTAAATAGTTCTTCTGAACATTGGGCGTCGCCGATTATAGCTTCTGTCTTGTGCTTGGTTATCTCGGTCTGGAGTGGTGGTCTAGGAGATGGAGAATCATATCTGGTGGTGTATTTCCCTTTGTCGTATTTTCTCCTTCCTTTATTTATATTTGTTTTGCCCTGTGCACTTATTGTATATTCCTGTGTGACTGCGGTGTGCTGTATATTTTCTGTTATCCTTGTCTGTGCTAACTGTGGGTATTGGTGTGTGGTCTCATCACTGGGTGGTGGGTGGAGGTTTCAGCCTAGGGTTAAAATAGGAGACAGGGTGAGGGTGGAGGCCCAGACATGCACACCATCAGTGTAAACTCTGGGAGAGGGTCAGTCAGGGCTTCCCAGAGTTGAGGGAGATCGCAGGAGCCTGGGTTATTAGCGCTTGCCTACCTAGGCTTCCCGTGACAGAAACAAATTGCTGGAGTGTTTTGACGTGGCCAGCAATGAGTCAGAATCTAAATTCCATTGAACACCTGTGGAAAGTTCTTAAAATTGCTGTTGGGAAAAGGCAGCCTTCAAATATGAGAGACATAGAGCAGTTTGCAAAAGGAGAGTGGTTCAAATTTCCAGTTCAGAGGTGTGAGAAGCTTGTTGATGGCCATAGGAAATGATTGATTGCAGTTATTTATTCCACAGGGTGTGCAGCAAAATATGAAGTTGAGTGTGTCAACAATTTTGTCAGGCACATTTTTGGGGTTTTGTGTGAAATTATATCCAATTTACCTTTTTTCTTTGTTTCTTTTTCTGTTGTTACAATACACACAAAGGAAATAAACGTGTACAATAAAGCACATGTAATTGCAATAGTTTTCTTGGAGAAATACTTCATTTTCTGGAACAATTTCAAGGGTGCCAACTAGTGTTGAGCGATACCGTCCGATACTTGAAAGTATCGGTATCGGAAAGTATCGGCCGCTACCGGCAAAGTATCGGATCTAATCCGATACCGATACCCGATACCAATACAAGTCAATGGGACTCAAGTATCGGACGGTATCCCTGATGGTTCCCAGGGTCTGAAGGAGAGGAAACTCTCCTTCAGGCCCTGGGATCCATATTAATGTGTAAAAGAAAGAATTAAAATAAAAAATATTGCTATACTCACCTCTCCGACGCAGCCTGGACCTCACCGAGGGAACCGGCAGCGTTCTTTGCTTAAAATGCGCGCGTTTACTTCCTTCCGTGACGTCACGGCTTGTGATTGGTCGCGTGCCGCCCATGTGGCCGCGACGCCACCAATCACAGCAAGCCGTGACGTAATTTTCAGGTCCTCAATGCCTAATTCTAGGCATTCAGGATTTTAAAATTATTGGTCGCGTCGCGGTCACATGGGCGACGCGACCAATCATGATGTGATTCGGTTCGTGGGCTCCCCCGGTGGTCTCTTGTGGTACTGGTGTCCTGCAAGCTTTGCCTTCTCAGTTCACCTGTTCCTATCAGGATGTGGGAGTATCCTATTTAACCTTGCTCCTCAGTCATTCTAATGCTGGCCATCAATGTATCCAGAGTGATTCTGTTGCATGTTCCTGCTCCCAGTTTTCTGCTCAGCTAAGTTGGACACTTTAGTCCTTAAGTCTATTTTTGTATGTTTTGTCCAGTTTGCACTTATGTGAATCTCTGCAGCTGGAAGCTCTTGTTGGGCTGAAATTACCACTCCAGTGGCATGAGTTGTCACACGAGTTAAGGTAATTTCAGGATGGTGTTTTGAAGGGTTTTGCAGCTGACCGCAAAGTCCTCTGTTGTATCTTTCTGCTATTTAGTTAGCGGGCCTCTCTGTGCTAAATCTGCTTTCATACTATGTGTGTCTTTTCATCTGCTCTCACCGTTATTATATGTGGGGGGCTGCTATCTCCTGTGGGGACATTCTCTGGAGGCAAGCCAGGACTGTGTTTTCTTCTACCAGGGGTAGTTAGTTCTCCGGCTGGCGCGCGGCATCTAGAGACAACGCAGGAATGCCCCCTGGCTACTTCTAGTGTAGTGTGTAGGTTTAGCATCGCGGTCAGCTCTAGTTTACATCACCCGAGAGCTTGTCCGTTTATTCTATGCTTCTGATGTTTCCTTGCCATTGGAAACCATAACAGTATGGCCAGCCCAAATGTTTAATCTATAGGCTGAAGCAGGAGAGAAAAGGAACTGTGTGAAACCTTTTTTTTTTTTTTTTTTTTCCTTCCTCTGAAGTTGCACTCCAGCTCTAATTGCAGTCTCCTGTTTTCCTCTCCTCTTAACCCCTGAATGGCTCAGACTTTATCTGTTGAAATATGGATCCCCAGAGTCTGGCTACCAATTTGTATAATCTTGCCTCTAAAGTTCAGAATATACAAGATTTTTTGTTACATGCTCCTCGGTCTGAACCTAAAATTCCTATACCGGAGTTTTTTTCTGGAGATCGATCTTGTTTTCTAAATTTTAAATACAATTGTAAATTGTTTCTTTCGCTGAGATCTCATTCTGCTGGAGATCCTGCCCAGCAAGTAAAAATTGTTATTTCTTTACTGCGGGGTGACCCCCAAAATTGGGCATTTTCATTGGCACCAGGGGATCCTGCGTTGCTCAATGTGGATGCGTTTTTTCTGGCTTTGGGGTTGCTTTATGAGGAACCAAATTTGGAGATTCAGGCTGAGAAAGCCCTAATAGCCCTCTCTCAGGGGCAAGATGAAGCCGAAATATATTGCCAAAAATTTCGAAAATGGTCTGTGCTTACTCAGTGGAATGAGTGCGCTCTGGCGGCAATTTTCAGAGAAGGTCTCTCTGATGCTGTAAAAGACGTCATGGTGGGGTTTCCTGCGCCTACTGGTCTGAATGAGTCCATGACAATGGCAATTCAGATTGATCGGCGTTTACGGGAACGCAAACCTGTGCACCAGTTGGCGGTGTCTTCTGAAGAGGCACCACAGAGTATGCAATGTGATAGCTTTCTGTCCAGAAGCGAATGACAGATTTATTTGCTCGCATTGAGGGGGCGAAGTGGTTCTCTAAGATTGATCTTCGCGGTGCGTATAATTTGGTGCGAATTAAGCAGGGGGATGAGTGGAAAACCGCATTTAATACGCCCGAGGGCCATTTTGAGTATTTGGTGATGCCTTTTGGTCTGTCAAATGCCCCTTCGGTCTTTCAGTCTTTTATGCACAATATTTTCCGTGAATATCTGAATACATTTATGATTGTGTATTTGGACGATATCTTGATTTTTTCGGATGACTGGGAATCTCATGTTCAACAAGTTAGGAGGGTTTTTCAGGTTTTGCGGACCAATTCTCTGTTTGTTAAAGGTTCAAAGTGTGTTTTTGGGGTTCAGAAGATTTCTTTTTTGGGGTACATTTTTTCCCCCTCTTCTATTGAGATGGATCCTGTGAAGGTTCGGGCTATTTGTGACTGGACGCAACCGACTTCTCTTAAGGGCCTTCAGAAATTTTTGGGCTTTGCTAACTTTTATCGTCGATTCATAACTGGTTTTTCTAGCGTTGTCAGGCCTTTGACTGATTTGACTAAAAAGGGTGCTGATGTTGCAGATTGGTCTCCTGCTGCTGTGGAGGCCTTTCGGGAGCTTAAGCGCCGTTTTTCTTCTGCTCCGGTGTTGTGCCAGCCTGATGTTTCTCTTCCTTTTCAGGTGGAAGTTGATGCTTCCGAGATCGGAGCGGGGGCGGTTTTGTCGCAGAAAAGTTCAGATTGTTCAGTGATGAGACCTTGTGCGTTCTTTTCTCGAAAATTTTCGCCCGCCGAGCGAAATTATGACGTCGGTAATCGGGAGCTTTTGGCGATGAAGTGGGCATTCGAGGAGTGGCGTCATTGGCTTGAGGGTGCTAAACATCAGGTGGTGGTCTTGACTGATCACAAAAATTTGATTTATCTTGAGTCGGCCAGACGTCTGAATCCTAGACAGGCGCGCTGGTCGTTGTTTTTCTCCCGGTTTAATTTTGTGGTTTCGTATCTGCCAGGTACTAAGAATGTGAAGGCGGATGCCCTTTCTAGGAGTTTTGAACCTGATTCCCCTGGTGATTCTAAACCTACGGGTATACTTAAGAATGGGGTGATATTGTCTGCTGTCTTCCCAGACCTGCGACGTGCTTTACAAGAGTTTCAGGCGGATCGGCCTGATCGTTGTCCGCCTGGTAGATTGTTTGTGCCGGATGAGTGGACCAATAGAGTCATCTCGGAGGTTCATTCTTCTGCGTTGGCAGGTCATCCGGGAATTTTTGGTACCAGAGATTTGGTGGCTAGGTCCTTCTGGTGGCCTTCCCTGTTAAGGGACGTGCGTACTTTTGTGCAGTCTTGCGATGTTTGTGCTCGGGCCAAGCCTTGTTGTTCTCGGGCTAGTGGGTTGTTGTTGCCCTTGCCTGTTCCTAAGAGGCCTTGGACACACATCTCTATGGATTTTATTTCTGATCTCCCTGTTTCTCAGAAGATGTCATTTGGGTGGTGTGTGACCGCTTTTCTAAGATGGTTCATTTGGTGCCCTTGCCCAAGCTGCCTTCCTCATCTGAGTTGGTGCCCCTGTTTTTTCAGAATGTGGTTCGGCTGCATGGTATTCCGGAGAATATCGTTTCCGACAGGGGATCCCAGTTTGTGTCCAGATTTTGGCGGGCGTTTTGTGCCAGGATGGGCATTGATTTGTCTTTTTCGTCTGCATTTCATCCCCAGACAAATGGCCAGACGGAACGTACTAATCAGACCTTGGAGACTTATTTGAGGTGTTTCGTGTCTGCTGATCAGGATGACTGGGTCTCCTTTTTGCCGTTGGCTGAGTTTGCCCTTAATAATCGGGCCAGTTCTGCCACTTTGGTCTCCCCTTTCTTTTGCAATTCAGGGTTCCATCCTCGTTTTTCATCTGGTCAGGTGGAGTCTTCGGATTGTCCTGGAGTGGATACCATGGTGGATAGGTTGCATCGTATTTGGGGGCAGGTGGTGGACAATTTGGAGTTGTCCCAGGAGAGGACTCAACGTTTTGCTAATCGCCATCGTCGTGTTGGTCCTCGTCTTCGTGTTGGGGACTTGGTGTGGTTGTCCTCCCGTTTTGTCCCTATGAGGGTCTCTTCTCCTAAGTTTAAGCCTCGGTTCATCGGTCCTTATAAGATTTTGGAAATTCTTAACCCTGTGTCTTTTCGTTTGGACCTCCCAGCATCCTTTGCTATCCATAATGTCTTCCATCGGTCATTATTGCGGAGGTATGAGGTACCACTTGTGCCTTCTGTTGAGCCTCCTGCTCCTGTGCTGGTTGAGGGTGAATTGGAGTACGTGGTGGAGAAAATCTTGGACTCCCGTGTTTCCAGATGGAGACTTCAATATCTGGTGAAATGGAAGGGCTACGGTCAAGAGGATAATTCTTGGGTTACAGCTTCTGATGTTCATGCTTCTGATTTGGTCCGTGCCTTTCATAGGGCTCATCCAGATCGCCCTGGTGGTTCTTGTGAGGGTTCGGTGCCCCCTCCTTAAGGGGGGGGTACTGTTGTGATTCGGTTTGTGGGCTCCCCCGGTGGTCTCTTGTGGTACTGGTGTCCTGCAAGCTTTGCCTTCTCAGTTCACCTGTTCCTATCAGGATGTGGGAGTATCCTATTTAACCTTGCTCCTCAGTCATTCTAATGCTGGCCATCAATGTATCCAGAGTGATTCTGTTGCATGTTCCTGCTCCCAGTTTTCTGCTCAGCTAAGTTGGACACTTTAGTCCTTAAGTCTATTTTTGTATGTTTTGTCCAGTTTGCACTTATGTGAATCTCTGCAGCTGGAAGCTCTTGTTGGGCTGAAATTACCACTCCAGTGGCATGAGTTGTCACACGAGTTAAGGTAATTTCAGGATGGTGTTTTGAAGGGTTTTGCAGCTGACCGCGAAGTCCTCTGTTGTATCTTTCTGCTATTTAGTTAGCGGGCCTCTCTGTGCTAAATCTGCTTTCATACTATGTGTGTCTTTTCATCTGCTCTCACCGTTATTATATGTGGGGGGCTGCTATCTCCTGTGGGGACATTCTCTGGAGGCAAGCCAGGACTGTGTTTTCTTCTACCAGGGGTAGTTAGTTCTCCGGCTGGCGCGCGGCATCTAGAGACAACGCAGGAATGCCCCCTGGCTACTTCTAGTGTGGTGTGTAGGTTTAGCATCGCGGTCAGCTCTAGTTTCCATCACCCGAGAGCTTGTCCGTTTATTCTATGCTTCTGATGTTTCCTTGCCATTGGAAACCATAACACAATCACAAGCCGTGACGTCACGGGAGGAAGTAAACGCGCGCATTCAGGACCTGAAATTACGTCACGGCTTGCTGTGATTGGTCGCGTCGCGGTCACATGGGCGGCACGCAACCAATCACAAGCCGGGACGTAATTTTAAAATGCGCGCGTCTCCTGCCTCCCGTGACGTCACGGCTTGTGATTGGTCGCGTCGCCCATGTGACCGCGACGCGACCAATCACAAGCCGGAACGTAATTTTAAAATCCTGAATGCCTAGAATTAGGCATTGAGGACCTGAAAATTACGTCACAGCTTGCAATCACATCACAAGCCGTGACGTCACGGAAGGAAGTAAACGCGCGCATTTTAAGCAAAGAACGCTGCCGGTTCCCTCGGTGAAGTCCAGGCTGCGTCGGAGAGGTGAGTATAGCAATATTTTTTATTTTAATTCTTTCTTTTTTACATTAATGTTGTTTCGATACCGATACCCGATACCACAAAAGTATCGGATCTCGGTATCGGAATTCCGATACCCGCTAGTATCGGCCGATACCTGATACTTGCGGTATCGGAATGCTCAACACTAGTGCCAACACTTTCGGCCATGACTGCATCTATGTAATAACATGAACATATACTATACATGTACATGAAAGCAATAAAGCATGTTCATCTTCTGTATATCGGATTGAACTGCAGGAAATAGATTTCCAGTCGAATTTCCTGAATTTCTCAGGTTTACGATTTGATTCGTGAGGTTATCAAAAAAATGCCTAGCGTCATTTTCCATACTGCTGAAGAGTGACAGAGCAGTCTCATGATGTAAGGTGAAGTTGGGTGGATGTCACCATATCTATCACATCACATGGACTAGCGCAGCCCATCAAGTGGGACTATCACAGGGAGTATAAAAGATGGGCTCAGCCATGTGGCACCATTTTGTGATTGAATAGCATAGGGAGAGAAGTTAGAGCACACAGGTCATTCACATAGAATCAGGAAAAGTCCCCAATTGGTTTGAATTGTACTACTAAGCTAGTATTGAAGCTCATTGAAAATGGGAGTGGAAGTCAAGTGTGAATAATAATTCAGAGATTCAAGTGAGATAGGAAGATTCTGAAGCTGCATAGTCAGTGCAACTGAATTCATTATTCTGTGATATACTGCAGTAATCGCACATCATAGCACTTAAAAAAAAACATCTGCCATTGCAAACCTGGAGGCCAGATTAGTACCATGTGTCCTTTTTTGCTAACAAAAAGAATCCTGAAACCTAGGCTTGTGTGTCACAGGCAGCGAAGCCATCATTTTTATTTAATTTTTAACCCCTTCCCGACATGCGCAGTATATACATTGCGATGCGGGAGCGGCATTCCCACAAAGTGAAGTATATATAAGATGCCACTATTTTCTGTCACCACGCTGCATCGCACAGTGATACAGTTAAGATGGCTGCTGTCTCTGCCTTTGGGGTCTGTACTGCCTCCCTGCGTCGGTGATTGCTGTTATTGGATGTTTAATTCTGACCAGCCAATCACAGCGATGTGGCAATAACCATTTTTTTTTTTTTTTAAATCCATGTGACATGCTGACATGCTGTGATTGTTACTGTCTGAGACAGCACCAATCACAGCTGACACAATGCGTGGGGTGATTGTCATGTCACCTCTCCTGATTAACCCCTTTGGCGCTGATTGGCTAAGCAATATTTACTGACCAATCAGCACCAAAGGGGTTAATCTAAAATAGTGATCACCACACTGCACGACATCTTTACCTCAGAGTTGGCATGCAGAGAGGTTGTAGACCCCTCTGTTTACCTGAGAGAGAGAAAATAATCATTGGTGGCCAGCGCAATCCTCCTGTGATCTGTGTCCTCCTGTGCCGTACTCCGGAGATACTCCTGTGATCTGTGCTGTGTGCTGGCTGCTGTGACTGATCTGTGATTACAGCAAGAGCAGCAGTTCCCCAATCCCTGTTCCAGTCTTAGCTAGTGCAGTAGGGAGCGTACGCCGCATTGTTAGTGACGTCTGTTTTTCTTTTGCAAAAAAAAAAAAAGAATTGTTTGCATCAAGTAAATTTTTAGTGAGTGTATTCGGGGAGCATATGTCGCATTGTTAGTGATATCTGAGTAACTTTATAGGAAGGGTATTAGTGTAGTGAAAGTAAATTTGTATACAAACTTATTTTTTCACATCTAATTTTTCTTTTCTTTTTTTTTTCTAAGTGTTTCTTCAAAAATTTTTCCTTTTTTATTTTTTCTCACGTTTTTTCTCTAGTTTTTTCTTTCTACTTTTAATGATAAATAGTACCCTTTTCACAAGCCCAACACAATACATGTGTAAAATCTCCACTTATACACACATCCCTAGTGTTTTGAAAACTAAAATTAAAATGGTTCATTCGTCAAGAAGACGCTATTCACCAGAGAAGGCATACGCTTTCCTTGCCTCTCACACAGATTCAGGCAGTAAGGAATATCCCACATTCCTCTATTCCTCATCTTCCTCATCAAGTGAGGATGAAACCCCAGCAAGGCTCCCTAGGACCCAGGCAACCCCACAGCAAATGATCCCATATTAAATTGCACCTTCCGAAAATGATCAGCTTGTTATTCCAGATTTAATTAGCATCTCAGGAATCCAATGTGACGTTACAGGACTCACTGAAATTTATTTTTTCAAATTCTTTTTGAGTGAGGAAATAAAATATCTTATGGTGGCCCAGACAAATTTGTATGCCCATCAACTTTTCACCCAAAATGCCGTGTCATACGCCAGATGGACCCCTGTAAATGCAGCAGAGATGACGACATTTGGGGGCATTGTGCTGCATATGGGCATAGTCAAAAAACCAGAGTTACGGCAATGCTGGAGTACAGATATTCTCTACAGCATCGTTATTCCATGTCCATGAAAAGGACACGATTAGAAGCAATCCAAAAATGTTTGCATGACAGTAATAATGCGGTGTCCTCCCCCCAGACATTCCTAACTTTGATCATTTATACAAAATATCGGCCAGTAGTTGACCACTTCAGCAGAACATGTGCTGAGGCATAAAATCCCCAAAGGGACATCTGTATAAATGAGCAAACACTAAAATGCTTGGGTGCTCGTTACTCGAGTCGAGCAAATTGTAATGCTCAAGTTCTCGACCCAACTAACAAGTATAATGGAAGTAAATGGGAAACTAGAGCATTTTTAAGGCAGTTTTTTTGATGTCTGGAGAAGGTCTGAAATTGCTGAAACCGATGTAAGCAGCATAGAAATGGCACAGAAACAGCATGGTGAAGCCCCCCGAAAGCATCTCTAAATCCCAGGTATTTTCTGCTAACAATGTTGTCAGAGTATTACGACACTTTTACGGACTGACAAAACGAACATACAAAACCGAAGATAAATTGTATTTTACTGTAAAAAATGTTAAGAAACATTCTTTCCAGGATAATGCCTTGTATATAAGGCACAATAAATAAGAGAAACAAAAATGTTCCTCCACACCTTGGGCTGTCTTTTTTAATGGTGAAAAAAACAGGAAATGTAATTTTATCATTTTAATACATTATTTGGCCATGTGGTGTGTGAGACATGATCAGACACATTGAAAGTCACATTTTTTTTTCCTTCCATCAGCCAGTCATAACTATTTGTATAAGGCCATCAGGTGGCCCTTTCTATTGATAGAGGGCGAGCAGGGGTCTTGTGGACAGATGAAACCAAGATAGAGTTTTTTGATAAAGCATATAATTCTACTGTTTGTTGTAAATGGAATGAAGCCTACAAATAAAAGAACACAGTAGTTACAGTCAAATATGGTGGAGGTTTAAAGATATTTTGGGGTTGTTTTGCTGCTGGCCCTAGGTGCCTTGAAATGTGAAGATTCCCAAAGGATTTTGGGTCGCAATTTAGTGCCCAGGGTCAGAAAGCTGGGTTTGCATCATAGTAGGGCATGGGTCTTTCAGCATGACAATGACCCTAAACATACTTTAAGAAGCACCCAGAAATAGATGGAAACAAAGCACTGGAGAGTTCAGAAGTGGTAATTCCAGCTTCAGTAGTGTAAAGTCTCCCACCACTACCTCTTCCATACAGATGCTACAGAGAAATTGTGAATGGACACATTAATTCAGTTACCGTATTTTTGGACCATAAGACAAACTTTTTTCCTCAAAAAATGTGGAGGAAAATGGGGGGGTCTTATAGTCCAGATGTACTTTGGCTCACACCTCTGGCTGCAGATGGGGAGGTGGGGGAGCGGCAGCAGCGGAGCAGCGAGTCACAGGAAGCAGGAGCCGGCGGCTGCAGCTAACTCCTGTGTCTGCTTCTAAAGAAAAATTAATATTTACTGCATTCCATGCCCATGGGAGAGGAGGGCAGTGAACATTCATTTCTCTTTAATAGCGGATACACTGTTAGCCACAGCAGCCGGCTTCCTGCAGCTACTGGGTGTTCGCATGTGCTTGCTACTTAAGGCAATGATTATTCACTGCTCTCTACTCCCATAGCCATGGAATGCAGAGAATATTAATTTCCTTTAGTAGCGGCACACATGAACGCCCAGCAGCTGCAGGAAGTCTGCGGCTAACACTGTGCCGCTATTGAAGAGCAATGAATTTTCACTGCTCTATATGCACATAGTCCCGGCGTAGAGAGCAATGCGCATTCTGACTGCTATCCTCAACTTGAAGGCTGCGCATGATGACACTGCCATGCGCTGCTTGCAAGCATAAATTAATTGCTGATATCGAAACAAGATGCGAGCACAGGAAGGTAAGCATAAAGGTTTATGGGTTTTTTAGTGATTTCTGCTGGAGCCATGCATACCAGAATGGTGATGGGGCCATGCATACCAGGATGGGGATGAGGGACAATCATACCGGGATGGAGATGGGGGCCAATCATACCAGGATGGAGATGGGGGCCCTGCATACCAGGATAGTGATGACGGGACCATATATACAAGAATATGGGACATTAGTACATAATTGACCACATTTTTTGCTTCAATTTTTTTTATTTCCTCCTCTAAAACCTAGGAGCGTCTTATGGTCCAGTGCATCTTATAGTCTGAAAAATACGGTAATTTTGCCTGCTTTGATGAATTTCTGAGTACAGAACACCATAAAAAACATGACTCAGTCAATGATGCATGGAGGAAAGCAACAGAAAGGCTTAGAATTTATAATCAATCATCCCCGATTAGATACCTGTCATACTCTATATCTACTGCAACACCTCATCATAGATGAGTATGCACTGAGTACAAGGGATGCCAAAAATTAGAAGGAGTAACTCCAATACCCCTTTGAAGAGATGTAGTGGAGGGCCTCATAAAGCATTTTTTTCCCATTATTAAGGACTGGGTATCCTAGACTGGTAATGCCCATGCACTAAGTGCATGGGCTTAAAAGCATTTACCCCTGGGGTAAACACCCTTAAAAATTTATAGCGAGGGCATGACCACCTTGTTAATATGGTGGCGGAGTAGAAAGAAGAGGACGACACAAAAGCCACAAAATCCTGAAGCGAATACCCATGTTTCGGTGGGAAGGGGTGCATGGGAATACACCAGAAAAAAACCCAAAACACTGAATTTGAGTTTATATCCCGCTGCTGTCATCCAGTGGTTTACAGAAGTCTGGCCCAATCCAGACCTTGTACATTTTGATAAAAGTCAGCCTATCAGCATTTTTAATTGATAGGCGGATGCACCTATCGGTTATAATTAGGCATGAGCGAATATTTCAAAGTTTGGTTAGGATTACGATCACCAAATTTACAATATTTGCCAATTTATTCATCAAATACTCACCGAACATAGCCAAACGCCATTCAAGGCAATTGGAGGCAAAAACAAACACATGCACACCTTCTGTTGGCCCCAAAAGCTGCCAAAATTCAACAAAATTATGGGGAGACACCAGGAAATTGGCCTCAATTCACCCATAGTACAAATTGTAGCATGGCACTGCAGCAATCAGCTGTGCATCAGATATCAGGGTCTGGCCAGCATTTACAGCTTTCAATTGAACATCACAGTAAGACGAGGTTGTTGAGGGATCATTGTAGGCCTCCTGTCCTGGGAGTCAACCTGCTTTCATGATCAACCACACTCAGGTGGCACAAATATCAGATATATTTCATAGACTACTTTTGTCAGAAAAATCTAAGCATAGTAACATGGGTAGATGACTCCAAGGAAGTGGAGGCTTGATGGTCTCGGAGGCATACTACTACAGGAAACATGCATGGAGGTGACTCAACCAGGAATCTGTACATTTGCAGAAATTAGTGGTAGGCACCAACAAAGTGGCATCAATTTAACCACAGTATAAATAGTATTATATGGACAGACAGGTCTTCCACTTCACCCAGTCCAGCAGATGGACACCCAACCAGGAGTGTTCACATTTTGAAAAATTATTGGCAGACACTACCAAAGTGGCATCAATTTCACCACAATATAGATAGTATTATATGGACAGACAGGTCTTCCACTACACCCAATCCAGCAGATGGACACCCAACCAGAAGTGTTCACATTAAAATAAATGAGGACCTAACATTACCGAAGTGGCATAAATTTCACAAGAGTAGAAAGTAGAGTGTATAATTGGGACTAACATGCCTTCCACTGCAGCCAACCCATCAGATGTAGACCAACTATGACTGTTCACATTTCCACAAATTTGTGTTAACATCTGCAGAAGCAGCAACAACAGGCACAGAAGCCACACTAAATATCACAGAGTGCAGTTACGTGACATTAATGCAGCATACTAAGAAGTGCAATATCACCTAGTCTGTACAGTCTGCGATTGGGGTGCAGAAGTCCTTGGAGATCCATGATTTGTTCATCTTAATGAAAGTTAGGTGGTCTACACTTTCAAGGAACAGCTGGCTACGCTTATCCATCAGGACACAATCAGCAGCGCTGAAGACACTATAAAACCTCCAAGGCATGTGAGGCAAGCTCAGGCCACTAATCAATTTTGGAAGACCAAAATGTGAAAGGGTCCAAACCCTCCCTGATGGTATTCATATTCAGTTATAGATACTCCTGCACCATCCTCTCCATTCGTTAACCACATGTAAGACTTGAACTGTTGTGCTGATGCATGAGCTGGTCTAAAACAGTGTCAAAGGACTCACAGAAATTGCTTCTTCCACTTACACTGCTGCTGTAACTAATGTTTTGGCATTGATGAATTGATGTGCCAGAGGTTGAAAGTCTAGAGCTGCAATGTGAACTGTGTGCTTCACTGCTTTCTTGGGGGAAAAGATCTCTTAAGGTTGTGTAAAAGTGTGTTCCGATACTCCAGCATTCGCGGGTCCCTTTCCAGGAGGGGAAGCATCAAGCAAAATTTGGTTTTAGAATGTGGATCTAACAGAGTGGCAACCCAGTATTCAGCACTATTTCTAATCATAACTATACGGGAATCATGTTGCAGATAGTGCAGCAAGAAAACACTCATATGTCAGGCTCTACCATGAGGTCCAAGCCCATGCTGTGTTGGTGGCTGGGTAACACTGATGCTTGTTTCCTCCGTCCCCTCCCGCCAACCATGAACATCAGAGAGGGTAAGATTAACCTCTTCATGTTTAGACAGTTGCTCGCCCATCACCTCTTCCTCCTCCATTTGTTCCTCAGATCTTGCACCTTCACTAACAGTTTGTCTGTTATCACTAGCCTCCTCGTTCACAGTAATCCACCCACCCTTAGCACCTGCCTGTTTGAAGACAGTCTGCAACTAAAGCCCCCATCACACTAAGCGAGGTCGCTAGCGAGATCGCTGCTGAGTCACAAGTTTTGTGACGCAACAGCAACCTCAGTAGCGATCTCGCTATGTTTGACACGTAGCAGCGACCAGGCCCCTGCTGTGAGATCGCTGGTCGTGTCGGAATGGCCTGGACCTTTTTTTGATCGTTAACGTCCCGCTGGGTAGCACACATCACTGTGTTTGACACCTTACCAATGACCTCGTTGACTACAACGTCACACAGGACGTCCCTCATCGAGGTCTGAATCGTCATAATAGCTGCCATGTGACAGGGTCACAACGACCAATGACATCGTTGTACAGGTCGCTACAGGTCGCCGCATCGCTGCTGCGTCGTTGGGAAGATCTCACTGTTTGACATCTCACCAGCGACCACATAGCGACGCAGCAACGATCCCTGACAGGTCGTATCGTTGTCGGTATCGCTTTTGCGTCGCCAGTGTGACGGGGCCTTTAGAGACAATCTGATTCCTTCCCCATCCTCCTCTGCTTCGTCCTCTTCTTCTGGGACCACCATCTACTCCCACAGGCTATTCAAAGTCTACTCCAGCATATAGATGACTGGAAGCGCTAACTGGCTTAGTAGCCATTTTGAAACTGTGCAGAAGGGTGCAGAAGTCCATAATCTGTGCCCACTCCATAAACGTGATATGCGCCACATCCGTACTGCATTGTCCCAGGCTCTACGACATGACATACTGCATCAGGGCTCGTTGCTGCTGCCACAGTCGCTGCAACATTCAAAAAAAAAAAATTGTTTGTCAATATATGTGTGATTGTATTAATAAAGATTTGTCAGAAGTTTTTCTACCATAAAACTCCTATGTTTCTCCTTTTGTTAGAACATGTGCAGAGCGGAATTCCACAGTGTTGGCACATTGTTAACTGGCATGGACAAAGACCTCTATATTGGTGCAAATTGATGACATGAGGGGTGCAAATGGCAGATTAAAAGTATGTCAGAGGGTATAATTCATATAAGGTATATAAAGTGCCTGTGCAAATAACATCTCATCAAACCAATATGGACAGCATTGAGTATAACAAAATAAGCACTAAAGTAGTGTAAAAGAATCATATGCTGCTAACTATGCCAAGTTAAATAGTACCTGCTGAAGAGTGGAGAAGGGGGTCATCAGCTGTCCCTTGGATTCGTTCACCCCGACGCATGTTTCAGCGTCTGCCTTCTTCAGGGGGTGGCGCCATCCAGGGGGGTATAGTATATGCAGAAAGAATGTCCAATGAGTGCAGGGGTGGACATGGCATGACGCGTGTCTCCAATGGAGATTGCGAGGCACTGCAGCTCCAATGCAGTGACCCCCGACGCCGCAGTCAGCTGACGCGACAGCAGGGGGACGTGAGAGCAATAGGCAGAAGAACCTGGAATGCAATGCGAGCATGCGTTCCACTTAGCCTGCTGTCATGGTAGAATACATATGGCAGTGAAATTGAGGCAGACGCTTGGACCGGTGAGAGCCGGGACCGTCTGAGGGGTGAGTATATCAATATTTTTTATTTTTATTCTTTATTTTATACATGAATATGGATCCCAGGGCCTGAAGGAGAGTTTCCTCTCCTTCAGACCCTGGGAACCATTCCGATATTTTGTGTCCCATTGATATGCATTGGTATCGGGTATGGGTATCGGTGATATCCGATATTTTTTGGATATCGGCCGATCCAATCCGATACCGATACCTTTGCATATCGGAAGGTATCGCTCAACACTAGTGGTAACGCAAAAAATATTTTTTTGCATTAAATAGCGTCTTTCAGTGTGTGATGGCTGGCAATCACAAAAATATGCTAAAAAAACCCGCTATAAAAGTAAATCAAACCCCATTCATCACCCCCTTAGTTAGCGAAAAATTAAAAAATTGAAAAAAATGTATTTATTTCTATTTTCCCATTAGGGTTAGGGTTAGGGTTAGGGCTAGGGTTAGAGTTAGGGCTAGGGTTAGGGCTAGGGTTAGGGTTAGGGTTAGGACTAGGGTTAGAGTTGGGGCTAGGGTTAAGGCTACAGTTAGGGTTGGGGCTAAAGTTAGGGTTAGGGTTGGGGCTAAAGTTAGGGTTAGGGTTTGGATTACATTTACGGTTGGGAATAGGGTTGGGATTAGGGTTAGGGGTGTGTCAGGGTTAGGGGTGTGGTTAGGGTTACGTTGGGATTAGAGTTAGGGATGTGTTTGGATTAGGGTTTCAGTTATAATTGGGGGGTTTCCACTGTTTAGGCAGATCAGGGGCTCTCCAAACACGACATGGTGTCCGATCTCAATTCCAGCCAATTCTGCGTTGAAAAGTAAAACAGTGCTCCTTCCATTCTGAGCTCTCCCGTGCACCCAAACAGGGGTTTATCCCAACATATGGGGTATCAACGTACTCAGGACACATTGGAAAACAACTTTTGGGGTCCAATTTCTTCTGTTACCCTTGGGAAAATACAAAACTGGGGGCTAAAAAATAATTTTTGTGGAAAAAAAAGGTTTTTTTATTTTCATGGCTCTGCGTTATAAACTGTAGTGAAACATTTGGGGGTTTAAAGTTCTCACAACACATCTAGAAAAGTTCCTTGGGGGGTCTAGTTTCCAATATGGGGTCACTTGTGGGGGGTTTCTATGGTTTAGGTACATTAGGGGCTCTGCAAATGCAATGTGACGCCTGCAGACCAATCCATCTAAGTCTGCATTCCAAATGACGCTCCTTCCCTTCCGAGCTCTGCCATGCGCTCAAACGGTGGTTCCCCCCACATATGGGGTATCAGCATACTCAGGACAAATTGGACAACTTTTGGGGTCCAATTTCTTCTGCTACCCTTGGGAAAATACAAAACTGGGGGCTAAAAAATCATTTTTGTGAAAAAAAAAGGATTTTTTATTTTCACGGCTCTGCGTTATAAACTGTAGTGAAACACTTTGGGGTTCAAAGTTCTCACAAAACATCTAGAAAAGTTCCTTGGGGGGTCTAGTTTCCAACATGGGGTCACTTGTGGGGGGTTTCTACTGTTTAGGTACATTAGGGGCTCTGCAAACGCAATGTGACACCTGCAGACCAATCCATCTAAGTCTGCATTCCAAATGACGCTCTTTCCCTTCTGAGCTCTGCCAGGCACTCAAACGGTGGTTCCCCCCACATATGGGGTATCAGCATACTCAGGACAAATTGGACAACAACTTCAACTGTTACCCTTGGAAAAATACAAAACTGGGGGCTAAAAAATAATTTTTGTGGAAAAAATATTATTTTTTATTTTTGCGGCTCTGCATTATAAACTTCTGTGAATCACTTAATGGGTCAAAGTGCTCACCACACATCTATATGAGTTCCTTAGGGGGTCTACTTTCCAAAATGGTGTCACTTGTGGGGGGTTTCAATGTTTAGGCACATCAGTGGCTCTCCAAACGCAACATGGCGTCCCATCTCAATTCCTATCAATTTTGCATTGAAAAGTCAAACGGCACTCCTTCTCTTCTGAGCTCTCCCATGCACCCAAACAGTGGTTTACCCCCACACATGGGGTTTCAGCGTACTCAGGACAAATTGTACAATAACTTTTGGGATCCAATTTCTTCTCTTACCCTTGGGAAAATAAAAAATTGGGGGCGAAAAGATCATTTTTGTGAAAAAATATGATTTTTTATTTTTGCGGCTCTGCATTATAAACTTCTGTGAATCACTTAATGGGTCAAAGTGTTAACCACACACCTAGATAAGTTGCTTAGGGGGTCTACTTTCCAAAATGGTGTCACTTGTGGGGGGGTTCAATGTTTAGGTATATCAGTGGCTCTCCAAACGCAACATGGCGCCCATCTCAATTCCTGTCAATTTTGCATTGAAAAGTCAAACGGCGCTCCTCCCCTTCCAAGCTCTCCCATGCGCCCAAACAGTGGTTTACCCCCACATATTGGGTATCAGCGTACTCAGGACAAATTGTACAACAACTTTTGGCGTCTAATTTCTTCTCTTACCTTTGGAAAAATAAAAAATTGGTGGCGAAAAGATCATTTTTGTGAAAAAATAGGATTTTTTATTTTTACGGCTCTGCATTATAAACTTCTGTGAATCACTTAATGGGTCAAAGTGCTCACCACACATCTAGATAAGTTCCTTAGGGGGGTCTACTTTCCAAAATGGTGTCACTTGTGGGGTTTTCAATGTTTAGGCACATCAGGAGCTCTCCAAACGCAACATGGCGTCCCATCTCAATTCCAGTCAACTTTGCATTGAAAAGTCAAATGGCGCTCCTTCTGAGCTCTGCCATGCGCCCAAACAGTAGTTTACCCCCACATATGGGGTATTGACGTACTCAGGACAAATTGTACAACAACTATTGCAGTTCATTTTCTCCTGTTACCCTTGGTAAAATAAAACAAATTGGAGCTGAAGTAAATTTTTTGAGAAAAAAAGTTAAATGTTCATTTTTATTTAAACATTCCAAAAATTCCTGTGAAACACCTGAAGGGTTAATAAACTTCTTGAATGTGGTTTTGAGAACCTTGAGGGGTGCAGATTTTAGAATGATGTCACACTTGGTTATTTTCTATCATATAGACCCCTCAAAATTACTTCAAATGAGATGTGGTCCCTACAAAAAAATGGTGTTGTAAAAATGAGAAATTTCTGGTCAACTTTTAACCCTTATAACTCCCTAACAAAAAAAATTTTGGTTCCAAAATTGTGCTGATGTAAAGTAGACATGTGGAAAATGTTACGCATTAAGTATTTTGTGTGCCTTTTTTTTATATTTCCATCAGTGACGGACATATAATGTGATGGACATATAAAGAAAAGGCGCATATATATATGTGAGTACATAGGTTCTCTGCTGTTATAATTTACTTTACTTGTTAACTACCTCGTGCACTAGACACCTTCAGGTGATCTGATGTGGTACAGGCACATTGACACTTATTCTTTGATAATTTTAAAACCATTATGGTATTAACTTTGTTTAAACTATTGCATTTATGCAGCACTAAGCACTTTTTCTAAACTGCTGCTATGCACGATTACATCCGTGTATTATCCTTGCACTGGGCACTTTCAGTTTAGCTCATATGGTGCAGGTATATCAGCATTTTTTGTTATGATAGTTTGGATCACTGTTATAACCGCATAAAACTAAATCAATAAGACTTTTTTTGAACACGGTATTACTGTAGCACTAAGACATTGTACAGCTTGTAACCTGATATATATTAAGCTGTAGGATAGTGATTGGGTGCTATTGACATTATAGTGATACGGTTTTTTTAGTCACAAACCTCTTAGTGTGCACGTGCCACTTTATACTTATATCTATATATTTGTTAGGGCTGGTTCCCATAAATATAATTGAATCTCTTAAAAGGTTATATAGTGCCATACAGTTGTTTCCTCCTTTTTCTTTTGATATATGTTCCATTAGTATTCTCTTTGAATTTCCTTGTCTTGTGTTTTTATAAATTGTTTTTGTTTAATAAAAATATCATGTCTTAATTTAATTGCTCATGCCTCTTTTTCTTCACCTTTTATCATTTGGGTGTGTTCTTGGTATTTGTAGTATATTTGGAGGTGGCAAGTCCACTATTGGATGTTGTTCATGTATAGTACTTCATGTGTGTTGCCTGAATTTGGCAGGCCTCTCAGAGCACCAGGCCTACACCTGTCACACATCCACCAGTTATAGATCAATGTTTCAGCTAGAAATGCTGGTCCAATCCCCGTCCCAGGTCCTGTCCCATGCATCCATGCTGCACAATTTTACTATTTGTACTCTGGGTCAATTGATACCACTTTCTCTGGTATCTACCCCTAATTTGAGCTGTTTGGGAAGCTTTTTATCCCCCCTTAAGTTGTTGTTTATGCATTTGGTTTTGCCTCCCATCGAATTCAATGGGGTTTGGATATGTTCGCAGAACCGAACCGAACCTTAAAGGTTTCCTCATCTCTAATGCTATGTCCCCCACAGAGAACTGATCTCAACATCGAGTCTGTTTGGGATTACATGAGTAGAAGGTTTTGTGAAAGCCTACATCCACAGAAGTTGTGTGGTTAGTTCTTCAAGATGTTTCCAGCAACCTCACTGCTGTGTTCCTTAAAAAACTGATATTGTGCTGAGGTAATTTCTTGTTTGTAAATATTGTAGTCAAAGCATCTTGCGGCTGTTGCTTCATTCTGTTAGGAGGTGCTATCAAATTTGGATTCTTGTTATGTGTTTCTTGTAGTACTTGTGTGTGAACATGTAATCCCTTAAAAACAATTTTAAGTATGGCCTAGGAGAGATAAGTCTGTTAGAATAGGTTTCCAATGAAAAAAAGGTGCTGTATGTCGTGGATGGTGGACACACATGAATGTGTCAAGTAGTTCGATTGCATAAATATAATCTATATATCAAGAAAGCATTTCAATATTCATGTATTAGATGAGTGCAAATATTTTGATGCACAGTGCTCTGCTGCATGTTCTTGTACGGTTGGCATACAGTATGTAAGAATTGGCTATTACTAATAAAAGTGATTTAAGGATACCATGCAAACATTTATACTATAAAGTGCAAAAAGAAAGCTAATACTGTATATTGAAAGATGGAAGTTGGATTTGGTTCGTCCTTTATTATTTCACACATGTCCCCACTTTCAGATGCTTTCACTGATAGACATAGTTCACAGAAGCATCTCAGGAGAACGGAGACTTGCATGCTAGGAAGTGCCATGGGCAGACCATCTAGCCGTACCTGTGCAATGCCCTAGTGAATACACATCAAGTCTGCATGATAAATGAAGCTGAGCGCGACAGTAAGTGCAGAGAACATAATCCCCAGATTTCACCAAATTTGTTCAGAGATATGGGAAAGAAATTGCAGGAAGTTCAACTTGCCTAATTAGAGTAATACATAAACATTATCAGATGAATTATCATGAATTAGTATTCAACAGATGCTCAAGCTGTAAAAATATTAATAGAGAGATAGATAGATAGATAGATAGATAGATAGATAGATAGATAGATAGATAGATAGAAAAAGGAAAAATTAGAGCAGCACAAAAGAAAAGAAAATCCGTGTGCAAAGCCCCACAGGCAAATACCAAACCTCAAATTGTAGAACTCCAAAAATCAGAGGCAGCATACCATTTGTAGTGAAAAATAGCTATTTAATTAGCTATTTAATTAGCCCATCTTGGCCCAAGATGGACTAATTAAATAGCTATTTTTTCACTACAAATGGTATGCTGCCTCTGATTTTTGGAGTTCTACAATTTCACAGGTACAAACCAGTCCTTATATTAGAAAAACAAAGAAGCAGCACACCATCATTTTAGTGCAAAAAAAGGTATTTTAATAGCCCATTTGTGAGCGACATTTTGGCTCTATGTGTGAGCCTTTTTCAAGCCTGTGTTGGATATACAGTACATAGAGATCTGGGATGGAGGTAGCATATTACACTTCAACTAATAAATAGATACCAACATTGGACATAAAAGGCCCCATATCTAAAAAATAGCTAAAATAACTGAAGAGTATTTAAATAATTACTGCAACCTACAATTACTCATCAGCCTCATGTATATTGATTTACACAATATACATGATGCTGATGAGCAATCGCAGCGCAGATGAACTGATAAATAATCAAATAGCTTCTATATGTTTAATAATATGTCACTAGATTGCTCCATAAATGTAAAAGTAAGATGTTATTTATAGAAGTTATTTTTTAATACCGTATTTTCTGGTGTATAAGATGGCTGGGCATATAAGACAACCCCCAACTTTTCCATATAAAATATGGAGTTTGGGATATACTTGCCGTATAAGACGGGGGTCATCTTATACGCCCAGTCATCTTTTACGGCGTGTGCGGTGCGTATGGTTCCCAGGGTCTGGAGGAGATTAGACTCTCCTTCAGGCCCTGGGATCCATATTCATGTAAAAAAAAAAAGAGTACAAATAAAAAATATGGGATATACTTACCCTCCGACGGCCCGCGGCTCTCAGCGGTGCAAGCGGCGGCCTCCATTCCTAAGGATGCATTGAGCAAAGGACCTTTGGTGACGTCATGGTCACATGACCGGTCACATGACTGTGACATCATCGAAGGTCCTTCGCTCAATGCATCCTTAGGAACGGAGGCCGTCGCTTGCACTGCTGAGAGCCGCTGGTCGTCGGAGGGTAAGTATATCCCATATTTTTTATTTTTATTCTTTCTTTTCATATGGATCCCAAGGCTTGAAGGAGAGTCTCCTCTCCTCCAGATCTTGGGAACCATACAGGACCGCTCCCTGCACACGCCGTACCCAGCGTATAAGACGACCCCTGACTTTTGAGATGATTTTCAGGGGTTAAAAAGTCATCTTATATGCCGGGAAATACAGTACTTATTTCTTGGGGACAGATCATTGCTATATAAGCCTCAAAAAACTTGTTAGAAAATGTATTGGTATAATATATTGTTCATCCATAGACTTTTACATATTCTTGGGTAGATTTTCTTGCTATTTAACCCTCCAAAAACTTGTTAAAAATGTATCAGTATTATATTGCTCACCCATAGACTATCCTGAGGTCTGGAGTATATGTCTTCGATATGAAACCCTAAAAAAAAGAGTTCAAATTTGTATCGGTATTATGCAGTATTACTCAACCATATACTATTTTGTGGTCTGGAATACATTTCGCTGGTATATAACCCTCAAAAAACTTGATTAATAATGTATCGGTCTCATATTGCTCATCCACAGAGTATTTTGTCTTCTTGGGTGTATTTCGGTGGTATATAACCCTCCAAAACATTGCTCAAAATTTTTTTCAGTATTATATTGCTCATCCATAGATTATTATATGTTCTTGGGTACATTTCTTTTTATAAAACCTTCCAAAAACGGGGGCAAAAATTTATCAGTATTATATTGCTCATCCACACAGTATAACATGTTCTTGGGCAGATTTAGTTGCTATTAAAAGCCTCTAAAAACATGGTAAAAAAAATCCGTATTATATTGCTCATCCACAGAGTATAATGTGTTCTTGGGTACATTTTGTTGCAATGTAAGCCTCCAAAAACTTGTGGAAAAATGTATTGGATATTGAAAAGAGAAACAGCACTCACCATTGCTTCTTAATAAAGGTTGATGTCCTTTATTCCATATGGGGGGACAATCCTTTAACATGCAGGGGGAACGGGGAAGTGTAGGAGGACAACAGCCCTTTCACGCCTATCCAAGCATTTCCATGGGTCCATGCATGTTAAAGGATTGTCCTGCCATATGGAATAAAGGACATTAACCATTGCTCATTCATAGGGAATTATGTGTTCTTGGGAACATTTCGTTGGTATATAACCCTCAAAAACTTGTTCAAAATTCTTGGGTATGATATTGCTCATCCATAAGGTATTGCATCTTCTTGGGGACAGTTCATTGCTATGGTGCCTTGTGAAAGTATTCGGCCCCCTGGAACTTTTCAACCTTTTCCCACATATCATGCTTCAAACATAAAGAAAATACATAAGCCACAAAAAATTTGTTAAAAATGTAGTGGTATTATATTGCTTATCCGTAGGGTATTACTTGTTCTTGGTACATTTTTTTGGTATATAACCCTCAAAAAATGTGTTCAAAATGTATCGGTATTTTATTGCTCATCCATAGGGTAATACATCTTCCTGTGTACAGTTCATTGCTGTCTAAGCCTCAAAAAACGTGTTCAAAATTTTAGGCTGTGTTCACATGTTCCAGCAAAACCTGATGCATGCAAATTGAATGAGAAACCTGAAGTGTCATGAGTACATTGAGTATTTTTTATTCGCAGATTTGGTGCAGATAGTAATCTGCAGCATGTCAATTCTCTGTGCGTTTTTCACCATTGACTTCACTCAGATCAATCAAAAACGCAGGAAAAATGCAAGGCAAAAATACACAATCAGTGATGGTTTGTGGAGCCATGTCATCTGCTAGTGTAGGTCCACTGTGTTTTATCAAGACCAAAGTCAGCACAGCTGTCTACCAGGAAAGTATAGGGCACTTCATGCTTCCCTCTGCCAACAAGCTTTTTGGAGATGGAAATTTCATTCTCCAGCAGGACTTGGCACCTGTCCACACTGCCAAAAGTACCAATACCTGTTTTAAAAACAACAGTATCACTGTATTTGATTGGCCAGCAAATTCGCCTGACCTTAACCCAATAGAAAATCTATGGGGTATTGTCAAGAGGAAGATGAGAGACACCAGACCCAACAATGCAGATGAGATGAAGGCTGCTATCAAAGAAACCTGGGCTTCCATAACACCTAAGCAGTGCCACACGCTGATCGCCTCCATGCCACGCTGCATTGATGCAGTAATTGATGCAAAAGGAGCCCTGACCAAGTATTGAGTGCATTTACTGAACATACATTTCAGCAGGCCAACATTTCGGAATGTAAAATCATTTTTTCAGGTTGGTGTTATAAAGTATTCTAATTTAATGAGATAATGATTTTGGAGTTTTCATTGGCTGTAAGCCATAATCCTCAACATTAACAGAAATAAACACTTGAAATATATCACTCTGCTTGTAATCACTCTATCTAATATATGAGTTTCACTTTATGTATTGAAGAACTGAAATAAATTAACTTTTTGATAATATTCTAATCTTGTGAGATGCATCTGTATTTTTTAAAATCCAGTCATTATTATACAGGTAAAAATGTTTCTTAACATTTTTTTTTCTTTAAAATTCAATTTCTCATCGGTTTGGAATGTTTTATTGTCACTCCTTAAAGTGGAGTAAAAATGTGACACTGTTTTCCTTCCATTCAGCACTTTTTCCATTGATTTAAACATTTTTCTTACCCCCTAGCCCACTCTGTAAGGCCTGCTGGAAAAAAAAGCTTGGCTTTCCAACTGAGACCCATAATTTGAACTCTAAAAAAGCATTAGAGTATTAGGAATTGCTCGGTTCGAGCAACGAGCACCCAAGCATTTTAGTACTCACTTATGTCTAGTTATAATTTAACGAATTAAAGGTTAAGATTTGTTTTAATTTCTATTCATAAATACATAGTACAAAGGAAAATAAGAAACATTGTGATATACAGTTAGGTCCATATATATTTGGACAGAGACAACATTTTTCTAATTTTGGTTATAGACATTACCACAATGAATGTTAAACAAAACAATTCAGATGCAGTTGAAGTTCAGACTTTCAGCTTTCATTTGAGGGTATCCACATTAAAATTGGATGAAGGGTTTAGGAGTTTCAGCTCCTTAACATGTGCCACCCTGTTTTTAAAGGGACTAAAAGTAATTGGACAATTGACTCCAAGGCTATTTCATGGACAGGTGTGGGCAATCCCTTCGTTATGTCATTCTCAATTAAGCAGATAAAAGGCCTGGAGGTGATTTGAGGTGTGGTGCTTGCATTTGGAAGGTTTTTCTGTGAAGTAAACATGCGGTCAAAGGAGCTCTCCATGCAGATGAAACAAGCCATCCTTAAGCTGCGAAAACAGAAAAAACCCATCCGAGAAATTGCTACAATATTAGGAGTGGCAAGATCTACAGCTTGGTACATCCTGAGAAAGAAAGAAAGCACTGGTGAACTCATCAATGCAAAAAGACCTGGGTGTCCACAGAAGACAACAGTGGTGGATGATCGCAGAATAATCTCCATGGTGAAGAGAAACCCCTTCACAACAGCCAACCAAGTGAACAACACTCTCCAGGAGGTCGGCGTATCAATATCCAAATCTACCATAAAGAGAAGACTGCATGAGAGTAACTACAGAGGGTTCACTGCTCGGTGCAAGCCCCTCATAAGCATCAAGAATAAAAAGGCTAGAATGGACTTTGCTACAAAACATCTAAAAAAGCCAGCACAGTTCTGGAAGAACATTCTTTGGACAGATGAAACCAAGATCAACCTCTACCAGAATGATGGAAAGAGAAAAGTATGGCGAAGGCGTGGTACAGCTCATGATCCAAAGCATACCACATCAGCTGTAAAACATGGCGGATGCAGTGTGATGGCTTGGGCATGCATGGCTGCCAGTGGCACTGGGTCACTACTGTTTATTGATGATGTGAAACAGGACAGAAGCAGCCGAATGAATTCTGAGGTATTCAGAGACATACTGTGCTCAGATCCAGCCAAATGCAGCCAAACTGATTGGTCGTCGTTTCATACTACAGATGGACTATGACCCAAAACATAAAGCCAAAGCAACCCAGGAGTTTATTAAATCAAAGAAGTGGAATATTCTTGAATGGCCAAGTCAGTCACCTGATCTCAACCCAATTAAGCATGCATTTTACTTGTTAAAGACTAAACTTCAGACAGAAAGGCCCACAAACAAACAGCAACTGAAAACCACTGCAGTGAAGGCCTGACAGAGCATGAAAAAGGAGGAAACACAGTGTCTGGTGATGTCCATGAGTTCAAGACTTCAGGCAGTCATTGCCAACAAAGGGTTTTCAACCAAGTACTAAAAATGAACATTTTATTTAACATTATTGAACTGTCCAATTACTTTTGGTCCCTTTAAAAACAGGGTGGCACATGTTAAGGAGCTGAAACGCCTAAACCCTTCATCCAATTTTGATGTGGATACCCTCAAATGAAAGCTGAAAGTCTGAACTCCAACTGCATCTGAAATGTTTTGTTTAAAATTCATTGTGGTAATGTATATAACCAAAATTTAAAAAAATCTTGTCTCTGTCCAAATATATATGGACCTAACTGTATCTTTATCAGCGAATTATGCTTCTTTCCCAACTTAGATTGATTGTTTACTCTCAATTTATGGGTAAAATCTATATTCAGTGAAAACAGATTTTCAAATTACTGAGAGAGGAGATGACAATGTTTTTAAAATTCTTTGGAGACGGGAAGAGGAGTTAGAGGAAGACACAGGCATACTGCTGCAAGTTCTGCTGAAATGACATTTAACATTCTCCATAGAATCACATCAGCACCAACTGTCATCTCTAATTTCAATAGTGGGAAAAACTGTATAAGACAGATTTTATCCATGAATTGAGAATTTCTCCATCTAGGGGGAGAAAGAAACAGATTTCTCTAATAAAATATGTTACAAAGTTTATTATTTTCACGTGTACTCTTCTCAATGCATACTTATTCATTGAATAAATATTACTAGTTGTCTTTCCCTGAATAAAGGTGACCAATGATAAGCAGTCAGTGTCATGCAGCAGTGAAATGAGTAAGTCCCTCCGCTACTCACTGATCTCTGTATCTACTGTGTAAATATACAGTAGCGGTAATTGTGTATCATTGCAAACACTTCCAGATTCCACCTCACAGCAGTCAGATTGTTGCTATTTAAGCATCAAAAACCTTGTTAAAAATTTTAGGCTGTGTGCACACATTGCAGATTTGGTGAGTTTTTGTCACATTTTCTCAGTGAGATCAGGAAGAGTTTGTATTGATACATAAGTCAACTCTGCTGCATACCTACACAGTAGCTGCAAAGATGAGTGAGGAGAGCAGCATGTGTTCTTTTTTTTCCCTATGTATTACTGCCTGATTATGATTGGTTAACTTCATACAGGGGAAGAAGTACAGGCCCCCAAGAAAAAAATCTAAGGTAATACCGAGTTGAAATATAGCATAAATTATAACTAAATTTTAAAAGCTAATATTTTCACAACGGAGAGGATAAGTGAAAAAATAAAATTGGCATTTTACTCAGCTATTTAGCCACTATCCATAGATTGGATGGCCACACAGCGTCATCAGGTCTTGAAGAGACCGGGCGCCGCCCTGCTCGGCGCATTCTGCTCTGGACTCAGCTAGTGTAGGGAGAGCTGCTGCTGAGATAGGGTCAGATTTGTTCTTTTATTAGTTAGTGTGGGTCTACCATCACAGAATCCACAAATCCAGATAAACCAACAGTCCTTTTTAGGGCTAATTAGGGGGTAAATTGATTGCAGCACTAGGTAGGTAGGGGAGTCTATGTGCACATATCCACATCAGTGCAAGGCATGCAGGCACTGTATGTGAGTATATAGATCTCACTGCATACATAAAGATGGTCCATTACTGTCTGGTGCTGCCTATTTTATAAATACCTAGCTGCAGGTATCTGTGGCTAGGATTAATTTTTTTGCACCTGAATCCTGCTAATTTTGTTACAAAGCAATCCAGAGGCCATTTTTTTTTCTTCATTTATTTGCTTGGTCACATTGCAGACTACTGCCAGATCATTTTAATACAACAGTGTGAAAATCTAGCAATTTAAAATGGCTTTTTTTGTCCCAGGCATCAGATGTGAGAGCGCATAAAATTCTGGCCTTTTTTTCTGGTACTGTAGTATTTTTTGGAGTGTCTTACAACATTTTTAGACACCATTTTGCTGACCAAAAAATCTTTAGCTGGCCAAAAAATATTTAGCTGCAGTTCTTATATTTATCACTGTGTTTTGTATGCCACACGCATTGCATATCATTGCGCTTAATATTTTACAATTTTAGTACTCCAATATTTTGTTTTGTGTGTCATAGCCTACTTATTGACACAATTTTGGTGGGACACTGTACACTATTTTGGGGTATAAAATAAAAAAAAATACAGGCCACATATTGAAGAGTGTGATATATATGTCAGACTCCTGGTCTATCTGTGCTCTACAAATAGTTGTTTTTCAGGCCTACATTCCATTTTTTTGGCTGTATGCTACCGCAGATCAAAACACTATTTTGAGGTAAAAAATAAAAAATCATCGACCACATATTGAACAGTCTGGTATCCCTGTGACATGCCTCATCTATCTGTGGCCTACAAATTGTGTTGTTAGATTAAAATGGGTAAGGCGCATGGCAAGGGATGGGGAAGTGGATGTGATGGTGATGGTGCATGCAGAGGTCGAGGCCGTGGGCAAGCTGAAAGTGGGCCACAACAAACACCCACATCATCTCGCAACAGATTCCTGTCAGAATTCACAGGACACGGTAGAACAGCACTCTTGACACCAAAGCAGAGTGAAGAGGTAGTTGGCTGGATGGCAGATAATGCTTCCAGTCACTTTGCCATCACCACCAGCACCCTATCTTCCACACAGTCAAGTCTGAGTAGCCGTGACTCTGGACCGCACATTCCTCACCCTGGTCCTCCTTCCTCCCACCATGCTGAGTGCCCTGAGACAACTGATCCAACACTTGGACACTCCAAAGAGTTGTTCACTTTTCCATTTATTGATTTGTGCCTCTCTCCTGGTCCACTTGAAGTGAGGCAAGATGACATTCCATGTAGCGAAGCCAAAATATTTGAGCAGCCATGGTCACATGATGGCGATGGTGTTAATTAGTGATGAGCGAATATACTGGTTAATCGAGATTTCTCGAGCATGCTCGGGGGTCCGCCGAGTATTTTTTAGTACTCGTAGATTTAGTTTTTCTTGCAGCAGCTGAATGATTTACATCTGTTAGGCAGCATAAGTACATGTGGGGGTTGCCTGGTTGCTAGGGAATGCCCACATGTACTTATGCTGGCTAACAGATGTAAATCATTCAGCTGCGGTGTCACGATCAGCTGCAGCCACTGATGCGGCCCAGCCCAAAGACGCCCCCAAGCCAACCAACCTCAGAAGGCGTGGGGCGCGCATCCCCCGGGGATGCAATACGGACCCTTTATAACGCAGAGGGGGACCCGGGCCTACCCGAACTAGGGGAGGGCAGAGACCAGGGTTCTGAGGCAGCTGCACATGTGGACAAGGAAAGAGACACGTAGGACTTGATTACAGCGCACAACTTCAGGTATAAAGTAAAGTTTACTAAAGTAAAGTCACACAGTACATAAACAAAACAATACTATGCCAGCCTCCCGATTCCACACCTCCCAGAAGGGTACCACCCAGTGGACCCCAAGGCACCAACGGATCACCGAGGCACACATAGGTGGGACATCAGGACACATGCAGGACATCAGGGTACACGAGGTCATCAGGACGCAGGCAGGACATCAGTGTACAGACAGGACATCAGGCCATCAGGACACATGAGGTCATCGGGACATCAGGGTACACAAGGTCATCAGGACATCGGATAGACATCTGGGACACTGACATGGCAGCCCAGGACATCAGCTGGGACACTGGCGTGGCAGCCCAAGTCATCAGTTACATCAGGACATAGGACACAGGACATCAGGATACACGAGGTCATCAAGGCATTGGATAGACATCTGGCACACTGACGTGGCTGCCCAAGTCATCAGCTGGGACACTGGCATGGCAGCCCAGGTCATCAGTTACACCAGGACAAAGGACACAGGACATCAGGGTACAGACAGGATATCAGGACATCAGGGTCCATGAGATCATCAGGATATAGGCAGGACATCAGGGTACAGACAGGACATCAGGACATCTGGACCCAGGGTCACCAGCAGACATCAGACAGGAGTCGTTCGGTTCTGGACATCCGACACGACTTACAGGCACCACCAGTAGGGTTGACGACTTTTATTTTTATAGGATCGGGTCGGGTTTCACGAAACTTTCTCAAAAGTCGGGTCGAGCGAAATCGGCCGATCCTATAAAAAAGTCGGGGTCGGGGTCGGCCGAAACACGAAACCCAATGCAGTGCAATGGGATACTATGGTTCCCAGGGTCTGAAGGAGAGGAAACTCTCCTTCAGGCCCTGGGATCCATATTAATGTGTAAAATAAAGAATTAAAATAAAAAATATTGATATACTCACCCGTCCGGAGGCCCCTGGACATCACCGCTGGTAACCGGCAGCCTTCTTTGCTTAAAATGAGCGCGTTCAGGGCCTTCCATGACATCACGGCTTCTGATTGGTCGCGTGCCGCTCATGTGACCGCCACGCGACCAATCACAAGCCGTGACGTAATTCTCGGGTCCTAAATTCCTAGAATTAGGAATTTAGGACCTGAGAATTACGTCACGGCTTGTGATTGGTCGCGTGGCGGTCACATGGGCGGCCGCGACCAATCACAAGCCGTGACGTCATCTAAGGCCCTGAACGCGCTCATTCTTAGGAAGGAAGGCTGCCGGAAAGAAGCCAAGGGTGAGTATATTCCTATTAGGTATATACTCACCCTCGGACGCGCCCTGCTTCTTTCCGGCAGCCTTCCTTCTTAAGAATGAGCACGTGAAGGGCCTTAGATGACATCATGGCTTGTGATTGGTCGTGGCCGCCCATGTGACCGCTCACGCGACCAATCACAAGCCGTGACGTAGTTCTCAGGTCCTAAATTCCTAGAATGAGGAATTTAGGACCTGAGAATTACGTCACGGCTTGTGATTGGTCGCGTGGCGGTCACATGAGCGGCACGCGACCAATCAGAAGCCATGACGTCATGGAAGGCCGTAAACACGCTCATTTTAAGCAAAGAAGGCTGCCAGTTACCAGCGGCGATGTCCAGGGGCCTCCGGAGAGGTGAGTATATCAATATTTTTTATTTTAATTCTTTATTTTACACTTAAATGTGGATTCCGATACCGATTTCCGATATCGCAAACATATCGGAACTCGGTATCGGAATTCCGATACCAGATTCAGAAGATTGCCGACCTCATGGCCAACCCCACACAGGGGTCGGGTCGGGTTTCATGAAACCCGACTTTGCCAAAAGTCGGCGACTTCTGAAAATGGCCGACCCGTTTCGCTCAACCCTAACCACCAGTAATCAGGCTCCAAGCTCCAGGCAGCGGTTATAAGGTTCCAGACTGTGGTTGTCAGGTTCTGGGCATCGGACCTAGGAAGGAACTCAAGTGTGATGGTGCAAGCACCGCCGTACTGGATGGGGGCCAGACGGGGATAACACCGCATGGTAGTCAGAGCACAGAGTAGTAGATGCTCAGCAGAAACACCGGTTACAAGAGACTCAAGGTCACTTGGTGTGAGGCTCCAGATGCAGAGGGATTCCAGGAACATAATCACAGCAGACACAGTTCAGACAGGTTCAGGTATAGGACAGGTACAGGATCAAGGATTCAGGCCTGGATATACCGCCTCCAGGACAGGCGACAGAACAGGACAAAACAGGAATCAAGGCAGGACTTTTGTACCAAAACATAGAAAGAAGAGGTGCAGGACCAGAAACACACATAGCAAAGTTCAGGAGCTTTGTGAGTAGCTCAGGCCCCGCCCATAGGGCAGGGAACTTTATATAGGAGCTGCTCTCAGCAATTGGCTGGGGACAGCATTTCAAGTACACACCCTAACCCTGATAAAAGCAGGGGAGGTGTGGCCGCGCACGCCCTTAGCCCACACAGAAACCATTACAGCACAATCAGTGCAGGAACTGCACGCACTGACACACGTGGAAAGTCATGCACCAGCTGCAAATGACTTCACAATCCGAGGACAGCTTCCACAGTGGCAACCAGGGACCGCACATGAGGAAAGTATGCAATAGAAAAGACCTATACCCATGTACGGCTGCACAGCAGAGCAGGGAACTGAGAAGGTTCCATCCAGGTAACAGCCAACAGTATCCCAGCTCAAATTAGGGTGAAAAGAGTAAAGGGTTAAAGCAAACATATGCATTGTCACGCCGAAAACCAGATACAGACAGAACGGCATGACATGCGGTAAGAAAAATGAAATCTCTGAGTACTAAAAAATACTAGGAGGACCCCCGAGCATGCTCAAGAAATCTCGATTAACCAGTATATTCGCTCATCACTAGTGTTGAGCATTCCGATACCGCAAGTATCGGGTATCGGCCGATATTTGCTGTATCGGAATTCCGATACCGAGATCCGATACTTTTGTGGTATCGGGTATCGGTATCGAAACAACATTAATGTGTAAAATACAACATTAATGTGTAAAATAAAGAATTAAAATAAAAAATATTGCTATACTCACCTCTCCGACGCAGCCTGGACCTCACCGAGAGAACCGGCAGCGTTCTTTGCTTAAAATGCGCGCTTTTCCTTCCTTCCGTGACGTCACGGCTTCTGATTGGTCGCGTGCCGCCCATGTGGCCGCGACGCGACCAATCACAGCAAGCCGTGACGTAATTTTCAGGTCCTTCTAGGCATTCAGTATTTTAAAATTACGTTCCGGCTTTGTGATTGGTCGCGTCGCGGTCACATGGGCGACGCGACCAATCACAAGCCGTGACGTCACGGGAGGCAGGAAACGCGCGCATTTTTAAAATTACGTCGCGGCTTGTGATTGGTTGCGTGCCGCCCATGTGACCGCGACCAATCACAGCAAGCCGTGACGTAATTTCAGGTCCTGAATGCAGAAATAGGCATTCAGGACCTGAAATTACGTCACGGCTTGCTGTGATTGGTCGCGTCGCGGTCACATGGGCGGCACACAACCAATCACAAGCCGTGACGTAATTTTAAAAATGCGCGCATCTCCTGCCTCCCATGACGTCACGGCTTGTGATTGGTCGCGTCGCCCATGTGACCGCGACGCGACCAATCACAAAGCCGGAACGTAATTTTAAAATACTGAATGCCTAGAAGGACCTGAAAATTACGTCACGGCTTGCTGTGATTGGTCGCGTCGCGGCCACATGGGCGGCACGCGACCAATCAGAAGCCGTGATGTCACGGAAGGAAGGAAAAGCGCGCATTTTAAGCAAAGAACGCTGCCGGTTCCCTCGGTGAGGTCCAGGCTGCGTCGGAGAGAGGTGAGTATAGCAATATTTTTTATTTTAATTCTTTATTTTACACATTAATATGGTTCCCAGGGCCTGAAGGAGAGTTTCCTCTCCATCAGACCCTGGGAACCATCAGGAATACCGTCCAATACATGAGTCCCATTGACTTGTATTGGTATCGGGTATCGGTATCGGATTAGATCCGATACTTTGCCGGTATCGGCCGATACTTTCCGATACCGATACTTTCAAGTATCGGACGGTATCGCTCAACACTACTCATCACTAGTGTTAATGTGTCACAAGAGGTGGACGATGATGAGACACAATTGCCAGAAACTCAGGAGGAGGACCAGAGTGCGGAAGTGGAAGAAGAGGAGGTGGATGATATAGTAACTGACCCAACCTGGCAGGAGGGCATGCAGAGCAAGGACAGAAGCACACAGGGGGATGAAGGCGTAGCACCCCAGCAGGCAGTAAGATGCAGTGTGATGTCTGCAGACAGAAGGCTGGCAACCGTTCCACGCAACACCAACATGACAGAAGTTGCCCTTCCAACTGTAAGGTCTTTCCGAGTCTGGTTGTTTTTTAAAGACTCTGCCAATCACCCAAAACAAGCCATTTGCAACACCTGCCACGCCCACATCAGCAGGGTAGTAAAACTATCAGCCTGACCACCACCATTATGATCAGGCACATGGCAGCAAAGCATCTGACTTTGTGGGCCAAACCACAGGCACCAGGAACAGTGTCTGCGGGTAACACCACTTCTTATTCCACTGTTGTGCGCGAAAGCCAATCCCTTGTCCATGGTGCATGCGATGATGCCTCCTGCTCTGCACTTGCCATTACCCCGACTCAACTAGCACCATCATCGAGCACGTCCACGTCCTTGTCCCAGAGCAACCTTCAGTTGTCCATACCACAGTCATTGGAACGCAAGCGGAAGTACGTCTCCAACTCCCCACAGGCCACAGTACTAAATTCACAAATTTCCCATCTGCTTGCGCTCAAAATACTGACTTTTATGCTCGTGGAGACGGGAGCTTTCCACAACCTGATGGCGGTGGCTGTCCCAAGGTATTCAGTCCAGCAGCCACTATTTCTACAGGTAAGCCATCCCAGCATTACATAAGCACGTGTCCCACAACATTAGCCATGCTCTCAACAATGCTGTTACTGGGAAAGTCCACCTAACCACGGACACGTGGACAAATGATTGTGGGCAGGGACGGTACATCTTGCTGACGGCACACTGGGTTAACCCTAGAACGCGTACCTGGGGCCTCGCAGGCCTGCTAGGTTACTTGTTTTCAATTATCTGTAAAACTACATTAGTTAGAATTTTGAAACTCAAGGTAATCCTCAGGTATATAGTTGTTAGTAATATCCAGTTGTTCATATATTTTTATGTTATAGGCATCTCGTATAGCAACGCTTTTTTTGTGACTACCCCAGATTCACGTACCTGGGGCCTTTGAGGCCTGCTTTGGTTTACATGTACTCTTCAGTCTTTTTGTCTATACTGTTGTTGGGGAAGAACTTATGACTCAGTCTTTATGACTATTGTTCGATGGCTGTTGCTGGGAAGAGTGTGGATTCTGCCTGACATGGTAATGTGATCCTGGAAGGGAGTTTCCCCTCACAAAGTAACGTGATTATGATGTCAGTACAGGTCCTTTAGTCCTAAATCCTAGTTGCTGGAGAGACTTTGGTAATGATTACTGAATATTCGTGTAAAAGGCAGACTAAACGTTGGCCTGTTGCCCTTTTTTCCAATATCCTTGATGTGTCATCCCTCAATAGCTATATTGTTTATTGTCAAACTAATCCAGAATTCCATGCCAACAGGAAGGACAATAGACGTATATTTTTGACAGAACTTTGTTATGAACTTTTGATGCCTACTATGCTAGAGAGAAGCAGCACAAAATGCTTTTCAAGGCAAATTACAGAGGCAATGATCCGATGTGGAATATGCTTTCAGGAACAGCCAGAGCAAAGAGAAAAAAAAAGAAAGCGCTGCTATATTTGTCCAGCAAAGAAAGAAAGAAAATCGGAGCATTTCTGTTCTACTTGCGGACAAAATGTATGCAGGGAACATTCTGAAGAAAAAATAATATGCAAGAATTGTCGGGGGAATATGTAAAGTGGAAAATAAATATTCCTGCACCAAGTTTGCTACAGACTTTATGTAAAAACTTTTTATAAGAAAAAATGTATCCATCATAAAAAATTGTACTGAGTGAATATATTGGGCGTGCCCGTTTAGTTACATTTTTGTTGTTTTATGTACATAATTTTTTTTGGAATTATACACATCTTAGGCTATGTTCCAAGTAGCGCTGGGGTTCACCAGAATGGGATCCATAATGGATCTGACCTCCTGGTAACTCCAGCTAAGGCTGATGGAATGCGGGGATTCCACCAGCCTTAGCTGAGGTCACCAGGAGGTCAGATCCATTACGGATCCCCTCCTGGTGGACCCCAGCGCTAGTGGGAATGCATCCTTACTTTGCAAATTTAAAATAAACTTTGAAAAGTATTTTTATTTGAGTTATTCCATGTTATTTGCACACAGGCCTAAAAGGCCCCAGGTACGTGAATATGGGGTAGTCACAAAAAAAGCGTTGCTATACGAAATGCCTATAACATAAAAATATACGAACAACTGGAAATTACTAACAACTATATAGCTGAGGATTACCTTGAGTTTCAAAATTGTAACTAAAGTAGTTTTACAGAAAATAATAAAAAAGTAACCTGACAGGCCTGCGAGGCCCCAGGTACGCGTTCTACCAGCCTTAGCCGGGGTCACCAGGAGGTCAGATCCATTACGAAATCCCATCCAGGCGGACCCCAGAGCTAGTGGGAATGCATGCTTACTTTCAAATAACTTTGAAAAAAAAATTTTTTTGAGTTATTCCATGTTATTTGAAAACAGGCCTCAAAGGCCCCAGGTACGTAATAGTGTAGATTTCTATGGTCACGCATTCTAGGGTTAACATAGTGGAAGCCGGGACCCATTCGGACCTTGGGATGGTGCACATCCTCCCAACCCCGAGGATTCTGGGCCCTACATCAATCTGGGTTGCCCCCACAGTCTACAGCTCCTGCACATCCTTTTCTGCCTCCTCTTCAGCCTCCATATCTGAAAGTAGCACATCAGTCAGAAGCTGGAAGGACTGCAGCACTGCCTCAGCCAAGCGACATCAGGCTGTGCTGAAGCTAATTTGCATAGGTGACAAACTGCACAATGTTGAAGAGTTGGGGACTAGGGTTGAGCGAAACGGGTCGATCATTTTCAAAAGTCGCCGACTTTTGGCTAAGTCGGCGTCTCATGAAACCCGATCCGACCCCTGTGCTTGTCGGCCATGCGGTACGCGACTTTCGCGCCAAAGTCGCGTTTCAATGACGCGAAAAGCGCCATTTCTCAGCCAATGAAGGTGAACGCAGAGTGTGGGCAGCGTGATGACATAGATCCTGGTCCCCACCATCTTAGAGAAGGGCATTGCAGTGATTGGCTTGCTGTCTGCGGCGTCACAGGGGCTATAAAGGGGCGTTCCCGCCGACCGCCATCTTACTGCTGCTGATCTGAGCTTAGGGAGAGGTTGCTGCCGCTTCGTCAGAAGCAGGGTGAGCGTTAGGCAGGGTCCACTAACCACCAAACCGCTTGTGCTGTAGCGATTTCCACTGTCCAACACCACCTTCGGTGTGCAGGAACAGTGGAAGCTATTTTTTTTTTTTTTCCTCAGCGCTGTAGCTCATTGGGCTGCCCTAGAAGGCTCCGTGATAGCTGTATTGCTGTGTGTACGCCACTGTGGAAACCAACTGCTTTTTTCAAAGCACATATCCTCTTGTTCCTTTCTGCACAGCTATCTTTTTTGTTTGTCCACACTTTTTATTTAATTTGTGCATCAGTCCACTCCTATTGCTGCCTGCCATACCTGGCTTAGATTACTGCAGGGAGATAGTAATTGTAGGACAGTCCCTCTTTTTTTTTTTTTTTTGTGGGAGATTAAGATTGGCATTTCTGCTACAGTGCCATCCCTGTGTGTGCCATCTCTCACTGAGTGGGCCATAGAAAGCCTATTTATTTTTTCCGTGATTTGTGTTCTAAATTCTACCTCAACACAAAAACACTACATCAATCAGTGGTAGAAAAATATTGGCCTCAGTCAGGGCTTGTGTGCCACTGCTGTGTGTGCTATCTCTTATTCAGTGGGCTATAGAAAGCCTATTTATTTATTTATTTTTTTTCTTATTATTTGGTTTCTAAAGTCTCCCTGAAAAAAAAATAAATAAATAAAAAAACAGTGGGAGAGTAATATTGCCCTTTCAGCTTGTGTGCCAGTCTTGACTCCTGGGTGTGCCACCTCTCTCTCTAATTGTGGGCCATAGAAAGCCTTTTTTTTTTTTTTTTTTTTAAATATTATTGGGTTTCTAAAGTCTCCCTTAAAAAACAAAAAATACATAAAAAAACAGTGGGAGAGTAATATTGCCCTTTCAGCTTGTGTGCCAGTCTTGACTCCTGGGTGTGCCACCTCTCTCTCTCATTCAGTGGGCCATAGAAAGGCTATTTATTTTTTTGGTTTTTTTAATATTATTTGGTTTCTAAAGTCTCCCTGAAAATAAAAAAATAAAAACTTAAAAAAACAGTGGGAGAGTAATATTGCCCTTTCAGCTTGTGCGCCAGTCTTGACTCCTGGGTGTGCCACCTCTCTCTCTCTAATTGTGGGCCATAGAAAGCCTTTTTTTTTGTTTTTTTTTTAATATTATTTGGTTTCTAAAGTCTCCCTTAAAAAACAAAAAATACATAAAAAAACAGTGGGAGAGTAATATTGCCCTTTCAGCTTGTGTGCCAGTCTTGACTCCTGGGTGTGCCACCTCTCTCTCTCATTCAGTGGGCCATAGAAAGGCTATTTATTTTTTTGGGTTTTTTAATATTATTTGGTTTCTAAAGTCTCCCTTAAAAAACAAAAAATACATAAAAAAACAGTGGGAGAGTAATATTGCCCTTTCAGCTTGTGTGCCAGTCTTGACTCCTGGGTGTGCCACCTCTCTCTCTCATTCAGTGGGCCATAGAAAGGCTATTTATTTTTTTGGTTTTTTTTTATATTATTTGGTTTCTAAAGTCTCCCTGAAAAAAAAAAAAACATAAAAAAACAGTGGGAGAGTAATATTGCCCTTTCAGCTTGTGTGCCAGTCTTGACTCCTGGGTGTGCCACCTCTCTCTCTCATTCAGTGGGCCATAGAAAGGCTATTTATTTTTTTGGTTTTTTTAATATTATTTGGTTTCTAAAGTCTCCCTGAAAATAAAAAAAAAAAAACTTAAAAAAACAGTGGGAGAGTAATATTGCCCTTTCAGCTTGTGCGCCAGTCTTGACTCCTGGGTGTGCCACCTCTCTCTCTCTAATTGTGGGCCATAGAAAGCCTTTTTTTTTTTTTTTTTTTTTAAAATATTATTTGGTTTCTAAAGTCTCCCTTAAAAAACAAAAAATACATAAAAAAACAGTGGGAGAGTAATATTGCCCTTTCAGCTTGTGTGCCAGTCTTGACTCCTGGGTGTGCCACCTCTCTCTCTCATTCAGTGGGCCATAGAAAGCCTTTTTTTTTTTTTTTTAAATATTATTGGGTTTCTAAAGTCTCTCTTAAAAAACAAAAAATACATAAAAAAACAGTGGGAGAGTAATATTGCCCTTTCAGCTTGTGTGCCAGTCTTGACTCCTGGGTGTGCCACCTCTCTCTCTCATTCAGTGGGCCATAGAAAGGCTATTTTTTTTTTTTAATATTATTTGGTTTCTAAAGTCTCCCTGAAAATAAAAAAAAAAAACTTAAAAAAACAGTGGGAGAGTAATATTGCCCTTTCAGCTTGTGCGCCAGTCTTGACTCCTGGGTGTGCCACCTCTCTCTCTCTAATTGTGGGCCATAGAAAGCCTTTTTTTTGTTGTTTTTTTTTTAATATTATTTGGTTTCTAAAGTCTCCCTTAAAAAACAAAAAATTCATAAAAAAACAGTGGGAGAGTAATATTGCCCTTTCAGCTTGTGTGCCAGTCTTGACTCCTGGGTGTGCCACCTCTCTCTCTCATTCAGTGGGCCATAGAAAGGCTATTTATTTTTTTGGTTTTTTTAATATTATTTGGTTTCTAAAGTCTCCCTGAAAAAAAAAAAAAACATAAAAAAACAGTGGGAGAGTAATATTGCCCTTTCAGCTTGTGTGCCAGTCTTGACTCCTGGGTGTGCCACCTCTCTCTCATTCAGTGGGCCATAGAAAGCATTTATTTTTTTTTTCCTTGATTTGTGTTCTAAAATCTACCTCAACACAAAAACACTACATCAATCAGTGGGAGAAAAATATTGGCCTCAGTCAGGGCTTGTGTGCCACTGCTGTGTGTGCTATCTCTCATTCAGTGGGCTATAGAAAGCCTATTTATTTATTTATTTTTTTTCTTATTATTTGGTTTCTAAAGTCTCCCTGAAAAAAAAAAATACCTAAAAAAACAGTGGGAGAGTAATATTGCCCTTTCAGCTTGTGTGCCAGTCTTGACTCCTGGGTGTGCCACCTCTCTCTCTCATTCAGTGGGCCATAGAAAGGCTATTTATTTTTTTGGTTTTTTTAATATTATTTGGTTTCTAAAGTCTCCCTGAAAAAAAAAAAAAACATAAAAAAACAGTGGGAGAGTAATATTGCCCTTTCAGCTTGTGTGCCAGTCTTGACTCCTGGGTGTGCCACCTCTCTCTCTCATTCAGTGGGCCATAGAAAGGCTATTTATTTTTTTGGTTTTTTTAATATTATTTGGTTTCTAAAGTCTCCCTGAAAATAAAAGAAAAAAAACTTAAAAAAACAGTGGGAGAGTAATATTGCCCTTTCAGCTTGTGCGCCAGTCTTGACTCCTGGGTGTGCCACCTCTCTCTCTCTAATTGTGGGCCATAGAAAGCCTTTTTTTTTTTGTTTGTTTTTTTATATTATTTGGTTTCTAAAGTCTCCCTGAGAAAAAAAAATAAATAAATTAGGTGGGAGATTAATATTGACATTAGTGCTTGAGTGACAGTCCTGCGTGTGTGTCATCTCTGTGATTTTGTGCCACAGAAAACAGAGTGTGTAACATTGTGCCTGATTTTCCTTGTGGTCTCACCAACCTGTTAAGGGATATTGAAATCATACTGAAGTTATAGCTCACCGTGTAAGTTGTTTGACAGCAACAAATAAAGTTACTTTGGTTAAGATTTTAAAACAATGAGGAAGTCTGGTGCAAGAGGTCGTCGTGGGCGTTCATTGTCAGCTGGTAATGATGGTAGTGGTAGTGGAGCATCAGGTGGTCGTGGGGATAAAAATATTCCACCTAAGTCTGGAGCTGTGGAGCCAGTTTCGTCGTCAGGCTACACAAGGCCTCGAACGCTCTCTTTTCTGGGAGTAGGAAAACCGTTTTTAAAGGCGGAGCAGCAACAGCAAGTTTTGGCTTACATTGCAGACTCAGCCTCTAGCTCTTTTGCCTCCTCTTCCGAAACTGGTAAATGTAAAAGCAGCGCGTCGCTTGTGGATGTTCACGGTCAGGGACAAGTCGCTTCCTTGTCCTCCTCAGCAAAAACTACAACAAGAGAGAAGGATGCAGCAGGCGACACAACGGGTCACTCCATGGAGCTCTTTACACATACCGTCCCTGGCTTAGAAAGTGAAACATTTAACAGGCCATGCCCATTACAAGTAGATTCTGACATGGAGTGCACTGATGCACAGCCACAGCCAGAGTACTATGCTGCTCCTTTGACTCAGACCACCACATTGCCCTCTCAGGGTACAGATCCACAATCAGACCCTGATGAGACTATGTTGCCCCGCCACGAACGCTATACCACCGACCGACACAGTGACACAGACGAAGTTGCACACGAGCTCGAAGAGGAGGTAATAGATGACCCAGTTATTGACCCCGATTGGCAGCCATTGGGGGAACAGGGTGCAGGCGGCAGTAGTTCAGAAGCGGAGGTGGAGGAGGGGCCGCAGCAGGCATCAACATCGCAACAGGTTCCATCTGCCGGGCCCGTATCTGGCCCAAAACGCGTGTCAAAGCCAAAACCTGTTGGAGGACAGCGTGGCCATCCGGTTAAAGCTCAGTCTGCAATCCCTGAAAAGGGATCCGAGTCTAGGAAGAGTGCAGTCTGGCATTTTTTTAAACAACATCCAACTGATCAGCGCAAAGTCATCTGTCAAAAATGTTCAACTAGCTTAAGCAGAGGTCAGAATCTGAAAAGTCTAAATACTAGTTGCATGCATAGACACTTAACCACCATGCATTTTCAAGCCTGGACTAACTACCAAACGTCCCTTAAGGTTGTAGCACCCTCGGCCAATGAAGCTAGTCAGCAACGCAACATCCCTTCCGTCACTGTAAGGCCACCATTTTCCGCACCACCGGCAGTATCTGTGCAGGTTTCTTTGCCAGCCAAAAGCAGTCAGGGTCAGGGAACCACCAGTTTTGTAGGAGGAAATATTGCATCTAGGGCACCGGCGGAAACAATACCGTCTCCAACCGTCTCTCAGTCTGCCATGTACACCGGCACACCCGAAAGTTCCACGATCTCCAGCTCTCCAGTCCAGCTCACCCTACATGAGACTCTGGTTAGAAAAAGGAAGTACTTATCCTCGCATCCGCGTACACAGGGTTTTAACGCCCACATAGCTAGACTAATCTCGTTAGAGATGATGCCCTACCGGTTAGTTGAAAGCGAAGCTTTCAAAGCCCTGATGGAGTACGCTGAACCACGATACGAGCTACCCAGTCGACACTTTTTTTCCAGAAAAGCCATCCCAGCCCTGCACCAGCATGTTAAACAGCGCATCGTCCATGCACTCAGGCAATCTGTGAGTACAAAGGTGCACCTGACTACAGATGCATGGACCAGTAGGCATGGCCAGGGACGTTATGTGTCCATCACGGCACACTGGGTGAATGTGGTGGATGCAGGGTCCACAGGCGACATCAATTTAGGGACAGTTGTGCCTAGCCCACGGTCTAGGAAACAGTTGGCTGTAGGCGTTCGCACCCCCTCCTCCTCCTCGTCCTCCTGCAGAAGCTACAGCTCTTCCACAGAACGCAGTCTGCCAACCACTCCATCGGCAGATGACACTGTTGCACACCAGTTGTCCCATTATGGGCCAGCTACTGCCAAGCGTCAGCAGGCTGTATTGGCTATGAAGTGTTTGGGCGACAACAGACACACCGCGGAAGTTCTGTCCGAGTTCTTGCAACAAGAAACGCAGTCGTGGCTGGGCACAGTAGATCTTGAGGCAGGCAAGGTAGTGAGTGATAACGGAAGGAATTTCATGGCTGCCATCTCCCTTTCCCAACTGAAACACATTCCTTGCCTGGCTCACACCTTAAACCTGGTGGTGCAGTGCTTATTGAAAACTTATCCTGGGTTCTCCGACCTGCTCCTCAAAGTGCGTGCACTTTGCTCACATATCCGACGTTCGCCTGTACACGCCAGCCGTATGCAGACCTATCAGCGGTCTTTGAACCTTCCCCAGCATCGCCTAATCATAGACGTTGCAACAAGGTGGAACTCAACACTGCACATGCTTCAGAGACTGTGCGAACAGAGGCGTGCTGTTATTTATTTGTGGGAGGATACACGGGCAGGCAGTAGGATGGCAGACATGGAGTTGTCAGGTGTGCAGTGGTCTAAGATACAAGACATGTGTCAAGTCCTTCAGTGTTTTGAGGAATGCACACGGCTGGTTAGTGCAGACAACGCCGTAATAAGCATGAGCATCCCCCTAATGCGTCTGCTGATGCAAAGTTTGATGCACATAAAGGAGCAGGCGTCTGCACCAGAGGAAGAGGAAAGCCTTGATGACAGTCAGCCATTGTCTGGTCAGGGCAGTGTACAGGACGAGGTAGCGGGCGAAGAGGAGGTGGAGGACGAGGAGGATGATGGGGATGAGTATATTTTTAATGCCGAACCTTTCCCGGGGGCACAGGAAATTGGTTGCGTGTCACGGCCGGGTTCTGGTTTTTTGAGGGACACAAGTGACGTAGATTTGCCTGCAACTGCCCCTCAACCAATCACAACCGGAGATTTGACAACTGGAACTTTGGCCCACATGGCGGATTATGCCTTATGTATCCTAAAAAGGGACACACGCATTTCGAAAATGATGAACGATGACGATTACTGGTTGGCCTGCCTCCTTGATCCACGCTATAAAGGCAAATTGCAAAATATTATGCCACATGAGAACTTGGAACTAATATTAGCAACCAAACAATCAACTCTTGTTGACCGTTTGCTTCAGGCATTCCCAGCACACAGCGCACGTGATCGTTCTCACACGAGCTCCAGGGGGCAGCAGACTAGGAGTGTTAGGGGTGCACACATCAGAAGTGGCGTTGGACAGAGGGGTTTTCTGACCAGGTTGTGGAGTGATTTTGCTATGACCGCAGACAGGACAGGTACTGCTGCATCAATTGAAAGTGACAGGAGACAACATTTGTCCAGTATGGTTACTAACTATTTTTCATCCCTTATCGATGTTCTCCCTCAACCGTCATTCCCATTTGATTACTGGGCCTCCAAATTAGACACCTGGCCAGAATTGGCAGAATATGCATTGCAGGAGCTTGCTTGCCCGGCAGCAAGTGTCCTATCAGAAAGAGTATTCAGTGCTGCAGGTTCAATATTAACCGAAAAAAGGACTCGTCTGGCTACCCAAAATGTTGACGATCTAACATTCATTAAAATGAACCACAACTGGATTTCGAAATCTTTTGCCCCACCTTGCCCGGCCGACACCTAGCTTTCCTATGAAAAGCTCTTGCCTGTGAATTACTTTTCTAATGTCTAATTTGCTGCAGCTGATTGTACAGCATACGACATGTTTACACCTCCCTAAATGGCAAAACTCCCCACACGGGGCCGTGGTATCGCGACTTGGCGCAAGCACCCGTGAGACTGCTGTTTGTCTGAAGAGGTGGGTGTGCTCGCTTTTGGTTGACGGCATTGCTACTGGGTCCCTCATAGTACAATGTAGTGTCTCTGGCGGTGGTGGTGCGCACCCAACGTCAGACACACCGTTGTAACATGAGGGGCCCTGGGGCGGTCCCGCCGGCCTCAAGAGAGTTCCCCCCTACCCCAGCTCAAAATGTGCTCTACCACGTGCAAAATTATGTCGCACAGCTCCACCAATCTTTAGTCTATTCGCTGACATCATTCAATGTCTGGCACTGACAATACAAATTTGTAGACATCTATGATGCAACTTAAAGTAGTCTGTGTCTGTGTCCTATATTGGCACCATTAAATAGTTACTGCCAAATTACTATGTCAGAAACTCAGTAGATGAGCCCACCCCTGTACCTAAGTATGCCACCTTTTTTTTTGTTTTGGTTGTTTTGCGAGACATTAACATCTATTTATATTTTGGGAGTACTGGGACAGACACTCCTTGCACTACTCCTCCACTCACCACCAAGCTGCCTGTGTATCCATGTAACCGCTGTAAAGCTGCCATGAGCCTATTGTTTGTTATTTTAGGCCTTTGATAGCCTGTCTGCGGTCCCTACTTTAAATACTCCTCCACTCATCACCAGCTGCCTGCCCGTGTATCCATGTAACCGCTGTAAAACTGCCATGAGCCTATTGTTTGTTATTTTAGGCCTTTGATAGCCTGTCTGCGGTCCCTACTTTAAATACTCCTCCACTCATCACCAGCTGCCTGCCCGTGTATCCATGTAACCGCTGTAAAACTGCCATGAGCCTATTGTTTGTTATTTTAGGCCTTTGATAGCCTGTCTGCGGTCCCTACTTTAAATACTCCTCCACTCACCACCAAGCTGCCTGCCCGTGTATCCATGTAACCGCTGTAAAACTGCCATGAGCCTATTGTTTGTTATTTTAGGCCTTTGATAGCCTGTCTGCGGTCCCTACTTTAAATACTCCTCCACTCATCACCAGCTGCCTGCCCGTGTATCCATGTAACCGCTGTAAAACTGCCATGAGCCTATTGTTTGTTATTTTAGGCCTTTGATAGCCTGTCTGCGGTCCCTACTTTAAACACTCCTCCACTCACCACCAAGCTGCCTGCCCGTGTATCCATGTAACCGCTGTAAAACTGCCATGAGCCTATTGTTTGTTATTTTAGGCCTTTGATAGCCTGTCTGCGGTCCCTACTTTAAATACTCCTCCACTCATCACCAGCTGCCTGCCCGTGTATCCATGTAACCGCTGTAAAACTGCCATGAGCCTATTGTTTGTTATTTTAGGCCTTTGATAGCCTGTCTGCGGTCCCTACTTTAAATACTCCTCCACTCACCACCAAGCTGCCTGCCCGTGTATCCATGTAACCGCTGTAAAACTGCCATGAGCCTATTGTTTGTTATTTTAGGCCTTTGATAGCCTGTCTGCGGTCCCTACTTTAAATACTCCTCCACTCATCACCAGCTGCCTGCCCGTGTATCCATGTAACCGCTGTAAAACTGCAATGAGCCTATTGTTTGTTATTTTAGGCCTTTGATAGCCTGTCTGCGGTCCCTACTTTAAATACTCCTCCACTCATCACCAGCTGCCTGCCCGTGTATCCATGTAACCGCTGTAAAACTGCCATGAGCCTATTGTTTGTTATTTTAGGCCTTTGATAGCCTGTCTGCGGTCCCTACTTTAAATACTCCTCCACTCACCACCAAGCTGCCTGCCCGTGTATCCATGTAACCGCTGTAAAACTGCCATGAGCCTATTGTTTGTTATTTTAGGCCTTTGATAGCCTGTCTGCGGTCCCTACTTTAAATACTCCTCCACTCACCACCAAGCTGCCTGCCCGTGTATCCATGTAACCGCTGTAAAACTGCCATGAGCCTATTGTTTGTTATTTTAGGCCTTCGAAGCCTGTCTGCGGTCCCTCCTTCCACTAGGCCTCCACTGACCAGACCACTGCTGCCCGTGTACCCCTGGAACCAATTTTAAAGTGCCTACAGCCAGCCCATTTTATTGTGTTAGGTGTTGTGAAATTGGATTTTGGGCTCCCCCGGTGGCCACTGGTGGAATTGAACTGGTGTGCATCATCCTCTCTGTTCACCTGTTTCCATCAGGATGTGGGAGTCGCTATTTAGCCTTGCTCCTCTGTCACTTCCATGCTGGTCAACATTGTAATCAGAAGCCTTTCTGTGCATGTTCCTGCTGCTAGACAACTCCCAGCTAAGTTGGACTTTAGTCCTTGTTTGATTTTGCATTTTGTTCCAGTTCACAGCTGTAGTTTCGTTTCTGTGTCTGGAAAGCTCTTGTGATCTGAAATTGCCACTCTGATGTTATGAGTTAATACTAGAGTCTTAAAGTAATTTCAGGATGGTCTTTTGATAGGGTTTTCAGCTGACCATGAAAGTGCCCTTTCTGTCTTCCTGCTATCTAGTAAGCGGACCTCAATTTTGCTAAACCTATTTTCATACTACGTTTGTCATTTCATCTAAAATCACCGCCAATATTTGTGGGGGCCTCTGTCTGCCTTTCGGGGAAATTTCTCTAGAGGTGAGCCAGGACTATATTTTCCTCTGCCAGGATTAGTTAGTCCTCCGGCCGGCGCTGGGCGTCTAGGGATATAACGCAGGCTACGCTACCCGGCTACTGTTAGTTGTGCGGCAGGTTTAGTTCATGGTCAGTTTAGTTTCCATCCTTCCAAGAGCTAGTTCTTATGTTTGCTGGGCTATGTTCTCTTGCCATTGAGAACCATAACAGTTTGACCGGCCTCAAAGGGTTAAATTAATTGACAGAGAAAGGAGAGAAAAGAGAAGTCTGCTGAAGATTTTTTTTTTTTTTTTCCTTCAGTTCTGTGTGTGCTTGTAATTGAATCTCTTGCAAGTCTGCCTATATTGCAGCCTTTCTCTCTCTCTCTCCTTCTAATCCTGGAATGGCTCTGTGTTCACCTGTTTAAAATGGATATTCAGAGTTTAGCTGCAGGTTTGAATAATCTCACCACGAAAGTTCAAAATTTACAAGATTTTGTTGTTCATGTTCCTATATCTGAACCTAGAATTCCTTTGCCTGAATTTTTCTCGGGGAATAGATCTTGCTTTCAAAATTTCAAAAATAATTGCAAGTTGTTTTTGTCCCTGAAATCTCGCTCTGCTGGAGATCCTGCTCAGCAGGTCAGGATTGTGATTTCCTTGCTCCGGGGTGACCCTCAGGATTGGGCTTTTGCATTGGCTCCAGGGGATCCTGCGTTGCTCAATGTGGATGCGTTTTTTCTGGCCTTGGGGTTGCTTTATGAGGAACCTCAGTTAGAACTTCAGGCGGAAAAGGCCTTGATGTCCCTATCTCAGGGGCAAGACGAAGCTGAAATATACTGCTAGAAATTCCGTAAATGGTCTGTGCTTACTCAGTGGAATGAGTGCGCCCTGGCGGCGAATTTCAGAGAGGGTCTCTCTGATGCCATTAAGGATGTTATGGTGGGGTTCCCTGTGCCTGCGGGTATGAATGAGTCCATGACAATGGCTATCCAGATCGATAGGCGTCTGCGGGAGCGCAAACCTGTGCACCATTTGGCGGTGTCTACTGAGAAGACGCCAGAGAATATGCAATGTGATAGAATTCTGTCCAGAAGTGAACGGCAGAATTTTAGACGAAAAAATGGGTTGTGCTTCTATTGCGGTGATTCAACTCATGTTATATCAGCATGCTCTAAGCGTACTAAGAAGCTTGATAAGTCTGTTTCAATTGGCACTTTACAGTCTAAGTTTATTCTATCTGTGACCCTGATTTGTTCTTTATCATCTATTACCGCGGATGCCTATGTCGACTCTGGCGCCGCTTTGAGTCTTATGGATTGGTCCTTTGCCAAACGCTGTGGGTATGATTTGGAGCCTCTTGAAACTCCTATACCCCTGAAGGGGATTGACTCCACCCCATTGGCTAGCAATAAACCACAATACTGGACACAAGTAACTATGCGGATTAATCCGGATCACCAGGAGATTATTCGCTTTCTTGTGCTGTATAACCTACATGATGTGTTGGTGCTTGGATTGCCATGGCTGCAATCTCATAACCCAGTCCTTGACTGGAAAGCTATGTCTGTGTTAAGCTGGGGATGTAAGGGGACGCATGGGGACGTACCTGTGGTTTCCATTTCATCATCTATTCCCTCTGAGATTCCTGAATTCTTGACTGAATATCGTGACGTTTTTGAGGAACCTAAGCTTGGTTCATTACCTCCGCACCGGGAGTGCGATTGTGCCATAGATTTGATTCCGGGTAGTAAATACCCTAAGGGTCATTTATTTAATCTGTCTGTGCCTGAACATGCTGCTATGCGAGAATATATAAAGGAGTCCTTGGAAAAGGGACATATTCGTCCTTCGTCATCTCCCTTAGGAGCCGGTTTTTTCTTTGTGGCTAAGAAAGATGGCTCTTTGAGGCCGTGCATTGATTATCGGCTTTTGAATAAAATCACGGTTAAATATCAATATCCGTTGCCACTGCTGACTGATTTGTTTGCTCGCATAAAGGGGGCCAAGTGGTTCTCTAAGATAGATCTCCGTGGGGCGTATAATTTGGTGCGAATTAAGCAGGGGGATGAGTGGAAAACCGCATTTAATACGCCCGAGGGCCACTTTGAGTATTTGGTGATGCCTTTTGGTCTTTCAAATGCCCCTTCAGTCTTTCAGTCCTTTATGCATGACATTTTCCGTGATTATTTGGATAAATTTATGATTGTGTATCTGGATGATATTTTGATTTTTTCGGATGACTGGGACTCTCATGTCCAGCAGGTCAGGAGGGTTTTTCAGGTTTTGCGGTCTAATTCCTTGTGTGTGAAGGGTTCTAAGTGCGTTTTTGGGGTTCAAAAGATTTCCTTTTTGGGATATATTTTTTCCCCCTCTTCCATCGAGATGGATCCTGTCAAGGTTCAGGCTATTTGTGATTGGACGCAACCCTCTTCTCTTAAGAGTCTTCAGAAATTTTTGGGCTTTGCTAACTTTTATCGTCGATTTATTGCTGGTTTTTCTGATGTTGTTAAGCCATTGACTGATTTGACTAAGAAGGGTGCTGATGTTGCTGATTGGTCCCCTGCTGCTGTGGAGGCCTTTCGGGAGCTTAAGCGCCGCTTTTCTTCCGCCCTTGTGTTGCGTCAGCCTGATGTTGCTCTTCCTTTTCAGGTTGAGGTCGACGCTTCTGAAATCGGAGCTGGGGCGGTTTTGTCGCAGAGAAGTTCCGATTGCTCCGTGATGAGACCTTGTGCTTTTTTCTCGCGTAAATTTTCGCCCGCCGAGCGGAATTATGATGTTGGGAATCGGGAGCTTTTGGCCATGAAGTGGGCTTTTGAGGAGTGGCGTCATTGGCTTGAGGGGGCTAGACATCAGGTGGTGGTATTGACTGACCACAAAAATCTAATTTATCTTGAGTCCGCCAGACGCCTGAATCCTAGACAGGCGCGCTGGTCGTTGTTTTTCTCTCGGTTTAATTTTGTGGTGTCCTACCTGCCGGGTTCTAAGAATGTTAAGGCGGATGCCCTTTCTAGGAGTTTTGAGCCTGACTCCCCTGGTAATTCTGAACCTACAGGTATCCTTAAGGATGGAGTGATATTGTCTGCCGTTTCTCCAGACCTGCGGCGGGCCTTGCAGGAGTTTCAGGCGGATAGACCTGATCGTTGCCCACCTGGTAGACTGTTTGTTCCTGATGATTGGACCAGTAAAGTCATTTCTGAGGTTCATTCTTCTGCGTTGGCAGGTCATCCTGGAATCTTTGGTACCAGGGATTTGGTGGCAAGGTCCTTCTGGTGGCCTTCCCTGTCTCGAGATGTGCGAGGCTTCGTGCAGTCTTGTGACGTTTGTGCTCGGGCCAAGCCTTGTTGTTCTCGGGCTAGTGGATTGTTGTTGCCCTTGCCTATCCCGAAGAGGCCCTGGACGCACATCTCGATGGATTTTATTTCGGATCTTCCTGTTTCTCAGAAGATGTCTGTCATCTGGGTGGTGTGTGATCGTTTCTCTAAGATGGTCCATTTGGTTCCCCTGCCTAAGTTGCCTTCTTCTTCCGAGTTGGTTCCTCTGTTTTTTCAAAATGTGGTCCGTTTGCATGGTATTCCAGAGAATATCGTTTCTGACAGAGGTACCCAATTCGTGTCTAGATTTTGGCGAGCATTCTGTGCTAGGATGGGCATAGATTTGTCTTTCTCGTCTGCTTTCCATCCTCAGACTAATGGCCAGACCGAGCGGACGAATCAGACCTTGGAGACATATTTGAGGTGTTTTGTGTCTGCAGATCAGGATGATTGGGTTGCTTTTTTGCCTTTAGCGGAGTTTGCCCTCAATAATCGGGCCAGCTCTGCCACCTTGGTGTCTCCCTTTTTCTGTAATTCGGGGTTTCATCCTCGATTTTCTTCTGGTCAGGTGCAATCTTCGGATTGTCCTGGAGTGGATGCTGTGGTGGAGAGGTTGCATCAGATTTGGGGGCAGGTAGTGGACAATTTGAAGTTGTCCCAGGAGAAGACTCAGCTTTTTGCCAACCGCCGGCGTCGGGTTGGTCCTCGGCTTTGTGTTGGGGACTTGGTGTGGTTGTCTTCTCGTTTTGTTCCTATGAGGGTTTCTTCTCCCAAGTTTAAGCCTCGGTTCATCGGCCCGTACAAGATATTGGAGATTCTTAACCCTGTGTCCTTCCGTTTGGACCTCCCTGCATCTTTTTCTATTCATAATGTTTTTCATCGGTCATTATTGCGCAGGTATGAGGTACCGGTTGTGCCTTCCGTTGAGCCTCCTGCTCCGGTGTTGGTTGAGGGCGAGTTGGAGTACGTTGTGGAAAAAATCTTGGACTCCCGTGTTTCCAGACGGAAACTCCAGTATCTGGTCAAATGGAAGGGATACGGTCAGGAGGATAATTCTTGGGTGACTGCCTCTCATGTTCATGCCTCCGATTTGGTCCGTGCCTTTCATAGGGCTCATCCTGATCGCCCTGGTGGTTCTGGTGAGGGTTCGGTGCCCCCTACTTGAGGGGGGGGTACTGTTGTGAAATTGGATTTTGGGCTCCCCCGGTGGCCACTGGTGGAATTGAACTGGTGTGCATCATCCTCTCTGTTCACCTGTTTCCATCAGGATGTGGGAGTCGCTATTTAGCCTTGCTCCTCTGTCACTTCCATGCTGGTCAACATTGTAATCAGAAGCCTTTCTGTGCATGTTCCTGCTGCTAGACAACTCCCAGCTAAGTTGGACTTTAGTCCTTGTTTGATTTTGCATTTTGTTCCAGTTCACAGCTGTAGTTTCGTTTCTGTGTCTGGAAAGCTCTTGTGATCTGAAATTGCCACTCTGATGTTATGAGTTAATACTAGAGTCTTAAAGTAATTTCAGGATGGTCTTTTGATAGGGTTTTCAGCTGACCATGAAAGTGCCCTTTCTGTCTTCCTGCTATCTAGTAAGCGGACCTCAATTTTGCTAAACCTATTTTCATACTACGTTTGTCATTTCATCTAAAATCACCGCCAATATTTGTGGGGGCCTCTGTCTGCCTTTCGGGGAAATTTCTCTAGAGGTGAGCCAGGACTATATTTTCCTCTGCCAGGATTAGTTAGTCCTCCGGCCGGCGCTGGGCGTCTAGGGATATAACGCAGGCTACGCTACCCGGCTACTGTTAGTTGTGCGGCAGGTTTAGTTCATGGTCAGTTTAGTTTCCATCCTTCCAAGAGCTAGTTCTTATGTTTGCTGGGCTATGTTCTCTTGCCATTGAGAACCATAACAGTTAGGCCTTCGAAGCCTGTCTGCGGTCCCTCCTTCCACTAGGCCTCCACTGACCAGACCACTGCTGCCCGTGTACCCCTGGAACCAATTTTAAAGTGCCTACAGCCAGCCCATTTTATTGTGTTAGGCCTTCGAAGCCTGTCTGCGGTCCCTCCTTCCACTAGGCCTCCACTGACCAGACCACTGCTGCCCGTGTACCCCTGGAACCAATTTTAAAGTGCCTACAGCCAGCCCATTTTATTGTGTTAGGCCTTTGAAGCCTGTCTGCGGTCCCTCCTTCCAATAGGCCTACACTGACAAAGGTACACCTGACAACAGACACATGGACCTGTAGGCATGGCCACGGAAGGTTACGTGTCCTTTGTGGCTCAATGGGTTAATGTATTGGATGCATGGTCCACACAGGGGACAGCCTGCTAAGTCTGTATGCAGTCCCTAATTCAAGTTGTCCTCAACTGAATAAAGCTGAGCTTCTACCTTCTGGCTCTCATTAAGTGTTTTTTAAAAAACAAAATGGTGGTTAGGGCCTACTAACGGCTTCTGCCCCTCCCTGGTGTTGCCCTCAACTGAATAAAGCTGAGCTTCTACCTTCCGGCTCTGATTAACTGCTGTTTTTAAACACATTGCTGGTTCCGGCCTACTAACGGTGTCTGCCCCTGCCTGGTGTTGCCCTCAACTGAATAAAGCTGAGCTTCAACCCTCTGGCTCTCATTAAGTGTTTTTTAAAAAACAAAATGGTGGTTCCGGCCTACTAACGGTGTCTGCCCCTGCCTGGTGTTGCCCTCAACTGAATAAAGCTGAGCTTCAACCTTCTGGCTCTCATTAAGTGTTTTTTAAAAAACAAAATGGTGGTTAGGGCCTACTAACGGCTTCTGCCCCTCCCTGGTGTTGCCCTCAACTGAATAAAGCTGAGCTTCTACCTTCCGGCTCTGATTAACTGCTGTTTTTAAACACATTGCTGGTTCCGGCCTACTAACGGTGTCTGCCCCTGCCTGGTGTTGCCCTCAACTGAATAAAGCTGAGCTTCAACCTTCTGGCTCTCACTAAGTGTTTTTTAAAAAACAAAATGGTGGTTAGGGCCTACTAACGGCTTCTGCCCCTCCCTGGTGTTGCCCTCAACTGAATAAAGCTGAGCTTCTACCTTCCGGCTCTGATTAACTGCTGTTTTTAAACACATTGCTGGTTCCGGCCTACTAACGGTGTCTGCCCCTGCCTGGTGTTGCCCTCAACTGAATAAAGCTGAGCTTCAACCTTCTGGCTCTCATTAAGTGTTTTTTTAAAAAACAAAATGGTGGTTCCGGCCTACTAACGGTGTCTGCCCCTGCCTGGTGTTGCCCTCAACTGAATAAAGCTGAGCTTCAACCTTCTGGCTCTCATTAAGTGTTTTTTAAAAAACAAAATGGTGGTTAGGGCCTACTAACGGCTTCTGCCCCTCCCTGGTGTTGCCCTCAACTGAATAAAGCTGAGCTTCTACCTTCCGGCTCTGATTAACTGCTGTTTTTAAACACATTGCTGGTTCCGGCCTACTAACGGTGTCTGCCCCTGCCTGGTGTTGCCCTCAACTGAATAAAGCTGAGCTTCAACCTTCTGGCTCTCATTAAGTGTTTTTTAAAAAACAAAATGGTGGTTCCGGCCTACTAACGGTGTCTGCCCCTGCCTGGTGTTGCCCTCAACTGAATAAAGCTGAGCTTCAACCTTCTGGCTCTCATTAAGTGTTTTTTAAAAAACAAAATGGTGGTTAGGGCCTACTAACGGCTTCTGCCCCTCCCTGGTGTTGCCCTCAACTGAATAAAGCTGAGCTTCTACCTTCCGGCTCTGATTAACTGCTGTTTTTAAACACATTGCTGGTTCCGGCCTACTAACGGTGTCTGCCCCTGCCTGGTGTTGCCCTCAACTGAATAAAGCTGAGCTTCAACCTTCTGGCTCTCATTAAGTGTTTTTTAAAAAACAAAATGGTGGTTCCGGCCTACTAACGGTGTCTGCCCCTGCCTGGTGTTGCCCTCAACTGAATAAAGCTGAGCTTCAACCTTCTGGCTCTCATTAAGTGTTTTTTAAAAAACAAAATGGTGGTTAGGGCCTACTAACGGCTTCTGCCCCTCCCTGGTGTTGCCCTCAACTGAATAAAGCTGAGCTTCTACCTTCCGGCTCTGATTAACTGCTGTTTTTAAACACATTGCTGGTTCCGGCCTACTAACGGTGTCTGCCCCTGCCTGGTGTTGCCCTCAACTGAATAAAGCTGAGCTTCAACCTTCTGGCTCTCATTAAGTGTTTTTTAAAAAACAAAATGGTGGTTAGGGCCTACTAACGGTGTCTGCCCCTCCCTGGTGTTGCCCTCAACTGAATAAAGCTGAGCTTCAACCTTCTGGCTCTCATTAAGTGTTTTTTAAAAAACAAAATGGTGGTTAGGGCCTACTAACGGTGTCTGCCCCTCCCTGGTGTTGTCCTCAACTGAACAAAGCTGAGCTTCCACATTCTGGCTTTCGGCCTATACTATCAGATATTAAACTGCATTTGGCCTACTAGTGTGGTTAGGCCCTTGAAACAGTGTCTGCTGCTCTTGGGTTTGCTACTCCACTGAACAAAGCAATGCCGCCTGTTTAGTCCTGTTACCAATTTTGATCTGCATTTAGCCTACTTTATTCTTTGGCCCTATATCTGTTTCCTCATCATCCTGCCCATTGCCCAGCCACTGCTAGATGAGTCTGCTGGTACATTGACCTAGACCACTACATTCCCCTTGTACTCTACACAGCCAGAATCTGACCCTGCTGAAAGTAAGGTTCCCCTTCCCGCATATTATACCACCTTACACAGGGACAAAGAGGAAGGTGCAGATGAAAGTGCAGGTTCCTTCATCAGGTGGGGGGGCATACTCGTTGGCGACGTCACTGGCACAGGGCCACTCAGAGTACGCAAAAGTGTCGCTGCTGGTGGGAGGCGCCCCCGCCATGCAAACACACCGCCGTACTTTGAGGGGCCCTGTGCCAGTGCCAATGCGAACGAGTGGGCCCCCCCTGCTTGCTCAGGATCACAGCACTTGCAACGTTGAAATACTTACCTCTCCCTGCTCCACCGCCATGACGTAGTCCATGTTTCCTGGGCCCACTAAAACCTTGAACCAGCCCTACCCCCACAACTTTTGCCAAATGACCCCCAATTTCCAGTGCCCAACTATTATTATAAAGTTAATTAAGATTGACAAGCTTCAGAAAACAAGAATGGATGTTTTTGGCAGTAAAATGTGCACTGTAGGTGTTTTCCTGGCCTCCACTCACTGCCGGCTATGCTTCCCCATTGACTTGCATTGGGTTTCGTGTTTCGGTCGATCCCCGACTTTTAGCGATAATCGGCCGACTTCACTCGACTCGACTCTGGACTAAATCGGGTTTCACAAAACCAGACTCGATCTTAAAAAAATGAAAGTCGCTCAACCCTATTGGGGACAGCTCTGAAAGAGCAGTCAGATTTGTGGCTGACACCACTGAACCTATAGCCAGGCATGGTCATGTGTGACAATGGCCAGAACCTTGTGATGGCTGTGAGGCAAGGCGAGCTCACACACGTGCCTTGCCTGGCCCATGTGCTTAACCTCATGGTTCAGCATTTTCTGAAAACCAACCCAGAGCTGCCGGATCTGTTTATGAAGGTACGCTGCCTGTCTGCCCATTTTAGAAAGTCAGCTAGATCTTCCTCCGCCCTTGCCATGCTTTTGCAGCGTTTGCTGCTTCCGGCTCACTGACTGGTGTGTGATGTCCCCATGCGTTGGAACTCTACACGGCATATGTTGGCAAGGATTTGTGAGCAGAAGAGGGCAGTTGTTGACTACCAGCATCAACAAGGCTGTTGTTATTCAGTTCAGACTCCACACATCCACAAAACCACAGGAGTGGACATGGATGTCAGACATCTGTACCATCCTGCAAAACTTTGAGAATTTCTCCAAGGTGGTGAGCGGCAACGATGCCATTATTAGCCTCACCATCCCGCTTCTCTGCATTCTGAAAAGCTCTCTGCTCACAATGAAAGAGAATGCATTGCAGGTGGAGCACAAGGACATGGAACAAGGAAACATGCAGGGTGATTACACAGAGCCCAGCCTCATGTCATCCCAACATAGATTGGTTGACAATAAGGAAGAGGAGGAGGAAGAACAGGAGCTACTGTCATGCGGTATAGATGGTACTACAAGCACATCTGTCATACCGTCTGTGCAGCGTGGATGGCCTGAGGAAAGGGAGGAGGAGGACACCTTGGTCACTCGTCCTGTTGTTGAGGACACGGAAGGCTTTCCTGCTATCAGTCTGGCATGCATGGCTGACTTTATGTCGCACTGCCTTTCCCGTGACTCTTGTAATGTAAAAATTTTGGGTGGCAGTCAATACTGGGTAGTGACACTTTTAGACCTACGCTACAAGAAGAACTTTCAATTTCTTGTTCCAGAGGCAAACAGGTGTACTAAAATGGTGCAGTTCCAGAGGGCCATTGTTGCGGAATTATTAAAAAAATTCCGATCTGAAAGCACTGTTGGTAGACGTCACAGTGCATTGGGCAACCAAGGAGTACATATGAGAGAGACTCAACCCCAATCCAGCAGTGGCAGGGCAACACTGGCAAAGTTCTGGGACAGTTTTTTCAAACCCTCCCATCGCCCTTGCCCAGAGGCGCGGGGTAATGTCACAAGGAATGGAATGTTTGGGAAGAGGGTGAGGGATGAGGGAGTACCTTGCTGACCGTACCAATAGCCTCTGTGATTCCTCTGTGCCTTTTAATTATTGGGCATCCAAGCTGCACACATGGCATTACGCTTTGGACATCCTGGCCTGCCCTGCCCTGCCACTAGCGTTTTGTCAGAGCAAGTTTTTAGTGCCACTTGTGGAATTATAACAGATAAGTGCATTTGCCTGTCAAATGAAAATGCTGACTGGCTGACTCTTATCAAAATGAACAAGGGCTGGATTGAGAGAGACTTCTCTAGAGCACCAAATGACAGCGAAACATACCCACCAATACAATGTATTTTTGGGAGGTGTATTCCCATGCACCTCTTCACACCCATAAATGGGTATACGCTTCCTGATTTTGGCTATTTCGTGTCCTCCTGCTTCTCCTCATCCTCATCATCAACCACCACTAGAATGCCAGGGTGAACATGTTCTGTGATGCTACAGCTAGTCTATTTTTTTTAAGGGTGTCTATGAGGCACGTAACTTTTTTTTTTTTAAAATGTACCCCCATGGGGAATTTTTTTCAGCCCATGCACTTAGAGTATGGGTATTCCAAGTATAGGAGACCTGCTCCTTTAAATTGGGAAAGCATTCATAGGAGAACATCCTCCACGTCTCTTCAGACACCATCACTAGAATACGAGGGTGAAGGTATTCCGTGATGCAACCGTTACTCTAATTTTTGGCAAGGGTGTTTCTGATGTCCGTAAATAATTAAAAAAATTGAAAAAGTAGACCACGCAGGGGGAAATGTTTATCAGCCCTTACACTTAGTGTTTTGGCATTACAAATATAGGAGACCTGCTCCTTTAAATTATTAAAGCATTCATAGGAGGTCATCTCTTCAGACACCATCACTAGAACACGAGGGTGAACGTATTCCATGATGCAACAGTCACTCTAATTTTTGGAAAGGGTGTTTATGATGCCCGAAATTAATTTTTTTTAAAAAGTAGACCCCCAGGGGGAAATGTTTGTCAGCCCTTACACTTACTGTATAGGCATTACAAGTATAGGAGACCCACTCCTTTGAATTGGGAAAACATTTATAGGAGGACATCCTCCACGTCTCTTCAGACACCACCACTAGAACATGAGGGTGAACATATTCCAAGATGCAACAGTCTCTACTTTTTGGCAAGGGTGTTTATGTTGCCAGTAAAAAATTTAAAAAAAGTAGACACCACAGGGGGAACACTTTGACAATGCTCCTCACTAGTGATGATGAGTGAGCATGCTTGGAAGTACCTGGTGCTCACCCAAGCATCTCACTGCTCGAGATGCTTGGTGAGCGGCGAGCATTTCCGGGGTTGCTCAGCAGGAGTTCGGGTCCCTGCTCTGCATGTTCAGTGCTCTTTACAGAGCCAATCAACATGCAGGGATTGTCTGCCACACACTGTAATGCCAAAGCCATGTTTGTTGTGGCATTACAGTGACTGGCTGGCCGCACAGCGTCATCAGGTCTATATCAGAAAGACGCCACCCTGCTAATCACAGCCAGCTCTGGAATCATGCATTGTAAGGACAGTTGCTGCTGAGATAGGGACAGATTTGGTGTTGTTTTAGTTAGTGTGGGTGTACTATGTATCCTACACAAATCCATCTAAACCAACAGTCCTTCTGAGGACTAATCAAAGTGCATAGATATCAGTGCTAGGTAGGCATGAAGTGTATGTGGCAGACTTCATTGCATATAGCAAGAGGGTCCATTCCAGTACTGTCTGCTGCTTCTGCCTATTACAGATATTTACCGTATATACATAGCCTCAGGTATCAGGGGCCAGGAATAATTTTTTTTGCATCTTAACCCTGATTATTTTCTTCAAAACCAATCCAGTGCAGATCACACCATTTTTTTGCTCCATTTGCTTGTTGGCACTGCAGAATACAGCCAACCCAGATCATTTCCATATTCCAGCATGAAAATCCAGCTATTTGAAACAGGGGTTTGGCCGTCACAGGGATCACATCTGAGTGCGCTGAAATTTCTGCCATTTCTGGGCTACTGTAAAATTTAGTTGGAGTGTCTTATACAAGTTAATGACACCAGTTTGCTAGAAAAAAATAGTTACCTACAGGCCAGCTATTTTAAACAGGAGTTTGGCCATCACAGGGTTCACATCTGAGTGTGCAGAAAATTCTGCCATTTCTGGGCTACTGTAAAATTTTGTTGGGGTGTCTTATACAAGTTATTGACACCAGTGTTAGCCGCCGGGATTTTTCTGTAAGAGCACAGAGTAGTTACACGTTTTGCAGTTTCCTATGCACTGGTCCTTTTTATAATTTATAAATATGAGAGAAACACAGCAGTCTTTTTACCCACTTTTTATGGAAAAACAAAACTCATGTTAATGTGGGCTATTGATAAAATTCAGTGATCAAAAATATATTGTTTCTTTTTTAATTTAGGAAAATCTTAAGCATAAAGAAAGCAGTTCAAACTAAAGTCTGGATTGCATTTAAAGTGCACCAATATAAATGTAATATCACAATCCAATCATATTAATGTTCTCAATATAGTTTTATTCTCATGTTTCATAAATATAATTACCGTATTTTCTGGTGTATAAGATGACTGGGCATATAAGACGACCCCCAACTTTTCCATATAAAATATGGAATTTGGGATATACCCGCCGTATAAGACGGGGGTCATCTTATATGCCCAGTCATCTTATACGGCATGTGGTTCCCAGGGTCTGGAGGAGAGGAGACTCTCCTTTGGGTCCTGGGATCCATATTCATGTAAAAAATAAAGAATAAAAATAAAAAATATGGATATACTCACCCCTTCGACGGACCCTGGCTCTCACCGGTGCAAGCGTCTGCCTCCATTCCTAAGAATGCAGTGAGTGAAGGACCTTCAATGATGTCGCGGTCACGTGACCGCTCACGTGACCGCTCATGTGACTGCGATGTCATCACAGGTCCTTCATTCACTGCATTCTTAGGAACGGAGGCAGACGCTTGCACCGCTGAGGTCCAGGGTCCGTCGGAGGGGTGAGTATATCCATATTTTTTATTTTTATTCTTTATTTTTTACATGAATATGGATCCCAGGGCCTGAAGGAGAGTCTCCTCTCCTTCAGACCCTGGGAACCATCCAGGATCGCTCTGTGCACCTGTACCCGGCGTATAAGACGACCCCCGACTTTTGGGACAATTTTTAGGGGTTAAAAAGTCATCTTATATGCCGGAAAATACGGTAAAGCCCATATTGCTTGTTATGATACTAGAGATGTATAGTCACACTTGGCAACAAATGAATAATATAAATAGTAAAAAAAAAATTTACTCTGTAACTAAGCTACTGTTGTCAATTACAGTTTTTGAGTGGAAATATGAGCATGTTCCTATTATCTTGGGGTTAATTATTATATTTATAGCAGTTTTTTACAAAAACATTTATCAGCCCAGTTTATCATATTTTCTACTGAATAATTTGGAGTTTGAGGACTTTTTTGTAATCCAATTTTCGGTAACACATAATGAAGTTTTGCATTAATGGAGGGAGGCCCTTGTAAAACATGACATCATGGCAAGATGCTAGGGGGAAACATCAGTTTTATCTTTTCCAAAATCCATTTCCTTGGACTGGACTGAAATAGAAGGCAATCACTCTGCATGTGCATGAATCAGTTTTAATATGACTCTGGATAAGTCATTAGTAAACTTAAAAAAATAATATGCTGTGTCTCTTTGATGTACTATTTTCCACCTAACTCAGCATTGTTTGACTTGCATAAAAAAGGTGGGTATGAGAGGAAATATTTTCATTCCCATGATGATAGTAATTGCCCTCAGTTAGTCTTACTCCTTCCTAATTATCATCACTGATAGACAGGTCCTGTAATGATTCATATGTGGCATTATGACGTACATTAAATATTAATTATATTTTTAGTTTCCTTTACCCACGAGTCTGCTCCAATATATGTGATACAACAAGCATCCTGCCCAGATCATTATAACACATCTAATGCCACAAATACTACATTTACTATTATGGATATCTTATGGAAGATTCTTCTTACTCATACGAGTTTGTTTTCTGACAGAAATCTGTACACAAAATTAAGGATTTTCTCACATTTAGAACGTCCGGAAAATCAATGTAAAATATCAAAAGGAAATTCACACCCCTAATGGAAGACAGTTCACCGAGGCTGTGTCTCAGCTGGCATCTCTGAGGTAAACGTCATCACTACCAACTGAGACACTTCATATTGATTTTCGGTTTTATCTGCTTTATAACTGAATTTCTTGCAACAAAACAAATAATAAAGCATTTTATCTCCTATGAATTGCCATGTTAAGGCCTTATTCAGATGTCCATTTTTCATGTACGTGGTCTATCTCAGTTTTTTACAAATAGAACATGGACCTATATAATCTAATGGGCTGTTCACATCTGAGTTTATTTTGTGGACAACATTTCTGCACAAAGATCATGAAAACATATTCGTTTTATTACTAAAATTACCCATTCTAGTCTATATGTAAGTGAAAAATCTCTGACAGGACACATTGCCATCCATGTGCTCTTTGTGACTAACATTGCAGTCGGTAGGAGAAGCTTTGCATTTTATTTTTTACACAGGAAAATTACTGACAAAATACTCATGGTAAAAACCAGGGCTTATTCTATCTTTCTTGGTTCCTAAGGTAAAAATTGAAAACACACCCCTTCCTGCAGTGCAATTTAAACCAGCAGTGAACAAACACAATTCCGTCATTGTTTTTCAGCTTTAGTTTTACAGTATAAACATATTATTATAAAGTTCCTCCACAAATTACATTAGTATCTCATTAAATTTCAACTTGTAGATTGTCCTTAACAATAGTAAGGGGATACTAGGAGTTTTCAGTACCAGTCTTCAACAGACTGCAGACCATACATAAACCATAGTGCTGACAAGATGCAGGCAGTATCACACATACAAATTTACACCCAAGTCCCTTATAGGTGACATCTTTTTTGATGGGAGTCACTCTCTTCCCTTTCTTCTTCTTGAGGCCATGTTGACGTTGGACATCCAAAGTGTCATGACTCTGGACTGGATGGTGTCGCCTCCATCCTGGTGAGGTAAGGGTTAATTTTAGTCTGCCTCTCTTTGGTTCGGGGGCGGCTGTTTAATGTTGGCAGTTCCAGCATTGTGTGTCAGTGATACTTCTGTATATTCGGCTTGTGGTTGCTGACCCAGGTTGTCAGGACTCTGAACATTTTGATTACCTTTTGTGCATTACTGCCCTTTTCTAAGATGGCGTCTTTGGTCTCATGTGCACTGTGTCTTCCTGCTATATAACTCCACCCCAGCCTTTAGTCTGTGCTAGAGTATTCTGCCTTGCATCCAGCTCCACCCTGGCGACTCCCGGGCTTTGCACCTGCACCTGCTCCTGTGAATCTGTGTGGAGATCCTGCTACTCAGCTCTGAGTTTCTGCTGCATACATCGGTTTCCAGTAATCCTCCATCTGGCTGCTTGTGTTTGTTTCCATCTGCATTTGCTGGACATGTAAGCTGTTGCTGCTCTGCTTAAACCTGGGACTTTTACCCAGGCCTCCCTGGTTGTGCTAAGATATTATTTGAACTGCCTTATAAGCATATCTATCTGTGTTTGGACTACCAAGGACTTATTCATGTTAAGTATCCTCAAGAATAATTGTGCTTCATACACTTTCTGCGTGATTGCACTTTCCTCTGAAGTTTCCTATAGACTGTTAAGCTGCGTTTATATTTAAACCAAGTGTTTTGGACTTGAGTTTCTCTCTGCACCTGTTTGAATCACCATGTGATTATATAGACTTTACCACTTATAAAACTGTGTCCTGTAGTTGTATTGTTCCATGTAAAGAGTCTCCTGAGTTATCCCTTATAATCATTACAGGGTACTCTAGCTTCAAAAGAGGAGACTGCTGGAACAATGACTGCAGAAAGCAGACTAGAGCACGTGCTCTCCATAATTAGATCACTGCAGAAAGATGTGGAAGGTCTGCAAAAGAAGTTTGGAAGCTTTGAACACAATCAAAAAGTGTTTGGACAAACTTTGCAGGACTTAAGCACCCGCATGGCAGCCCAGGAAAACAAACTTGCTGGCATAGAGTCCCAGTATGGACGGGCTTTGCAGGACAAAAGCACACAAATGGCTGCACAAGTGACTTTTCCTTCTGGGCAACCGCCACCAGCTAGCCCACCTAAGTTGCCCCCATTCAGATTTAATGGTGATTGCGACACATTTCCTGGCTTTGTGAATCAATGTATGCTTTATTTTGATGTGCATGCTGACCGTTTTCCTAATGATAGTGTCAGGACTCTGAACATTTTTTACCTTTTGTGCATTACTGCCTTTTTTCAAGATGGCGTCTTTGGTCTCATGTGCACTGTGTCTTCCTGCTATAAAACTCCACCCCAGCCATCAGTCTGTGCTAGAGTATTCTGCCTTGCATCCAGCTCCTGACCTCTGATTACTCCCTGGCTATACTCCTGCTCCTGTGAACCTGTGTGGTGATCCTGCTACTCTGCTCTGAGTTCCTGCTGCATACACAAGTTTCCAGTAATCCGCTGTTCGTGTTTACTTCCATCTGCATTTGCTGGACTTGTAAGCTGTTTCTGCTTTGCAATAACCTGAGACTATTAACCAGGCCTCCCTGGTTGAGCTAAGATATGATTAGAACTGCCTAATAAGAATATCTATCTGTGCCTGGACTAAGACAAGGATTTATTCGTGTCAAGTATCCTCAAGAATAATTGTGCTTCATGGACTTTCTGTTTGATTGCATTTTCCTCTGAAGTTTCCTATAGACTGCTAAGCTGCATTTATTATTTGCACCAAGACTTGAGTTACTCTCTGCACCTGTATAAATCACCGTGTGATAATATAGACTTTACCACTTATAAAACTGTGTCCTGTAGTTTTCTTGTTCCACGCAAAGAGTCTCCTGAGTTATCGCCTATAATTATTACAGGATACTCTAGCCGAAAAAAGAAAAAGGAGACTGCTGGAACAATGACTGCAGAAAGAAAATTAGAACAGGTGTTTTCCATAATTAGATCACTGCAGAAAGATGTGGAAGGTCTGCAAAAGAAGTTTGGAAGCTTTGGACACAATCAACAAGTGTTTGGACAAGCTTTGCAGGACTTGAGCAACCGCTAGGCAGCCCAGGAAAACAAACTTGGTGGCATAGAGTCCCAGTATGGACAGGCTTTTCAGGACATAAACACGCAAATAGCTGCACAAGTGACTTTACCCTCTGGGCAACCGCCACCAGCTGGCCCACCTAAGTTGCCCCCATTCAGATTTAATGGTGATCGCGACACATTTCGTGGCTTTGTGAATCAATTTATGCTATATTTTGATGTGCATGCTGACCATTTTCCTACTGATAGATCCAAAGTATTGTGTGTAATAATGCTACTGACCTCACGAGCGCTCGCCTGGGCGAATCCGAAGATTGAGTCTCATGACCCACGGTTAAATGACTTGGATGATTTCTTGGCCGCTATGGCATTAATGTTTGATGACCCTAATCACCATGCAACCGCTGAAACTGCTTTGTTGTCTTTACGCCAGGCTAAATGTTCAGTTATTGAGTATGCCACTGAATTCAGGAGATTGGCGGTAGATACCAATTGGGACAGTTATGCACAATTGCCTGTTTTTAAAAGGGGTCTGTCTAGTATTGCAAAAGATGAACTAGCTCACTCTGAGTCATTACAAGAGCTAGAGACATTTATACAGCATTGTGTGCGCATAGACATTTGCCTTACTGAGCGTAGGCAGGAGAAATTTGCTGCATATAACCGTGTTTCTAACTTTTCCCTTCCTTCCAAAGAGCCTTCAGGTAAAACCTCTCGGGAGGTGGAGGAGGTGCCCATGCAAATTGATTCCGTTCAGAGGCGTGAGCTCAATGAGCGCAGGGAGCATCGCCTTCGTGAATGTCTATGTTTCTACTGTGGCCAGTCTGACCACTTCTTGATCAATTGTCCTAAGTGTCCTAGACTGCCTAACAAGGTGCTAGCAGCAATAGGGGAGTATGACAACTGTGATGATGAATCTGACATCTCTGAATGTAGCCTGCCTTTAAATGCTGTATTCCATTTACTTCCTATGACTTCACCCCCCCAAGGAGCTGAAGGAAAAGAACTCTCACTGTTCTCTCCCTATTAAGATCCTGTGTTCAGGACAGTGGATTTCCAGTTCAGCTATGATTGACTCTGATGCAGGTGGCAATTTCATGGATATCGCATTTGCCAAGGAACATGGTATTAAAATTCAGCAAAGAGCCTCTCCAATTACCATGGAAACAGTGGATGGGTTACCTTTAATCTCTGGGCCTGTGGATCAGGAGACTGTACCCCTTGAAATTTTGTTGGAGCCTAATAATCAGGAGCAACTTTCTTTCTTGCTAATTTCTTCTCCTCATTTTCCTGTGATTTTAGGCATTTCTTGGTTGCGTTCTCAGAACCCAATTATCAACTGGGAGACCAAGGAGATTATCTTCCCAACAAGGAGCAACTCAGTGTTAACAGAAGCTGTCCCTGAGTCCACAGCTACGGAACCACATGTACAGGTATTTTCTTTACCTCCAGCTTATAAAGAGTTCTCTGACATCTGTGACAAGAAGAATGCAGATCAGCTTCCTCCACACAGGCATTATGACTGTCCCATTGAGCTGCTTCCCGGGGCAGCCATTCCTTTTGGTAACGTATACCCTTTGGCGGCACCTGAGCTTCAAGCCTTAAAAGAGTATATTGATGAAAATCTGGCCAAAGGCTTCATATGTCCTTCTTACTCACCAGCATGAGCACCTATCTTTTTTGTAAAGAAGAAGGATGGGACCCTGAGACCCTGTGTTGACTATCGGGAACTCAGTAAGGTAACCATACGAAACCATTACCCTTTGCCTCTGATTCCCGAATTACTGGAAAGAGTCCACCATGCTAAGGTGTTCTCTAAACTGGATCTTCGTGGGGCTTATAATTTGGTGCGTATTCGTCCAGGGGATGAGTGGAAGACAGCATTCAGATGCCGGTATGGACACATTGAATCTCTTGTTATGCCCTTCGGGCTTTGTAACGCCCCTGCAACATTTCAACACCTTGCTAATGACATTTTCAGATATTTTTTAGACCAGTTTGTAGTGATCTATTTGGACGATATACTAATCTTTTCTGACTCTCTACAGGAACATGAAGAACATGTCAAAACTGTTTTAAGACGTCTGAAAGAGAACCATCTGTATATTAACCCGGAGAAATGCGAGTTCCATCATTCTGAGATACAGTTCTTAGTTTATATCATCTTTCCCCAGGGGCTGAACATGGAATTTGGTAAGATTAAGGCTATCCTTGACTGGCCGGTACCCAAGAACGTTAAGGAGGTCCAACGTTTTATTGGTTTTGCAAATTTCTACAGACGCTTCATTCGAAATTTTTCTGATATTGTCCGTCCCATTACTTCCTTGACAAAGAAGGAAAAGCCCTTTAAGTGGTCATCACAGGCTCAAGAAGCTTTTGATCAGCTTAAGATCTGTTTCACATCAGCACTGCTGTTGATACACCCAGATCCAACACTTCCTTTCATTGTGGAGGTGGACGCTTCTGATAATGCTTTGGGGGCTATTCTCTCCCAAAGAACTGGAGAGAAGGGTCTGCTACATCCTTGTGCTTTCTTTTCCCATAGACTAACCTCAGCAGAGAAGAATTACGACGTGGGAGACAAGGAATTGCTGGCTATTATTGCGGTTTTCAAAGAATGGAGGTGCAGCGCCCCAGAGTCCTGGTCGTTGCAGTACTGTGGCTCCGCCACTAAGGGGAGCTATGGTACGTCTGATGGCACTGAAGGAGTTCATCTGACCAGGTATCACAGACACCAATACATTTCACCGTCGGGCCTCCAGGGGGAGCTAAGGGTTCTATTCATTAGGCCACTCCTCACATACTGGTAAAACTGGGGGTCAGGCAGGAAGTTAGAACAGAAAGCTGACTGGGTTGGAACCAGGCAACACCTTGTGGCAGAGGGTGTTGTGGGAGAAGATTCAGTAGGGTCCCTGTCAGGGGTGGGATCCTGACAGAGGCCTGGCAACTTGAGCGAACGTAACGGGACCGTGCCTGCTCAGTATAGCGGCGGTGCCCAAGGAGGGATTGGAAGCGAGATAGATTGTGCTGAGTGAGAAACGAGATCGAAGCAAGAAGAATACCAGTAGGAGTCGTGCTGTGAGACCGAGGCAACATCCTACTGAGGCGCACAACCGGCGGCCGGAACGCCAAGGGAGTTTTACAATATTCAGCTTCAGGCAATACTCTAAACCAACGGCAGGACAGTCAGTCTAAGGCGGGCTGTCTCACTTAAATCACCTATGCAGTCTTGGGGGGCAACTTGTGGAGAGGGGCGACTCTAGGGTCCCGGAAGAGCTCCGAGCCTACCCGTCATACGGGTGCCGTCCTAACCGTAACATCAGGGAGGGACGGAGGATTAGCAGAACATCATCTAATCGAGTTGTGAGGGAACTTAAGAAACGGACACAACAGTTGTGGGGACTTTCCGTAAGCACAGCAGGGAAGGACCGCAACACCTAGCGCTAGAAGGAAGGCACAGATTTCCACCTGTTAAGAGAACTCTGGAAGTGCCATTGGACCGGCCGGACTTGCGCAGCCTGGTTATCTGGATTCCGGACTGAGGACCCAGAGATCTTCAGTAAAGAGGTAAAGAGACTGCAACCTGGTGTCCTCGTTATTTACTACAACCTACACTGCACCAACACCACTATCCACATCTATCAGATACGGTGCGCCCTTCGGCAGGGTCACGGACCGGGGCCTAGCCACCGTGACAACCCCAGAGCAGAGACTCAGAGGCCCGGTACCGGGTACCCCTCGGCCCTGCGGCAGTGGGGGCGCTGCAGAGGCATCATCTGCAAGGAGCTGCACAACAGATCATAGTGCTAACTGACCATCGCAATCTAGAGTTCCTTAGATCTGCTAGATGTCTTTCTCCTCATCAGGCTAGTTGGAACTTATTTTTAAATCAATTTAACTTTGTTATATTGTATGGTCCAGGGTCTCGTAATGGGAAGGCTGATGCTTTATCCCGAATCCATGCTGCGGATTCCGTACCTGGAGCCCCGTCCAAGACCATTCTATCTGAGGCCAATTTCATTGGAGTTATCCACGATCAGGACTTGTGGAAGGAGTGCAGGGAGGCCTATGAAGGTGATGTATTTCTGGCCAACCCACCTGTGGATATTAATCTTGTCTTTAAGGGTGGCATGTGGTTCAGAGATCGACATATCTACGTCCCGGAGGTCGTCCATCTGCAGATCCTAAAGTTGGTACATGACTCCAAGTTGGCTGGTCACAGGGGGGTACAGAAGACACAAGAGATCCTGAGCCGATTCTTCCGGTGGCCAACTTGCCTGAAGGATACCAAGGACTATGTTCTCTCTTGCGAGCTATGTGCCCGTTACAAGACTCCTCATGTGGCACCTACGAGTCTACTACAACCATTACCTGTTCTGCCCTGCCCTTGGGGGTCTATATCAATGGCTTTTATTGTGGAGCTGCCTACATCGGGGGGCATGAATACAATCATGGTGGCAGTTGATCGCCTGACTAAAGCTGCTCATTTTGTTCCGTGCACCGGCCTCCCCTCAGCTGAAGATACAGTGAACTTGGTTATACAGAATGTCTTTCGGTTGCACAGGGTTCCGGATGAGATCATCTCTGACCGTGGAGTACAGTTAACTTCAAGATTCTGGAAGGGGTTTTGACCTACACTCAATATTAATGTCTGTCTCTCTTCTGCTTACCATCCCCAGACAAATGGTCAGACTGAACGTACCAACCAGACGCTGGGACAATATCTAAGATGTTATGTCACCCATCTCCAGGATGATTGGTTGGAGTTGTTGCCGTTAGCCGAATTTTCATATAATAATTCTCAGAGCGCCTCCACTAAATTTACACCTTTCTTTGCCAATCTGGGTTATCATCTGTGTATTTTACCTAGGTCTCCAATTGATTCTCCGTTTCCGGCAGTGGCAGAAAGGCTGACTGCGATAAGACAGAATCTGGAGGTTCTGAAGGAATCCCTGACCACAGCTCAAGAACGTTATAAGAGATCGGCTGATAGATTCCATAAACCTGCACCCATGTTCAAGGTAGGAGATTCCGTGTGTATAGCAACTAAGAATCTGAAGTTAAACGTTCCTTCACAAAAACTTGGACAGAAATTCATTGGCCCTTTCAAGATCAACGGTATTGTGAGCTCTGTGGCCTTCTGGCTGAAGCTGCCTAGGACAATGAAGGTACACCCAGTTTTTTCATGTATCTTTACTAAAGCCTGTATCTCCTAATACCTTCCAGGGACGTGTTGTGCCACCTCCGCAGCCTGTGGTGATTGATGGGCAAGAACAATTCATGGTGGAGGAAATTATTGATTCCAGGATTCGCAGGAATCGACTCCAATATCTGATAAGATGGCAAGGATATCCCCCTGAGGAATACTCTTGGGAACCTGTGGAAAACATCAATGCCCAACACAAGATTTCTCATTTTCATCAGAGATTCCCTGAGAAACCAGGTCCAGGATCGTCCTGAGGCCACTTCTAAGGAGGGAGTAATGTCAGGACTCTGAACATTTTTTACCTTTTGTGCATTACTGTCCTTTTTCAAGATGGCGTCTTTGGTCTCACGTGCACTGTGTCTTCCTGCTATAAAACTCCACCTCAGCCTTCAGTCTGTGCTAGAGTATTCTGCCTTACATCCAGCTCCTGACCTCTGATTACTCCCTGGCTATACACCTGCTCCTGTGAACCTGTGTGGTGATCCTGCTACTCTGCTCTGAGTTCCTGCTGCATACACAAGTTTCCAGTAATGCTCCTTCATCTGCTGCTCGTGTTTACTTCCATCTGCATTTGCTGGACATGTAAGCATTTGCTGCTCTGCAAAAACCTGAGATTATTAACCAGGCCTCCCTGGTTGAGCTAAGATATTATTTGAACTGCCTTATAAGATTATCTATCTGTGTTTGGACTAAGACAAGGATTTATTCGTGTCAAGTATCCTCAAGAATAACTGTGCTTCATAGACTTTCTGCTTGATTGCATTTTCTTGTGAAGTTTCCTATAGACTGCTAAGCTGCGTTTAATATTTACACCAAGTGTTGTGGACTTGAGTTTCTCTCTGCACCTGTTTGAATTACCGTGTGATAATACAGACTTTACCACTTATAAAACTGTGTCCTGTAGTTGTCTTGTTCCATGCAAGAGTCTCCTGAGTTATCCGCTATAATTATTACACTCAGTCCTCTTAGTTTGTCGTATATCAGCCAGCCACTTGCTGACACTCACATTGCATTGTTTTATATACTGGGCCAGAGTCTGGGTTCAGTCTCCCCCCAAAGAAAGTGAGATTCAAATTCTCACAAAGTGGATATACCTCAGTCCTCTTAGTTTGTCATATATCAGCCAGACACTTGCCGCCACTCACATTGCATTGTTATATACACTGGGACAGAGTTTGGGTTCAGTCTCCCCCTGTCAGGACTCTGAACATTTTTATTACCTTTTGTGCATTACTGGCCTTTTCCAAAAGGCGTCTTTGGTCTCATGTGCACTGTGTCTTCCTGCCATAAAACTCCACCCCAGCCTTCAGTCTGTGCTAGAGTATTCTGCCTTGCATCCAGCTCCTGATCTCTGGTGACTCCCTAGCTATATACCTGCTCCTGTGGACCTGTGGGGTTATCCTGCTACTCTGCTCTGAGTTTCTGCTGCATACACCAGTTCCAGTAATCCTCCTTCATCTGCTGCTCGTGTTTACTTCCATCTGCATTTGCTGGACATGTAAGCTGTTGCTGCTCTGCAAGAACCTGAGACTATTACCCAGGCCTCCCTGGATGAGATAAGATATTATTTGAGCTGCCTTATAAGCATATCTATCTGTGTTTTGGACTAAGCAAGGACTTATTCGTGTCAAGTATCCTCAAGAATAATTGTGCTTCATAGACTTTTTGCGTGATTGCATTTTCCTCTGAAGTTTCCTATAGACTGCTAAGCTGCATTTAATATTTACTCCAAGTGTTGTGGACTTGAGTTTCTCTCTGCACCTGTTTGAATCACCGTGTGATAATATAGACTTTACCACTTATAAAACTGTGTCCTGTAGTTGTCTTGTTCCACGCAAAGAGTCTCCTGAGTTATCCCCTATAATTATTACGGGATACTCTAGCCTAAAAAAAAGGAGACTGCTGGAACAATGACTGCAGAAAGCAGACTACAGCAGGTGTTTTCCATAATTAGATCACTGCAGAAAGATGTGGAAGGTCTGCAAAAGAAGTTTGGAAGCTTTGAACACAATCAAAAAGTGTTTGGACAGACTTTGCAGGACTTAAGCACCCACATGGCAGCCCAGGAAAACAAACTTGCTGGCATAGAGTCCCAGTATGGAAGGGCTTTTCAGGACATAAGCACGCAAATAGCTGCACAAGCGACTTTACCTCTGGGCAACCGCCACCAGCTAGCCCACCTAAGTTGCCCCCATTCAGATTTATTGATGATCGCGATAAATTTTGTGGCTTTGTGAATCAATTTATGCTATATTTTGATGTACATGCTGATCGTTTTCCTAATGATAGATCCAAAGTATTGTGTGTAATAATGCTGCTTACCGCACGAGCGCTCGCCTGGGCGAATCCGATGATTGAGTCTCGTGACCCACGGTTAAATATTTTGGATGATTTCTTGGCCGCTATGGCATTAATGTTTAATGATCCTAGTCGCCGTGCAACCGCTGAATCTGCTTTATTGTCTTTACGCAAGGCAAAATGTTCTGTTATTGAGTGCGCTACTGAATTCAAGAGATTAGCGGTAGATACCAATTAGGACAGTTATGCACAATTGCCTATTTTTAAAGGGGTCTGTCTAGTATTGTAAAAGATAAACTAGCTCGCTCTGAGTCATTACAAGAGCTGGAGACATTTATACAGCATTGTGTGCGCACTGACATTCGCCTTACTGAGCGTAGGCAGGAGAAGTTTGCTGCATATAACCGTATTTCTAACTTTTCCCTTCCTTCCAAAGAGCCTGCAGGTAAAACTTCTTGGGAGGTGGAGGAGGTTCCCATGCAAATTGATTCCATTCAGAGGCGCGAGATCAATGAGCGCCGGGAGCATCGCCTTCGTGAAAGTCTATGTTTCTACTGCTGCCAGTCTGACCACTTCTTGATCAATTGTCCTAAGTGTCCTAGACGGCCTAACAAGGTGCTAGCAGCAGTAGGGGAGTATGACAACTGTGATGATGAATCTGACATCTCTGAATGTAACCTGCCTATAAACGCTGTATTCCATTCACTTTCTATGACTTCACCCCCCAAGGAGCTGAAGGAAAAGAACTCTCACTGTTCTCTCCCTATTAAGATCCTGTGTTCAGGACAGTGGATTTCCAGTTCAGCTATGATTGACTCTGGTGCAGGTGGCAATTTCATGGATATCGCATTTGCCAAGGAACATAGTATTGAAATTCAGCAAAGAGCCTCTCCAATTACCATTGAAACAGTGGATGGGTCACCTTTAATCTATGGGCCTGTGGATCAGGAGACCGTACCCCTTGAAATTTTGTTGGAGCCTAATCATCAGGAGCAACTTTCTTTCTTGCTAATTTCTTCTCCTCATTTTCCTGTGATTTTAGGCATTCCTTGGTTGCGTTCTCAGAACGCAATTATCAACTGGGAGACCAAGGAGATTATCTTTCCAACAAGGAGCAACTCAGTGTTAACAGAAGCTGTCCCTGAGTCTACGGCTACGAAACCACATGTACAGGTATTTTCTTTACCTCCAGCATAAAAAGAGTTCTCTGACATCTTTGAGAAGAAGAATGCAGATCAGCTTCCTCCACACAGGCATTATGACTGTCCCATTGAGTTGCTTCCCGGGGCAGCTATTCCTTTTGGTAACGTATACCCTTTGGCGACACCTGAGCTTCAAGCCTTAACCCTTTCGCGACATGCGCCGTACATGTACTGCGCATGTCGGGTCCCCTGCTTTGATGTGCACTCCGGCGGTGAGTGCACATCAAAGTCGCGACATGTCAGCTGTTTTGTACAGCTGACATGTGCGCGCAATGTGAAATCGCTATTCACCCGCCGCTATTAACCTGTTAAATGCCGCTGTCAAATGCAGACAGCGGCATTTAACTACCGCATCCAGCCGGGCGGCCGGAAATGACGTCATCACCGACCCCCGTCACATGATCGGGGGTCGGCGATGCATCAGGAAGGTAACCATAGAGGTTACTGATCGCCGGTAGCTGTGAGCGCCCCCCTGTGGTCGGCGCTCACAGCACACCTGCATTTCTGCTGCATAGCAGCGATCTGATGATCGCTGTTATGTAGCAGAGCCGATCGGGCTGTGCCTGCTTCTAGCCTCCCTTGGAGGCTATTGAAGCATGGCAAAAGTGAAAAAAAAAAGTTTTTAAAAATGTGAAAAAAATATTAAAAATATAAAAGTTTAAATCACCCCCCTTTCGCCCCATCCTAAATAAAACAATAAAAAAAAAAACCTATACATATTTGGTATCACCGCGTTCAGAATCACCCGAACTATCAATTAAAAAAAAGCATTAACCTGATCGCTAAACAGAGTAGCGAGAAAAAAATCCGAAATGCCAGAATTCTGTTTTTTTGGTCGCCACGACATTGGGTTAAAATGCAATAACGGGCGATCAAAAGAACGCATCTGCGCCGAAATGGTATCATTAAAAACATCAGCTCGGCATGCAAAAAATAAGCCTTCACCTGACCCCAGATCACGAAAATTGGAGACGCTACGGGTATCGGAAAATGGCACTTTTTTTTTTTTTTTTAAGCAAAGTTTGGAATTTTTTTTCACCACTTGGATAAAAAATAACCTAGACATGTTAGGTGTCTATGAACTCATAATGACCTAGAGAATCATAATGGCAGGTTAGTTTTAGCATTTAGTGAACCTAGCAAAAAAGCCAAACAAAAAACAAGTGTGGGATTGCACTTTTTTTGCAATTTCACCGCACTTGGAATTTTTTTCCCGTTTTCTAGTACATGACATGGTATAACCAATGATGTCGTTCAAAAGTACAACTCGTCCTGCAAAAAATAAGCCCTCACGTGCCCACTTTGACAGAAAAATAAAAAAGTTATGGCTCTGGGAAGGAGGGGAGCGAAAAACGAAAACACAAAAACGAAAAAAGGCCGCGGCATGAAGGGGTTAAAGGAGTATATTGATGAAAATCTGGCCAAAGGCTTCATACGTCCTATCTTTTTTGTAAAGAAGAAGGATGGGACCCTGAGACCCTGTGTTGACTATCGGGAACTCAATAAGGTAACCGTACAAAACCGTTACCCTTTGCCTCTGATTCCCGAATTACTGGAAAGAGTCCGCCATGCTAAGGTGTTCTCTAAACTGGATCTTCGTTACAAGACTCCTCATGTGGCACCTACAGGTCGTCTACAACCATTACCTGTTCCGTCCCGCCTTTGGGGGTCTATATCAATGGACGTTATTGTGGAGCTGCCTACATAGGGGGACATGAATACAATCATGGTGGTAGTTGATCGCCTGACTAAAGCTGCTCATTTTGTTCCATGCACCGGCCTCCCCTCAGCTAAAGATACAGTGAACTTGGTTATACAGAATGTCTTTCGGTTGCATGGGGTTCCGGATGAGATCATCTCTGACCGTGGAGTGCAGTTCACTTCAAGATTCTGGAAGGGGATTTGCTCTGCACTCAACATTAATGTCTGTCTCTCTTCCACTTACCATCCCCAGACAAATGGTCAGACTGAGCATACCAACCAGACGCTGGAACAATATCTAAGATGCTATGTCAGCCACCTCCAGGATGATTGGTTGGAGTTGCTGCCGTTAGCCGAATTTTCATTTAACAATTCTCAGAGCACCTCCACTAAATTTACACCTTTCTTTGCCAATCTGGGTTATCATCCATGAATCTTACCTAGGTCTCCAATTAATTCTCCGGTTCCGGCAGTGGAGGAAAGGCTGACTGCGATGAGGCAAAATCTGGAGGTTCTGAAGGAATCCCTGACCACAGCTCAAGAATGTTATAAGAGATCGGCTGATAGATTCCGCAAACCTGCACCCATGTTCAAGGTAGGAGATTCCATGTGGTTAGCAACTAAGAATCTGAAGTTAAACGTTCCTTCACAAAAACTTGGACAGAAATTCATTGGCCCTTTCAAGATCAACGGTATTGTGAGCTCTGTGGCCTGCCGGCTGAAGCTGCCTAGGACTATGAAGGTACACCCAGTTTTTCATGTATCTTTACTAAAGCTTGTATCTCCTAATACCTTCCAGGGATGTGCCACCTCTGCAGCCTGTGGTGATTGATGGGCAAGAACAATTTGTGGTGAAGGAAATTGTTGATTCCCGGATTCGCAGGAATTGGCTCCAATATCTGATAAGACGGCAGGGATATCCCCCTGAGGAAGACTCTTGGGAACCTGTGGAAAACATCAATGCCCAACAGAAGATTTCTCGTTTTCATCAGAGATTCCCTGAGAAACCAGGTCCAGGATCGTCCTGAGGCAGCTTCTAAGGAGGGTGTAATGTCAGGACTCTGAACATTTTTTACCTTTTGTGCATTACTGTCCTTTTCCAAGATTGCGTCTTTGGTCTTATGTGCACTGTGTTTTCCTGCTATAAAACTCCACCCCAGCCTTCAGTCTGTGCTAGAGTATTCTGCCTTGCATCCAGCTCCTGACCTCTGGTGACTCCCTGGCTATATACCTGCTCCTGTGAACCTGTGGGGTTATCCTGCTACTCTGCTCTGAGTTCCTGCTGCATACACCAGTTCCAGTAATCCTCCTTCATATGCTGCTCGTGTTTACTTCTATCTGCATTTGCTGGACATGTAAGCTGTTGCTGCTCTTCAAGAACCTGACGCTATTACCCAGGCCTCCCTGGTTGAGATAAGATATTATTTGAACTGCCATATAAGCATATCTATCTGTGTTTTGGACTAAGCAAGGACTTATTCATGTCAAGTATCCTCAAGAATAATTGTGCTTCATAGACTTTCTGCGTGATTGCATTTTCCTCTGAAGTTTCCTATAGACTGCTAAGCTGCTTTTAATATTTACTCCAAGTGTTGTGGACTTGAGTTTCTCTCTGCACCTGTTTGAATCACTGTGTGATAATATAGACTTTACCACTTATAAAACTGTGTCCTGTAGTTGTCTTGTTCCACGCAAAGAGTCTCCTTAGTTATCCCATATAATTATTACACCCCAAAAAAAAAGTGAGATTCAAATTCTCACAAAGTGGATATACCTCAGTGCTCTTAGTTTGTCGCATATCAGCCAGCCACTTGCTGCCACTCACATTGCGTTGTTTTTTACACTGGTCCTGAGTTTGGGTTCAGTCTCCCCAAAATAAAAAGGGAGATTTAAATTCTCACAAAGTGGATATACCTCAGTCCTCTTAGTTTGTGGTATATCAGCCAGCCGCTTGCTGCCACTCACATTGCATTGTTTTATACACTGGGCCTAAGTTTGGGTTCAGTCTCCCCCCAAAAAAAGTGAGAATCAAATTCTCACAAAGTGCATATACCTCAGTCCTGTTAATTTGTCGTATATGAGCCAGCCACTTTCAGCCACTTACATTGCGTTGTTTTATACACTGGGCCTGAGTTTTGGTTCAGTCTCCCCCCCAAAAAAGGGGGATTCAAATTCTCACAAAGTGGATATACTTCTGTCCTGTTAGTTTGTCGTATATCAGCCAGCCACTTTCAGCCACTTACATTGTGTTGTTTTATACACCAGGCCTGAGTTTTGGTTCAGTCTCCCCCCAAAAAAGGAGATTCAAATTCTCACAAAGTGGATATACTTCTGTCCTGTTAGTTTGTCGTATATCAGCCAGCCACTTTCAGCCACTTACATTGCGTTGTTTTATACACTGGGCCTGAGTTTTGGTTCAGTCTCCCCCCCAAAAAAGGGACATTCAAATTCTCACAAAGTGGATATATTTCAGTCCTGTTAGTTTGTCGTATATCAGCCAGCCACTTTCTGCCACTTACATTGTGTTGTTTTATGCACAGGGCCTGAGTTTTGGTTCTGTCTCCCCCCAAAAAAGGGAGATTTAAATTCTCAACAAGTTTATATACACCTTCTACCTTGTTTTACAGTACCATATAACGGTTGTTATTTTGCTTAGATTTTCCAAAAAATGAGGAGGTCTGGTGGAAGAGGTCATGGGCGTAGGTTGCCAGATGGTACTGATGGTGGTGGTGGTGCATCTGGTGGTAGTGGGAAAAGCACAATAGCACCTAAGGCTGGAGGTGTTAAGCCAGCGTCATTGTCTGGCTACACAAGGCCTCAAAGGCTCCCTTATCTGGAAGTAGGAAAACCGCTTTTAAAGCCGGAGCAGCAGGAACAAGTTTTGGCTTTCATTGCTGACTCAGCCTCTAGCTCTTTCGCCTCTTCTTCATAAAGTTCAAAATATAAAAGCAGCGAGTCGTCAGTGGATGCTCCCGGTCAGGAACAAGACGTTTCCTTGTGTTCTTCACCCAAACCAAAAGTGAAGGATGCGTCAGGCGACACTACAGGTTACTCCATGGAGCTCTTTACACATACTGTGCCAGGGTTAGAAAGGCAAATTGTTAACTGCCCATTACAAGATGAATCGGACATGCAGTGCACTGATGCACAGCCACAGCTAGATTATTATGCTGTTCCATTGACTCAGATCACTACATTGCCCTCGCAATGTACTGAGCCAGAATCTGACCATGATGAGACTATGGTGCCCCGTCCCGAACGCTATGGCACCTTACATGGAGACACAGAGGAAGGTGCACTTGACATTGAAGAGGAGGTTATAGATGACCCAGTTGTTGACCCAGATTGGCAGCCATTGGGGGAAGAGGGTGCCGCTGCCAGTAGCTCAGAAGCGGCTACATAGCAACAGCTATCATCTGGCAGGCCCGTATCAGGCCAAAAATGTGTGTAAAAAACAAAAACAGTTTTAGGACAGTGTGGCCATCCGGTGAAAGTAGCACAGCGTACAATGCCTGAAAAGGTATTCGATAGTAGGAATAGTGCAGTGTGGCAATTTTTTAACCAAGGTCCGAATGATGTGCAAAGCTATCTGTAAGAAATGCTCAAAGACATTTAGCAGTGGGAAGAATCTTCAAAATTTAAATACAACGTGCACGCGTTGACATTTAACCAGCATGCACTTGCAAGCCTGGACTAACTACTAAACGTCCCGTACCTTTGGTGCACCTGCTCAGAATGAAGGTAGTCAGAAATGCTACTTTGCTTTCCTCACTGTAAGCCCACCGTTTAGGACACCACCAGCAGCAAATGTGGAGGTATCATCGCAAGGCCAACGCAGTCAGGGAATCAAAAGGTTATTGGTAGGAAACACTGTATGTAGGCCAACATCAAGAATGCTATCACCAACCCTCTCTCAATCATGTTCACCACCACCACCACCGCTAGTTCCACCATAGGCCGCTCTCCAATCCAGCTCACCCTACAAGAGACTCTCGTTAGGAAAAGAAAGTACTCATCCTCTCATCCGCGTACACAGGGTTTGAACACCCACATTGCTAGACTAATCTCGTTAGAGATGATGCCCTACCAGTTGGTTGAAAGCGAAGCTTTCAAAGACCTGATCGCCTATGCAGTACCACACTATGGCTTACCCAGTCGGCACTTCTTTGCGAGAAAAGCCATCCCAGCCCTCCACCAGCATGTCAAAGACCGCATTGTCCATGCACTGAGGCAATCAGTCAGTGGAAAGGTGCACCTCACAACAGATGCATGGACCAGTAGGCATGGCCAGGGATGTTACGTGTCCTTCACGGCACGCTGGGTTAATGTGGTGGATGCAGGGTCCACTGGGGACAGCCATAGTGGGATAGTTCTGTCTAGCCCACGGTCTAGGAAACAATCGGCTGTAGGCGTTCGCCACCCCTCTTCCTCCTCCTCCTCCAGAAGCGAAAGCTTGTCCACAGAGCGCAGTCGCACAACCACTCCTTCCGCAACTGACGGTGTTGCACACAAGGTGTCCCATTATCGAACAGCTAGTGGTAAGCGTCAGCAGGCTGTGTTACAAATGAAGTGTTTGGGCGACAACAGACACACCGTGGAAGTACTGGCCAAGTACTTGCAGCAAGAAACTCAGTCATGGCTGGGCAGTGTACAGCCATGACTGAGCCCTTTCAGAACTGAAACACATACCTTGCCTGGCTCACACCTTGAACCTGTTGGTGCAGTGATTCCTGAAAAATTATCTGCCCTGCTCCTGAAGGTGCAAAGACTTTGCTCGCACATCCGCCGGTCGCCCGTACACTCCAGCTGTATGCTGAACCATCAGCGATCGCTGAATCTTCCCCAGCACCGCCTAATAATCGATGTTGCAACAAGGTGGAACTCCACACTGCACATGCTTCAGAGGCTGTGCGAACGGAGGTGTGCTGTAATTTATTTGTGGGAGGATACACATACACGGGCAGGCACTTGGATGGAAGACATGGAGTTGACTGGTGTGCAGTGGTCAAAGCTACAAGACCTCTGTCAAGTCCTTCAGTGTTTTGAGGAATGCACACGGCTGGTAAGTGCAGACGACGCCATCATAAGCATGAGCATCCCACTAATGCGTCTGCTGATGCAAAGTTTGATGCACATTAATAAGCAGGCGTCTGCAGCCAAAGAGGAGGGAAGCCTTGATGACAATCAGCCATTGTCAGCTCAGGGAACTCTCCTGGATGAGGTGGCGGATGAAGAGGAGGAGGAGGAGGATGATGGGGATGAATATTTATGGGAGGAGGATGCTTCTCAGGGGGCAATAGAAACTTGTGGCATTGCAAGGTCAGGTACAGGGTTTTTGCGGGACACACATGATGTTGATTTGCAAGAAAGTGCTCCTCAACCCAGCACAAGCAGTGAATTGACACCTGGAACATTGGCCCACATGGCTGAGTATGCCTTGTGTATCCTAAAAAGGGACCCCCGCATTATCAAAATGATGACCGATGACAATTACTGATTGGCCTGCCTCCTGGATCCACGATATAAAGGAAATTTACAAAATATCATGCCACATGAGAACCTTGAGCAAATATTGGCTACCAAACAAGCAGCTCTTGTAGACCGTTTGGTTCAGGCATTCCCAGCACACAGCGGCGGTGATGGTTCTCACACGAGCTGTAGTGGGCAACATGGCAGAGGTGTTAGAGGTGCACAAATCCAAAGTGGCGTTGGACAGAGGGGTTTTATGACCAGGTTGTGGAGTGATTTTGCAACTACCGCTGACAAGACAGGTAGTGCTGCATCAATTCAAAGTGACAGGAGACAGCATTTTTCCAGTATGGTTACGAACTATTTTTCTGCCCTTATCGATGTTCTTCCTCACAGGTCATTCCTCTTTGATTACTGGGCATCTAAAATAGACACCTGGCCTGAATTGGCAGAATATGCATTACAGGAGCTCACATGCCCTGCTGCTAGTGTCAGAAAGAGTATTCAGTGCTGCTGGTTCAATACTGACCAAAAAAAGGACACGTCTGGCTACCCAAAATGTTGATGATCTAACCTTCATTAAAATGAACCAATCATGGATTTCAAATTATTTGGCCCCACCTTCCCCTGCTGACACGTAGCTTGCCTGAAAAATGTCTTGCTTTTGGCCTCCTCTTACTGACTTCTCCAATTCCTCCATTTGCAGCTGCTGAATGTCCACCATAGGCCATTTTTATAACTCCCTAAATGGGCTGACTCCCCCAACAGGGCCGTGGTCACCACTTGGCGCAAGCACCCGTGCGAGTGCCGTTTGCCTCGACAGGTGGGTGTGCCCACTCTTGGGCGACGACACTGGCACAGGGTCCCTCATAGTACAATGAAGTGTCTCTGACGGTGGTGGTGCACAACAAACGTCAGACACACCGTCGTAATATGAGGGGCCCTGTGCCAGTACCGCAGCCCACGAGAGAGTGTTTCCCCCAGCTCGAACAGTGCTCTACCACTTGCAATACTTACCTCTCCCTGCTTCACCACTGTGTAGTCTGTGCTGTTAAATCCTTCAATGGCACTGCCAATACAAATTTGTTAAAATGATAGATGATAGTTAAAATATACAGGGGCCCTGGCCTCCATTTAGACCAGTTAATACTTTGCGCCTACTATCACTGTCTGCTATTCAGCAGAGGAGCCCACCCCTGTACCTAGCTATGCCACCTGGTTATTTCTGGAAACATTTTTGACAGACATTTAGCCTACTTTATTATTTGGGCCTACTCACTGTGTCAGCCATTCCTTACAATTGTCCTCCGCTGAACAAAGCAACGCCGCCAGTTTAGTCCTGTTACCAATTTTGAACTGCATTTAGCCTACTTGCTTATTTGGGCCTACTCACTGTGTCAGCCACTCCTTACAATTGTCCTCTGCTGAACAAAGCAACGCCGCCAGTTTAGTCCTGTTACCAATTTTGAACTGCAATTAGTCTACTTACTTATTTGGGCTTACTCACTGTGTCAGCCACTCCTTACAATTGTCCTTCGCTAAACAAAGCATCGCCGCTAGTTTAGTCCTGTTACCAATTTTGAACTGCTTTTAGCCTACTTACTTATTTGGGCCTACTCACTGTGTCAGCCACTCCTTACAATTGTCCTCTGCTGAACAAAGCAACGCCGCCAGTTTAGCCCTGTTACCAATTTTGAACTGCTTTTAGCCTACTTACTTATTTGGGCCTACTCACTGTGTCAGCCACTCCTTACAATTGTCCTCCGCTGAACAAAGCAACGCCACCAGTTTAGTCCTGTTACCAATTTTGAACTGCATTTAGCCTACTTACTTATTTGGGCCTACTCACTGTGTCAGCCACTCCTTACAATTGTACTCCGCTGAAAAAAGCAACGCTGCCAGTTTAGTCCTGTTACCAATTTTGAACTACTTTTAGCCTACTTACTTATTTGGACCTACTCACTGTGTCAGCCAATCCCTACAATTGTCCTCCGCTGAACAAAGCATGCCGCCAGTTTAGTCCTGTTACCAATTTTGAACTGCTTTCAGCCTACTTACTTATTTGGGCCTACTCACTGTGTCAGCCACTCCTTACAATTGTCCTCCGCTGAACAAAGCAACGCCGCCAGTTTAGTCCTGTTACCAATTTTGAACTGCTTTTAGCCTACTTACTTATTTGGGCCTACTTACTGTGTCAGCCACTCCTTACAATTGTCCTCCGCTGAACAAAGCAACACTGCCAGTTTAGTCCTGTTACCAATTTTGAACTGCATTTAGTCTACTTACTTATTTGGGCCTAATCACTGTGTCAGCCACTCTGTTGTGATTTTGCTTTTTGCTCCCTCTAGTGGTCATTAGTGATTTGACTCTGGAGCTTCTGTCTTTTCCTATATCCTCACCTGGGCCGTTAGTTCAGGGGCGTTGCTATATAAGCTCCCTGGACCTTCAGTTCAATGCCTGGCATCGTTGAAATCAGAGCTAATCTGTTGTGCTCTTGTCCTATGATCCGGGTTCCTGTATTTCAAGCTAAGTCTGCTTCCTTGCTTTTTGCTTTTGTTTTGTTTGGTATTTTTGTCCAGCTTGTTCCAATCTGTATCCTGACCTTTGCTGGAAGCTCTAGGGGGCTGGTGTTCTCCCCCCGGACCGTTAGACGAAGGTTCGGGGGTTCTTGAATCTCCAGCGTGGATTTTTATAGGGTTTTTGTTGACCAGATAAGTTATCTTGCTATATTCTGCTATTAGTAAGCTGGCCTCTCTTTGCTGAACCTGGTTCATTTCTGTGTTTGTCATTTCCTCTTACCTCACCGTTATTATTTGTGGGGGGCTTGTATCTTGCTTTGGGGTCCCTTTCTCTGGAGGCAAGAGAGGTCTTTGTTTTCTTCTCCTAGGGGTAGTTAGATTCTCCGGCTGGCGCGAGTCATCTAGCGATCACCGTAGGCATGATCCCCGGCTACTTCTAGTGTTGGCGTTAGGAGTAGCTATTTGGTCAACCCAGTTACCACAGCCCTATGAGCTGGATTTTTGAATCTCGCAGACTTACACGTTCCTCTGAGACCCTGTCCACTGGGGTCATAACAGTATGCCAGGCCAGTATTAAATGTTTAATGCATTGCAGAAGTGGGATTATAAGAAAGAAAATTTTGAGTTTTTTTTTTTCCCTCTCTCATTTTTTTTTTTTTTTTCTTTTCCCCTTTATCTCAGAGTGGCTTAAGCTTGCTGCAGACATGAATGTCCAGACCTTGATTACAAGTGTGGACCAGCTTGCCGCTCGTGTGCAGGGTATACAAGATTATGTTACCAGAAATCCTAGGTCTGAACCCAAGATTCCGATTCCTGAACTGTTTTCAGGAGACCGATTTAAGTTTAGGAATTTCAGGAATAATTGTAAATTGTTTTTGTCCCTGAAACCTTGTTCGTCTGGAGACTCTGCTCAACAAGTAAAAATTGTTATTTCATTCTTACGGGGTGACCCTCAAGATTGGGCTTTATCGTTGGCGCCAGGAGATCCGGCATTGGCTGATATTGATGCGTTTTTTCTGGCGCTCGGTTTACTTTATGAGGAACCCAATCTTGAGATTCAGGCAGAGAAAGCCTTGCTGGCTATGTCTCAGGGCCAGGACGAGGCTGAGGTGTATTGCCAAAAATTTCGGAAATGGTCCGTGCTGACACATTGGAACGAGTGTGCACTGGCCGCTAATTTTAGAAATGGCCTTTCTGAGGCCATTAAGAATGTTATGGTGGGTTTTCCCATTCCCACAGGTCTGAATGATACCATGTCCCTGGCTATTCAAATTGACCGGCGGTTGCGGGAGCGCAAAACCGCAAATTCCCTCATGTTGTTGTCTGAACAGACACCTGATGTGATGCAATGTGATAGAAAAACCGCAAATTCCCTCATGGTGTTGTCTGAACGGACACCTGATTTGATGCAATGTGATAGAATCCTGACTAGAAATGAGAGGAAAATTCATAGACGCCGGAATGGCTTGTGCTACTACTGTGGTGATTCTACACATGTTATCTCAGCATGCTCTAAACGTATATCTAAGGTTGTTAGTCCTGTCACCGTTGGTAATTTGCATCCTAAGTTTATTCTGTCTGTAACTTTGATTTGCTCACTGTCATCTTATCCTGTCATGGCGTTTGTAGATTCAGGTGCTGCCCTGAGTCTTATGGATCTCTCATTTGCTAAGCGCTGTGGTTTTATTCTTGAACCATTAGAAAATCCTATCCCTCTTAGGGGTATTGATGCTACGCCATTAGCAGAAAATAAACCGCAGTATTGGACACAGGTTACCATGTGCATGACTCCTGAACACCGCGAGGTGATACGTTTTCTCGTTCTACATAAAATGCATGATTTGGTTGTTTTGGGGCTGCCATGGTTACAGACCCATAATCCAGTCCTTGACTGGAAGGCTATGTCAGTGTCTAGTTGGGGCTGTCGTGGTATTCATGAGGATTCCCTGCCTGTGTCTATTGCTTCTTCTACGCCTTCGGAAGTTCCTGAGTATTTGTCTGATTATCAGGATGTCTTTAGCGAGTCCAGGTCCAGTGCATTGCCTCCTCATAGGGAATGTGACTGTGCAATAGATTTGATTCCAGGCAGTAAATTTCCTAAGGGAAGACTGTTTAATCTGTCGATACCTGAACATACCGCTATGCGTTCATATATCAAGGAGTCTCTGGAGAAAGGACACATCCGTCCGTCTTCTTCCCCTCTTGGTGCGGGATTCTTTTTTGTGGCTAAAAAGGACGGATCTTTGAGGCCTTGTATTGACTATCGGCTTTTAAATAAGATCACTGTCAAATTTCAGTATCCTTTGCCGCTGTTGTCTGACTTGTTTGCCCGGATTAAAGGTGCCAAGTGGTTTACCAAGATAGACCTTCGTGGTGCGTACAACCTTGTGCGCATTAAGCAAGGGGATGAATGGAAAACCGCATTCAATACGCCCGAAGGTCATTTTGAGTACTTGGTGATGCCTTTTGGGCTCTCTAATGCCCCTTCAGTTTTTCAGTCCTTTATGCATGACATTTTCCGGAACTATCTGGATAAATTTTTGATCGTTTATCTGGATGATATTCTGGTTTTTTCTGATAATTGGGACTCGCATGTGGAGCAGGTCAGGATGGTCTTTAAAATTTTGCGTGAAAATTCTTTGTTTGTCAAGGGCTCAAAGTGTCTTTTTGGTGTACAGAAGGTTCCCTTTTTGGGGTTCATTTTTTCCCCTTCTGCTGTGGAGATGGACCCAGTCAAGGTCCGAGCTATTCTTGATTGGACTCAGCCCTCGTCAGTTAAGAGTCTTCAGAAGTTCTTGGGTTTCGCTAACTTCTACCGTCGTTTTATCGCTAACTTTTCTAGCATTGTGAAACCTTTGACGGATATGACCAAGAAGGGCTCCGATGTGGTTAATTGGGCTCCTGCTGCCGTGGAGGCTTTCCAGGAGTTGAAACGTCGGTTTACTTCGGCGCCTGTTTTGTGCCAGCCTGATGTCTCGCTTCCCTTTCAGGTTGAGGTGGATGCTTCAGAGATTGGAGCAGGGGCCGTTTTGTCGCAGAGAGGCCCTGGTTGCTCTGTTATGAGACCTTGCGCCTTTTTCTCTAGGAAGTTTTCGCCTGCGGAGCGAAATTATGATGTGGGCAATCGGGAGTTGTTGGCCATGAAATGGGCATTTGAGGAGTGGCGTCATTGGCTCGAGGGTGCTAAGCATCGTGTGGTGGTCTTGACTGATCACAAAAATCTGATGTATCTCGAGTCTGCTAAACGCCTGAATCCTAGACAGGCCCGCTGGTCATTGTTTTTCTCCCGTTTTGACTTTGTTGTCTCGTATTTACCAGGTTCAAAAAATGTGAAGGCCGATGCTCTTTCCAGGAGCTTTGTGCCTGATGCTCCTGGAGTCGCTGAACCTGTTGGTATTCTTAAGGATGGTATTATCTTGTCAGCTATTTCTCCAGATCTGCGACGTGTGTTGCAGAGATTTCAGGCTGATAGGCCTGATTCTTGTCCACCTGACAGACTGTTTGTGCCTGATAAGTGGACCAGCAGAGTCATTTCCGAGGTTCATTCCTCGGTGTTGGCAGGTCACCCAGGAATTTTTGGCACCAGAGATCTGGTGGCCAGATCCTTTTGGTGGCCTTCCTTGTCTAGGGATGTGCGGTCATTTGTACAGTCCTGTGGGACTTGTGCTCGAGCTAAGCCTTGCTGTTCTCGTGCCAGCGGGTTGCTCTTGCCCTTGCCTGTCCCTAAGAGACCTTGGACACATATCTCCATGGATTTCATTTCTGATCTTCCGGTGTCTCAAGGCATGTCTGTTATCTGGGTGATATGTGATCGCTTCTCCAAGATGGTCCATTTGGTTCCTTTGCCTAAGCTGCCTTCCTCTTCCGATCTGGTTCCTGTGTTTTTCCAGAACGTGGTTCGTTTGCACGGCATCCCTGAGAATATTGTGTCAGACAGAGGATCCCAGTTCGTTTCCAGATTCTGGCGATCCTTTTGTAGTAGGATGGGCATTGACTTGTCGTTTTCGTCTGCTTTCCATCCTCAGACTAATGGACAGACGGAGCGAACTAATCAGACTTTGGAGGCTTATTTGAGGTGTTTTGTCTCTGCTGATCAGGACGGTTGGGTGACCTTCTTGCCGTTGGCTGAGTTTGCCCTTAATAATCGGGCTAGTTCCGCCACCTTGGTTTCGCCGTTTTTCTGCAACTCTGGTTTCCACCCTCGTTTTTCTTCGGGTCATGTGGAACCTTCTGACTGCCCTGGGGTGGATTCTGTGGTGGATAGGTTGCAGCGGATCTGGAATCTTGTGGTGGACAACTTGAAGTTGTCACAGGAGAGGGCTCAGCGCTTTGCCAACCGCCGCCGCGGTGTGGGTCCCCGACTACGTGTTGGGGATTTGGTGTGGCTTTCTTCCCGCTTTGTTCCTATGAAGGTTTCCTCTCCCAAATTTAAACCTCGTTTTATTGGTCCTTACAAGATATTGGAAATCCTTAATCCTGTATCCTTTCGCCTGGATCTTCCTGTGTCGTTTGCTATCCACAACGTGTTTCATAGGTCCTTGTTGCGGCGGTACGTTGTGCCTGTGGTTCCTTCTGCTGAGCCTCCTGCTCCGGTGTTGGTTGAGGGCGAGTTGGAGTACGTGGTGGAGAAGATCTTGGATTCTCGTCTCTCCAGGCGGAGGCTTCAGTACCTGGTCAAGTGGAAGGGCTATGGTCAGGAAGATAATTCCTGGGTGGTCGCCTCTGATGTTCATGCGGCCGATTTAGTTCGTGCCTTTCACGCCGCTCGTCCTGATCGCCCTGGTGGTCGTGGTGAGGGTTCGGTGACCCCTCACTAAGGGGGGGGTACTGTTGTGATTTTGCTTTTTGCTCCCTCTAGTGGTCATTAGTGATTTGACTCTGGAGCTTCTGTCTTTTCCTATATCCTCACCTGGGCCGTTAGTTCAGGGGCGTTGCTATATAAGCTCCCTGGACCTTCAGTTCAATGCCTGGCATCGTTGAAATCAGAGCTAATCTGTTGTGCTCTTGTCCTATGATCCGGGTTCCTGTATTTCAAGCTAAGTCTGCTTCCTTGCTTTTTGCTTTTGTTTTGTTTGGTATTTTTGTCCAGCTTGTTCCAATCTGTATCCTGACCTTTGCTGGAAGCTCTAGGGGGCTGGTGTTCTCCCCCCGGACCGTTAGACGGTTCGGGGGTTCTTGAATCTCCAGCGTGGATTTTTATAGGGTTTTTGTTGACCAGATAAGTTATCTTGCTATATTCTGCTATTAGTAAGCTGGCCTCTCTTTGCTGAACCTGGTTCATTTCTGTGTTTGTCATTTCCTCTTACCTCACCGTTATTATTTGTGGGGGGCTTGTATCTTGCTTTGGGGTCCCTTTCTCTGGAGGCAAGAGAGGTCTTTGTTTTCTTCTCCTAGGGGTAGTTAGATTCTCCGGCTGGCGCGAGTCATCTAGCGATCACCGTAGGCATGATCCCCGGCTACTTCTAGTGTTGGCGTTAGGAGTAGCTATTTGGTCAACCCAGTTACCACAGCCCTATGAGCTGGATTTTTGAATCTCGCAGACTTACACGTTCCTCTGAGACCCTGTCCACTGGGGTCATAACACCACTCCTTACAATTGTCCTCCGCTGAACAAAGCAATGCCGCCTGGATAGTCCTGTTACCAATTTTGAACTGCATTTAGCCTACTTGCTTATTTGGGCCTACTCACTGTGTCAGCCACTCCTTACAATTGTCCTCTGCTGAACAAAGCAACGCCGCCAGTTTAGTCCTGTTACCAATTTTGAACTGCAATTAGTCTACTTACTTATTTGGGCTTACTCACTGTGTCAGCCACTCCTTACAATTGTCCTCCGCTAAACAAAGCATCGCCGCTAGTTTAGTCCTGTTACCAATTTTGAACTACTTTTAGCCTACTTACTTATTTGGGCCTACTCACTGTGTCAGCCACTCCTTACAATTGTCCTCCGCTGAACAAAGCATCGCTGCCAGTTTAGCCCTGTTACCAATTTTGAACTGCTTTTAGCCTACTTACTTATTTGGGCCTACTCACTGTGTCAGCCACTCCTTACAATTGTCCTCCGCTGAACAAAGCAATGCCGCCTGGTTAGTCCTGTTACCAATTTTGAACTGCATTTAGCCTACTTGCTTATTTGGGCCTACTCACTGTGTCAGCCACACCTTACAATTGTCCTCTGCTGAAAAAAGCAACGCCGCCAGTTTAGTCCTGTTACCAATTTTGAACTGCATTTAGCCCACTTTATTATTTGGGCCTATATCTGTGTTTCCTCCTCATCCTGCCCATTGCCCAGCCACTGCTAGATGAGTCTGCTGGTACATTGACCCAGCCCACTACATTCCCCATGCACTCTACACAGCCAGAATCTGACCCTGCTGAATGTCAGGTTCCCCTTCCCGCATACTATACCACTTTACAAGGGGACAAAGAGGAAGGTGAAGATGAAAGTGCAGGTACCTTCATCAGGTGAGGGGGGGCATACTCATTGGTGACGTCACTGGCACAGGGCCCCTCATAGTACACAAAAGTGTCTCTGCCGGTGGGAGGCGCCACCCGCCGTCAAACACACCACCGTACTATGAGGGGCCCTGTGCCAGTGCCAATGCCAATGAGTGGGCCCCCATTTCTTGCCCAGGATCACAGCACTTCCAAAGTTTAAATACTTACCTCTCCCTGCTCCATTGCCGTGATGTATTCCGCATTTCCTGGGCCCACGAAAAACTTGAGCCAGCCCTACCCCCCCACAACTTTAGCCAAATGACCCCCAGTTTTCAATGCCTAACTATTATTATAAAGCAAATTAAGATTGACACACTTCAGTAATAAGAATTGATGTTTTTGGCATTAAAATGGGCACTGTAGGTGTTTTCCTGTCCTCCACTCTCTGCCGACTTTGATTCCCATTGACTTACATTGGGTTTTGTTTTTCAGTTGGCCCCCAACTTTACGTAATAATGTAACCCGACTCAATCCGAAAAAAGTAAAAGTCGCTTAACTCTAGTATTCACATCTACCCAGTAATTCATACTTCAGCCTTATGGAGGTATCCATAGTAGACTTGAGACAAATTTGTCATTGGCTGCTGAGCATGCACAAATTGGCCAAATTATGTGCTAAGCATCTCATTTTTTTTCCTAGTATCCAGAAGCAGTATTGCTAGTCATATTTCATATATTTCATATTGACATGATTTAGCACTACAGAGTGCAACTTTTTTTGTTTATTGCATATGGTGATGGCTGCTCCTAGTATGCACCTGCTTGCACTAGCTTGCTGTTGCATAGTTTGGTTGCAGAAGAAACTTGTTAGAGTAGATTAAATGGGGTAATTCAAATATTATCCTCATAGAACATGAGGTACATGCACCAGCTTCTTAACACAGCATAAAAGGAAGTCTGAAGGACCTTTTACCAGAGAGAAAGTGAAACCAAAGTACAAGTATATCCATTATATTCAACGAAACTAACAGTAACAACATCACCATCTACTGTTAGGCTAGGGTCACATTGCGTTAGGGCAGTCCGTTAAGCGCATAGCGCTAGCGGATTGCGCTAACGCAATGCTTCTCTAGGGTCCGCGTTCGGCTTCCCAGCTAGCGCAGATCCCTGATCTGCACTAGTGAGGAACGGACCTCGGGCGCGCCGCGGACGCTGCAAGCAGCGTCCGAGGTCCGTCACTCAAATGACGGCATATCGCTAGCGCACGCCCAATGTGGGCGGGCGCTAGCGACGCGTTCACCATTACAGGCTATGGTGGCGTTAACGGACTACGTTAATACCGCGTTATGCCGCGGTGTAACGTAGTCCGTTAAACGCGGTCACATAACGCAATGTGACCCTAGCCTTAGAAAAGAGTAAACTCCTCAGCACACAAATAAGTCTGTATCTGTTGCATATCTGCCAACACCTTTTCTCAACGGTAAGGACTTATTAATTTAAGTGTAATTTCTTCAACAGTTTCTGATGTCTTTCAGCATTCAATGCCTTTGAGAAAATATCTGCTGTCATATCTTCAGTTGGGCAGTACTCTAAATTTAGAATTTCTTGCTCCTGGTGATCTCTCAAGAAGTGAAACTTCACATCAATGTGTTTAGTTCTTGGATTAACTCTTTCCATCTGAGCAAGAACTAGACATCCTTGATTGTCCTCATACATCTTTGTTGGTTCCAATTGTTGTTGTCCTAAGTCTGTTAGCAGTTGCCTTAACCATAAAACTTCTTGAATGGCATGCGCTGCGGCGACATATTCTGCTTCTGTCGACAACAGTGTTACTATAGATTGTTTCTTACTAGTCCAACTAATTGGTCCGCCTGAGAGCAAGAAAAGATAGCCACTTGTAGATATCCTGCCAATCGGATCTCCAGCCAGTCTGCATCAATGTATCCGGTTAAAATGCATTTCTCACTTGCAAGTAGTTTCAGTTAACACTGCTACTCCCTTTCAAATAATGGATTACTCTCTTCACTGCATGCCAATCCAATTTCTTTTGGCTTTGACACCTTCCTGCTCAAAATTCCCACTGCTGCTGCAATGTCTGGCCTTGTAACAGTCGCAAGATATAATCATTTTCCCATTGCCTTACTGTATTGTTCATTATTCAGTAACAGCTTCGGTTCACTATTTATTTCCTTCAGTTAGTTGGTTTCCACTGAAAACTTTACTGGCTTTTCATCTTTCAATGCAAATGTTTTGATTATGTCTTGAATCATGTGGTTTTGAGTAAGAAGGAAACTCCCGTCTTCTTCTCTTTCTATCTGTATTCCTGGGTACTATTTCATATTTCCCAGATCTTTGATCTCGAAGTGTTGATCCAAAGTTTTCACTATCTCCACTTCATCCCTTTCTTTTTGAAAACAAACTAAAATATCATCCACATACAGTATATCAGCACACAGATCCATCTGTCTGTTAGTCTCTTTGTATATAGACAAGGATCCGCTTTGCTTCTTTGAAAATGTTAATTTATGAATACTTCTGTGATTTTATCATTCCATGCTTTAGCGGCTTGTTTTAAACAATATATACTTCTCTGTAACTTACAAACCATGTTTGGGTTCCTTTTATCATTGAATCCTGGGATTGTTCCATGTAAATGTCTTCTGTTAAGTCTCCATTCAGAAATGCTGTCTTTTCATCCAGATGTTTCAACTGCATTTGTTTCGTTGCTGCAACTGCAAACATAGTCCTGATTGTGGTGTGTTTGGCAACTGGAGCAAATGTTTCATCATAGTCTTCTCCATATTTCTGAGAACAGCCTTTAGCTACGAGTCTTGCTTGCGCATTAATCAGCTGTGCCCTCTGCTTGGTATTTTACTTTAAAAACCCATTTACATAATATAGACTTTTTTTCTTTTGGTAGTTCTGTCAATGTCCATGTCTTTGAATCATGCATTGATTTTATTTTTGTTTCTGCAGCCTTTATCCATTTGTTGACCTCTTCTTCTGAAAGATGAGAAATGTCTTCCCAAGATGTAGGTTCATACATTTTATTTGTACTTGCCTTGTATGAAAGATGTTGAGGTGGTCTTCCCTTGTTTTCTCTTATTGAGCGTCTTGGTTCTGTGTCTGTAGGGAGCTGTATCTCTTGACTTTCCATTTTTTGATTTTCATCAATTTCCACTTCTTACTTATCAAATGTTCCTGCACTCATCAGCTCTTACAGTGGGTACGGAAAGTATTCAGACCCCTTTAAATTTTTCACTCTTTGTTTCATTGCAGCCATTTGGTAAATTTAAAAAAGTTCATTTTTTTTCATTAATGTACACACTGGACCCCATCTTGACTGAAAAAAACAGAAATGTAGAAATTTTTGGAAATTTATTAAAAAAGAAATACTGAAATATCACATGGTCATAACTATTCAGACCCTTTGCTCAGTATTGAGTAGAAGCACCCTTTTAAGCTAGTACAGCCATGAGTCTTCTTGGGAATGATACTACAAGTTTATCACACCTGGATTTGGGGATCCTCTGCCATTTTTCCTTGCAGATCCTGTCCAGTTCCGACAGGTTGGATGGTGAATGTTGGTGGACAGCCATTTTCACGTCTCTCCAGAGATGCTCAATGGGGTTTAGGTCAGGGCTCTGGCTGGACCAGGGAAGAATGGTCACAGAGTTGTTCTGAAGCCACTCCTTAATTATTTTAGCTGTGTGCTTAGGGTCATTGTCTTGTTGGAAGGTGAACCTTTGGCCAAGTCTGAGGTCCAGAGTACTTTGGAAGAGGTTTTCATCCAGGATATCTCTGTTCTTGGCCGCATTCATGTTTCCTTCAATTGCAACCAGTCATCCTGTCCCTGCAGCTGAAAACCACCCCATTACATGATTCTGCCACCACCCACCATATTTCACTGTTGGGATTGTATTGGGAAGGTGATGAGCAGTGCCTGGTTTTCTCCACACATACAGCTTAGAATTATCACCAAAAAGTTATATCTTTGTCTCATCAGACCATAGAATCGTATTTCTCATAGTCTGGGAGTCCTTCATGTGTTTTGTAGCAAACTCTTTAAGAACTTTCATATGTTTTACACTGAGGAGGGGCTTCCATTGGGCCACTCTGCCATAAAGGCCTGACTGATTGAGGGCTGCAGTGATAATTGACTTTGTGAAACTTTCTCCTGTCTCACTACTGCATCTGTGGAGCTCAGCCACAGTGATCTTGGGTTCTTCTTTACCTCTCTCACCAAGGCTCTTCTCCCACGATCGCTCAGATTGGTTGGATGCCCAGGTCTATGAAGACTTCTGGTGGTTCCAAACTTCTTCCATTTAAGGATTATGGAGGCCACTCTGCTCTTAGGAACCTTGAGTACTGCAGAAATTATTTTGTAACCTTGGCCAGATCTGTGCCTTACCACAAGTCTGTCTCTGAGCTCCTTGGCCAGTTCCTTTGACCTCATGATTCTCATTTGGTCTGACATGCACTGTGAGCTGTGAGGTCTTATATAGACAGGTATGTGCCTTAACAAATCAAGTCCTATCAGTTTCATTTAGCACAGCTCAACTCCAATGAAGGAGTAGAACCATTTCAAGGAGGATCACAAGGAAATGGACAGCATGTGACTTAAATATGAGTGTCTAAGCAAAGGGTCCGAATACTTATGACCATGTGATATTTCATGTTTTCTTTTTTAAAAATTTAGCAAAAATTTCTACATTTCTGTTTTTTTTCAGTCAAGATGGGGTGCAGAGTGTACATTAATGAGAAAACAATGAACTTTTTTTAATTTACCAAATTACTTCAATGGAACAGAGAGTGAAAAATTTAAAGGGTTCTGAATACTTTCCGTACCCACTTAAAGAGCTGATGACTGGGCTTGGATATCTGACATCTGTGCGGTTCTCCAAAATTTTGTGGACTCAACCAAGATGGTGAACGGCGATGATGCCATAATCAGTATCACCATCCCGCTTTCTCTGTTTGATGAAATGCTCGCTGCTCACAATTAAAAAGGAGGCTTTGCAAGTGGAGCAAGTTGAGATGGAGCAAGAAACTATACTGGGTGATGCTACAAAACTCAGCCTCATCTCATCTTCTCAATGCCGAATGGGTGATAATGAGAAGAAGGAATAGGAGCTGGTTGACTGCGCTACAGATAGTACTAACCACACAACCTTTATCTTGTCTGTTCAGCATGAATGGCCTGAAGATGAAGGAGAACATGGTCAGTCGTACTCTTGGTGGGACAAGGCGGGCACACATGGCTGAGTTTATGTTCTGCTGCCTCTTCCGTGATCATCACCTTGTACACATTTTGGCCAACACTAATTTCTGGTTGGTCACCATTCCAGACCCATGCTACAAGGAGAACTTTACATCTCTCCTTCCAGTGGCAGAGAGGTTTACTAAAACATTGCAATACCAGAAGGTCCTAGTGGAAGAATTATTAAAAAAATTCCCATCTGACAATGCTGGCGGCAGAGGTCACAGTTGTTAGGTGTCGAGTTCCCGCCTCTGCACAGGGGGAATATTGAGGCATCTCTGCTGTGGTCTCCCATTCTTCTCCAGCCACAGTGGAGCCTGCTCAGCGGAGACATCAGTCCCAGCAACTGACTCAGGCTGATACTGGGCGGCTGGTTACTACTGTTCTTCCAGGCTCTGCCTTTGTAGCCAGTGCTGATCAGCAGCGAGCAGATCTTTCTGAGACTAAGTCCTGTTTTTCCCATACTGGGCATGCCCACGGGACGACCTCCCATTGGAGGTCAGGGGTCACATGCGCGGGTCTTGAAGCGGTTCCTGTTGGACCACTAGGAAGGTCCTTGAGTGCTAAAACTATAAAAGATTTGCATGGCCGCACGTCCATGCACTAGTATCAAACCTATGTTATGAGCTCAGCGCCAGTGTGGTCATGGTTGTATCTGGTCAGGGTTTGGCTGAAATAAGCCCCTAGAATACCGGCACCTCCGGTAAGGAGTTTTGTGTATGTGGATTCAGGGCTGGCGTATAGCCATTAGAATTCTGGCTCCACCGGAGAGGTGTTGCTTGTGTGCTATTCTGACTGCATGACCACTGTTGACTCTATTAGGTAGCTGTGATCTCCTGTGAGGTTAACAGGGCACGGCGTTCTCTTTTCATAGTGAATCTGTGAAGTAACAGAGTTTGCTTATATCGCCATATAGTACACCCTGTTACTAGCAGCAATTTTCTCTCCTGCACAGTGGACCCCGGGTTGCAAACGCACCTACTGTCTCATATATATATATTCGGTGCATTCCGCCAACCCTAACAGAATACTAGCGCCAAGGTCTGGCTAGTAAATGGCAGACAAACAGCAATCTTTGCAGTACATCCAGCAGCTGGAGGGTAGGTTGGCGGCTCTCGAGCGCACAATCTCAGTTGTGAATGTTACCGCAGTTGCTGTTCAGGTTGCTAGCATGGCTGCAGCAACCTTGTCCACTGCCACCCCTGTTCCGACTCTATGTTGCCTCCCGCTGCCAGAAAAATTTTCTGGTGATAGTAAATCTTGTAGGGATTTCTTGAGCCAGTGCGCTATACACCTCGAGCTCCAAACGACAGACAAGAGAACAGCACCACTCCAATTATGCACACCACATGCATGAATAGATAAGTAACAGTAAACCATATATGGAAAAAAGAGGTTTTTATTGGCATACCACACAATTTAAAACATATTTAAAAACAGCAAAGAATACCTTGTCCATATCCAGTGTTTGTACATATTAACACCTATACATATGGAGTATAATAATATATAATGCCTGAAAACCCACCTCTATACCTACTGGCTCATGGGGCTAGCAACAGCATGCTCAATAGCCTACCTAAATGGCAACATAACTCTTGTATAGATCCAAAAAAACATAAAAATGGCAAGGGGTGAATCATATAGCAAATAAGAGCATTAAGAGTCCCAGGAGACCATAAGGCTGAATTACCTAAAGTGCAAAATGCACAAACCAGGAGAACCCCAGGCAAAGAAGCGAAATGGACAAGAGCTCCTGGCTGCATGTTTCCCCACAGAGCGGGCAAAGTGGGATTTATTGTGTCTCTCCTATCGGACAGGGCGTTGGAATGGGCTACGCCGCTGTGGGAGCATGGCGATCATGTGGTGCAGAGTGCTCCACTGTTCCTGAGCCCTCTGAAACAGGTCTTTTTAGGGCCTCAAGTCACCCATGATACGGCTCTCCAACTCTTGGGATTGACTCAGGGCTAGTGTTGAGCGATACCGTCCGATACTTGAAAGTATCGGTATCAGATAGTATCGGCCGATACCCGAAAAGTATCGGATATCGCCGATACCGATACCCGATACCAATACAAGTCAATGGGACACCAAGTATCGGAAGGTATCCTGATGGTTCCCAGGGTCTGAAGGAGAGGAAACTCCCCTTCAGGCCCTGGGATCCATGTTAATGTGTAAAATAAAGAATAAAAATAAAAAATATTGATATACTCACCCTCTGACGCGCCCTGGTTGTAACCGCCAGCCTCCGTTCATATGAATGAGCGCTTGAAAGTCCTTAGATGACGTCGCGGCCTGTGACTGGTCACGGAGCGGTCACGTGACCGCAACGCGACCAATCACAAGCCGTGACGTCATCTAAGGTCTTTCAAGCGTTTGAAAGGGAATGAATAGAACATGTGCACTGCGGCTCCATTGTGGACCCCCATGATCAACAAATTACAATCCCATTTTGTGTATATGTGAAAACTTATTTTCCCCCGGATAATCCCTGTAATTGAGCTTTATTGACGTTCTCCCAGTGAAACCCTTCAAAGCCACATTTCCAAAGTTGTAAATGGCCATATTCAATAACCTGTCATTGTCCATTATGTGTATATTACATCCAGACGCCATGAATAAACAGCCATCAAAGCCTCAGTCTGTGTTAATATGTTATTCCAAATTTTCCATCTTGTTGTCCCATTTATGATGATGATTGACCTCACTCGGTGCGTAGCTTCAAAGTGTCCGCAGCTGACATAGAAATTAAACATATGGAGGTCTGTGCCATCGTCCTCTCTTGCACCCTTTCATCTTACATTTCAGCACCAGTTTATCTATGAAGGTTGTGGTGAGCTAATAGTGAAGAGTGAGAGCCAAGAGAAACCGTGTTATACATCAGCATGAATCCCGGGGGAAGGACACAGGCTGCTTGCTACAATCTGACCGCATCGGAACAAAACATGCTGAATGTTAGAGAAAACAGCGAGATGTGCGCAAAATGCAATGTATCCACACCGAAATATTATCACGTGGCTCCAATATGTTATTACTGCCGCCGTCCTGCTGACGGACTATGGACAATAACCTACTTATAGGAACAGAATTAACAAATCCAAGCTCATGGGTTGTAAAGCACAACTACATCAAAAAGCGAGAAAGTTATTACTGTATGGAAAATATCAAATCTGCACAAGTTCTTTATGCTGCAAGTGTAAAATCTTATATACAGTATATGGGGCTCTACTTATCACTAATCACGTCGCGGCCTGTGATTGGTCGCGGAGCGGTCACGTGACCGCCACGCGACCAATCACAAGCCGCGACGTCATCTAAGGTCTTTCAAGCGCTTGAAAGACCTTAGATGACGTCACGGCTTGTGATTGGTCGCGTTGCGGTCACGTGACCGCTCCGTGACCAATCACAGGCCGCGACGTCATCTAAGGACTTTCAAGCGCTCATTCTTATGAACGGAGGCTGGCGGTTACAACCAGGGCACGTCAGAGGGTGAGTATATCAATATTTTTTATTTTTATTCTTTATTTTACACATTAATATCGATCCCGATACCGATTACTGATACCACAAAAGTATCGGATCTCGGTATCGGAATTCCGAAACAGCAAATATCGGCCGATACCCGATACTTGCGGTATCAGAATGCTCAACACTACTCAGGGCTCATCCTTGGTCAGCCATTTTGCCGTCCACTTCCGCACCATAGCATCTGAGCTGGAGTGGTTGGATAAAGCCCTTATCCCTATATTTTGGAGGGGGCTGGCTGACCATGTGAAGGACACTCTGGCCTCTAGGGAGATTCCCGCCACAATGGAGGAGTTAATAGCTGTGTCTACTCATATTGACCTCCGTTTTCACGAGCGGAGGTTAGAACGGGTCCAGTGTAGGCTGAGGTTTTGGCTGACTCCCACCTTCACCAAACCTTTGGAATCTCAGGTCCTGGTCCCTGAGTCACATGAGGCCATGGAAGTGTCACGAGCGGGATCTAAGCCCGGATCGCTCGTGCACTCAAGGTCTGCCATGTTTGCCAGCAGTCAGGACATCTTGCCACCAGATGTTCCCAGCGGTCAAGGAAACGTCAGCGTCTAGTGGTAGTAGGTGGAGGTACACTAGACACAGCAACGATTGCCTCCAAAATGTCCTTTAAGGGGACAATTACAATAGGCTCAATCACTCACTCGATAGAGCTCTGCGTGAATTCTGGGGCAGAGGGCAATTTTATGTCTTCTGCCTTCGCTCAACATCACGCAATACCCCTGGTAATGCTAGCTCAACCAGGAATCGTATGAGTGGTGAATGGGTCGACACTGCCCTCACAGATAACACACCAGACCATCCCTTTCACTCTGACCATGTCGCCATCTCATCAGGAAATTATATTTCTGCTCGTCATTCCTGAGGGAATTCATGAGGTCCTGTTAGGGATACCTTGGCTACGGTACCACTCTCCTCATATCGAATGGACCACAGGCAGAATTTTGGGATGGGGTGATTCTTGTGGGGGTAGATGTCAGTGGGAAAGCGTTCAGGTTGCTACTACTGAAGTACCCGCAGATCTATCCTCTCTCCCCAAGCAATATTGGCCTTCTGCGGACGTGTTCTCCAAAAGGGCTGTGGAGACTAGGGTTGAGCGAAACGGGTCGATCATTTTCAAAAGTCGCCGACTTTTGGCTAAGTCGGCGTCTCATGAAACCCGATCCGACCCCTGTGCTTGTCGGCCATGCGGTACGCGACTTTCGCGCCAAAGTCGCGTTTCAATGACGCGAAAAGCGCCATTTCTCAGCCAATGAAGGTGAACGCAGAGTGTGGGCAGCGTGATGACATAGATCCTGGTCCCCACCATCTTAGAGAAGGGCATTGCAGTGATTGGCTTGCTGTCTGCGGCGTCACAGGGGCTATAAAGGGGCGTTCCCGCCGACCGCCATCTTACTGCTGCTGATCTGAGCTTAGGGACAGGTTGCTGCCGCTTCGTCAGAAGCAGGGAGAGCGTTAGGCAGGGTCCACTAACCACCAAACCGCTTATGCTGCAGCGATTTCCACTGTCCAACACCACCTTCGGTGTGCAGGGACTGTGGAAGCTATTTTTTTTTTTTTTCCCCTCAGCGCTGTAGCTCATTGGGCTGCCCTAGAAGGCTCCGTGATAGCTGTATTGCTGTGTGTACGCCACTGTGGAAACCAACTGCTTTTTTCAAAGCACATATCCTCTTGTTCCTTCCTTTCTGCACAGCTATCTTTTTTGTTTGTCCACACTTTTTATTTAATTTGTGCATCAGTCCACTCCTATTGCTGCCTGCCATACCTGGCTTAGATTACTGCAGGGAGATAGTAATTGTAGGACAGTCCCTGTGTTTTTTTTTTTTTTTTTTTTGTGGGAGATTAAGATTTGCATTTCTGCTACAGTGCCATCCCTGTGTGTGCCATCTCTCACTGAGTGGGCCATAGAAAGCCTATTTATTTTTTCCGTGATTTGTGTTCTAAATTCTACCTCAACACAAAAACACTACATCAATCAGTGGTAGAAAAATATTGGCCTCAGTCAGGGCTTGTGTGCCACTGCTGTGTGTGCTATCTCTCATTCAGTGGGCTATAGAAAGCCTATTTTTTTTTTTTTTTTTTAATATTATTTGGTTTCTAAAGTCTCCCTGAAAAAAAAAAATACCTAAAAAAAACAGTGGGAGAGTAATATTGCCCTTTCAGCTTGTGTGCCAGTCTTGACTCCTGGGTGTGCCACCTCTCTCCCTCTCATTCAGTGGGCCATAGAAAGCCTATTTATTTTTTTTTTTAAATATTATTGGGTTTCTAAAGTCTCCCTTAAAAAACAAAAAATACATAAAAAAACAGTGGGAGAGTAATATTGCCCTTTCAGCTTGTGTGCCAGGCTTGACTCCTGGGTGTGCCACCTCTCTCCCTCTCATTCAGTGGGCCATAGAAAGCCTATTTATTTTTTTTTTTAAATATTATTGGGTTTCTAAAGTCTCCCTTAAAAAACAAAAAATACATAAAAAAACAGTGGGAGAGTAATATTGCCCTTTCAGCTTGTGTGCCAGTCTTGACTCCTGGGTGTGCCACCTCTCTCTCATTCAGTGGGCCATAGAAAGCATTTTTCTTTTTTTCCTTGATTTGTGTTCTAAAATCTACCTCAACACAAAAACACTACATCAATCAGTGGGAGAAAAATATTGGCCTCAGTCAGGGCTTGTGTGCCACTGCTGTGTGTGCTATCTCTCATTCAGTGGGCTATAGAAAGCCTATTTATTTATTTATTTTTTTTCTTATTATTTGGTTTCTAAAGTCTCCCTGAAAAAAAAAAAAAAACATAAAAAAACAGTGGGAGAGTAATATTGCCCTTTCAGCTTGTGTGCCAGTCTTGACTCCTGGGTGTGCCACCTCTCTCCCTCTCATTCAGTGGGCCATAGAAAGCCTATTTATTTTTTTTTTTAAATATTATTGGGTTTCTAAAGTCTCCCTTAAAAAACCAAAAATACATAAAAAAACAGTGGGAGAGTAATATTGCCCTTTCAGCTTGTGTGCCAGTCTTGACTCCTGGGTGTGCCACCTCTCTCTCTCATTCAGTGGGCCATAGAAAGGCTATTTTTTTTTTTGGTTTTTTTAATATTATTTGGTTTCTAAAGTCTCCCTGAAAAAAAAAAAAAAACATAAAAAAACAGTGGGAGAGTAATATTGCCCTTTCAGCTTGTGTGCCAGTCTTGACTCCTGGGTGTGCCACCTCTCTCCCTCTCATTCAGTGGGCCATAGAAAGCCTATTTATTTTTTTTTTTAAATATTATTGGGTTTCTAAAGTCTCCCTTAAAAAACAAAAAATACATAAAAAAACAGTGGGAGAGTAATATTGCCCTTTCAGCTTGTGTGCCAGGCTTGACTCCTGGGTGTGCCACCTCTCTCCCTCTCATTCAGTGGGCCATAGAAAGCCTATTTATTTTTTTTTTTAAATATTATTGGGTTTCTAAAGTCTCCCTTAAAAAACAAAAAATACATAAAAAACAGTGGGAGAGTAATATTGCCCTTTCAGCTTGTGTGCCAGTCTTGACTCCTGGGTGTGCCACCTCTCTCTCATTCAGTGGGCCATAGAAAGCATTTTTTTTTTTTCCTTGATTTGTGTTCTAAAATCTACCTCAACACAAAAACACTACATCAATCAGTGGGAGAAAAATATTGGCCTCAGTCAGGGCTTGTGTGCCACTGCTGTGTGTGCTATCTCTCATTCAGTGGGCTATAGAAAGCCTATTTATTTATTTATTTATTTATTTTCTTATTATTTGGTTTCTAAAGTCTCCCTGAAAAAAAAAAAAAAAACATAAAAAAACAGTGGGAGAGTAATATTGCCCTTTCAGCTTGTGTGCCAGTCTTGACTCCTGGGTGTGCCACCTCTCTCTCTCATTCAGTGGGCTATAGAAAGCCTATTTTTTTTTTTTATTTTTTTAATATTATTTGGTTTCTAAAGTCTCCCTGAAATAAAAAAAAAACTTAAAAAAACAGTGGGAGAGTAATATTGCCCTTTCAGCTTGTGCGCCAGTCTTGACTCCTGGGTGTGCCACCTCTCTCTCTCTAATTGTGGGCCATAGAAAGCCTTTTTTTTTTTGTTTTTTTTTTTATATTATTTGGTTTCTAAAGTCTCCCTGAGAAAAAAAAAAAAATAAATTAGGTGGGAGATTAATATTGACATTAGTGCTTGAGTGACAGTCCTGCGTGTGTGTCATCTCTGTGATTTTGTGCCACAGAAAACAGAGTGTGTAACATTGTGCCTGATTTTCCTTGTGGTCTCACCAACCTGTTAAGGGATATTGAAATCATACTGAAGTTATAGCTCACCGTGTAAGTTGTTTGACAGCAACAAATAAAGTTACTTTGGTTAAGATTTTAAAACAATGAGGAAGTCTGGTGCAAGAGGTCGTCGTGGGCGTTCATTGTCAGCTGGTAATGATGGTAGTGGTAGTGGAGCATCAGGTGGTCGTGGGGATAAAAATATTCCACCTAAGTCTGGAGCTGTGGAGCCAGTTTCGTCGTCAGGCTACACAAGGCCTCGAACGCTCTCTTTTCTGGGAGTAGGAAAACCGCTTTTAAAGGCGGAGCAGCAACAGCAAGTTTTGGCTTACATTGCAGACTCAGCCTCTAGCTCTTTTGCCTCCTCTTCCGAAACTGGTAAATGTAAAAGCAGCGCGTCGCTTGTGGATGTTCACGGTCAGGGACAAGTCGCTTCCTTGTCCTCCTCAGCAAAAACTACAACAAGAGAGAAGGATGCAGCAGGCGACACAACGGGTCACTCCATGGAGCTCTTTACACATACCGTCCCTGGCTTAGAAAGTGAAACATTTAACAGGCCATGCCCATTACAAGTATATTCTGACATGGAGTGCACTGATGCACAGCCACAGCCAGAGTACTATGCTGCTCCTTTGACTCAGACCACCACATTGCCCTCTCAGGGTACAGATCCACAATCAGACCCTGATGAGACTATGTTGCCCCGCCACGAACGCTATACCACCGACCGACACAGTGACACAGACGAAGTTGCACACGAGCTCGAAGAGGAGGTAATAGATGACCCAGTTATTGACCCCGATTGGCAGCCATTGGGGGAACAGGGTGCAGGCGGCAGTAGTTCAGAAGCGGAGGTGGAGGAGGGGCCGCAGCAGGCATCAACATCGCAACAGGTTCCATCTGCCGGGCCCGTATCTGGCCCAAAACGCGTGTCAAAGCCAAAACCTGTTGGAGCACAGCGTTGCCATCCGGTTAAAGCTCAGTCTGCAATCCCTGAAAAGGGATCCGAGTCTAGGAAGAGTGCAGTCTGGCATTTTTTTAAACAACATCCAACTGATCAGCGCAAAGTCATCTGTCAAAAATGTTCAACTAGCTTAAGCAGAGGTCAGAATCTGAAAAGTCTAAATACTAGTTGCATGCATAGACACTTAACCACCATGCATTTTCAAGCCTGGACTAACTACCAAACGTCCCTCAAGGTTGTAGCACCCTCGGCCAATGAAGCTAGTCAGCAACGCAACATCCCTTCTGTCACTGTAAGGCCACCATTTTCCGCACCACCGGCAGTATCTGTGCAGGTTTCTTTGCCAGCCAAAAGCAGTCAGGGTCAGGGAATCACCAGTTTTGTAGGAGGAAATATTGCATCTAGGGCACCGGCGGAAACAATACCGTCTCCAACCGTCTCTCAGTCTGCCATGTACACCGGCACACCCGAAAGTTCCACGATCTCCAGCTCTCCAGTCCAGCTCACCCTACATGAGACTCTGGTTAGAAAAAGGAAGTACTTATCCTCGCATCCGCGTACACAGTGTTTTAACGCCCACATAGCTAGACTAATCTCGTTAGAGATGATGCCCTACCGGTTAGTTGAAAGCGAAGCTTTCAAAGCCCTGATGGAGTACGCTGAACCACGATACGAGCTACCCAGTCGACACTTTTTTTCCAGAAAAGCCATCCCAGCCCTGCACCAGCATGTTAAACAGCGCATCGTCCATGCACTCAGGCAATCTGTGAGTACAAAGGTGCACCTGACTACAGATGCATGGACCAGTAGGCATGACCAGGGACGTTATGTGTCCATCACGGCACACTGGGTGAATGTGGTGGATGCAGGGTCCACAGGCGACATCAATTTAGGGACAGTTGTGCCTAGCCCACGGTCTAGGAAACAGTTGGCTGTAGGCGTTCGCACCCCCTCCTCCTCCTCCTCCTCGTCCTCCTGCAGAAGCTACAGCTCTTCCACAGAACGCAGTCTGCCAACCACTCCATCGGCAGATGACACTGTTGCACACCAGTTGTCCCATTATGGGCCAGCTACTGCCAAGCGTCAGCAGGCTGTATTGGCTATGAAGTGCTTGGGCGACAACAGACACACCGCGGAAGTTCTGTCCGAGTTCTTGCAACAAGAAACGCAGTCGTGGCTGGGCACAGTAGATCTTGAGGCAGGCAAGGTAGTGAGTGATAACGGAAGGAATTTCATGGCTGCCATCTCCCTTTCCCAACTGAAACACATTCCTTGCCTGGCTCACACCTTAAACCTGGTGGTGCAGTGCTTATTGAAAACTTATCCTGGGTTCTCCGACCTGCTCCTCAAAGTGCGTGCACTTTGCTCACATATCCGACGTTCGCCTGTACACGCCAGCCGTATGCAGACCTATCAGCGGTCTTTGAACCTTCCCCAGCATCGCCTAATCATAGACGTTGCAACAAGGTGGAACTCAACACTGCACATGCTTCAGAGACTGTGCGAACAGAGGCGTGCTGTTATTTATTTGTGGGAGGATACACGGGCAGGCAGTAGGATGGCAGACATGGAGTTGTCAGGTGTGCAGTGGTCTAAGATACAAGACATGTGTCAAGTCCTTCAGTGTTTTGAGGAATGCACACGGCTGGTTAGTGCAGACAACGCCGTAATAAGCATGAGCATCCCCCTAATGCGTCTGCTGATGCAAAGTTTGACGCACATAAAGGAGCAGGCGTCTGCACCAGAGGAAGAGGAAAGCCTTGATGACAGTCAGCCATTGTCTGGTCAGGGCAGTGTACAGGACGAGGTAGCGGGCGAAGAGGAGGTGGAGGACGAGGAGGATGATGGGGATGAGTATATTTTTAATGTCGAACCTTTCCCGGGGGCACAGGAAATTGGTTGCGTGTCACGGCCGGGTTCTGGTTTTTTGAGGGACACAAGTGACGTAGATTTGCCTGCAACTGCCCCTCAACCAATCACAACCGGAGATTTGACAACTGGAACTTTGGCCCACATGGCGGATTATGCCTTACGTATCCTAAAAAGGGACACACGCATTACGAAAATGATGAACGATGACGATTACTGGTTGGCCTGCCTCCTTGATCCACGCTATAAAGGCAAATTGCAAAATATTATGCCACATGAGAACTTGGAACTAATATTAGCAACCAAACAATCAACTCTTGTTGACCGTTTGCTTCAGGCATTCCCAGCACACAGCGCACGTGATCGTTCTCACACGAGCTCCAGGGGGCAGCAGACTAGGAGTGTTAGGGGTGCACACATCAGAAGTGGCGTTGGACAGAGGGGTTTTCTGACCAGGTTGTGGAGTGATTTTGCTATGACCGCAGACAGGACAGGTACTGCTGCATCAATTGAAAGTGACAGGAGACAACATTTGTCCAGTATGGTTACTAACTATTTTTCATCCCTTATCGATGTTCTCCCTCAACCGTCATTCCCATTTGATTACTGGGCCTCCAAATTAGACACCTGGCCAGAATTGGCAGAATATGCATTGCAGGAGCTTGCTTGCCCGGCAGCAAGTGTCCTATCAGAAAGAGTATTCAGTGCTGCAGGTTCAATATTAACCGAAAAAAGGACTCGTCTGGCTACCCAAAATGTTGACGATCTAACATTCATTAAAATGAACCACAACTGGATTTCGAAATCTTTTGCCCCACCTTGCCCGGCCGACACCTAGCTTTCCTATGAAAGGCTCTTGCCTGTGAATTACTTTTCTAATGTCTAATTTGCTGCAGCTGATTGTACAGCATACGACATGTTTACACCTCCCTAAATGGCCAAACTCCCCACACGGGGCCGTGGTATCGCGACTTGGCGCAAGCACCCGTGAGACTGCTGTTTGTCTGAAGAGGTGGGTGTGCTCGCTTTTGGTTGACGGCATTGCTACTGGGTCCCTCATAGTACAATGTAGTGTCTCTGGCGGTGGTGGTGCGCACCCAACGTCAGACACACCGTTGTAACATGAGGGGCCCTGGGGCGGTCCCGCCGGCCTCTAGAGAGTTCCCCCCGTACCCCAGCTCAAAATGTGCTCTACCACATGCAAAATTATGTCGCACAGCTCCACCAATCTTTAGTCTATTCGCTGACATCATTCAATGTCTGGCACTGACAATACAAATTTGTAGACATCTATGATGCAACTTAAAGTAGTCTGTGTCTGTGTCCTATATTGGCACCATTAAATAGTTACTGCCAAATTACTATGTCAGAAACTCAGCAGATGAGCCCACCCCTGTACCTAAGTATGCCACCTTTTTTTTTGTTTTGGTTGTTTTGCGAGACATTAACATCTATTTATATTTTGGGAGTACTGGGACAGACACTCCTTGCACTACTCCTCCACTCACCACCAAGCTGCCCGTGTATCCATGTAACCGCTGTAAAACTGCCATGAGCCTATTGTTTGTTATTTTAGGCCTTTGAAGCCTGTCTGCGGTCCCTCCTTCCACTAGTCCTCCACTGACCAGACCACTGCTGCCCGTGTACCCCTGGAACCAATTATAAAGTGCCTACAGCCAGCCCATTTTTTTATGTTAGGCCTTTGAAGCCTGTCTGCGGTCCCTCCTTCCACTAGTCCTCCACTGGCCAGACCACTGCTGCCCGTGTACCCCTGGAACCAATTATAAAGTGCCCACAGCCAGCCCATTTTCTTATGTTAGGCCTTTGAAGCCTGTCTGCGGTCCCTACTTTAAATACTCCTCCACTGACCACCAAGCTGCCTGCCCGTGTATCCATGTAACCGCTGTAAAACTGCCATGAGCCTATTGTTTGTTATTTTAGGCCTTTGAAGCCTGTCTGCGGTCCCTCCTTCCACTAGTCCTCCACTGACCAGACCACTGCTGCCCGTGTACCCCTGGAACCAATTATAAAGTGCCTACAGCCAGCCCATTTTTTTATGTTAGGCCTTTGAAGCCTGTCTGCGGTCCCTCCTTCCACTAGTCCTCCACTGACCAGACCACTGCTGCCCGTGTACCCCTGGAACCAATTATAAAGTGCCTACAGCCAGCCCATTTTTTTATGTTAGGCCTTTGAAGCCTGTCTGCGGTCCCTCCTTCCACTAGTCCTCCACTGGCCAGACCACTGCTGCCCGTGTACCCCTGGAACCAATTATAAAGTGCCTACAGCCAGCCCATTTTTTTATGTTAGGCCTTTGAAGCCTGTCTGCGGTCCCTCCTTCCACTAGTCCTCCACTGGCCAGACCACTGCTGCCCGTGTACCCCTGGAACCAATTATAAAGTGCCTACAGCCAGCCCTTTTTCTTATGTTAGGCCTTTGAAGCCTGTCTGCGGTCCCTACTTTAAATACTCCTCCACTGACCACCAAGCTGCCTGCCCGTGTATCCATGTAACCGCTGTAAAACTGCCATGAGCCTATTGTTTGTTATTTTAGGCCTTTGAAGCCTGTCTGCGGTCCCTCCTTCCACTAGTCCTCCACTGACCAGACCACTGCTGCCCGTGTACCCCTGGAACCAATTATAAAGTGCCTACAGCCAGCCCATTTTTTTATGTTAGGCCTTTGAAGCCTGTCTGCGGTCCCTCCTTCCACTAGTCCTCCACTGGCCAGACCACTGCTGCCCGTGTACCCCTGGAACCAATTATAAAGTGCCCACAGCCAGCCCATTTTCTTATGTTAGGCCTTTGAAGCCTGTCTGCGGTCCCTACTTTAAATACTCCTCCACTGACCACCAAGCTGCCTGCCCGTGTATCCATGTAACCGCTGTAAAACTGCCATGAGCCTATTGTTTGTTATTTTAGGCCTTTGAAGCCTGTCTGCGGTCCCTCCTTCCACTAGTCCTCCACTGACCAGACCACTGCTGCCCGTGTACCCCTGGAACCAATTATAAAGTGCCTACAGCCAGCCCATTTTTTTATGTTAGGCCTTTGAAGCCTGTCTGCGGTCCCTCCTTCCACTAGTCCTCCACTGACCAGACCACTGCTGCCCGTGTACCCCTGGAACCAATTATAAAGTGCCTACAGCCAGCCCATTTTTTTATGTTAGGCCTTTGAAGCCTGTCTGCGGTCCCTCCTTCCACTAGTCCTCCACTGGCCAGACCACTGCTGCCCGTGTACCCCTGGAACCAATTATAAAGTGCCTACAGCCAGCCCATTTTTTTATGTTAGGCCTTTGAAGCCTGTCTGCGGTCCCTCCTTCCACTAGTCCTCCACTGGCCAGACCACTGCTGCCCGTGTACCCCTGGAACCAATTATAAAGTGCCTACAGCCAGCCCTTTTTCTTATGTTAGGCCTTTGAAGCCTGTCTGCGGTCCCTACTTTAAATACTCCTCCACTGACCACCAAGCTGCCTGCCCGTGTATCCATGTAACCGCTGTAAAACTGCCATGAGCCTATTGTTTGTTATTTTAGGCCTTTGAAGCCTGTCTGCGGTCCCTCCTTCCACTAGTCCTCCACTGACCAGACCACTGCTGCCCGTGTACCCCTGGAACCAATTATAAAGTGCCTACAGCCAGCCCATTTTTTTATGTTAGGCCTTTGAAGCCTGTCTGCGGTCCCTCCTTCCACTAGTCCTCCACTGGCCAGACCACTGCTGCCCGTGTACCCCTGGAACCAATTATAAAGTGCCTACAGCCAGCCCATTTTCTTATGTTAGGCCTTTGAAGCCTGTCTGCGGTCCCTACTTTAAATACTCCTCCACTGACCACCAAGCTGCCTGCCCGTGTATCCATGTAACCGCTGTAAAACTGCCATGAGCCTATTGTTTGTTATTTTAGGCCTTTGAAGCCTGTCTGCGGTCCCTCCTTCCACTAGTCCTCCACTGGCCAGACCACTGCTGCCCGTGTACCCCTGGAACCAATTATAAAGTGCCTACAGCCAGCCCATTTTTTTATGTTAGGCCTTTGAAGCCTGTCTGCGGTCCCTCCTTCCACTAGTCCTCCACTGGCCAGACCACTGCTGCCCGTGTACCCCTGGAACCAATTATAAAGTGCCTACAGCCAGCCCATTTTCTTATGTTAGGCCTTTGAAGCCTGTCTGCGGTCCCTACTTTAAATACTCCTCCACTGACCACCAAGCTGCCTGCCCGTGTATCCATGTAACCGCTGTAAAACTGCCATGAGCCTATTGTTTGTTATGTTAGGCCTTTGATAGCCTGTCTGCGGTCCCTACTTTAAATACTCCTCCACTCACCACCAAGCTGCCTGCCCGTCTATCCATGTAACCGCTGTAAAACTGCAATGAGCCTATTGTTTGTTATTTTAGGCCTTTGATAGCCTGTCTGCGGCCCCTACTTGCAATACTCCTCCACTGACCACACCAATGCTGCCCGTGTACCCCTGGAACCTATTTAAAAGTTCATAGAGCCTAGTTATATATTTTATTTACTATTAATAAGGCCATGATGGACTACGCTGTACCACGCTACAAGCTAACCAGTCGACACTTCTTTTGCGAGAAAAGCCATCCCAACCCTCCACCAGCATGTAGAAGACCGCATTGTCCATGCACTCTGGCAATCTGTGAGTACAAAGGTGCACCTGACAACAGACGCATGGACCTGTAGGCATGGCCACGGAAGATTACGTGTCCATTACGGCGCAATGGGTTAATGTGGTGGATGCATGGTCCACAGGGGACAGCCTACTAAGTCTGTCTGCAGTCCCTAATTCAAATTGTCCTCCACTGTCTAAATCGGAGCTTCCACCTTCTGGCTTTCGGCCTATAGTATCAGAAATTAAACTGCATTTGGCCTTCAACTTTGGTTAGGGCCTACTAACGGCTTCTGCCCCTCCCTGGTGTTGCCCTCAACTAAATAAAGCTGAGCTTCAACCTTCTGCTCCAAATTACCATTTTAAAAAATGCAATAGGCTTTTCCGGCCTACTAAAGGTGTCTGTCTGTGTGCCCCTGCCTGGTGTTGTCCTCAACTAAATAAAGCTGAGCTTCAACCTTCCGGCTCTCATTAAGTGGTTTTAAAAAAAAAAAATGGTGGTTAGGGCCTACTAACGGCTTCTGCCCCTCCCTGGTGTTGCCCTCAACTAAATAAAGCTGAGCTTCAACCTTCTGCTCCAAATTACCATTTTAAAAAATGCAATAGGCTTTTCCGGCCTACTAAAGGTGTCTGTCTGTGTGCCCCTGCCTGGTGTTGTCCTCAACTAAATAAAGCTGAGCTTCAACCTTCCGGCTCTCATTAAGTGGTTTTTAAAAAAAAAAATGGTGGTTAGGGCCTACTAACGGCTTCTGCCCCTCCCTGGTGTTGCCCTCAACTAAATAAAGCTGAGCTTCAACCTTCTGCTCCAAATTACCATTTTAAAAAATGCAATAGGCTTTTCCGGCCTACTAAAGGTGTCTGTCTGTGTGCCCCTGCCTGGTGTTGTCCTCAACTAAATAAAGCTGAGCTTCAACCTTCTGCTCCAAATTACCATTTTAAAAAATGCAATAGGCTTTTCCGGCCTACTAAAGGTGTCTGTCTGTGTGCCCCTGCCTGGTGTTGTCCTCAACTAAATAAAGCTGAGCTTCAACCTTCCGGCTCTCATTAAGTGGTTTTAAAAAAAAAAAATGGTGGTTAGGGCCTACTAACGGCTTCTGCCCCTCCCTGGTGTTGCCCTCAACTAAATAAAGCTGAGCTTCAACCTTCTGCTCCAAATTACCATTTTAAAAAATGCAATAGGCTTTTCCGGCCTACTAAAGGTGTCTGTCTGTGTGCCCCTGCCTGGTGTTGTCCTCAACTAAATAAAGCTGAGCTTCAACCTTCTGCTCCAAATTACCATTTTAAAAAATGCAATAGGCTTTTTCCGGCCTACTAAAGGTGTCTGTCTGTGTGCCCCTGCCTGGTGTTGTCCTCAACTAAATAAAGCTGAGCTTCAACCTTCCGGCTCTCATTAAGTGGTTTTAAAAAAAAAAATGGTGGTTAGGGCCTACTAACGGTTTCTGCCCCTCCCTGGTGTTGCCCTCAACTAAATAAAGCTGAGCTTCAACCTTCTGCTCCAAATTACCATTTTAAAAAATGCAATAGGCTTTTCCGGCCTACTAAAGGTGTCTGCCCCTCCCTGGTGTTGTCCTCAACTGAACAAAGCTGAGCTTCCACATTCTGGCTTTCGCCCTATACTATCAGATATTAAACTGCATTTGGCCTACTAGTGTGGTTAGGCCCTTGAAACAGTGTCTGCTGCTCTTGGGTTTGCTACTCCACTGAACAAAGCAATGCCGCCTGTTTAGTCCTGTTACCAATTTTGAACTGCATGTAGCCTACTTTATTCTTTGGCCCTATATCTGTTTCCTCCTCATCCTGCCCATTGCCCAGCCACTGCTAAATGAGTCTGCTGGTACATTGACCTAGACCACTACATTCCCCTTGTACTCTACACAGCCAGAATCTGACCCTGCTGAAAGTAAGGTTCCCCTTCCCGCATGTTATACCACCTTACACAGGGACAAAGAGGAAGGTGCAGATGAAAGTGCAGGTTCCTTCATCAGGTGGGGGGGCATACTCGTTGGCGACGTCACTGGCACAGGGCCCCTCAGAGTACGCAAAAGTGTCGCTGCTGGTGGGAGGCGCCCCCGCCATGCAAACACACCGCCGTACTTTGAGGGGCCCTGTGCCAGTGGCAATGCGAACGAGTGGGCCCCCCCCTGCTTGCTCAGGATCACAGCACTTGCAACGTTTAAATACTTACCTTTCCCTGCAACACCGCCGTGACGTAGTCCGCATTTCCTGGGCCCACGAAAAACTTGAGCCAGCCCTACTCCCCCCACAACTTTCCCCCAATTCCCTATGCCCAACTATTATTATACAGTTAATTAAGATTGGCAAGCTTCAGAAACAAGAATGGATGTTTTTGGCATTAAAATGGGCACTGTAGGTGTTTTCCTGGCCTCCACTCACTGCCGACTATGCTTCCCCATTGACTTGCATTGGGTTTCGTGTTTCGGTCGATCCCCGACTTTTAGCGATAATCGGCCGACTGCACTCGACTCGACTCTGGACAAAATCGGGTTTCCCAAAACCCTACTCGATCTTAAAAAAATGAAAGTCGCTCAACCCTAGTGAACACGTTGTATTATTGCAGTGGAGGATAAAGAAAATAAGAACAGAGAAAGGAAGCTTGTGAAGTGCTCTGACATTTAAGTATAATACCATCTTTTACTATTAGCATATAAATGTTGTGTGTTATGTATAAGAAGAGAGCCTCTGTGTGCCACAAAAGAATCGTACCAAAAGTATTGTGCGTGTTATCATTTGTTACAATTCTGTTCAAGAAATTCCAGTAAAGATGTTTTTTATATTTTTAAAATGGATTCTCGTTTCACTGATTCATATTCTCAAGCTGCCCATACCATCAACCCATTTGTGGCCTGCATACGAGTTGACAGTGTGGCGCCCCTAGGGGTATTTGCCACAAAAATAGTTATTGACACCAAATACAAATATTAAAATAGCAAGACTGCACTACCATCTCCGGCCAGAAGGGGGAGCTCCAGAGACTCCCCTTGATCTATTCTGGTCTGAGAAAAGGACTGGCAGTTGGGTTGAGGAGCTGAAAGTGAGAGGTCGTATAACTAAACTCCTAACAGCCCTATGACGGATTATAGGCCCGTAATACCCATAGTAGGAAAAGAGGAATAGAGAAAAAGGACATTGTGAGAACCGGGTAGCAATAATTTCTACCCAAAATAGGCGCAGAGACGGATACCGGATCCGTGACTATATTCGTTATATATAATACAGCAACCGGAAGAAAGTGAGGTGATATCAGCTTCACCAGGGTAAGACGCAGCAACAGACACAGAGTTCAGCGGTACTCCCAAAGGGGGTAAGCCGACAAAAAGGACTCGGGTTGTCCGTCGAACCAGAGCACAGAAGAGACAGATTGGGTCGGCAGCCAGTTCACATACAGCAGCAGGGCCATACAGAAACTGTGCATAATAAGAGGTGGAAATCCTGACAGGGTCAAAGTAATTCAGAGTTCTTATTCAGACTCCGGTGACAGTATTGGTTGCAAATCCCTTTTTGTTGAAGTAAACTGGTTAAACGTTTCAGCGCCTCAGTCTTTCATTTGGACAATAGCCATCGATCCAGGATCGGGGTCATCACAGCTGAGAGGACCTGCTGCTGATCAAGTAAGTGTCTGTTCCTTCATGATATCCCTTGCACTGTGCATCGCCTGAGGCCACAGCACCGGGTCAAACCACTAGTGACATTCCCTTCAAGAGACGGACCTCTTTGATCTGGTGCTGGGTACCTCGGTCTCCCGGGCGTCACAACTGGCGTCACGAACAGGATTGGGCCAGCCCGTACACCGGGTATTGTGTGCCGTAATTGGAGTCTGAAACTGTGAAAATTTGGATGAAAAATCTTGGAAATTGACTTTGTTAAAGAAAATCCCGTTCCCCATTGAAAACTATTGAAAGTGACTTTTCTCCATTGGTTATAATGGGGTAAAAATGGCCGCCATCCCCTGATGTGATCATCTCATAACCGTTAGGCACAAAACTGTTAATCGAGCTACGTCATTACCCAAGCCCCAGTCTAACTGAAAAACTTCAAAATCCATCATCACAGAGCGTGCGGCAGTTAGAGGCAGCAGGGGGCATGTCATTGTCATCCTGCTGCACAGAGGAACGAATCTACATTATCTAGACGGAAGCTGGGACCGGAGGGGTCTGGATTAACTAAGGGGGTACAGTATGTCGCAGCACGGAGACGCCGCAGCACCCGGCGACGCTAATGCAGCTGAAAGACAGAGTGTCGATAGAGAGCCTGGCAGCGCAGCAGTGCAAGAAGTGGTGCCCATCATGCCGGTGTTGATGCCCTATACCCCGGGTGGCCCGTGGCTTCCAATGTATGAAGGTGAACCTAATACCCTTGACGGTTTCAGGGAAAAGATGCTGGCTCATTTTGATATGTTCCCCGTGGGTGAAGCTCAGCATGTTAGTCTCCTGATGATGCAGTTAAGTGGCCATGCTAAGCGAGAAGTCACGGCATGGGCAACTGATCTAAAAGGTACTGTTGAACGCATATTTGCTGGATTAAAAGCTACATTTGAAACCACTGCCAGCAGCAAAGCTAAAATACGATTCTTTAATTGCAAACAAAAAGCTAATGAGGGCGTGAGAGATTTTGCCTTAAACCTGCTGGAATCCCTTAAATCACTTACACTGGCTGAACCCATTTTTAACACAACCCATGGCAGATGCACTTCAGTAACGGGGAATGCCAGTGACATCAGCTACGTCCGGTGCCAGTGCTAAGTCCCTGGGGCCCATTACTAATGAGACTCTTCAGCAAAAGCTTGACTCTTTAACTGATGTTGATGCTTCAATGGCTAAAACCATGCAGGAGATGAGAGAACCCAAGATGGAGTTGGTAAACCGTAGAGAGGATGTTCCATGGATGAGGTCCCGGAGATACCCGACATGGAGAGGATGGCCCCGTGACCGCTACCAACCGGATGGACAGCCCATTTGCCGCCGTTGCCAGCAGCCAGGCCACTTTGCACGAAATTGTGATTTAAACGGGAATCCCCTGGGAATGCGGGCCGCTTCGCAGGAATGAATTTTCAAGGCCCAACACCCTGGCACGACAGATACATCGGAGGACGACCCATCATCCCTATTGTGCTGGATGGAATTCCCCTCAATGCTTTGCTGGATACAGGTTCCCAGATTTCATCTATACCATATATCCTTTATAAGAGGTACTGGGCTGAGGTAGATATTGATAAAGGACCCTCTGATGTTGAACTAGATATATGGGCCAGTAATGGTAAGTTGGTACCGAAACTATGATTCAGGGAGATGACCATAAAGATTGGTAAAGCAGAATTGAAGAAACAGGGTATAATTGTCGTTGATGTTGATCGGCAGAACTGTGAACTAACTGTATTGATAGGGATGAATGTGTTAGAGAATTGCTTTTCCGAAGTTATTTCTGTCTTACAACAAATTGCTGAAACTGCCCGATCCTGCCAGCAGAGAGTTCTCCGGAGGGAAATAAAAGTATTAATGTTAAGGCAACAGATAGAAGTTGCAGGTGGAGAAATCGGCAGTGTGAGGGTGAGTGATCCAACGTCTATTGTAATCCCACCAAAAACAGAAATGCTGGTATGGTGTAGAGCGGCCATTGGTACTAAAGGACGAGACTATCAAGCCTTAATAGAACCAGCGTACACCGACAGCAGGCCCACTATACTCATGGCACGAGGGGTGGTCGAGGTACACCGGGGACGGGTGCCGGTATGACTTTTGAACTGTGGAGAGGAAGAGGTCACTTGGCCAAGGTACGCTACAGTGGCAAAGTTATATACTGTTGACAACAATGCCATCACAACCGTTGAGCCCTTAGAATCGACCTGTCAGGTGGAAAATAACGGCTCAGATGGAGAATCGGAGGATTGGTGCCAACAGCTAGACGTGGGTGTAGATTCAACACCTATCCATCAAAGACAAGGGGTGTATAGATTAGTGACGGAATATGAACACGTCTTCAGTAAACACCCATTGGACTTCGGACGGATAGAAGGGGTGGAACATACAATCCCCACCGGTGACCATCCCCCGATAAAAGAAAGATATAGACCCATACTGCCTGCTCACTATCAATGCGCGAAGGACATGCTGAGAGAGATGAAACAGCCGGGGTAATAAGAGATAGTTGTAGCCCTTGGGCGGCCCCTGTGGTGATTGTCAAAAAAAAGGACGGAACCATGAGAATGTGCGTAGACTACCGGCGGATTAATAATATCCCCCATAAAGACACCTATCCCTTCCCTAGGATAGAAGAGTCCTTGACTGCTTTGAAATCTGCTAATTATTTTTCCACCTTAGACTTAACAAGCGGGTATTGGCAAGTCCCTGTGGCTGAGAGAGATAAAGAAAAAACGGCATTCACCACACCAATGGGTCTAAGCGGATTTAATCGCATGCCATTCGGACTCTGCAACGCATCCGGTACTTTCCAGCGACTGATGGAATGTTGCCTCGGACACAAGAACTTTGAGACCGTCCTCCTGTACCTAGATGATGTGATCGTCTACTCAAAGACTTACGAACAGCACTTAACAGACCTGGCAGAGGTGTTCGAAGCCTTATCCAAGTATGGTATGAATATCAAACCATCCAAATGTCACCTTCTCAAGCCAAAGGTACAATACTTAGGGCACATCGTGAGTTCAGAGTGAGTAGCACCGGATCCCGAGAAAATAACTGCCATAAGGGATTGGCCAAGACCTACCAACGCAAAAGAAGTGAGGCAATTCTTGGGATTAGTGGGTTACTATCGTAGATTTATAAAAGGATTTACCAAATTGGCAGTGCCCTTGCAAGATGCTTTGATAGGGCAGACGAAGAAGCCTTCAAACCGAAACCCTCCTTTTCAGTGGAACGACGAAAGAGAAGACTCCTTTGAACAACTAAAGAAAGCACTAACCGGAGAAGAAGTTCTGGCATACCCAGATTACCATCAACCTTTCATCCTCTACACCGATGCCAGCAATGTGGGATTGGGAGCAGTGCTGTCGCAAAAGCAAGAAGGTCGGGAGAAAGTCATCGCCTTTGCAAGTAGAAAACTCCGGCCTACTGAAAGAAATTCAGAAAATTATAGTTCTTTCAAATTGGAGCTACTGGTAGTAGTTTGGGCTGTGACTGAACGTTTCAAACACTATTTGACTGGTGCAGAATTTATTGTCTATACTGACAACAATCCATTGACCCACCTAGACACGGCTAAATTAGGTGCGTTAGAACAGCGATGGATAGCCCGGTTATCTAATTACAACTTCGTGATCAAGTATCGAGCAGGTCGCAAGAATGGAAATGCCGATGCCCTATCCCGGATGCCACACTTGAGAGATGTAGAAGAAGAAACGGGGGAGCTTGAAGAAATTGAACTACCAGCCTTTCATCAGCCCAAGGCAAAACATCGTCAGTCAAATACCTATCAGAAACAACAAGAGAATTTTAATCCGTTAGCACACCATAGATGGGCTGACACCCAAGATAGCAATCCGGCTGTGAAGCTAGTGAAGGAACTATTGACTGAGCAAAGTGCATATCCCGATGAGGATGCCCCAGAAGAGACGCATCAACTCTGGAAAGAGAGAGGCAAAATGCTCCTGTATCAAGGGAAACTCTGTAGAAGATACACCAATCCGAAAACACATGAATTGGTTTGGCAGATTATCGTGCCTAAACAAGATGTGAAGATAGTCCTCGAGGCTTACCACAATGGTGCTGGTCACTTTGGTTGGAAAAAGCTAGAAGTACTTCTGAGAGAAAGATTTTATTGGGTCGGGATGAGAAAATCAATCGAACAGTGGTGTAGAAACTGTGGCCCGTGCAACCTCTGAAGGAACGATCAAAAGAGCCAAAGAGCACCTCTGCAGCCCATAATCACCAAACAACCACTTGAACTGGTAGCCATAGACCACGTGAAGTTGACACCGAGCCGGTCCGGTTACGTCTATGCCTTGACCATCGTGGACCATTATTCACGCTTCTTGGTAGTAGTACCTGTAAAAGATCTAACTGCAAAAACAGCAGCCAAAGCATTCCAAACATACTTTTGTAGACCCCATGGATATCCGGAACAGGTTCTCACTGACCAGGGTACAGCCTTTGAATCAGAGATCTTCAGAGAATTCTGTAATATGTATGGTTGGAAAAAGATCCGGACGACGGCCTATCATCTGCAAACAAACGGCTTATGTGAGAAGATGGACCATATTGTGATAGACCTACTAAAGACTTTACCTGAAACGGAAAGGAATCAATCGCCAGAGAAATTGCCTGACTTGGTGGATCTGTATAATCCTGTCCCGGTGAGCTCTACCAACTGCACCCCAGCTTATCTTATGCGTGTAAGACCCGGCCAATTGCCAATCGATCTAGAAATGGGAATTCTGAAACCAGACGCAGAAGTTCAAGACTCCAATTGGGATGTCGTACGGCAAAAGCAGTATCACCAAGTGCAAGAGATTGTGGAAAGAAGCCTCCAGCAAACCAGAGAAAGACAAGAGCGAACTTTCAACCAGAATGCTCTAGTAACTCCATTAAGACCGGGTGACCAAGTACTCAAGAGGAATCGTCGAACCAATAAACTGGATAATCAATGGGAAGCCGTACCCTACACAGTTTTACCAACAAGAATGGATAATCCTAAAATGTGTCTCATTAGCAAAAACGGAGGTTTAACATCTGTACTAGTGTCAAGAGACAATCTTAAATTATGTCCGGAAACGTTGAAAGAGCCAGAAGTTGTCCAGCCAGAATCAGAAGTTATTCAACCTATACAGGTTCAACCAGTAAAGGAAAAAGAGGAGGGAATGTATCACACCTGTATAGGAGGCTTTCCCAAAACCCTACTAACATACCATGGTGCAGTAGTAGTTCCCATGGTGGCCTTTTATCCAACACCGAACCCAATATTAGAAGTCCCAAGACAGGAAGAGGCTGACCCCGTACTACAAGAGGTTCCAGGTCAGGAAGAACAGATTCCTGATCAGAGTGATCCCATTCACGGTGGACTTGCCAACCCCATAGTGGTGGAATTATCTATAGCAGAGAGGGCAGATACTATATCCGCAGTAGACAGTAGTACACCACATAAAGAGACACCGCTATTACGTAGATCCCAGCATAGTACCCAGGGTCAATTACCGGCCAGGTATACGGATTACCAACTATAAGACTATAGTCATTGTTATCGTTCTGTAACGTTTAAGCCCAGTACCTACAGAGACTTACCTGTATGAACGTCTTGCATATTCTTGAACTTTTATCAGCCCGGAAACACTAAATCAAAGCTCCGGAAAGACTGCTTTGTGAACTTTGCTTCCTAGTACCTTCAAGGACAAAACTGTATTAATGGACGCTATTTGAAGTGCTTTTTACATAATTCCATTTTTTTTGTTTCTTTGAGTGGTTTTTGTAACTTTTCATTTTTAAGACTCTGTACATATCAATTGTTATTTCAAAATGTTATCGTCCCACAGTCCCGGAGTACTGTTCTTAACTAAGGGGGAATGTGGCGCCCCTAGGGGTATTTGCCACAAAAATAGTTATTGACACCAAATACAAATATTAAAATAGCAAGACTGCACTACCATCTCTGGCCAGAAGGGGGAGCTCCAGAGACTCCCCTTGATCTATTCTGGTCTGAGAAAAGGACTGGCAGTTGGGTTGAGGAGCTGAAAGTGAGAGGTCGTATAACTGAACTCCTAACAGCCCTATGACGGATTATAGGCCCGTAATACCCATAGTAGGAAAAGAGGAATAGAGAAAAAGGACATTGTGAGAACCGGGTAGCAATAATTTCTACCCAAAATAGGCGCAGAGACGGATACCGGATCCGTGGCTATATTCGTTATATATAATACAGTAATACAGCAACCGGAAGAAAGTGAGGTGATATCAGCTTCACCAGGGTAAGACGCAGCAACAGACACAGAGTTCAGCGGTACTCCCAAAGGGGGTAAGCCGACAAAAAGGACTCGGGTTGTCCGTCGAACCAGAGCACAGAAGAGACAGATTGGGTCAGCAGCCAGTTCACATACAGCAGCAGGGCCATACAGAAACTGCGAATAATAAGAGGTGGAAATCCTGACAGGGTCAAAGTAATTCAGAGTTCTTATACAGACTCCGGTGACAGTATTGGTTGCAAATCCCTTTTTTTGAAGTAAACTGGTTAAACGTTTCAGCTCCTAAGTCTTTCATTTGGACAATAGCCATCGATCCAGGATCGGGGTCATCACAGCTGAGAGGACCTGCTGCTGATCAAGTAAGTGTCCGTTCCTTCATGATATCCCTTGCACTGTGCATCGCCTGAGGCCACAGCACCGGGTCAAGCCACTAGTGACATCCCCCTCAAGAGACGGACCTCTTTGATCTGGTGCTGGGTACCTCGGTCTCCCGGGCGTCACAACAGCAAAACCACAGAATGCATACACACACTTGGGTACTGTACCGTAACAGGGTGCTTTGGGACCACGAAGCAAACCTCGCCCCGTGTGGTCCCTTGCACCTTTGTAATACTAATAATGGTAAATGAATGTTGATCTGCTCGAATCTGGATTGAGCATGCTGTACCTAAATAAGTGTTTATTCTGATGGCAATGTAAAATGGTGATGGTTTTTTTTAAAATCATAAACAGTGTTGATACAGTAACTGTGTTCTGCCACCAAAGGTCACCCTTGAGTAATAGACAGGACAATTGCAATGTTGTTGCAGTAATTTTGTTCAGCCACCGGAGGTCACCCATGAGTAAAACACGAGAAGATTCTGGAAACCGGACAGTTACCTCAGAGAGAGTTTCCGGGCATTTCAGAAGAAGCAGCTCGGTGATGGAGAGTGGAGAATCCAGATCTTGAGGCATTCCTGTTTTGGGACTGTGTGATTTCAAGAAAGCTATTCTTGTGAGTAAACAGAGAAGTGTGATCTGTCACCGACTGTGTAGTTAGCTAGGGATAGCTAGATAGGAATCACAGCCTATTTAAGGACACTCTTGTATTAAGAATTGCCTGGTGATAACTAATAGACACTGTGTGGATTCGTGCGCTTCATGATTCTGGCTGTGGGATATTCCTGGAATTATTTGTGACCTGTATCTGGATCTGCAACAGAAGATTTGGTGGCTCAAACACCTATTTAATCCACTGCTGGACATCTGTTTAACAAATTCAGTTATTTACCGCTGAAGCATATATTGTGAAAGAGTACACTCTGAGCACTCAACAATAAGACAGTGCACTGCATATACACTGAGTATATACTGTGATATATATATATATATATATATATATGTTGGGAAAAACCGGGTACCCGTGATTTATTGTAAATTAGGTGGCAGGCGGGTGTAAGATTGTATTCCTGAGAGGACCACGTGTCACAGGCACAGTATAACCCCGTGTAGGCCCATTACAGTTAAGGGAGGGAGTGGTATAGTTGTGGGGTAGTCTGATTCCTGTCTGTGAAGCTGGCACTTGGGGTCTCTCAGGCTGCATAACTTGTATTCTGTGAGTTGTGGCTGTTGTGGCCCATATGTGTTGGGAGAGAAAATTCTGTCATTTTTTGCATAAGTTATAAAGAAAAGTTGGTTTAATATCATATTGTGCTCTGAGTCATTCATAGCAGTGTCGTATTCTGCTCTCGAGCAGCGACCGGCATAACGGTCATTACAGCAAGATCAACCTCCAACTGTATTTATAGTCACACTTTCCCAGGCAAGCATCTTCCAACAGGACATATTCTAGGAGACAACCATTGACCAAATCCAGATAAGAACAGCAGTGATGGTCCAATGAAAGCCTATGGGGGTGAGAAAAATACGGATTACACACGGACTGTGTGTGTGACTTGCGAGAAATACGCAAGACTTTTCCAGGTGACAGGAAATGGGCCAAGCCATTATCAGGAAGCTTAGACATGCTAATTAGCTCAAAAACCGCTCCACACATCCCAGGAGAATGCCTCCACGGAGTCCTGCAGTATGTCCTCCTTCATAAATGTGGAGATACTTCTTATTCTGGTTCAAGAAAGGCCAGAAATATGGGACCAGAGGGATGCACACTACTCCAACCAGGCAGAAAAGAAGCGGCATGGAGGAGGATATGTGGGCTACTTTTCCATGATTTTGAAGACCGTCTACGTGAGGGACAGCAACAAATAAGCAAGTTCACTCCTGTTTTGAAAATATTATAAACTGTACCAAATAACAGGCTTTAACCCTATCCCCTTAAATCCTAGTCTGATGTTTTTTATACAATTATTATGAATGAAGATAATGTTTAAAAAAACAGCTTACTAGGTCATATGCCTATGTAAAATCTCACTAAACTTGTTGATCCACTGTGCGCAATGTCCTTATCCATTATTTTATTGTCTGTCACTGCAGTGGAAGATGTTATAAGACGCTGGTGCAGCATCCGCGACCAGTATAGGCGGGAACGCCAGCAGCAGGATTCAGATCCTTATTGATGCATGCACACCCCTCCCAATACCCCATGTGATGTGTTTGAATTCTTGGAGAGGTGGCAGCTGTCACCCCGTAACCTCATGAGACTTCCAACAGACCCACAAGTGCATGGTCAACAGGGATCTGATGCACCTCCTCCACGTGTTCCTACACCTCAACCCATTCCCCCACAAAACCAACCATGGCCACAACAGGCACAAATGGCATCCTATAACCAACCTTCCCAATATGGCCACTTGTACAGACCCAGTGTGGAGGCTTGTCCCAACTTGGGTTTGGACAACATGGCCATATTGGGGGGTATGAGTCACATGGGTTCCATAATCCTCAGGAGTCACATCTCCAATATACCTATGGTCACTTAGCTAGTCTCCAATCTGACCATGGGCAAAATATACAGCATGGTCAAGAGTATGTACCCACACAGGATGAAGGACAATTTGGCCAACAAAGGCAGCAAGAGAGTGAGTCTGGTCTGCCACCATCACCTCCACCAACTTTTCAAAATCTTTAATTTTGTTTTTGTCTTTTGCTGTTGCAAAATAAGTTTGGTTTATGCTTTGAATTTTAAAGCATGTATTACAAATGTGTATGGCCAAATTTCTATGGCCACAAAAGCCACATGACTTTAATATGATTTGGATTACTAGAAAATTTGTTTTTGGTGTTATAAAAAAGTTTTAAAAGCCAATTTATGTTTCTTCATACAATAATTACTACAAAATACCAAAATATATTAAAAATCATCGCTTATATAAGTAAAATCAACACACACAGTAACTTAAATGAAAAAATTACATTTATATAGACAAAAATTTGAAACTTAGAACATAGAGACAGCATGCTCTTGTCAGGGAGTAGCACCATGAGGTGTAACAAAATAATTAAGTAAGATATCACGGACTGTCAGTCCTGAAAGTGGACGATGCTGAGGGATGACATTTGGTGTAGGCCTACCCACATTGCCCAACACATCTTCAGCACCATCAGATGAGGAGCATTCATGAAGTCGTGTGAAATTATGTAGGACCACACAAGCTTTGATGACCTCATTGACTTTGCCTTCACTCAGCTGAATTGCTGACTGGAGGACCCGCTATTTGGCACAAAAAATGCCAAAGGCGCACTCCACCAGTTACCATGCGCGTGACAGACGCAAGTGAAATATCCTATGCCGGTGGTCCAGTTTCAACGGGGATATGGCCTCATTACATGTCTGGTTAATTGGAAGGCCTCATCTGCCACAAGGACATATGGCACAGATTCTTGATTGGAGCCTGGAAGTTGACGTGGTGGTGGTAGGTCCAACTGGTTATTGCGCAGCCGCCGACCCATAATGGAAGAATTGAAGACTCTAGAGTCTCCAGTTCTCCCATAGGCCCCAATATCCCAATATTATAAACCTGTAGTGACTGTCAACCACAGCCAACAACACTACAGAAAAATATTGTTTATAATTATAGAATTGGGACCCGGAGTTTGGCGGCTTACACACACGGATGTGTTTGCCATCAAGGGTTCCAATACAATTTGGAAATTGACAATGTTCATGAAACCCAAGCGCAATGCCGGAGATAGTAGTCCTTCCAATCAAAAATTCCAGATGTAGGGTAACATACGAAAGGCCAGTTGTCAGGAAGCTGAAAGCAGGCAAAAATAAAAATTACAAGGTTTGAATGATTTAGAACATTCCTATAGACCACAAGTACTGTGTGGAACTAACAAGCCAGGCTAGCAGTACCTTCAAAAATTAACACTTGCTCTGTGAATTTAACATTAACAGCATATTCTTACTACTAATTTAGTAGAGTTTTTAGATATACTAATAATAAATTTACATCAGCTGCTAAGCATAACTAAATAACTAAATAATACGTTTATTATCAACATAGAGTATGTGAGAAGGAGGAATACAAACCGTAAAGTAAGGAGAAGATGCTCCTCTGCTGATATACATTTCTGCATCCTGGTGTCCTGAAAGGTTATCCCAGGGCGCACTCTCTCCAACAAAATATCAAAGGTGGCAATACTCATGCAACAATATTGGAAACACTTGTTGGGATGTGTCCGCAGAGATGCATATAAATGGTGGAAATGGCCTTTAGTGAGGCGTTGCCTCAAAAAGCGGATTGACCCACATTCATCTCCTCCCCAAACCACCATTACACCAACACAAGCACCGCAACAAAATAGCCAGATTGGAGGCTGACACCTGTTGTAGAGGCAATAAATAGGGTTGCTGATGATGATTTAAATTATTTTCAGGCTTCAAAACCGTTAAATGTCCATTTTGGAAGGTTCCGAGAAAAAAACGCTATACGGATGTATTACGGATGACATAAGGAGGATTACATGCGCAAAATACGCAGCCACACCATGCCAACGGATGAAGTACGGATCACTGTTCAGGGAACATTTCTGCGCATCTCAGCCATAAGAAACGGACCATATTTTTATACGTTAGGTCTCATTTATCCTGCCATCATTTGTTTATAACCTTAAACATGGTAGTGAAATCTGGCGTGAAACTGACCCCCAAATCACTTCTATACTTTTTATGTAAGATGGTTCTTGATATCTGGCACTTTATTTATAGTATTGGACTAAAACCTGAGGCAAATCAAAAATACATTTCATGCAGCATTTTTCTTTTCAGCTGTGGGCTCCAGACAAGAGCAGTAAATATACAATGTTGTCATTAGCTTTGTCCAGCGCAGGCTTAAAACAACTTGCTGAGCACAATTGATATATGTGAATATAGCCTAATACATTCTACTTACCAGATACAAGGTTATATAGCAATTCAACTACATGTTTTTGTGAAAGGAAATAGTCCTTAAGCCTCATTCAAAGTCAACTGTGTTCTATCCATATTTTTCATGGACTGAACATCTACCCATTATTGTCCGTGCTACTATTCAGATCTCCATGTTCTTTTTGCAAAAATACGGAGACATGTCCTTTTTTTCTGATAGCATGGAAGGCCAGGTACTATCTGGGTTTAACATTGTAATAATTAGGAAGAGCTGTGTAATTAATAATTTATTAATATGTGAAAAACAATCATGAAACACTGATTACAAATAGATAGTGATGGGCGAACCCGTGGATGTTCGAGCCCGGCGGGTTGGTCAAACATTTGAAAAAAGTTTGGTTCAGACCAGAAACAGGACCAGAACGATACCTGAACTTGGACCCAATTCAAATGAATAAGCATCTGAACATTGGGTGTTTCTCATGCTGTGATCTGTATTACAGAAACACCGGCTCGATCGGTGCTTACAGCTGGTCTGAGAACTGTGGTTCCCACGTTGTCATACAGATGACAGCGTGCAAGCCAGCAGCTGTGACCTACAGTAATTAGTTACCGCCGATTACAGACGGTGGCTGATGAGAGTACTACTATCATCATCATACTCCTTCTCTTGCTGATAACAGCAAGAACAAGCATACGATGATCATAGTATTCATCATCCAGCCCCTGTGCAATGAGCCTATTAATGACGCGCTATGGCGGGATGCCCAGTGCTAACTATAATGCATCCTGTGTGAACAGAGGCCACAGTTTACAGAGCCATTTGGGCCCAACTGCACCCCCAAAAAAATATAATGTGCAAAAAAAAATATCAATATATGTAAGGTATTGGTTGATATTCTGGCCGTAATATGTAAGCTGGCAACCCACGTCAAGGGTCCTTACGTTTTGCCAGTCCTATTCTAACATGAAAACCACAAAAAGAGAAAAAAATCCTCCAATATTCAAGAAAAAACAAAAAACAGGCAGATATGCTTACCTGTAGGGTTGAGCGACTTTTATTTTTATAGGATCGGGTCGGGTTTCATGAAACCCGACTTTCTCAAAAGTCGGGTCGAGTGAAATCGGCCGATCCTATAAAAAAGTCGGGGTCGGGGTCGGCCGAAACACGAAACCCAATGCAGTGCAATGGGATACTATGGTTCCCAGGGTCTGAAGGAGAGGAAACTCTCCTTCAGGCCCTGGGATCCATATTAATGTGTAAAATAAAGAATCAAAATAAAAAATATTGATATACTCACCCTCGGACGCGCCCTGGTACTAACCGGCAGCCTTCCTTCCTAAGAATGAGCGCGTGAATGACCTGCGGTGACGTCGCGGCTTGTGATTGGTCACATGAGCGGTCATATGGGCAGTCACACGACCAATCACAAGTCGCGACGTCATCTAAGGTCCTTCACGCGCTCATTCTTAGGAAGGAAGGCTGCCGGAAAGAAGCAGGGTGCGTCCGAGGGTGAGTATATTCCTATTAGGTATATACTCCTATTAGGTATATACTCACCCTCGGAAAGAAGCAGGGCGCGTCCGAGGGTGAGTATATTCCTATTAGGTATATATTCCTATTAGGTATATACTCACCCTCGGACGCGCCCTGCTTCTTTCCGGCAGCCTTCCTTCCTAAGAATGAGCGCGTGAAGGACCTTAGATGACATCGCGGCTTGTGATTGGTCGCGTGACTGCCCATGTGACCGCTCACACGATCAATCACAAGCCGCGATGTCACCGCAGGTCATTCACGCGCTCATTCTTAGGAAGGAAGGCTGCCGGTTAGTACCAGGGCGCGTCCGAGGGTGAGTATATCAATATTTTTTATTTTGATTCTTTATTTTACACTTAAATATGGATTCCGATACCAATTCCCGATATCGCAAACATATCGGAACTCGGTATCGGAATTCCGATACCAGATTCAGAAGATCGCCGACCTCATGGCCGACCCCACACGGGTCGGGTCGGGTTTCATGAAACCCGACTTTGCCAAAAGTCGGCGACTTCTGAAAATGGCCGACCCGTTTCGCTCCACCCTACTTACCTGTATAAATGGGCCTCAATACAATTGCACTACCAGGCTGCAAGCCAGCAGCTGTGACCTACCGTAATTAGTTACCGCCGATTACAGGCGGTGGCTGATGAGAGTACTACTAGCTAGGGATAGCTAGATAGGAATCACAGCCTATTTAAGGACACTCTTGTATTAAGAATTGCCTGATAACTAATAGACACTGTGTGGATTCGTGCGCTTTACGATTCTGGCTGTGGGATATTCCTGGAATTATTTGTGAACTGTATCTGGATCTGCAACAGAAGATTTGGTGGCTCAAACACCTATTTAGTCCACTGCTGGACATCTGTTTAACAAATTCAGTTATTTACCGTTGAAGCATATATTGTGAAAGAGTACACTCTGAGCACTCAACAATAAGACAGTGCACTGCTTATACACTGAGTATATACTGTGATATATATACACTCACCGGCCACTTTATTAGGTACACCATGCTAGTAACGGGTTGGACCCCCTTTTGCCTTCAGAACTGCCTCAATTCTTCGTGGCATAGATTCAACAAGGTGCTGGAAGCATTCCTCAGAGATTTTGGTCCATATTGACATGATGGCATCACACAGTTGCCGCAGATTTGTCGGCTGCACATCCCAAAGATGCTCCATACAAGGCAGGATGGATCCATGCTTTCATGTTGTTTACGCCAAATTCTGACCCTACCATCCGAATGTCGCAGCAGAAATCGAGACTCATCAGACCAAGCAACGTTTTTCCAATCTTCTACTGTCCAATTTCGATGAGCTTGTACAAATTGTAGCCTCAGTTTCCTGTTCTTAGCTGAAAGGAGTGGTACCCGGTATGGTCTTCTGCTGCTGTAGCCCATCTGCCTCAAAGTTCGACGCACTGTGTGTTCAGAGATGCTCTTAGGCCTACCTTGGTTGTAACGGGTGGCGATTTGAGTCACTGTTGCCTTTCTATCAGCTCGAACCAGTCTGCCCATTCTCCTCTGACCTCTGGCATCAACAAGGCATTTCCGCCCACAGAACTGCCGCTCACTGGATTTTTTTTCTTTTTCGGACCATTCTCTGTAAACCCTAGAGATGGTTGTGCGTGAATATTCCCAGTAGATCAGCAGTTTCTGAAATACTCAGACCAGCCCTTCTGGCACCAACAACCATGCCACGTTCAAAGGCACTCAAATCACCTTTCTTCCCCATACTGATGCTCGGTTTGAACTGCAGGAGATTGTCTTGACCATGTCTACATGCCTAAATGCACTGAGTTGCCGCCATGTGATTGGCTGATTAGAAATTAAGTGTTAACAAGAAGTTGGACAGGTGTACCTAATAAAGTGGCCGGTGAGTGTATATATATATATATATGTTGGGAAAAACTGGGTACCCATGATTTATTGTAAATTAGGTGGGAGGCGGGTGTAAGATTGTATTCCTGAGAGGACCACGTGTCACAGGCACAGTATAACCCCGTGTAGGCCCATTACAGTTAAGGGAGGGAGTGGTATAGTTGTGGGGTAGTATGATTCCTGTCTGTGAAGCTGGCACTTGGGGTCTCTCAGGCTGCATAACTTGTATTCTGTGAGTTGTGGCTGTTGTGGCCCATATGTGTTGGGAGAGAACATTCTGTCATTTTTTGCATAAGTTATAAAGAAAAGTTGGTTTAATATCATATTGTGCTCTGAGTCATTCATAGCAGTGTCGTATTCTGCTCTCGAGCAGCGACCGGCATAACGGTCATTACAGCAAGATCAACCTCCAACTGTATTTATAGTCACACTTTCCCAGGCAAGCATCTTCCAACAGGACATATTCTAGGAGACAACCATTGACCACATCCAGATAAGAACAGCAGTGATGGTCCAATGAAAGTCTATGGGGGTGAGAAAAATACGGATTACACACGGACCGTGTGTGTGACTTGCGAGAAATACGCAAGACTTTTCCAGGTGACAGGAAATGGGCCAAGCCATTATCAGGAAGCTTAGACATGCTAATTAGCTCAAAAACCGCTCCACACATCCTAGGAGAACGCCTCCACGAAGTCCTGCAGTATGTCCTCCTTCATAAATGTGGAGATACTTCTTATTCTGGTTCAAGAAAGGCCAGAAATATGGGACCAGAGGGATGCACACTACTCCAACCAGGCAGAAAAGAAGCGGCATGGAGGAGGATATGTGGGCTACTTTTCCATGATTTTGAAGACCGTCTACGTGAGGGACAGCAACAAATAAGCAAGTTCACTCCTGTTTTGAAAATATTATAAACTGTACCAAATAACAGGCTTTAACCCTATCCCCTTAAATCCTACTCTGATGTTTTTTATACAATTATTATGAATGAAGATAATGTTTAAAAAATACAGCTTACTAGGTCATATGACTATGTAAGATCTCACTAAACTTGTTGATCCACTGTGCGCAATGTGCTTATCCATTATTTTATTGTCTGTCACTGCAGTGGAAGATGTTATGAGACGCTGGTGCAGCATCCGTGACCAGTATAGGCGGGAACGCCAGCAGCAGGATTCAGATCCTTATTGATGCATGCACACTCCTCCCAATACCCCATGTGATGTGTTTGAATTCTTGGAGAGGTGGCAGCTGTCACCCTGTAACCTCATGAGACTTCCAACAAACCCACAAGTGCATGGTCAACAGGGATCTGATGCACCTCCTCCACGTGTTCCTACACCTCAACCCATTCCCCCACAAAACCAACCATGGCCACAACAGGCACAAATGGCATCCTATAACCAACATTCCCAATATGGCCACTTGTACAGACTCAGTGTTGGAGGCTTGTCCCAACCTGGGTTTGGACAACATGGCCATATTGGGGGGTATGAGTCTCATGGGTTCCATAATCCCCAGGAGTCACATCTCCAATATACCTATGGTCACTTAGCTAGTCTCCAATCTGACCATGGGCAAAATATACAGCATGGTCAAGAGTATGTACCCACACAGGGTGAAGGACAATTCGGCCAACAAAGGCAGCAAGAGAGTGAGTCTGGACTGCCACCATCACCTCCACCAACTTTTCAAAATCTTTAATTTTGTTTTTGTCTTTTGCTGTTGCAAAATAAGTTTGGTTTATGCTTTGAATTTTAAAGCATGTGTTACAAATGTGTATGGTCAAATTTCTATGGCCACAAAAGCCACATGACTTTAATATGATTTGGATTATTACAAAATGTGTTTTTGGTGTTATAAAAAAGTTTTAAAAGCCAATTTATGTTTCTTCATACAATAATTACTACAAAATACCAAAATATATTAATAATCATCGCTTATATAAGTAAAATCAACACACACAGTAACTTAAATGAAAAAATTACATTTATATAGACAAAAATTTGAAACTTAGAACATAGAGACAGCATGCTCTTGTCAGGGAGTAGCACCCTGAGGTGTAACAAAATAATTAAGTAAGATATCACGGACTTTCAGTCCTGAAAGTGGACGAAGCTGAGGGATGACATTTGGTGTAGGCCTACCCACATTGCCCAACACATCTTCATCACCATCAGATGAGGAGCATTCATGAAGTCGTGTGAAATTATGTAGGACCACACAAGCTTTGATGACCTCATTGACTTTGCCTTCACTCAGCTGAATTGCTGACTGGAGGACCCGCTATTTGGCACAAAGAATGCCAAAGGCGCACTCCACCAGTTACCATGCGCGCGACAGACGCAAGTGAAATATCCTATGCCGGTGGTCCAGTTTCAATGGGGATATGGCCTCATTACATGTCTGGTTAATTGGAAGGCCTCATCTGCCACAAGGACATATGGCACAGATTCTTGATTGGAGCCTGGAAGTTGACGTGGTGGTGGTAGGTCCAACTGGTTATTGCGCAGCCGCCGACCCATAATGGAAGAATTGAAGACTCTAGAGTCTCCAGTTCTCCCATAGGCCCCAATATCCCAATATTATAAACCTGTAGTGACTGTCAACCACAGCCAACAACACTGCAGAAAAATATTGTTTATAATTATAGAATTGGGACCCTGAGTTTGGCGGCTTACACACACGGATGTGTTTGCCATCAAGGGTTCCAATACAATTTGGAAATTGACAATGTTCATGAAACCCAAGCACAATCTGCATCCAGTCTTCCATCTTGGGCACAGGCATGACCAGTTGATGAAGTCTGGACCAGATTTCCACACAAGTAGACCGGACAATGCCGGAGATAGTAGTCCTTCCAATCAAAAATTCCAGATGTAGGGTAACATACGAAAGGCCAGTTGTCAGGAAGCTGAAAGCAGGCAAAAATAAAAATTACAAGGTTTGAATGATTTAGAACATTCCTATAGACCACAAGTACTGTGTGGAACTAACAAGCCAGGCTAGCAGTACCTTCAAAAATTAACACTTGCTCTGTGAATTTAACATTAACAGCATATTCTTACTACTAATTTAGTAGAGTTTTTAGATATACTAATAATAAATTTACATCAGCTGCTAAGCATAACTAAATAACTAAATAATACATTTATTATCAACATAGAGTATGTGAGAAGGAGGAATACAAACCGTAAAGTAAGGAGAAGATGCTCCTCTGCTGATATACATTTCTGCATCCTGGTGTCCTGAATACTGAATACTCATGCAACAATATTGGAAACACTTGTTGGGATGTGTCCGCAGAGATGCATATAAATGGTGGAAATGGCCTTTAGTGAGGCGGTGCCTCAAAAAGCGGATTGACCCACATTCATCTCCTCCCCAAACCACCATTACACCAACACAAGCACCGCAACAAAATAGCCAGATTGGAGGCTGACTCCTGTTGTAGAGGCAATAAATAGGGTTGCTGATGATGATTTAAATTATTTTCAGGCTTCAAAACCGTTAAATGTCCATTTTGGAAGGTTCTGAGAAAAAAACGCTATACGGATGTATTACGGATGACATAAGGAGGATTACATGCGCAAAATACGCAGCCACACCATGCCAACGGATGAAGTACGGATCACTGTTAGGGAACATTTCTGCGCATCTCGGCCATAAAAAACGGACCATATTTTTATACGTTAGGTCTCATTTATCCTGCCATCATTTGTTTATAACCTTAAACATGGTAGTGAAATCTGGCGTGAAACTGACCCCCAAATCACTTCTATACTTTTTATGTAAGATGGTTCTTGATATCTGGCACTTTATTTATAGTATTGGACTAAAACCTGAGGCAAATCAAAAATACATTTCATGCAGCATTTTTCTTTTCAGCTGTGGGCTCCAGACAAGAGCAGTAAATATACAATGTTGTCATTAGCTTTGTCCAGCGCAGGCTTAAAACAACTTGCTGAGCACAATTGATATATGTGAATATAGCCTAATACATTCTACTTACCAGATACAAGGTTATATAGCAATTCAACTACATGTTTTTGTGTCATATAGAAAAATGACTACAAATATGGCACTTCCCAAAATTCAAGAAAATCCAACAACAAAACACGGAAGCAAAATGCCAGATATCCAAATAAAGTTTAACAAAATTCTTTATTAAATAATTAAAAAATAACCACAGAGACAGAGATACAAATGCAAGAAACTAACATCACCATATACAGAAAAAATTTATATGGTATGTATACAACGATCCATACACTGACAATTGGTTTGACTAGGTATCATAATCTAAACTGAGGCGCAAAGAACTACCATAACAATCCCTATAAACAGGATAAGACTATTGCACAGATGTCCTTGATAATTTAGCTAAAGTGCGGTGCTCAATACATATACAGGTCCTTCTCAAAAAATTAGCATATAGTGTTAAATTTCATTATTTACCATAATGTAATGATTACAATTAAACTTTCATATATTATAGATTCATTATCCACCAACTGAAATTTGTCAGGTCTTTTATTGTTTTAATACTGATGATTTTGGCATACAACTCCTGATAACCCAAAAAACCTGTCTCAATAAATTAGCATATTTCACCCGTCCAGTCAAATAAAAGTGTTTTTTAATAACAAACAAAAAACCATCAAATAATAATGTTCAGTTATGCACTCAATACTTGGTCGGGAATCCTTTGGCAGAAATGACTGCTTCAATGCGGCGTGGCATGGAGGCAATCAGCCTGTGACACTGCTGAGATGTTATGGAGGCCCAGGATGCTTCAATAGCGGCCTTAAGCTCATCCAGAGTGTTGGGTCTTGCGTCTCTCAACTTTCTCTTCACAATATCCCACAGATTCTCTATGGGGTTCAGGTCAGGAGAGTTGGCAGGCCAATTGAGCACAGTAATACCATGGTCAGTAAACCATTTACCAGTGGTTTTGGCACTGTGAGCAGGTGCCAGGAAGCATGAAGTGCTCCAAAATCTCCTGATAGCTAGCTGCATTGACCCTGCCCTTGATGAAACACAGTGGACCAACACCAGCAGCTGATATGGCACCCCACACCACTGACTGTGGGTACTTGACACTGGACTTCAGGCATTTTGGCATTTCCTTCTCCCCAGTCTTCCTCCAGACTCTGGCACCTTGATTTCCGAATGACATGCAAAATTTGCTTTCATCAGAAAAAAGTACTTGGGACCACTTAGCAACAGTCCAGTGCTGCTTCTCTGTAGCCCAGGTCAGGCGCTTCTGCCGCTGTTTATGGTTCAAAAGTGGCTTTACCTGGGGAATGCGGCACCTGTAGCCCATTTCCTGCACACGCCTGTGCACGGTGGCTCTGGATGTTTCCACACCAGACTCAGTCCACTGCTTCCTCAGGTTCCCCAAGGTCTGGAATCGGTCCTTCTCCACAATCTTCCTCAGGGTCCGGTCACCTCTTCTCGTTGTACAGCGTTTTCTGCCACATTTTTTCCTTCCAACAGACTTACCATTGAGGTGCCTTGATACAGCACTCTGGGAACAGCCTATTTGTTGAGAAATTTCTTTCTGGGTCTTACCCTCTTGCTTGAGGGTGTCAATGATGGCCTTCTTGACATCTGTCAGGTCGCTAGTCTTACCCATGATGGGGGTTTTGAGTAATGAACCAGGCAGGGAGTTTTTAAAAGCCTCAGGTATCTTTTGCATGTGTTTAGAGTTAATTAGTTGATTCAGAAGATTAGGGTAATAGGTCGTTTAGAGAACCTTTTCTTGATATGCTAATTTATTGAGACAGGTTTTTTGGGTTATCAGGAGTTGTATGCCAAAATCATCAGTATTAAAACAATAAAAGACCTGACAAATTTCAGTTGGTGGATAATGAATCTATAATATATGAAAGTTTAATTGTAATCATTACATTATCTAATATATAATTGCCTAGAATACTACTTCCTGCAATTTGTGCCAACTTCCGTGGCTTTGTCCGGAGCTAATGTCCGGAGATAATGTCCGGAGCTAATGTCCGGAGATAAGTGACGTCACCAGTGTCCTACACCCAGGCAGAGCACAGGGGCCCCAGGCAGCATATGGGGCCCCAGGCAAAGCACAGTGGCCCCAGGCAGAGCACAGGGGCCCCAGGCAGCATATGGGGCCCCATACAGAGCACAGTGGTCCCAGGCAGAGCACAGAGGCCCCAGGCAGCCTATGGGGCCCCAGGCAGAGCACAGGGGCCCCAGGCAGCATATGGGGCCCCAGGCAGAGCACAGGGGCCCCAGGCAGCATATGGGGCCCCAGGCAGAGCACAGAGGCCCCAGGCAGAGCACAGGGGCCCCAGGCAGAACATGGGGCCCCAGTCAGAGCACAGGGGCCCCAGGCAGCATATGGGGCCCCAGGCAGAGCACAGGGGCCTCAGGCAGAGCACAGGGGCCCCAGGCAGCATATGGGGCCCCAGGCAGAGCACAGGGGCCCCAGGCAGCATATGGGGCCACAGGCAGAGCACAGTGGCCCCAGGCAGAGCACAGGGGCCCCAGGCAGAGCACAGGGGCCCCAGGCAGAGAACAGGGGCCCCAGGCAGAGCACAGGGGCCCCAGGCAGCATATGGGACCCCAGGCAGATCACAGTGGCCCCAGGCAGCATATGGGGCCCCAGGCAGAGCACAGTGGCCCCAGGCAGAGCACAGGGGCCCCAGGCAGCATATGGGGCCCCAGGCAGAGCACAGTGGTCCCAGGCAGAGCACAGGGGCCCCAGGCAGCTTATGGGGCCCCAGGCAGAGCACAGTGGCCCCAGGCAGCATATGGGGCCCCAGGCAGAGCACAGTGGCCCCAGGCAGAGCACAGGGGCCCCAGGCAGCATATGGGGCCCCAGGCAGAGCACAGTGGTCCCAGGCAGAGCACAGGGGCCCCAGGCAGCTTATGGGGCCCCAGGCAGAGCACAGTGGCCCCAGGCAGAACATGGGGCCCCAGGCAGAGCACAGTGGCCCCAGGCAGAGCACAGGGGCCCCAGGCAGAACATGGGGCCCCAGGCAGAGCACAGGGGCCCCAGGCCGAGCACAGGGGCCCCAGGCAGCATATGGGGCCCCAGGCAGAGCACAGGGGCCCCAGGCAGCATATGGGGCCCCAGGCAGAGCACAGTGGCCCCAGGCAGAGCACAGTGGCCCCAGGCAGAACATGGGGCCCCAGGCAGAGCATGGGGCCCCAGGCAGAGCACAGTGGCCCCAGGCAGAGCACAGGGGCCCCAGGCAGCATATGGGGCCCCAGGCAGAGCACAGTGGTCCCAGGTAGAGCACAGGGGCCCCAGGCAGCCTATAGTGCCCCAGGCAGAGCACAGGGGCCCCAGGCAGCATATGGGGCCCCAGGCAGAGCACAGGGGCCCCAGGCAGCATATGGGGCCCCAGGCAGAGCACAGGGGCCCCAGGCAGCATATGGGGCCCCAGGCAGAGCACAGGGGCCCCAGGCAGCATATGGGGCCCCAGGCAGAGCACAGTGGCCCCAGGCAGAGCACAGGGGCCCCAGGCAGAACATGGGGCCCCAGGCAGAGCACAGGGGCCCCAGGCAGTATATGGGGCCCCAGGAAGAGCACAGCGATATTTTGGACCACTGTGCGGTGTTTCAGACCCCCTGTGTGATGTCTGGGGCCCTGTTCTTAAGTATATTAAAGATTAAAGTAACGTATATTAAAGTATATTATAGATCAAATTTGACACGTTTATGAGCACCATTGAGTGATATACTCAAGAATGACATAATTTTTCAACATTTTATGGTTTCAAACTGTAAACACTCAGAGTTTTTTTTACTTCAACCAGAAAACCTTAACGGTTCATAAAAAACTTGACTGTTCAGGATATGATAAAAGTCATAGTATTCTGAATCTTTAACTTATAAAGATACCTTTACATGGGGTGATTATTGGTTCCAGAGAGGCTTTCGGCCGATAATCGTACACATGGCTGGTGACAGGACAATACAATATAAACGTTCAAAGGTAAACACTGATAACATTAAAATCTAATATATAATTGCCTAGAATACTACTTCCGGCAATTTGTGCCAACTTCCGTGGCTTTGTCCGGAGATAATGTCCGGAGATAAGTGACGTCACCAGCGTCCTACACCCGCTCAGGGTGGACAAAGATATATGCCTTCGTGGTGCGCGGCACTTTTCTGATTGGTTGCCGCCTGCCGCGAGCGACCAATCAGAAATGTGCCGTACTGTCAAGAATTGTTAAGAGCTGGTGAGTGCAGCCATTTTTTGTTCTTTCTTACTATTATTTATTAATTGTATTATTCTTACATTTGAATAAATAAAGTATATATGGATTCTAGACTCCCGATTCTTTAGAATCGGGCTGCCATCTAGTGGTAAATAATGAAATTTAACACTATATGCTAATTTTTTGAGAAGGACCTGTATAGCCACATAGGGATATTAAATAAAGTGCTTAATGTCATATAAATAACTGCAGTAGTGCAAGTAAGTTATATATCCCAAACCGTTAAATCATATCACTAATGCCATAGCCATACTGATATATAGATTATCAGAGGGTAGGATATACTCCATAGCAGGTGCTCCATAGACATGCGCCTAAGAAAATACAGATTGTCAGGAGGTAGAATGCAATCCAGAGCAAGTGCTCCATAAACATGTGCCTCAATTAGCTAGAGTAAAGAAAAAATAAATAAATACATAACCTGTATATGTGGTGTCTTCCCTGACGCGCGTTTCGCGTTTAGCTTCTTCTTAAGGGGTCTGTTTAACACATTGCAAATGCTCATTCTATTTATAGTCCTGCCTTTACATTGGTGACAGCGGCTTAGTAATGGCGCTCGCGCCCGTGTTCCAGGACGCCGCGCCTGCGCAGATCAGCGTCAAATGTCACTGGTCCGAGCCCCCATCTGATGCGTCAGAATGGAGGGGCGGAGTCAGATGACGCGAGAAGACGCGTAACCACGAAGACACCAGCTTCCGGACACTGTCCGAGCGCACTCACCACTGAAGACTGGATATATGTGACTCTCACGGAAGAAATAGGCACATGAAGATGGAGGAAGCTACTAGTATATCCGAAAAGAAACCCTATTTGGTGTATAGCATGCATATCATATGCTGAATATAATAAATAGTTTAAATTGTTAAAGTGAATACTGCTAAATATAAAAATATATAGAACAAATATATATATAACTAGATGGCAGCCCGATTCTAAAGAATCGGGAGTCTAGAATCCATATATACTTTATTTATTCAAATGTAAGAATAATACAATTAATAAATAATAGTAAGAAAGAACAAAAAATGGCTGCACTCACCAGCTCTTGACAATTCTTGTTATTTAAGGTACAGTTACACAGGATCCATGAACATGCTTATGAGGGGAGTGATGAAAGACATCAGACAACAACTTTGCGTGTTGTGGCAAATGCCACAACAACGGTTCTTTGCTTAAGAACAATAATGTAAATAATAAATAATATGTATCAATAACTATGTATATTGGTATGTTCTATGACATTTTAAAATATTTCATTATTATGTGGAAAAGCTCTTAGTACCCATACTGGCGCATACTTGTGTGCCCATCAGGTATTTTCACAGTAAAATTTTCACAGGTGGGGCCCCTCGTCCTCCGATTTGGTGGGCGGGGACCCTCGGCCTCCGATTTGGTGGGCGGGGACCCTCGGCCTCCAATTTGGTGGGCGGGGACCCTCGGCCTCCAATTTGGTGGGCGGGGACCCTCGGCCTCCGATTTGGTGGGTGGGGACCCTCGGCCTCCGATTTGGTGGGCGGGGCCCCTCGGCCTCCGATGTGGTGGGCGGGGCCGGGCCCCTCGGCCTCCACTTTGGTGGGCGGGGCTGCTCGGCCTTCGATTTGGTGGGCGGGGCCCCTCGGCCTCCGATTTGGTTGGCGGGGCCCCTCGGCCTCTGATTTGGTTGGCGGGGCCCCTCGGCCTCCGATTTGGTGGGCGGGGACTCTCGGCCTCCGATTTGGTGGGCGGGGACCCTCGGCCTCCGATTTGGTGGGCGGGGACCCTCGGCCTCCGATTTGGTGGGCGGGGACCCTCGGCCTCCGATTTGGTGGTCGGGGACCCTCGGCCTCCGCTTTGGTGGGCGGGGCCCCTCGGCCTCCGATTTGGTGGGCGGGGTCCCTCTGTCTCCGATTTGGTGTGCGGGGACCCTCGGCCTCCACTTTGGTGGGCGGGGCCGCTCGGCCTTCGATTTGGTGGGCGGGGCTCCTCGGCCTCCGATTTGGTTGGTGTGGACCCTCGGCCTCCGATTTGGTGGGCGGGGACCCTCGGCCTCTGATTTTGTGGGCGGGGACCCTCGGCCTCCTATTTGGTGGGCGGGGACCCTCGGCCTCCGATTTGGTGGGCGGGGCCCATCGGCCTCCGATGTGGTGGGCGGGGCCCCTCGGCCTCCAATTTGGTGGGCGGGGACCCCCGGCCTCCGATTTGGTGGGCGGGGCCCCTCGGCCTCCGATTTGGTGGGTGGGGACCCTCGGCCTCCGATTTGGTAGGCGGGGCCCCTCGGCCTCCGCTTTGGTGGGCGGGGACACTCGGCCTCCAGTTTGGTGGGCGGGGCCCCTCGGCCTCCGATTTGGTGGGCGGGGCCCCTCGGCATCTGATGTGGTCGGGGCTCCTCGGCCTCCGCTTTGGTGGGCGGGGCCGGGCCCCTCAGCCTACGCTTTGGTGGGCGGGGCCGCTCGGCCTTCGATTTGTTGTGCGGGGCTCCTCAGCCTCTGATTTGGTTGGCGGGGACCCTCGGCCTCCGATTTGGTGGGTGGGGACCGGCCTCCGATTTGGTGTTCAGGGACCCTCGGCCTCCGATTTGGTGGGCGGGGACCCTCGACCTCCGATTTGGTGGGCGGGGACCCTCGGCCTCCGCTTTGGTGGGCGGGGCCCCTCGGCCTCCGATTTGGTGGGCGGGGTCCCTCTGCCTCCAATTTGGTGGGCGGGGACCCTCGGCCTCCGATTTGGTTGGCGGGGCCCCACGGCCTCCGATTTGGTGGGCGGGGTCCCTCTGCCTCCGCTTTGGTGGGCGGGGCCGCTCGGCCTTCGATTTGGTGGGCGGGGCTCCTCGGCCTCCGATTTGGTTGGTGGGGCCCCTCGGCCTCCGATTTGGTGGGCGGGGCCCCTTATCCTCCAATTTGGTGGGCGGGGACCCTCGGCCTCCGATTTGGTGGGCGGGGCCCCTCGGCCTCCGATTTGGTGGGCGGGGCCCCTCGGCCTCCGATTTGGTTGGTGGGGCCCCTCGGCCTCCGATTTGGTGGGCAGGGACCCTCGGCCTCCGATTTGGTGGGCAGGGACCCTCGGCCTCCGATTTGGTTGGTGGGGCCCCTCGGCCTCCGATTTGGTGGGTGGGGCTCCTCGGCCTCCGATTTGGTTGGCGGGGCCCCTCGGCCTCCGATTTGGTTGGCGGGGCCCCTCGGCCTCCGATTTGGTGGGCGGGGACTCTCGGCCTCCGATTTGGTGGGCGGGGACCCTCGGCCTCCGATTTGGTGGGCGGGGACCCTCAGCCTCCGATTTCGTGGGCAGGGACCCTCGGCCTCTGATTTGTTGGTCGGGGACCCTCGGCCTCTGCTTTGGTGGGCGGGGCCCCTCGGCCTCCGATTTGGTGGGCGGGGTCCCTCGGCCTCCGCTTTGGTGGGCGGGGCCCCTCGGCCTCCGCTTTGGTGGGCGGGGCCCCTCGGCCTTCGATTTGGTTGGTGTGGACCCTCGGTCTCCGATTTGGTGGGCGGGGACCCTCGACCTCCGATTTGGTGGGCGGGGACCCTCGGCCTCCAATTTGGTGGGCGGGGACCCTCAGCCTCCGATTTGGTGGGCGAGGCCCATCGGCCTCCGATGTGGTGGGCGGGGCCCATCGGCCTCCGATTTGGTGGGCGGGGACCCCCGGCCTCCGATTTGGTGGGCGGGGCCCCTCGGCCTCCGATTTGGTGGGCGGGGACCCTCGGCCTCCGATTTGGTGGGCGGGGACCCTCGGCCTCCGATTTGGTAGGCGGGGACCCTCGGCCTCCGATTTGGTGGGCGGGGACCCTCGGCCTCCGATTTGGTGGGCGGGGACCCTCGGCCTCCAATTTGGTGGGCGGGGACCCTCGGCCTCCGATTTGGTGGGCGGGGACCCTCGGCCTCCGATTTTGTGGGCGGGGACCCTCGGACTCCGATTTGGTGGGCAGGGACCCTCGGCCTCCGATTTGGTGGGTAGGGTCCCTCGGCCTCCGATTTGGTTGGTGGGGCCCCTCGGCCTCCGATTTGGTGGGTGGGGACCCTCGGCCTCCAATTTGGTGGGCGGGGACCCTCGGCCTCCGATTTGGTGGGCGGGGACCCAAGGCCTCCGATTTGGTGGGTGGGGACCCTCGGCCTCCAATTTGGTGGGCGGGGACCCTCGGCCTCCGATTTCGTGGGCAGGGACCCTCGGCCTCTGATTTGGTGGTCGGGGACCCTCGGCCTCTGCTTTGGTGGGCGGGGCCCCTCGGCCTCCGATTTGGTGGGCGGGGTGCCTCTGCCTCCGATTTGGTGTGCGGGGACCCTCGGCCTCCGCTTTGGTGGGCGGGGCCCCTCGGCCTTCGATTTGGTGGGCGGGGTCCCTCGGCCTCCGATTTGGTTGGTGTGGACCCTCGGTCTCCGATTTGGTGGGCGGGGACCCTCGGCCTCCGATTTGGTGGGCGGGGACCCTCGGCCTCCGATTTGGTGGGCGGGGACCCTCAGCCTCCAATTTGGTGGGCGGGGCCCATCGGCCTCCGATGTGGTGGGCGGAGCCCATCGGCCTCCGATTTGGTGGGCGGGGATCCCCGGCCTCCGATTTGGTGGGCGGGGCCCCTCGGCCTCCGATTTGGTGGGCGGGGACCCTCGGCCTCCGATTTGGTGGGCGGGGACCCTCGGCCTCCGATTTGGTGGGCGGGGACCCTCGGCCTCCGATTTGGTTGGCGGGGACCCTCGGCCTCCAATTTGGTGGGCGGAGACCCTCGGCCTCCGATTTGGTGGGCGGGGACCCTCGGCCTCCGATTTGGTGGGCGGGGCCCCTCGGCCTCCGATTTGGTGAGCGGGGCCCCTCGGCCTACGATTTGGTGGGCGGGGCCCCTCGGCCTCCGATGTGGTGGTCGGGGCCCCTCGGCCTCCGCTTTGGTGGGCGGGGCCGGGCCCCTCGGCCTCCGATTTGGTTGGCGGGGCCCCTTATCCTCCGATTTGGTGGGCGGGGACTCTCGGCCTCCGATTTGGTGGGCGGGGACCCTCGGCCTCCGATTTGGTGAGCGGGGCCCCTCGGCCTCCGATTTGGTTGGCGGGGCCCCTCGGCCTCCGATTTGGTGGGCGGGGACCCTCGGCCTCCGCTTTGGTGGGCGGGGCCGTTCGGCCTTCAATTTGGTGGGAGGGGCTCCTCGGCCTCCGATTTGGTTGGCGGGGCCCCTCAGCCTCCGATTTGGTTGGCGGGGCCCCTCGGCCTCCGATTTGGTGGGCGGGGACTCTCGGCCTCCGATTTGGTGGGCGGGGACCCTCGGCCTCCGATTTCGTGGGCGGGGACCCTCGGCCTCCGATTTCGTGGGCGGGGACCCTCGGCCTCCGATTTGGTGGTCGGGGACCCTCGGCCTCTGCTTTGGTGGGCGGGGCCCCTCGGCCTCCGATTTGGTGGGCGGGGTCCCTCTGCCTCCGATTTGGTGTGCGGGGACCCTCGGCCTCCGCTTTGGTGGGCGGGGCCCCTCGGCCTTTGATTTGGTGGACGGGGCCCCTCGGCCTCCGATTTGGTTGGTGTGGACCCTCGGTCTCCGATTTGGTGGGCAGGGACCCTCGGCCTCCGATTTGGTGGGCGGGGACCCTCGGCCTCCGATTTGGTGGGCGGGGACCCTCAGCCTCCGATTTGGTTGGCGGGGCCCCTTATCCTCCGATTTGGTGGGCGGGGACTCTCGGCCTCCGATTTGGTGGGCGGGGACCCTCGGCCTCCGATTTGGTGGGCGGGGCCCCTCGGCCTCCGATTTGGTTGGCGGGGCCCCTCGGCCTCCGATTTGGTGGGTGGGGACCCTCGGCCTGCGATTTGGTGGGCGGGGACCCTCAGCCTCCAATTTGGTGGGCGGGGCCCATCGGCCTCCGATGTGGTGGGCGGGGCCCATCGGCCTCCGATTTGGTGGGCGGGGATCCCCGGCCTCCGATTTGGTGGGCGGGGCCCCTCGGCCTCCGATTTGGTGGGCGGGGACCCTCGGCCTCCGATTTGGTGGGCGGGGACCCTCGGCCTCCGATTTGGTGGGCGGGGACCCTCGGCCTCCGATTTGGTGGGCGGGGACCCTCGGCCTCCGATTTGGTGGGCGGGGACCCTCGGCCTCCAATTTGGTGGGCGGAGACCCTCGGCCTCCGATTTGGTGGGCGGGGACCCTCGGCCTCCGATTTGGTGGGCGGGGCCCCTCGGCCTCCGATTTGGTGAGCGGGGCCCCTCGGCCTACGATTTGGTGGGCGGGGCCCCTCGGCCTCCGATGTGGTGGTCGGGGCCCCTCGGCCTCCGCTTTGGTGGGCGGGGCCGGGCCCCTCGGCCTCCGATTTGGTTGGCGGGGCCCCTTATCCTCCGATTTGGTGGGCGGGGACTCTCGGCCTCCGATTTGGTGGGCGGGGACCCTCGGCCTCCGATTTGGTGAGCGGGGCCCCTCGGCCTCCGATTTGGTTGGCGGGGCCCCTCGGCCTCCGATTTGGTGGGCGGGGACCCTCGGCCTCTGCTTTGGTGGGCGGGGCCGCTCGGCCTTCAATTTGGTGGGAGGGGCTCCTCGGCCTCCGATTTGGTTGGCGGGGCCCCTCAGCCTCCGATTTGGTTGGCGGGGCCCCTCGGCCTCCGATTTGGTGGGCGGGGACTCTCGGCCTCCGATTTGGTGGGCGGGGACCCTCGGCCTCCGATTTGGTGGGCGGGGACCCTCGGCCTCCGATTTCGTGGGCGGGGACCCTCGGCCTCTGATTTGGTGGTCGGGGACCCTCGGCCTCTGCTTTGGTGGGCGGGGCCCCTCGGCCTCCGATTTGGTGGGCGGGGTCCCTCTGCCTCCGATTTGGTGTGCGGGGACCCTCGGCCTCCGCTTTGGTGGGCGGGGCCCCTCGGCCTTCGATTTGGTGGACGGGGCCCCTCGGCCTCCGATTTGGTTGGTGTGGACCCTCGGTCTCCGATTTGGTGGGCAGGGACCCTCGGCCTCCGATTTGGTGGGCGGGGACCCTCGGCCTCCGATTTGGTGGGCGGGGACCCTCAGCCTCCGATTTGGTTGGCGGGGCCCCTTATCCTCCGATTTGGTGGGCGGGGACTCTCGGCCTCCGATTTGGTGGGCGGGGACCCTCGGCCTCCGATTTGGTGGGCGGGGCCCCTCGGCCTCCGATTTGGTTGGCGGGGCCCCTCGGCCTCCGATTTGGTGGGCGGGGACCCTCGGCCTGCGATTTGGTGGGCGGGGCCCCTCGGCCTCCGATTTGGTTGTGGGGCCCCTCGGCCTCCGATTTGGTGGGCGGGGACCCTCGGCCTCCGATTTGGTGGGCGGGGACCCTCGGCCTCCAATTTGGTGGGCGGGGACCCTCGGCCTCCAATTTGGTGGGCGGGGACCCTCGGCCTCCGATTTGGTGGGCGGGGACCCTCGGCCTCCGATTTGGTGGGCGGGGACCCTCGGCCTCCGATTTGGTGGGCGGGGCCCCTCGGCCTCCGATGTGGTGGGCGGGGCCCCTCGGCCTCCGCTTTGGTGGGCGGGGCCAGGCCCCTCGGCCTCCGCTTTGGTGGGCGGGGCCGCTCGGCCTTCGATTTGGTGGGCGGGGCTCCTCGGCCTCCGATTTGGTTGGCGAAGCCCCTCGGCCTCCGATTTGGTTGGCGGGGCCCCTCGGCCTCCGATATGGTGGGCGGGGACTCTCGGCCTCCGATTTGGTGGGCGGGGACCCTCGGCCTCCGATTTGGTGGGCGGGGACCCTCGGCCTCCGATTTGGTGGTCGGGGACCCTCGGCCTCCGCTTTGGTGGGTGGGGCCCCTCGGCCTCCGATTTGGTGGGCGGGGTCCCTCTGCCTCCGATTTGGTGTGCGGGGACCCTCGGCCTCCGCTTTCGTGGGCGGGGCCCCTCGATTTTTGATTTGGTGGGCGGGGCCCCTCGGCCTCCGATGTGGTGGGCGGGGCCCCTCGGCCTCCGATTTGGAGGGCGGGGACCCCCGGCCTCCGATTTGGTGGGCGGGGCCCCTCGGCCTCCGATTTGGTGGGCGGGGCCCCTCGGCCTCCGATTTGGTGGGCGGGGCCCCTCGGCCTCCGATGTGGTGGTCGGGGCCCCTCGGCCTCCGCTTTAGTGGGCGGGACCGGGCCCCTCGGCCTCCGCTTTGGTGGGCGGGGCCGCTCGGCCTTCGATTTGTTGGGCGGGGCTCCTCGGCCTCCGATTTGGTTGGCGGGGCCCCTCGGCCTCCGATTTGGTTGGCGGGGCCCCTTATCCTCCGATTTGGTGGGCGGGGACTCTCGGCCTCCGATTTGGTGGGCGGGGACCCTCGGCCTCCGATTTGGTGGGCGGGGCCCCTCGGCCTCCGATTTGGTTGGCGGGGCCCCTCGGCCTCCGATTTGGTGGGCGGGGACCCTCGGCCTGCGATTTGGTGGGCGGGGCCCCTCGGCCTCCGATTTGGTTGTGGGGCCCCTCGGCCTCCGATTTGGTGGGCGGGGACCCTCGGCCTCCGATTTGGTGGGCGGGGACCCTCGGCCTCCAATTTGGTGGGCGGGGACCCTCGGCCTCCGATTTGGTGGGCGGGGACCCTTGGCCTCCGATTTGGTGGGTGGGGACCCTCGGCCTCCGATTTGGTGGGCGGGGCCCCTCGGCCTCCGATGTGGTGGGCGGGGCCCCTCGGCCTCCGCTTTGGTGGGCGGGGCCAGGCCCCTCGGCCTCCGCTTTGGTGGGCGGGGCCGCTCGGCCTTCGATTTGGTGGGCGGGGCTCCTCGGCCTCCGATTTGGTTGGCGAAGCCCCTCGGCCTCCGATTTGGTTGGCGGGGCCCCTCGGCCTCCGATATGGTGGGCGGGGACTCTCGGCCTCCGATTTGGTGGGCGGGGACCCTCGGCCTCCGATTTGGTGGGCGGGGACCCTCGGCCTCCGATTTGGTGGTCGGGGACCCTCGGCCTCCGCTTTGGTGGGCGGGGCCCCTCGGCCTCCGATTTGGTGGGCGGGGTCCCTCTGCCTCCGATTTGGTGTGCGGGGACCCTCGGCCTCCGCTTTCGTGGGCGGGCCCCTCGATTTTTGATTTGGTGGGCGGGGCCCCTCGGCCTCCGATGTGGTGGGCGGGGCCCCTCGGCCTCCGATTTGGAGGGCGGGGACCCCCGGCCTCCGATTTGGTGGGCGGGGCCCCTCGGCCTCCGATTTGGTGGGCGGGGACCCTCGGCCTCCGATTTGGTGGGCGGGGACCCTCTGCCTCCGATTTGGTAGGCGGGGCCCCTCGGCCTCCGATTTGGTGGGCGGGGACCCTCGGCCTCCGATTCGGTGGGCGGGGACCCTCGGCCTCCGATGTGGTGGGCGGGGCCGGGCCCCTCGGCTTCCGCTTTGGTGGGCGGGGCCGCTCGGCCTTCGATTTGGTGGGCGGGGCCCCTCGGCCTCCGATTTGGTGGGCGGGGACCCTCGGCCTCCGATTTGGTGGGCGGGGACCCTCGGCCTCCGATTTGGTGGGCGGGGACCCTCGGCCTCCGATTTGGTGGGCGGGGACCCTCTGCCTCCGATTTGGTAGGCGGGGCCCCTCGGCCTCCGATTTGGTGGGCGGGGACCCTCGGCCTCCGATTCGGTGGGCGGGGACCCTCGGCCTCCGATGTGGTGGGCGGGGCCGGGCCCCTCGGCTTCCGCTTTGGTGGGCGGGGCCGCTCGGCCTTCGATTTGGTGGGCGGGGCCCCTCGGCCTCCGATTTGGTTGGCGGGGCCCCTCGGCCTCCGATTTGGTGTGTGCTCTGCCTGGGGCCACTGTGCTCTGCCTGGGGCCCCATATTCTGCCTGGGGCCCCTGTGCTCTGCCTGGGGCCCCTGTGCTCTGCCTGGGGCCCCATGTGCTGCCTGGGGCCCCTGTGCTCTGCCTGGGGCCACTGTGCTCTGCCTGGGGGCCCCATGTTCTGCCTGGGGCCACTGTGCTCTGCCTGGGGCCCCATAAGCTGCCTGGGGCCCCTGTGCTCTGCCTGGGACCACTGTGCTCTGCCTGGGGCCCCATATGCTGCCTGGGGCCCCTGTGCTCTGCCTGGGGCCACTGTGCTCTGCCTGGGGCCCCATATGCTGCCTGGGGCCACTGTGCTCTGCCTGGGGCCCCATATGCTGCCTGGGGCCCCTGTGCTCTGCCTGGGGCCCCATATGCTGCCTGGGGCCCCTGTGCTCTGCCTGGGGCCCCTGTGCTCTGCCTGGGGCCCCATGTTCTGCCTGGGGCCCCTGTGCTCTGCCTGGGGCCACTGTGCTCTGCCTGGGGCCCAATATGCTGCCTGGGGCCCCTGTGCTCTGCCTGGGGCCCCATATGCTGCCTGGGGCCCATGTGCTCTGCCTGGGGCCACTGTGCTCTGCCTGGGGCCCCATAGGCTGCCTGGGGCCCCTGTGCTCTGCCTGGGACCACTGTGCTCTGCCTGGGGCCCCATATGCTGCCTGGGGCCCCTGTGCTCTGCCTGGGGCCACTGTGCTCTGCCTGGGGCCCCATATGCTGCCTGGGGCCCCTGTGCTCTGCCTGGGTGTAGGACACTGGTGACGTCACTTATCTCCGGACATTAGCTCCGGACATTAGCTCCGGACATTATCTCCGGACATTAGCTCCGGACATTAGCTCCGGACAAAGCCACGGAAGTTGGCACAAATTGCAGGAAGTAGTATTCTAGGCAATTATATATTAGATATGAAGCGGACTTTAGTGGCACAAATTAGACCACCAAGATCAAACAATTTATACAGTGCACAAATAAAGTGCATATTTTACCATATTTACACATGGAATATTCTCAAAAGATGTGCATATCATAAATAAAATATGAAAAGCAGAAAAAAATTAATTAACAGAAAAAAGTATATATATATATATATATATATATATATATATATATATATATACGTATATATATACATATATATACATACAAACATATGTTCATAGTGCAAGTGCATAATTAACCATATTAATATAAATATAAAACTAGTGGACATGAAAAAAGAAATAAATTAAATAAATAAACACATACAATATTTACAAAAATAAACAGGAAAAATAGCTCCCTTGATCTTCTCATACATGTTTTTCTTTCTGTTTTATATCTTTCATACACCATCATGGAACCACCATAGGCTGGTTTCTCCAGGTATCTCCAAATAGATGACTCCATCCCAGTCACCAGAGGACAAAAAATTCATGTTCAAATAGAATAAGTATAAGGCTAAAATTCAAAAATACACATAAATATTAAAAGCAGAATAAATAAAAGCACAAGCTAAAAAATACAAACAGAACAGATTACAGGAAAGGGGCGAAGCTAAGGACTTCATTTAGGCCATAGGGTTGAACAGAATTAATTTTCATAATCCATCTTGCCTCTAGTTGTGCCAAACTTTTTCTCCAGTTACCACCTCTCAGGTCTATAAATACTTTGTCAATTCCTGATATTTTTAGAAGTTTGGCATTACAATTATGGGCAAGTTTGAAATGTCTCGGTACTGGTTTTAACTCCGAGATATTTTCTACTTCCCGTGGATTGATTATATCTCTATGATGTTCTCTAACCCTAATTTTAAGTTGTCTTGATGTAAGACCCACATAGATTTTCCCGCACGGGCAGGTGACATAATATATCACACCTATGGTATTACATGTGATGTGTTGAGTGATGGTATATGTCCTCAAACCATCACTCGATTTAAATGTTAGTGCTTTTTGCATATTGGGACATGCAATGCAGTCATTGCACGGATAAAATCCCCATTTAGGTCCTTTCGAGCCAAATGCTCTATTCACATTTTCTCCAGCATAATAGCTGTGTACCAGCATATCTTTGAGGTTGCGAGACCTTCTGTATGTGATAGATGGAATATCACTCACATGTTTAATCATAGTGGAATCAGTTTTCAGTATAGCCCAATATTTATTAAGAGCCTGTCTCATATCAGCCCATTTGCCACTGTAGGTAGATATGAATCTCACCTTTGATTCTTTATTGGTAGTTTTTATTTTGGGTTGTATTAGATCCATTCATCTTTTAGTTACTGCCTTTTTATAGCCTCTTTTAATACTCCTATTGGAATATCCTCGATTTTTAAACCTCTCTGTAAGGTCTTCGGCCTGTTTTTTGAATAAGATGTCGTTCGAGCAGATTCTTCTGATCCGCAGAAATTGGCCAGTAGGTATTCCATTTACCAAAGGGCGGGGATGTGAAGAAGATGCGTGTAAAAACGAGTTTGTAGCAGTACTTTTTCGAAAGACATCAGTTTCCAATAGATTTTGGGGTCCCTTAGAGATCAAAATATCTAAAAATTCTATGCTGCATTGGTTATACTTGCAGGTTAGTTTGATATTCATTGGGTTGGTGTTAAGTATTTCCACAAAGGAGAGAAGGTCCTGTTCTGTGCCCTGCCAAATTAGAAGGATGTCATCAATAAAACGTGCCCAGAACAGGACCCTCTCAATGTATGCTATTGGATTGGTGAAAAAGATTGCTCTCTCCCACGCCCCCAAAAATAAATTTGCATATGAGGGGGCAAATGCCGCCCCCATAGCCGTCCCTCGTTTCTGCAGATATATAGTGCTTTTAAAAATAAAATAATTATGTTCTAACACAAACCATAAAAGAGAGATGAGGAACTGACTGAATTCAATATCATGATCAGTCATTGCCAAGAAGGTTTGCACTGCCTTTATTCCATCCTTATGTTGAATTGAAGTGTACAAAGATTCAACGTCTAATGTGACGAGCCACATATCTTCTTCCATGGGGATACCTTCACTTTTTCCCAGAACATCCCCCGTGTCTCTGATGTATGAGGGCAATGTTTGAACTATGGGTTTTAAATGAAAATCAAGATACTTACTTATAGTTTCACATAGACTTGCATTGCCCGAGACTATCGGTCGTCCTGGAGGAGCAGATAGACTTTTGTGAATCTTAGGAGTAAAATATATACACGCTGTTTTGGGATAAATGGGTATAAGGTTGTCTCTCAGATCCTTAGTTATGATTCCATCTTGGAAAGCTTTCTCAAGTATTTCCTCCAATTCATTCTGGAATGCCAAAGTGGGATTATACGTTAATTTTTTATAGCATGTCGTGTCTCTGAGCTGCCTGAATGCTTCCTTTTCATATTGTTTTAGAGGCCATATAACAATATTTCCCCCTTTATCAGTGGGTTTTATTACCACTCCCCTAAGGTTTTTAAGTTCATTTAAAGCTACTCTCTGTTCATAGGTCAAATTATCATTATGTGTCCCTCTAGAGATTTGCTCAAATTCTTTTGTCACCAATTTGACAAACAATTCGATATTAGGATACAAATTTAGGGGAGGAAACTTTTTAGGGATAGGTGGTACAAATTTTCTACTCACTTGTAAATCATCTTGTTGTTCATCCCTCAGTTCTTCCAGTACTGCTATGGTTTCCAATTCATCTCTACTCCATTCTTCACCCCTATTGGATTTATCATGTAATTTTTTTTAGAACTAATTTACGCGCAAAAAGGTGAAGGTCTTTTATCACTGAAAATAAATCAAAGGGGGAAACAGGAGAGAACGTTAGTCCTAAGCCTAAAACTTCCAGTTGAGGCTCTGTTAGTTGTATTTCAGATAGGTTAATCACCTGCATTTTGGATGAGGAACCATCGTTCCTTTTGCCCTTTTTGGTATTGTTGTAATTATACCCTCTTTTTCTAGAATTATTTTTTCTGAGATTATAAAAGCGACCATTAGTTCCTTGGTCCATCTCTTCATCCCGAGATGACATTGACGAAAAGGATGAGGATCTGGATTTACCATCCCCATCATTAGCCATAGTGTACCATTTGTATATAGTACCATTCCTAAAGTCATTTAAATCCCTCTGAAATTTTTTTGTCTTCGTTTCTTTCACTTCTTTTTCCCATATTTGAGACTGGGTGTCAATTTCCTTATTGAGGGTATCCCATTCAGATGTTGACAGGGTTTCAATCAATTTTTTCCGTGTATTCTCGATATCTATGTCAAATTTATCCAAACTCTTTTTGTTGTTACCTATAAGTAACTCCATTAGGGATTTAGAGCATTGATTACATACTTCTTCCCATTTACTTCTGAATGAGCTGTCATCTATTGGGAATGAAGGCATGATTCTCACCCGAAGGCCCCTTGGTATGAGTCCCTTTACCAGATATTTCTCCAGTGATGCCTTATTCCACCATGTGCGTGTCCTTTTTTTCAAAAGATATTTTATAGAATTTTTCAATTCAATCTTCTGCCCACTTTCACTTGTATCATCATGCACAGTATCTCCATTAAAAACTGAATCAATAGAAGATAGCCAGGCTGTATCCCTAGCTTTAGTGTCCATTATGGCCCTCACAACTGTAAACAAAGTACAGAATACGTAAGTATCATATAGAAAAATGGCTACAAATATGGCACTTCCCAAAATTCAAGAAAATCCTACAACAAAACACGGAAGCAAAATGCCAGATATCCAAATAAAGTTTAACAAAATTCTTTATTAAATAATTAAAAAATAACCACAGAGACAGAGATACAAATGCAAGAAACTAACATCACCATATACAGAAAAAATATATATGGTATGTATACAACGATCCATACACTGACAATTGGTTTGACTAGGTATCATAATCTAAACTGAGGCGCAAAGAACTACCATAACAATCCCTATAAACAGGATAAGACTATTGCACAGATGTCCTTGATAATTTAGCTAAAGTGCGGTGCTCAATACATATATAGCCACATAGGGATATTAAATAAAGTGCTTAATGTCATATAAATAACTGCAGTAGTGCAAGTAAGTTATATATCCCAAACCGTTAAATCATATCACTAATGCCATAGCCATACTGATATATAGATTATCAGAGGGTAGGATATACTCCATAGCAGGTGCTCCATAGACATGCGCCTAAGAAAATACAGATTGTCAGGCGTTAGAATGCAATCCAGAGCAAGTGCTCCATAAACATGTGCCTCAATTAGCTAGAGTAAA